>NW_027480439.1:624003-1248007 GCF_051401765.1 Calliopsis andreniformis
ATTGCGGATTCAACATTGAGGATTGAGGATTGAGGATTGAAGATTGAGGATTGAGGACTGAGGATTGAGGATTGAGGATTGAGGATTGAGGATTGAATATTGAGGATTGAGTATTGAGGATTGAAGAATGAGGATTGAGGATTGAGGATTGAGGATTGAGGATTGAAGATTGAGTATTGAGGATTGAGGATTGAGGATTGAGGATTGAAGATTGAGTATTGAGGATTGAAGGTAGAGGATTGAGGATTGAGGATTGAGGATTGAGGCTTGATGATTGAGTACTGAGGATTGAAGATTAAGTTTGGGGATTTAGGATTGAGGATTGAGGATTGAGGGTTGAGGATTGAAGATTGAGTATTGAGGATTGAAGATTGAGGATTGAGGATTGAGGATTGAGGATTGAGGGTTGAGGACTGAAGATTAAGATTGAGGATTGAGGATTGAGGATTGAGAATTGAGGATCGAGGATTGAGGATTGAGGATTGAGGATTGAAGATTGAGGATTGCGTATTGAGGATAGAACATTGAGGATTGAGTATTGAGTATTGAGGATTGAGGATTGAGGATTGAAAATTGAATATTGATGATTGAAGATTGAGGATCGAGGATTGAGGGTTGTGGAATGAGGACGAGGACTGAGGGTTGAGTATTGATGTTTGAGGTCTGAGGATTGAGGAGTGAGGATTGAGGATTGAGGATTGAGGATTGAGGATTGAGGATTGAAGATTGAGGATTGGGTATTGAGGATTGAAGAATGAGGATTGAGGATTGAGGATTGAGGATTGAGCATTGAAGATTGAGTATTGACGATTGAAGGTTGACTATTGAGGATTGAGGATTGAGGATTGAGGATTGAGGATTGAGGATTGAAGATTGAGGATTGCGTATTGAGGATAGAACATTGAGGATTGAGTATTGAGTATTGAGGATTGAGGATTGTGGATTGAAAATTGAATATTGATGATTGAAGATTGAGGATCGAGGATTGAGGGTTGTGGAATGAGGACGAGGACTGAGGGTTGAGTATTGATGTTTGAGGTCTGAGGATTGAGGAGTGAGGATTGAGGATTGAGGATTGAGGATTGAGGATTGAGGATTGAAGATTGAGGATTGGGTATTGAGGATTGAAGAATGAGGATTGAGGATTGAGGATTGAGGATTGAGCATTGAAGATTGAGTATTGACGATTGAAGGTTGACTATTGAGGATTGAAGATTGAGGATCGAGGATTGAGGGTTGTGGAATGAGGACGAGGACTGAGGGTTGAGTATTGATGTTTGAGGTCTGAGGATTGAGGAGTGAGGATTGAGGATTGAGGATTGAGGATTGAGGATTGAGGATTGAAGATTGAGGATTGGGTATTGAGGATTGAAGAATGAGGATTGAGGATTGAGGATTGAGGATTGAGCATTGAAGATTGAGTATTGACGATTGAAGGTTGACTATTGAGGATTGAGGATTGAGGATTGAGGATTGAGGATTGAGGGTTGAGGATTGAAGATTGAGTATTGAGGATTGAAGATTGAGGGTTGTGGATTGAGGATTGACGATTGAGGATTGAAGATTGAGGATTGAGTATTGAGAATTGAGGATTGAGGATTGAGGATTGAAGATTGAGGATTGGGTGTTGAGGATTGAAGAATGAGGATTGAGGGTTGATGATTGACGATTGAGGATTGAAGATTGAGTATTGAGGATTGAAAATTGAGGATTGAGGATTGAGGATTCAGGAATGAGGATTGAGGATTGCGGATAGAAGATTGAGGATTGGGTATTGCGGATTGAACATTGAGGATTGAGGATTGAGGATTGAGGATTGAGGATTGAGGACTGAAGATTGAATACTGATGATTGAAGATTGAGGATTGAGGATTGATGGTTGTGGATTGAGGACGAGGGCTGAGGGTTGAGTATTGCTGTTTGAGGTCTGAGGATTGAGGATTGAGCATTGAGAATTGAGGATTGAGGATTGAGGATTGAAGATTGAGGATTGGGTGTTGAGGATTGAAGAGTGAGGATTGAGTATTGAGGATTTAGGTTTGAGGATTGAAGATTGAGTACTGAGGATTGAAGATTAAGGTTGAGGATTGAGGATTGAGGATCGAGGATTGAAGATTGGGGATTGGGGACTGAGTATTGAGGGTTGAGTGATGAGAATTGATGTTTGTGGATAGAGGTCTGAAGATTGCAGATTGAGTATTGAGTATTGAAAACTGTGAACTGAGGATATTCTATTGAGGATTGAGGATTCACAACTGATTGTTGAGGACTTAGGGCTGAAGATTGAGGATTTCGGGTTGAGGATTCAGGATTGAGGTTTGAGGACAGAGGATTGAGGATTGAGGATTGAGGATTGACGATAGAGGATTGAAGACTGATGATTGGGTATTGAAGATTGAACATTGAGGATTGAGTGTTGAGGATAGAGGATTGAGGATTGAGGATTGAAGGTTGAATATTAATGACTGAATATTGAGGATTGAGGACTGAGTGTTGTGGATTGAGGACGAGGACTGAGGGTTGAGTATTGATGTTTGAAGTCTAAGGATTCAGGATTGAGGATTGAGAACTGAGGATTGAGGATTGAGGATTGATGGTTGAGGATTCGGTATTGAGGATTGAAGAATGAGGGTTGAGGAGTGAGGACTGAGGATTGCGTATTGCAGATTGAGTATTGAGGATTGAAGATTGAGGATTGAGGATTGAGGATTGAGAATTGAGGATTGAGGATTGAGGATTGAGGATTGAAGATTGAGTATTGAGGATCGAGGATTGAGGACTGAGGATTGAGGATTGAGGATTGAGAATTGAAGATTGAGGATTGGGGATTGAGGATTGACGATTGAGGATTGAGCATTGAGGATTGAGAATTGAGGATTGAGGATTGAAGATTGAGTATTGAGGATTGAAGATTGAGGATTGATGATTGAGGATTGAAGATTGAGGACTGAGTGTTGAGGGTTGAGTGATGAGAATTGATGTTTGTGGATTGAGATTTGAAGATTGAAGAATAGGGATTGAGTATTGAAAACTGTGAATTGAGGATATTCTATGGAGGACTGAGGATTGACAATTGATTGTTGAGGACTGAGGGCTGAAGATTGAGGATTCAGGATTGAGGATTAGGGATTGAGTTTTGAGGACTGAGGATTGATGGTTGAGGGTTGTGCGTTGAATTTTGAGGGTTGAGTGATGAGAATTGATGTTTGTGGATAGAGATTTGAAGATTGCAGGCTGAGTATTGAGTATTGAAACCTGTGAATTGAGGATATTCTATTGACGATTGAGGATTCACACCTGATTGTTGAGGTCTGAGGGCTTAATATTGGGGGTTCAGGATTGTGGCTTCACGATTGAGGTTTGAGGACTGAGGATTGAGGCTTGAGGGTGAGGATTGAGGATTGAGGATTGAGGATTGAAGGTTGAGGATTGCGTATTGAGGATAGAACAATGAGGATTGAGGATTGAGTATTGAGGATTGAGGATTGAGGATTGAAGGTTGAATATTGATGATTGAAGATTGAGGATCGAGGATTGAGGGTTGTGGATTGAGGACGAGGACTGAGGGTTGAGTATTGATGTTTGAGGTCTGAGGATTGAGGAATGAGTATTGAGAATTGAGGATTGAGGTTTGAGGATTGAAGATTGAGGATTGGGTGTTGAGGATTGAAGAATGAGTGTTGAGGATTGAGGATTGAGGATTGAGGATTGAAGATTGAGTATTGAGGATTGAAGATTGAGGATTGAGGATTGAGGATTGAGGATTGAGGATTGAGGATCGAGGATTGGGTATTGAGGATTGAAGAATGAGGATTGAGGATTGAGGATTGAGGATTGAGGATTGAAGACTGAGTATTGAGGATTGAAGATTGAGGATTGGGTATTGAGGATTGAAGATTGGGGATTGAGGATTGAGGATTGAGGAATGAGGATTGAAGATTGAGTACTGAGGATTGAAGATTAAGGTTGAGGATTGAGGATTGAGGATTGAGGATTGAGGATTGAAGATTGAGGATTTCGTATTGAGGATAGAGCATTGAGGATTGAGGATTTGGTATTGAGGACTGAGGATAGAGGGTTGAAGATTGAATATTGATGATTGTGATTGAGGATCGAGGATTGAGGGTTGTGGGTTGAGGACGAGGACTGAGTGTTGAGTATTGATGTTTGAGGTCTGAGGATTGAGGATTGAGGATTGAAGATTGAGGATTGGGTATTGAGGATTGAAGAATGAGGATTGAGTAGTGAGTATTGAGGATTGAGGATTGAAGTTTGAGTATTGAGGATTGAAGATTGACGACTGAGGATTGAGGATTGAGGATTGAGGATTGAGGATTGAGGATTGAGGATTGAAGATTGACTATTGAGGATTGAAGATTGAGGATTGAGGATTGAGGGTTGAGGGTTGAGGATTGAAGATTGAGTACTGAGGATTGAAGATTAAGATTGAGGATTGAGGATTGAGGATTGAGGATTGAGGATTGAAGATTGAGGAATGCGTATTGAGGATAGAACATTGAGGATTGAGGATTGAGTATTGAGGATTGAGGATTGAGGATTGAAGATTGAATATTGATGATTGAATATTGAGGATTGAGGATTGATGGTTGTGTATTGAGGACGAGGACTGAGGGTTGAGTATTGCTGTTTGAGGTCTGAGGATCGAGGATTGAGAATTGAGGATTGAGGATTGAGGATTGAAGACTGAGAATTGGGTATTTAGGATTGAAGGATGAGGATTGAGGATTGAGTATTGAGGATTGAGGATTGAGGATTGAAGATTAAGATTGAGGATTGAGGATTGAGGATTGAGGATTGAGTATTGAGGATTGAGGATTGAAGATTGAGGATTGCGTATTGAGGATAGAACATTGAGGATTGAGTATTGAGTATTGAAGATTGAGGATTGAAGTTTGAGTATTGAGGATTGAAGATTGACGACTGAGGATTGAAGAATGAGGATTGAGGATTGAGGATTGAGGATTGAGGAATGAGGATTGAGGATTGAAGATTGAGGATTGGGTATTGAGGATTGAAGAATGAGGATTGAGGATTGAGGATTGAGGATTGAGGATTGAAGATTGAGTATTGAGGATTGAAGATTGACGATTGAGGGTTGAGGATTGAGGATTGAGGATTGAGGATTGAGGATTGAGGATTGAAGATTGAGTATTGAGGACTGACGATTGAGGATTGAGGATTGAGTATTGACGATTGAGGATTGCAGACTGAGTGCTGAGGATTGACGATGGGAAGATTGAGGATTGAGGTTAGAAGATTGAGAATTGGGGACTGAGGATTCAAGATTGAGGACCGAAGATTGAGAATTGAGGATTGAAGATTGATAATTGAGGATTGAGGATTGATCATTGAGGACTGAGGATTCAGGATTGAAGATTGTGTATTGAGGATAGAAGATTGAGGATTGAGGATTGTCGATTAAGGATTGAGGATGAGGGCTGAGGGTTGAGGATTGAGGTTTGAGGCCTGAGGACTGAGGATTGAGGATTGAGAATTGAGGATTGAGGATTGAGGATTGAAGATTGAGGATTGGGTATTGAGGATTGAAGATTGATGATTGAGGATTGAGGATTGAGTATTGAGGATTGAAGATTGAGTATTGAGCATTGAAGCCTGACGATTGAGGATTGAGGATTGAGGATTGAGAATTGAGGATTGAGGATTGAAGATTGAGTATTGAGGATTGAAGATTGAGGATTGATGATTGAGGATTGAAGATTGAGGACTGAGTGTTGAGGGTTGAGTGATGAGAATTGATGTTTGTGGATTGAGTTTTGAAGATTGAAGAATAGGGATTGAGTATTGAAAACTGTGAATTGAGGATATTCTATGGTGGACTGAGGATTGACAATTGATTGTTGAGGACTAAGGGCTGAAGAATGAGGATTCAGGATTGAGGATTAGGGATTGAGTTTTGAGGACTGAGGATTGATAGTTGAGGGTTGTGCGTTGAATATTGAGGGTTGAGTGATGAGAATTGATGTTTGTGGATAGAGATTTGAAGATTGCAGGCTGAGTATTGAGTATTGAAACCTGTGAATTGAGGATATTCTATTGACGATTGAGGACACACAACTGATTGTTGAGGTCTGAGGGCTGAATATTGGGGGTTCAGGATTGTGGATTCAGGATTGAGGTTTGAGGACTGAGGATTGAGGCTTGAGGGTGAGGATTGAGGATTGAGGATTGAGGATTGATGGTTGAGGATTGCGTATTGAGGATAGAACAATGAGGATTGAGGATTGAGTATTGAGGATTGAGGATTGAGGATTGAAGATTGAATATTGATGATTGAAGATTGAGGATCGAGGATTGAGGGTTGTGGATTGAGGACGAGGACTGAGGGTTGAGTATTGATGTTTGAGGTCTGAGGATTGAGGAATGAGTATTGAGAATTGAGGATTGAGGTTTGAGGATAGAAGATTGAGGATTGGGTGTTGAGGATTGAAGAATGAGTGTTGAGGATTGAGGATTGAGGATAGAGGATTGAAGATTGAGTATTGAGGATTGAAGATTGAGGATTGAGGATTGAGGATTGAGGATTGAGGATTGAGGATTGAGGATTGCGTATAGAAGATTGAGGATTGGGTATTGCGGATTGAACATTGAGGATTGAGGATTGAGGATTGAAGATTGAGGATTGGGGATTGAGGATTGACGATTGAGGATTGAGCATTGGGGATTGAGAATTGAGGATTGAGGATTGAAGGTTTAGTATTGAGGATTGAAGATTGAGGATTGAGGATTGAGGATTGAGCATTGAGGATTGAAGACTGAGGATTGAGGAGTGAGTATTGAAGATTGACGATTTGGGACTGAGGATTGAAGATTGAGGATTGAGGACTGAGGATTGAGGATTGAGGATTGAGGATTGAGGATTGAATATTGAGGATTGGGTATTGAGGATTGAAGAATGAGGATTGAGGATTGAGGATTGAGGATTGAGGATTGAAGATTGAGTATTGAGGATTGAAGATTGACGATTGAGGATTGAGGATTGAGGATTGAGGATTGAGGATTGAGGATTGAGGATTGAGGATTGAGGATTGAAGATTGAGTATAGAGGATTGAAGATTGAGGATTGAGGATTGAGGATTGAGGATTGAGGATTGAAGATTGAGGATTGGGTATTGAGGATCGAATAATGAGGATTGAGGATTGAGTATTGAGGATTGAGGATTGAAGATTGAGTACTGAGGATTGAAGATTAAGATTGAGGGTTGAGGATTGAGGATTGAGGATTGAGGTTTGAGGATTGAGGATTGTGGATTGAAGATTGAGGATTGCGTATTGAGGATAGAACATTGAGGATTGAGGATTGAGTATTGAGGATTGAGGATTGAGGATTGAAGATTGAATATTGATGATTGAAGATTGAGGATTGAAGATTGAGGATTAGGTATTGAGGATTGTAGAATGAGGATTGAGTATTGAGTATTGAGGATTGAGGATTGAAGATTGAGTATTGAGGATTGAAGATTGACGATTGAGGATTGAGGATTGAGGATTGAGGATTGAGGATTGAGGATTGAAGATTGAGTATTGAGGATTGAAGGTAGAGGATTGAGGATTGAGGATTGAGGATTGAGTCTTGATGATTGAGTACTGAGGATTGAAGATTAAGTTTGGGGATTGAGCCTTGAGGATTGAGGATTGAGGACTGAGGATTGAAGATTGAGTATTGAGGATTGAAGATTGAGGATTGAGGATTGAGGATTGAGGATTGAGGGTTGAGGATTGAAGATTAAGATTGAGGATTGAGGATTGAGGATTGAGGATTGAGGATTGAGGATTGAGGATTGAGGATTGAAGATTGAGGATTGCGTATTGAGGATAGAACATTGAGGATTGAGTATTGAGTATTGAGGATTGAGGATTGAGGATTGAAAATTGAATATTGATGATTGAAGATTGAGGATCGAGGATTGAGGGTTGTGGAATGAGGACGAGGACTGAGGGTTGAGTATTGATGTTTGAGGTCTGAGGATTGAGGAGTGAGGATTGAGGATTGAGGATTGAGGATTGAGGATTGAGGATTGAAGATTGAGGAGTGGGCATTGAGGATTGAAGAATGAGGATTGAGGATTGAGGATTGAGGATTGAGCATTGAAGATTGAGTATTGAGGATTGAAGGTTGACGATTGAGGATTGAGGATTGAGGATTGAGGATTGAGGATTGAGGGTTGAGGATTGAAGATTGAGTATTGAGGATTGAAGATTGAGAATTGTGGATTGAGGATTGACGATTGAGGATTGAAGATTGAGGATTGAGGATTGAGTATTGAAGATTGAGTATTGGGGATCGAAGATTGAGGATTGAGGATTGAAGATTGAGGATTGAGGATTGAGGATTGAGGATTGAGGATTGAAGATTGAGAACTGAGGATTGAAGATTAAGATTGAGGATTGAGGATTGAGGATTGAGGATTGAGGATTGAGGATTGAGGATTCAAGATTGAGTATTGAGGATTGAAGATTGAGGATTGAGGATTGAGGATTGAGGATTGAGGATTGGAGATTGAGTACTGAGGATTGAAGATTGAGATTGACGATTGAGGATTGAGGATTGAGGATTGAGGAGTGAGTATTGAAGATTGAGGATTTGGGTCTGAGGATTGAAGATTGGGGTTTGAGGATTGTGGATTGAGGATTGAGGATTGAGGGTTGAGGGTTGAGGATTGAAGATTAAGATTGAGGATTGAGGATTGAGGATTGAGGATTGAGGATTGAGGATTGAGGATTGAGGATTGAAGATTGAGGATTGCGTATTGAGGATAGAACATTGAGGATTGAGTATTGAGTATTGAGGATTGAGGATTGAGGATTGAAAATTGAATATTGATGATTGAAGATTGAGGATCGAGGATTGAGGGTTGTGGATTGAGGACGAGGACTGACGGTTGAGTATTGATGTTTGATGTCTGAGGATTGAGGATTGAGGATTGAGGATTGAGGATTGAGGATTGAGGATTGCGGATTGAAGATTGAGGATTGGGTATTGAGGATTGAAGAATGAGGATTGAGGATTGAGGATTGAGGATTGAGGAATGAGGATTGAGGATTGAAGATTGAGGATTGGGTATTGAGGATTGAAGAATGAGGATTGAGGATTGAGGATTGAGGATTGAGGATTGAAGATTCAGTATTGAGGATTGAAGATTGACGATTGAGGATTGAGGATTGAGGATTGAGGATTGAGGATTGAGGATTGAGGACTGAAGATTGAGTATTGAGGATTGACGATTGAGGATTGAGGATTGAGTATTGACGATTGAGGATTGCAGACTGAGTATTGAGGATTGACGATGGGAGGATTGAGTATTGAGGATAGAAGATTGAGAATTGGGAACTGAGGATTCAAGATTGAGGACCGAAGATTGAGAATTGAGGATAGAAGATTGATAATTGAGGATTGAGGATTGAACATTGAGGACTGAGGATTCAGGATTGAAGGTTGAGTATTGAGGATAGAAGATTGAGGATTGAGGATTGTCGATTAAGGATTGAGGATGAGGGCTGAGGGTTGAGGATTGAGGTTTGAGGACTGAGGATTGAGGATTGAGGATTGAGGATTGAGGACTGAGGATTGAGGATTGAGGATTGAAGATTGAGGATTGCGTATTGAGGATAGAACATTGAGGATTGAGTATTGAGTATTGAGGATTGAGGATTGAGGATTGAAAATTGAATATTGATGATTGAAGATTGAGGATCGAGGATTGAGGGTTGTGGAATGAGGACGAGGACTGAGGGTTGAGTATTGATGTTTGAGGTCTGAGGATTGAGGAGTGAGGATTGAGGATTGAGGATTGATGATTGAGGATTGAGGATTGAAGATTGAGGATTGGGTATTGAGGATTGAAGAATGAGGATTGAGGATTGAGGATTGAGGATTGAGCATTGAAGATTGAGTATTGAGGATTGAAGGTTGACGATTGAGGATTGAGGATTGAGGATTGAGGATTGAGGATTGAGGGTTGATGATTGAGGATTGAGGATTGAAGATTGAGGATTGGGTATTGAGGATTGAAGAATGAGGATTGAGGATTGACGATTGAGGATTGAAGATTGAGGATTGAGGATTGAGGATTGAAGATTGAGTATTGGGGATCGAAGATTGAGGATTGAGGATTGAAGATTGAGGATTGAGGATTGAGGATTGAGGATTGAGGATTGAAGATTGAGAACTGAGGATTGAAGATTAAGATTGAGGATTGAGGATTGAGGATTGAGGATTGAGGATTGAGGATTCAAGATTGAGTATTGAGGATTGAAGGTTGAGGATTGAGGATTGACGCTTGAGGATTGAGGATTGAGGATGGAGGATTGAAGAGAGAGGACTGAGTGTTGAGGATTGAGTGTTGAGAATTGATGTTTGAGGATTGAGATTTGATTACTGGATATTGTGGATTGAGTACTGAACCATGAGAATTCAGGATATTCTATTGAGTCTGAGAATTGAGGATTGATGGTTGAGTATTGGGGATTGATGGTTGAGGGTTGTGCGTTGAATATTGAGGGTTGAGTGATGAGAATTGATGTTTGTGGATATAGATTTGAAGATTGCAGGCTGAGTATTGAGTATTGAAACCTGTGAACTGAGGATATTCTATTGAGGATTGAGGATTCACAACTGATTGTTGAGGACTGAGGGCTGAATATTGAGGGTACAGGATTGTGGATACAGGAATGAGGATTCAGGACTGAGGATTGAGGATTGAGGATTGAGGATTGAGGATTGAGGATTGAGGATTGAATGTTGAGGATTGCTAATTGAGGATAGAACATTGAGGATTGAGGAGTGAGTATTGAGGATTGAGGATTGAGGATTGAAGATTGAATATTGATGATTGAAGATTGAGGATCGAGGATTGAGGGTTGTGGATTGAGGACGGGGACTGAGGGCTGAGTATTGATGTTTGAGGTCTGAGGATTGAGGAATGAGGATTGAGAATTGAGGATTGAGGTTTGAGGATTGAAGATTGAGGATTGGGTGTTGAGGATTGAAGAATGAGGATTGAGTATTGAGGATTGAGGATTGAGGATTGAAGATTGAGTGTTGAGGATTGAAGATTGAGGATTGAGGATTGAGGATTGAGGATTGAGGATTGAGGATTGAGGATTGCGGATAGAAGGTTGAGGATTGGGTATTGCGGATTGACCATTGAGGATTGAGGATTGAGGATTGAGGATTGAGGATTGAGGATTGAGGATTGAGAATTGAGGATTGAGGATTGAGGATTGAAGATTGAGGATTGGGTATTGAGGATTGAAGAATGAGGATTGAGGATTGAGGATTGAGGATTGAGGATTGAGGACTAAGTATTGAGGATTGAAGATTGAGGATTGAGGATTGAAGATTGAGGATTGAGGATTGAGGATTGAGGATTGAGGATTGAAGATTGAGAACTGAGGATTGAAGATTAAGATTGAGGATTGAGGATTGAGGATTGAGGATTGAGGATTGAGGATTGAGGATTCAAGATTGAGTATTGAGGATTGAAGATTGAGGATTGAGGATTGAGGATTGAGGATTGAGGATTGGAGATTGAGTACTGAGGATTGAAGATTGAGATTGACGATTGAGGATTGAGGATTGAGGATTGAGGAGTGAGTATTGAAGATTGAGGATTTGGGTCTGAGGATTGAAGATTGGGGTTTGAGGATTGTGGATTGAGGATTGAGGATTGAGGGTTGAGGGTTGAGGATTGAAGATTAAGATTGAGGATTGAGGATTGAGGATTGAGGATTGAGGATTGAGGATTGAGGATTGAGGATTGAAGATTGAGGATTGCGTATTGAGGATAGAACATTGAGGATTGAGTATTGAGTATTGAGGATTGAGGATTGAGGATTGAAAATTGAATATTGATGATTGAAGATTGAGGATCGAGGATTGAGGGTTGTGGATTGAGGACGAGGACTGACGGTTGAGTATTGATGTTTGATGTCTGAGGATTGAGGATTGAGGATTGAGGATTGAGGATTGAGGATTGAGGATTGCGGATTGAAGATTGAGGATTGGGTATTGAGGATTGAAGAATGAGGATTGAGGATTGAGGATTGAGGATTGAGGAATGAGGATTGAGGATTGAAGATTGAGGATTGGGTATTGAGGATTGAAGAATGAGGATTGAGGATTGAGGATTGAGGATTGAGGATTGAAGATTCAGTATTGAGGATTGAAGATTGACGATTGAGGATTGAGGATTGAGGATTGAGGATTGAGGATTGAGGATTGAGGACTGAAGATTGAGTATTGAGGATTGACGATTGAGGATTGAGGATTGAGTATTGACGATTGAGGATTGCAGACTGAGTATTGAGGATTGACGATGGGAGGATTGAGTATTGAGGATAGAAGATTGAGAATTGGGAACTGAGGATTCAAGATTGAGGACCGAAGATTGAGAATTGAGGATAGAAGATTGATAATTGAGGATTGAGGATTGAACATTGAGGACTGAGGATTCAGGATTGAAGGTTGAGTATTGAGGATAGAAGATTGAGGATTGAGGATTGTCGATTAAGGATTGAGGATGAGGGCTGAGGGTTGAGGATTGAGGTTTGAGGACTGAGGATTGAGGATTGAGGATTGAGGATTGAGGACTGAGGATTGAGGATTGAGGATTGAAGATTGAGGATTGCGTATTGAGGATAGAACATTGAGGATTGAGTATTGAGTATTGAGGATTGAGGATTGAGGATTGAAAATTGAATATTGATGATTGAAGATTGAGGATCGAGGATTGAGGGTTGTGGAACGAGGACGAGGACTGAGGGTTGAGTATTGATGTTTGAGGTCTGAGGATTGAGGAGTGAGGATTGAGGATTGAGGATTGATGATTGAGGATTGAGGATTGAAGATTGAGGATTGGGTATTGAGGATTGAAGAATGAGGATTGAGGATTGAGGATTGAGGATTGAGCATTGAAGATTGAGTATTGAGGATTGAAGGTTGACGATTGAGGATTGAGGATTGAGGATTGAGGATTGAGGATTGAGGGTTGATGATTGAGGATTGAGGATTGAAGATTGAGGATTGGGTATTGAGGATTGAAGAATGAGGATTGAGGATTGACGATTGAGGATTGAAGATTGAGGATTGAGGATTGAGGATTGAAGATTGAGTATTGGGGATCGAAGATTGAGGATTGAGGATTGAAGATTGAGGATTGAGGATTGAGGATTGAGGATTGAGGATTGAAGATTGAGAACTGAGGATTGAAGATTAAGATTGAGGATTGAGGATTGAGGATTGAGGATTGAGGATTGAGGATTCAAGATTGAGTATTGAGGATTGAAGGTTGAGGATTGAGGATTGACGCTTGAGGATTGAGGATTGAGGATGGAGGATTGAAGAGAGAGGACTGAGTGTTGAGGATTGAGTGTTGAGAATTGATGTTTGAGGATTGAGATTTGATTACTGGATATTGTGGATTGAGTACTGAACCATGAGAATTCAGGATATTCTATTGAGTCTGAGAATTGAGGATTGATGGTTGAGTATTGGGGATTGATGGTTGAGGGTTGTGCGTTGAATATTGAGGGTTGAGTGATGAGAATTGATGTTTGTGGATATAGATTTGAAGATTGCAGGCTGAGTATTGAGTATTGAAACCTGTGAACTGAGGATATTCTATTGAGGATTGAGGATTCACAACTGATTGTTGAGGACTGAGGGCTGAATATTGAGGGTACAGGATTGTGGATACAGGAATGAGGATTCAGGACTGAGGATTGAGGATTGAGGATTGAGGATTGAGGATTGAGGATTGAGGATTGAATGTTGAGGATTGCTAATTGAGGATAGAACATTGAGGATTGAGGAGTGAGTATTGAGGATTGAGGATTGAGGATTGAAGATTGAATATTGATGATTGAAGATTGAGGATCGAGGATTGAGGGTTGTGGATTGAGGACGGGGACTGAGGGCTGAGTATTGATGTTTGAGGTCTGAGGATTGAGGAATGAGGATTGAGAATTGAGGATTGAGGTTTGAGGATTGAAGATTGAGGATTGGGTGTTGAGGATTGAAGAATGAGGATTGAGTATTGAGGATTGAGGATTGAGGATTGAAGATTGAGTGTTGAGGATTGAAGATTGAGGATTGAGGATTGAGGATTGAGGATTGAGGATTGAGGATTGAGGATTGCGGATAGAAGGTTGAGGATTGGGTATTGCGGATTGACCATTGAGGATTGAGGATTGAGGATTGAGGATTGAGGATTGAGGATTGAGGATTGAGAATTGAGGATTGAGGATTGAGGATTGAAGATTGAGGATTGAGGATTGAGGATTCAGGAATGAGGATTGAGGATTGCGGATAGAAGATTGAGGATTGGGTATTGCGGATTGAACATTGAGGATTGAGGATTGAGGATTGAGGATTGAGGATTGAGGACTGAAGATTGAATACTGATGATTGAAGATTGAGGATTGAGGATTGATGGTTGTGGATTGAGGACGAGGACTGAGGGTTGAGTATTGCTGTTTGAGGTCTGAGGATTGAGGATTGAGCACTGAGAATTGAGGATTGAGGATTGAGGATTGAAGATTGAGGATTGGGTGTTGAGGATTGAAGAGTGAGGATTGAGTATTGAGGATTTAGGTTTGAGGATTGAAGATTGAGTACTGAGGATTGAAGATTAAGGTTGAGGATTGAGGATTGAGGATTGAGGATTGAGGATTGAGGATTGAGGATTGCGGATAGAAGGTTGAGGATTGGGTATTGCGGATTGACCATTGAGGATTGAGGATTGAGGATTGAGGATTGAGGATTGAGGATTGAGAATTGAGGATTGAGGATTGAGGATTGAAGATTGAGGATTGGGTATTGAGGATTGAAGAATGAGGATTGAGGATTGAGGATTGAGGATTGAGGATTGAGGACTAAGTATTGAGGATTGAAGATTGAGGATTGAGGAGTAAGTATTGAAGATTGAGGATTTGGGACTGAGGATTGAAGATTGGGGATTGAGGATTGAGGATTGAGGATTGAGTATTGAGGATTGAGGATTGAAGATTGAGGATTGGGTATTGAGGATTGAAGAATGAGGATTGAGGATTGAGGATTGAGGATTGAGGATTGAAGATTGAGTATTGAGGATTGAAGATTGACGATTGAGGATTGAGGATTGAGGATTGAGGATTGAGGATTGAAGATTGAATATTGAGTATTGAGGATTGAAGATTAAGGATTGAGGATTGAGGATTGACGATTGACGATTGAAGATTGAGGATTGAGGATTGAGGATTGAGGATTGAGGATTGAAGATTGAGGATTGGGTATTGAGGATTGAAGAATGAGGATTGAGTATTGAGTATTGAGGATTGAAGATTGAGGATTGAGGATTGAGGATTGAGGATTGAGGATTCAAGATTGAGTACTGAGGATTTAAGATTAAGATTGAGGATTGAGGATTGAGGATTGAGGATTGAGGATTGAAGATTGAGGATTGCGTATTGAGAATAGAACATAAAGGATTGAGGATTGAGTATTGAGGATTGAGGATTGAGTATTGAGGATTGAGGATTGAGGATTGAAGATTGAATATTGATGATTGAAGATTGAGGATCGAGGATTGAGGGTTGTGGATTGAGGACGGGGACTGAGGGTTGAGTATTGATGTTTGAGATCTGAGGACTGAGCATTGAGGATTGAGAATTGAGGATTGAGGATTGAGGATTGAAGATTGAGGATTGGGTGTTGAGGATTGAAGAATGAGGATTGAGGATTGATGATTGACGATTGAGGATTGAAGATTGAGTATTGAGGATTGAAGATTGAGGATTGAGGATTGAGGATTCAGGAATGAGGATTGAGGATTGCGGATAGAAGATTGAGGATTGGGTATTGCGGATTGAACATTGAGGATTGAGGATTGAGGATTGAGGATTGAGGATTGAGGACTGAAGATTGAATACTGATGATTGAAGATTGAGGATTGAGGATTGATGGTTGTGGATTGAGGACGAGGACTGAGGGTTGAGTATTGCTGTTTGAGGTCTGAGGATTGAGGATTGAGCATTGAGAATTGAGGATTGAGGATTGAGGATTGAAGATTGAGGATTGGGTGTTGAGGATTGAAGAGTGAGGATTGAGTATTGAGGATTTAGGTTTGAGGATTGAAGATTGAGTACTGAGGATTGAAGATTAAGGTTGAGGATTGAGGATTGAGGATTGAGGATTGAAGATTGGGGATTGGGGACTGAGTATTGAGGGTTGAGTGATGAGAATTGATGTTTGTGGATAGAGGTCTGAAGATTGCAGATTGAGTATTGAGTATTGAAAACTGTGAATTGAGGATATTCTATTGAGGATTGAGGATTCACAACTGATTGTTGAGGACTTAGGGCTGAAGATTGAGGATTTCGGGTTGAGGATTCAGGATTGAGGTTTGAGGACAGAGGATTGAGGATTGAGGATTGAGGATTGACGATAGAGGATTGAAGACTGATGATTGGGTATTGAAGATTGAACATTGAGGATTGAGTGTTGAGGATAGAGGATTGAGGATTGAGGATTGAAGGCTGAATATTAATGACTGAATATTGAGGATTGAGGACTGAGTGTTGTGGATTGAGGACGAGGACTGAGGGTTGAGTATTGATGTTTGAAGTCTAAGGATTCAGGATTGAGGATTGAGAACTGAGGATTGAGGATTGAGGATTGAAGATTGAGGATTCGGTATTGAGGATTGAAGAATGAGGGTTGAGGAGTGAGGACTGAGGATTGCGTATTGCAGATTGAGTATTGAGGATTGAAGATTGAGTATTGAGGATTGAGGATTGAGAATTGAGGATTGAGGATTGAGGATTGAGGATTGAAGATTGAGTATTGAGGATCGAGGATTGAGGACTGAGGGTTGAGGATTGAGGATTGAGAATTGAAGATTGAGGATTGGGGATTGAGGATTGACGATTGAGGATTGAGCATTGAGGATTGAGAATTGAGGATTGAGGATTGAAGATTGAGTATTGAGGATTGAAGATTGAGGATTGATGATTGAGGATTGAAGATTGAGGACTGAGTGTTGAGGGTTGAGTGATGAGAATTGATGTTTGTGGATTGAGATTTGAAGATTGAAGAATAGGGATTGAGTATTGAAAACTGTGAATTGAGGATATTCTATGGAGGACTGAGGATTGACAATTGATTGTTGAGGACTGAGGGCTGAAGATTGAGGATTCAGGATTGTGGATTAGGGATTGAGTTTTGAGGACTGAGGATTGATGGTTGAGGGTTGTGCGTTGAATATTGAGGGTTAAGTGATGAGAATTGATGTTTGTGGATAGAGGTTTGAAGATTGCAGGCTGAGTATTGAGTATTGAAACCTGTGAATTGAGGATATTCTATTGACGATTGAGGATTCACACCTGATTGTTGAGGTCTGAGGGCTGAATATTGGGGGTTCAGGATTGTGGCTTCACGATTGAGGTTTGAGGACAGAGGATTGAGGCTTGAGGGTGAGGATTGAGGATTGAGGATTGAGGATTGAAGGTTGAGGATTGCGTATTGAGGATAGAACAATGAGGATTGAGGATTGAGTATTGAGGATTGAGGATTGAGGATTGAAGGTTGAATATTGATGATTGAAGATTGAGGATCGAGGATTGAGGGTTGTGGATTGAGGACGAGGACTGAGGGTTGAGTATTGATATTTGAGGTCTGAGGATTGAGGAATGAGTATTGAGAATTGAGGATTGAGGTTTGAGGATTGAAGATTGAGGATTGGGTGTTGAGGATTGAAGAATGAGTGTTGAGGATTGAGGATTGAGGATTGAGGATTGAAGATTGAGTATTGAGGATTGAAGATTGAGGATTGAGTATTGAGGATTGAGGATTGAGGATTGAGGATTGGGTATTGAGGATTCAAGAATGAGGATTGAGGATTGAGGATTGAGGATTGAGGATTGAAGACTGAGTATTGAGGATTGAAGATTGAGGATTGGGTATTGAGGATTGAAGATTGGGGATTGAGGATTGAGGATTGAGGAATGAGGATTGAAGATTGAGTACTGAGGATTGAAGATTAAGGTTGAGGATTGAGGATTGAGGATTGAGGATTGAGGATTGAAGATTGAGGATTTCGTATTGAGGATAGAACATTGAGGATTGAGGATTTAGTATTGAGGACTGAGGATAGAGGGTTGAAGATTGAATATTGATGATTGTGATTGAGGATCGAGGATTGAGGGTTGTGGGTTGAGGACGAGGACTGAGTGTTGAGTATTGATGTTTGAGGTCTGAGGATTGAGGATTGAGGATTGAAGATTGAGGATTGGGTATTGAGGATTGAAGAATGAGGATTGAGTAGTGAGTATTGAGGATTGAGGATTGAAGTTTGAGTATTGAGGATTGAAGATTGACGACTGAGGATTGAGGATTGAGGATTGAGGATAGAGGATTGAGGATTGAGGATTGAAGATTGAGTATTGAGGATTGAAGATTGAGGATTGAGGATTGAGGATTGAGGATTGAGGATTGAAGATTGAGTACTGAGGATTGAAGATTAAGATTGAGGATTGAGGATTGAGGATTGAGGATTGAGGATTGAGGATTGAAGATTGAGGAATGCGTATTGAGGATAGAACATTGAGGATTGAGGATTGAGTATTGAGGATTGAGGATTGAGGATTGAAGATTGAATATTGATGATTGAATATTGAGGATTGAGGATTGATGGTTGTGTATTGAGGACGAGGACTGAGGGTTGAGTATTGCTGTTTGAGGTCTGAGGATCGAGGATTGAGAATTGAGGATTGAGGATTGAGGATTGAAGACTGAGAATTGGGTATTTAGGATTGAAGGATGAGGATTGAGGATTCAGTATTGAGGATTGAGGATTGAGGATTGAAGATTAAGATTGAGGATTGAGGATTGAGGATTGAGGATTGAGTATTGAGGATTGAGGATTGAAGATTGAGGATTGCGTATTGAGGATAGAACATTGAGGATTGAGTATTGAGTATTGAAGATTGAGGATTGAGGATTGAAGATTGAATATTGATGATTGAAGGTTGAGGATCGAGGATTGAGGGTTGTGGGTTGAGGACGAGGACTGACGGCTGAGTATTGATGTTTGATGTCTGAGGATTGAGGATTGAGGATTGAGGATTGAGGATTGAGGATTGAGGATTGAGGATTGCGGATTGAATATTGAGGATTGCGGATAGAAGATTGAGGATTGGGTATTGCGGATTGAACATTGAGGATTGAGGATTGAGGATTGAAGATTGAGGATTGGGGATTGAGGATTGACGATTGAGGATTGAGCATAGGGGATTGAGAATTGAGGATTGAGGATTGAAGGTTTAGTATTGAGGATTGAAGATTGAGGATTGAGGATTGAGGATTGAGCATTGAGGATTGAAGACTGAGGATTGAGGAGTGAGTATTGAAGATTGAGGATTTGGGACTGAGGATTGAAGATTGAGGATTGAGGACTGAGGATTGAGGATTGAGGATTGAGGATTGAGGATTGAATATTGAGGATTGGGTATTGAGGATTGAAGAATGAGGATTGAGGATAGAGGATTGAGGATTGAGGATTGAAGATTGGGTATTGAGGATTGAAGATTGACGATTGAGGATTGAGGATTGAGGATTGAGGATTGAGGATTGAGGATTGAGGATTGAGGATTGAGGATTGAAGATTGAGTATCGAGGATTGAAGATTGAGGATTGAGGATTGAGGATTGAGGATTGAGGATTGAAGATTGAGGATTGAGGATTGAGGATTGAGGATTGAGGATTGAAGATTGAGGATTGGGTATTGAGGATTGAATAATGAGGATTGAGGATTGAGTATTGAGGATTGAGGATTGAAGATTGAGTACTGAGGATTGAAGATTAAGATTGAGGGTTGAGGATTGAGGATTGAGGATTGAGGTTTGAGGATTGAGGATTGTGGATTGAAGATTGAGGATTGCGTATTGAGGATAGAACATTGAGGATTGAGGATTGAGTATTGAGGATTGAGGATTGAGGATTGAAGATTGAATATTGATGATTGAAGATTGAGGATTGAAGATTGAGGATTAGGTATTGAGGATTGTAGAATGAGGATTGAGTATTGAGTATTGAGGATTGAGGATTGAAGATTGAGTATTGAGGAATGAAGATTGACGATTGAGGATTGAGGATTGAGGATTGAGGATTGAGGATTGAGGATTGAGGATTGAAGATTGAGTATTGAGGATTGAAGGTAGAGGATTGAGGATTGAGGATTGAGGATTGAGGCTTGATGATTGAGTACTGAGGATTGAAGATTAAGTTTGGGGATTGAGGATTGAGGATTGAGGATTGAGGATTGAGGATTGAAGATTGAGTATTGAGGATTGAAGATTGAGGATTGAGGATTGAGGATTGAGGACTGAGGATTGAAGATTGAGTACTGAGGATTGAAGATTAAGATTGAGGATTGAGGATTGAGGACTGAGGATTGAGGATTGAGGATTGAAGATTGAGTATTGAGGATCGAGGGTTGAGGATTGAGGATTGAGGATTGAGGATTGAGTATTGAGGATTGAGGATTGAAGATTGAGGACTGAGGATTGAGGATTGCGGATTGCAAATTGAGTATTGAGGATTGAAGATTGAGGATTGAGGATTGAGGATTGAGTACTGAGGATTGAGGATTGAGGATTGCGGATAGAAGATTGAGGATTGGGTATTGCGGATTGAACATTGAGAATTGAGGATTGAGGGTTGAGGATTGAGGATTGAGGATTGAGGATTGAGGATTGAGGATTGAGGATTGAAGATTGAGGATTGGGTATTGAGGATTGAAGAATGAGGATTGAGGATTGAGGATTGAGGATTGAGGATTTGTGACTGAGGATTGAAGATTGAGGATTGAGGATTGAGGATTGAGGACTGATGATTGAGGATTGAGGATTGAAGATTGAGGATTGAGGCGTGAGTATTGAAGATTGAGGATTTGTGACTGAGGATTGAAGATTGAGGATTGAGGATTGAGGATTGAGGACTGAGGATTGAGGATTGAGGATTGAAGATTGAGGATTGAGGATTGAGGATTGAAGATTGAGTATTGAGGATCGAGGATTGAGGACTGAGGATTGAGGATTGAGGATTGAGAATTGAAGATTGAGGATTGGGGATTGAGGATTGACGATTGAGGATTGAGCATTGAGGATTGAGAATTGAGGATTGAGGATTGAAGATTGAGTATTGAGGATTGAAGATTGAGGATTGATGATTGAGGATTGAAGATTGAGGACTGAGTGTTGAGGGTTGAGTGATGAGAATTGATGTTTGTGGATTGAGATTTGAAGATTGAAGAATAGGGATTGAGTATTGAAAACTGTGAATTGAGGATATTCTATGGAGGACTGAGGATTGACAATTGATTGTTGAGGACTGAGGGCTGAAGATTGAGGATTCAGGATTGAGGATTAGGGATTGAGTTTTGAGGACTGAGGATTGAGGATTGAGGATTGAGGATTGAGGATTGAAGATTGAGTATTGAGGATTGAAGATTGAGGATTGAGGATTGAGGATTGAGGATTGAGGATTGAAGATTGAGTACTGAGTATTGAAGATTAAGATTGAGGATTGAGGATTGAGGACTGAGGATTGAGGATTGAAGATTGAATATTGATGATTGAAGGTTGAGGATCGAGGATTGAGGGTTGTGGGTTGAGGACGAGGACTGACGGCTGAGTATTGATGTTTGATGTCTGAGGATTGAGGATTGAGGATTGAGGATTGAGGATTGAGGATTGAGGATTGAGGATTGCGGATTGAATATTGAGGATTGGGTATTGAGGATTGAAGAATGAGGATTGAGGATTGAGGATTGAGGATTGAGGAATGAGGATTGAGGATTGAAGATTGAGGATTGGGTATTGAGGATTGAAGAATGAGGATTGAGGATTGAGGACTGAGGATTGAGGATTGAAGATTGAGTATTGAGGATTGAAGATTGACGATTGAGGGTTGAGGATTGAGGATTGAGGATTGAGGATTGAGGATTGAGGATTGAGGATTGAAGATTGAGTATTGAGGACTGACGATTGAGGATTGAGGATTGAGTATTGACGATTGAGGATTGCAGACTGAGTGTTGAGGATTGACGATGGGAGGATTGATGATTGAGGATAGAAGATTGAGAATTGGGGACTGAGGATTCAAGATTGAGGACCGAAGATTGAGAATTGAGGATTGAAGATTGATAATTGGGGATTGAGGATTGATCATTGAGGACTGAGGATTCAGGATTGAAGATTGAGTATTGAGGATAGAAGATTGAGTATTGAGGATTGTCGATTAAGGATTGAGGATGAGGGCTGAGGGTTGAGGATTGAGGTTTGAGGCCTGAGGACTGAGGATTGAGGATTGAGAATTGAGGATTGAGGATTGAGGATTGAAGATTGAGGATTGGGTATTGAGGATTGAAGAATGATGATTGAGGATTGAGGATTGAGTATTGAGGATTGAAGATTGAGTATTGAGCATTGAAGCCTGACGATTGAGGATTGAGGATTGAGGATTAAGAATTGAGGATTGAGGATTGAATATTGAGTATTGAGGATTGAAGATTGAGGATTGATGATTGAGGATTGAAGATTGAGGACTGAGTGTTGAGGGTTGAGTGATGAGAATTGATGTTTGTGGATTGAGTTTTGAAGATTGAAGAATAGGGATTGAGTATTGAAAACTGTGAATTGAGGATATTCTATGGTGGACTGAGGATTGACAATTGATTGTTGAGGACTAAGGGCTGAAGAATGAGGATTCAGGATTGAGGATTAGGGATTGAGTTTTGAGGACTGAGGATTGATGGTTGAGTGTTGTGCGTTGAATATTGAGGGTTGAGTGATGAGAATTGATGTTTGTGGATAGAGATTTGAAGATTGCAGGCTGAGTATTGAGTATTGAAACCTGTGAATTGAGGATATTCTATTGACGATTGAGGACACACAACTGATTGTTGAGGTCTGAGGGCTGAATATTGGGGGTTCAGGGTTGTGGATTCAGGATTGAGGTTTGAGGACTGAGGATTGAGGCTTGAGGGTGAGGATTGAGGATTGAGGATTGAGGATTGATGGTTGAGGATTGCGTATTGAGGATAGAACAATGAGGATTGAGGATTGAGTATTGAGGATTGAGGATTGAGGATTGAAGATTGAATATTGATGATTGAAGATTGAGGATCGAGGATTGAGGGTTGTGGATTGAGGACGAGGACTGAGGGTTGAGTATTGATGTTTGAGGTCTGAGGATTGAGGAATGAGTATTGAGAATTGAGGATTGAGGTTTGAGAATTGAAGATTGAGGATTGGGTGTTGAGGATTGAAGAATGAGGGTTGAGGATTGAGGATTGAGGATTGAGGATTGAAGATTGAGTATTGAGGATTGAAGATTGAGGATTGAGGATTGAGGATTGAGGATTGAGGATTGAGGATTGAGGATTGCGGATAGAAGATTGAGGATTGGGTATTGCGGATTGAACATTGAGGATTGAGGATTGAGGATTGAAGATTGAGGATTGGGGATTGAGGATTGACGATTGAGGATTGAGCATTGGGGATTGAGAATTGAGGATTGAGGATTGAAGGTTTAGTATTGAGGATTGAAGATTGAGGATTGAGGATTGAGGATTGAGCATTGAGGATTGAAGACTGAGGATTGAGGAGTGAGTATTGAAGATTGAGGATTTGGGACTGAGGATTGAAGATTGAGAATTGAGGACTGAGGATTGAGGATTGAGGATTGAGGATTGAGGATTGAATATTGAGGATTGGGTATTGAGGATTGAAGAATGAGGATTGAGGATTGAGGATTGAGGATTGAGGATTGAAGATTGGGTATTGAGGATTGAAGATTGACGATTGAGGATTGAGGATTGAGGATTGAGGATTGAGGATTGAGGATTGAGGATTGAGGATTGAGGATTGAAGATTGAGTATCGAGGATTGAAGATTGAGGATTGAGGATTGAGGATTGAGGATTGAGGATTGAAGATTGAGGATTGAGGATTGAGGATTGAGGATTGAGGATTGAAGATTGAGGATTGGGTATTGAGGATTGAATAATGAGGATTGAGGATTGAGTATTGAGGATTGAGGATTGAAGATTGAGTACTGAGGATTGAAGATTAAGATTGAGGGTTGAGGATTGAGGATTGAGGATTGAGGTTTGAGGATTGAGGATTGTGGATTGAAGATTGAGGATTGCGTATTGAGGATAGAACATTGAGGATTGAGGATTGAGTATTGAGGATTGAGGATTGAGGATTGAAGATTGAATATTGATGATTGAAGATTGAGGATTGAAGATTGAGGATTAGGTATTGAGGATTGGAGAATGAGGATTGAGTATTGAGTATTGAGGATTGAGGATTGAAGATTGAGTATTGAGGAATGAAGATTGACGATTGAGGATTGAGGATTGAGGATTGAGGATTGAGGATTGAGGATTGAGGATTGAAGATTGAGTATTGAGGATTGAATGTAGAGGATTGAGGATTGAGGATTGAGGATTGAGGCTTGATGATTGAGTACTGAGGATTGAAGATTAAGTTTGGGGATTGAGGATTGAGGATTGAGGATTGAGGATTGAGGATTGAAGATTGAGTATTGAGGATTGAAGATTGAGGATTGAGGATTGAGGATTGAGGATTGAGGATTGAAGATTGAGTACTGAGGATTGAAGATTAAGATTGAGGATTGAGGATTGAGGACTGAGGATTGAGGATTGAGGATTGAAGATTGAGTATTGAGGATCGAGGGTTGAGGATTGAGGATTGAGGATTGAGGATTGAGGATTGAAGATTGAGGACTGAGGATTGAGGATTGCGGATTGCAAATTGAGTATTGAGGATTGAAGATTGAGGATTGAGGATTGAGGATTGAGGATTGAGGATTGAGGATTGAGGATTGAGGATTGAGGATTGAGGATTGAAGATTGAGTATCGAGGATTGAAGATTGAGGATTGAGGATTGAGGATTGAGGATTGAGGATTGAAGATTGAGGATTGAGGATTGAGGATTGAGGATTGAGGATTGAAGATTGAGGATTGGGTATTCAAGATTGAATAATGAGGATTGAGGATTGAGTATTGAGGATTGAGGATTGAAGATTGAGTACTGAGGATTGAAGATTAAGATTGAGGGTTGAGGATTGAGGATTGAGGATTGAGGTTTGAGGATTGAGGATTGTGGATTGAAGATTGAGGATTGCGTATTGAGGATAGAACATTGAGGATTGAGGATTGAGTATTGAGGATTGAGGATTGAGGATTGAAGATTGAATATTGATGATTGAAGATTGAGGATTGAAGATTGAGGATTAGGTATTGAGGATTGTAGAATGAGGATTGAGTATTGAGTATTGAGGATTGAGGATTGAAGATTGAGTATTGAGGAATGAAGATTGACGATTGAGGATTGAGGATTGAGGATTGAGGATTGAGGATTGAGGATTGAGGATTGAAGATTGAGTATTGAGGATTGAAGGTAGAGGATTGAGGATTGAGGATTGAGGATTGAGGCTTGATGATTGAGTACTGAGGATTGAAGATTAAGTTTGGGGATTGAGTATTGAAGATTGAGGATTTGTGACTGAGGATTGAAGATTGAGGATTGAGGATTGAGGATTGAGGACTGAGGATTGAGGATTGAGGATTGAAGATTGAGGATTGAGGCGTGAGTATTGAAGATTGAGGATTTGTGACTGAGGATTGAAGATTGAGGATTGAGGATTGAGGATTGAGGACTGAGGATTGAGGATTGAGGATTGAAGATTGAGGATTGGGTATTGAGGATTGAAGATTGAGGATTGAGGATTGAAGATTGAGGAATGAGGATTGAAGATTGAGCACTGAGGATTGAAGATTAAGGTTGAGGATTGAGGATTGAGGATTGAGGATTGAGGATTGAAGATTGAGGATTGGGTGTTGAGGATTGAACAATGAGGATTGAGGATTGAGGATTGAGGATTGAGGATTGAAGATTGAGTATTGAGGATTGAAGGTTGAGTATGGAGGATTGAAGATTGAGGATTGAGGATTGAGGATTGCGGATAGATGACTGAGGATTGGGTATTGCGGATTGAACATTGAGGATTGAGGATTGAGGATTGAGGATTGAGGATTGAGGACTGAAGATTGAATATTGATGATTGAATATTGAGGATTGAGGATTGATGGTTGTGGATTGAGGACGAGGACGGAGGGTTGAGTATTGCTGTTTGAGGTCTGAGGGTTGAGGAATGAGGATTGAGAATTGAGGATTGAGGATTGAGGATTGAAGATTGGGGACTGGGTATTGAGGATTGAAGAATGAGGATTGAGGATTGAGGATTGAGGATTGAGGATTGACGACTGAGTGCTGAGGGTTGAGTGATGAGAATTGATGTTTCAGGATAGAGATCTGAAGATTGCAGATTGAGTATTGAGTATTGAAAACTGTGAATTGATGATATTCTCTTGAGGATTGAGGATTGACAACTGATTGTTGAGGACTGAGGGCTGAAGGTTGAGGATTCAGGATTGAGGATTCAGGATTGTGGTTTGAGGACCGAGAATTGAGGGCTGAGGATTGAGGATTGAGAATTGAAGATTGAGGATTGAGTATTGGGGGTTGTGGATTGAGGACGAGGACTGACGGTTGAGTATTGATGTCTGAGTTCTGAGGATTGAGGATTGAGGATTGAAGATTGGGGATTGGGTATTGAGGATTGAAGAATGAGGATTGAGTATTGAGTATTGAGGATTGAGGATTGAAGATTGAGTATTGAGGATTGAAGATTGACGATTGAGTACTGAGGATTGAGGATTGAGGATTGAGGATTGAGGATTGAGGATTGAGGATTGAAGATTGGGTATTGAGGATTGAAGATTGGGGATTGAGGATTGAGGATTGAGGATTGAGGATTGAATATTGAGGATTGGGTATTGAGGATTGAAGAATGAGGATTGAGGATTGAGGATTGAGGATTGAGGATTGAAGATTGAGTATTGAGGATTGAAGATTGATGATTGAGGATTGAAGATTGAGGACTGAGTGTTGAGGGTTGAGTGATGAGAATTGATGTTTGTGGATTGAGATTTGAAGATTGAAGAATAGGGATTGAGTATTGAAAACTGTGATTTGAGGATATTCTATGGAGGACTGAGGATTGACAATTGATTGTTGAGGACTGAGGGCTGAAGATTGAGGATTCAGGATTGAGGATTAGGGATTGAGTTTTGAGGACTGAGGATTGAGGATTGAGGATTGAGGATTGAGGATTGAAGATTGAGTATTGAGGATTGAAGATTGAGGATTGAGGATTGAGGATTGAGGATTGAGGATTGAAGATTGAGTACTGAGGATTGAAGATTAAGATTGAGGATTGAGGATTGAGGATTGAAGATTGAGTATTGAGGATTGAAGGTAGAGGATTGAGGATTGAGGATTGAGGATTGAGGCTTGATGATTGAGTACTGAGGATTGAAGATTAAGTTTGGGGATTGAGTATTGAAGATTGAGGATTTGTGACTGAGGATTGAAGATTGAGGATTGAGGATTGAGGATTGAGGACTGAGGATTGAGGATTGAGGATTGAAGATTGAGGATTGAGGCGTGAGTATTGAAGATTGAGGATTTGTGACTAAGGATTGAAGATTGAGGATTGAGGATTGAGGATTGAGGACTGAGGATTGAGGATTGAGGATTGAAGATTGAGGATTGGGTATTGAGGATTGAAGATTGAGGATTGAGGATTGAAGATTGAGGAATGAGGATTGAAGATTGAGCACTGAGGATTGAAGATTAAGGTTGAGGATTGAGGATTGAGGATTGAGGATTGAGGATTGAAGATTGAGGATTGGGTGTTGAGGATTGAACAATGAGGATTGAGGATTGAGGATTGAGGATTGAGGATTGAAGATTGAGTATTGAGGATTGAAGGTTGAGTATGGAGGATTGAAGATTGAGGATTGAGGATTGAGGATTGCGGATAGATGACTGAGGATTGGGTATTGCGGATTGAACATTGAGGATTGAGGATTGAGGATTGAGGATTGAGGATTGAGGACTGAAGATTGAATATTGATGATTGAATATTGAGGATTGAGGATTGATGGTTGTGGATTGAGGACGAGGACGGAGGGTTGAGTATTGCTGTTTGAGGTCTGAGGGTTGAGGAATGAGGATTGAGAATTGAGGATTGAGGATTGAGGATTGAAGATTGGGGACTGGTTATTGAGGATTGAAGAATGAGGATTGAGGATTGAGGATTGAGGATTGAGGATTGACGACTGAGTGCTGAGGGTTGAGTGATGAGAATTGATGTTTCAGGATAGAGATCTGAAGATTGCAGATTGAGTATTGAGTATTGAAAACTGTGAATTGATGATATTCTCTTGAGGATTGAGGATTGACAACTGATTGTTGAGGACTGAGGGCTGAAGGTTGAGGATTCAGGATTGAGGATTCAGGATTGTGGTTTGAGGACCGAGAATTGAGGGCTGAGGATTGAGGATTGAGAATTGAAGATTGAGGATTGAGTATTGGGGGTTGTGGATTGAGGACGAGGACTGACGGTTGAGTATTGATGTCTGAGTTCTGAGGATTGAGGATTGAGGATTGAAGATTGGGGATTGGGTATTGAGGATTGAAGAATGAGGATTGAGTATTGAGTATTGAGGATTGAGGATTGAAGATTGAGTATTGAGGATTGAAGATTGACGATTGAGTATTGAGGATTGAGGATTGAGGATTGAGGATTGAGGATTGAGGATTGAGGATTGAAGATTGGGTATTGAGGATTGAAGATTGGGGATTGAGGATTGAGGATTGAGGATTGAGGATTGAATATTGAGGATTGGGTATTGAGGATTGAAGAATGAGGATTGAGGATTGAGGATTGAGGATTGAGGATTGAAGATTGAGTATTGAGGATTGAAGATTGATGATTGAGGATTGAAGATTGAGGACTGAGTGTTGAGGGTTGAGTGATGAGAATTGCTGTTTGTGGATTGAGATTTGAAGATTGAAGAATAGGGATTGAGTAATGAAAACTGTGAATTGAGGATATTCTATGGAGGACTGAGGATTGACAATTGATTGTTGAGGACTGAGGGCTGAAGATTGAGGATTCAGGATTGAGGATTAGGGATTGAGTTTTGAGGACTGAGGATTGAGGATTGAGGATTGAGGATTGAGGATTGAAGATTGAGTATTGAGGATTGAAGATTGAGGATTGAGGATTGAGGATTGAGGATTGAGGATTGAAGATTGAGTACTGAGGATTGAAGATTAAGATTGAGGATTGAGGATTGAGGACTGAGGATTGAGGATTGAGGATTGAAGATTGAGTATTGAGGATCGAGGATTGAGGACTGAGGATTGAGGATTGCGGATTGCAAATTGAGTATTGAGGATTGAATATTGAGGATTGAGGATTGAGGATTCAGAATTGAGGATTGAGGATTGAGGATTGAGGATTGAAGATTGAGTATTGAGGATCGAGCATTGAGGACTGAGGATTGAGGATTGAGGATTGAGAATTGAAGATTGAGGATTGGGGATTGAGGATTGACGATTGAGGATTGAGCATTGAGGATTGAGAATTGAGGATTGAGGATTGAAGATTGAGTATTGAGGATTGAAGATTGAGGATTGGTGATTGAGGATTGAAGATTGAGGACTGAGTGTTGAGGGTTGAGTGATGAGAATTGATGTTTGTGGATTGAGATTTGAAGATTGAAGAATAGGGATTGAGTATTGAAAACTGTGAATTGAGGATATTCTATGGAGTACTGAGGATTGACAATTGATTGTTGAGGACTGAGGGCTGAAGATTGAGGATACAGGATTGAGGATTAGGGGTTGAGTTTTGAGGACTGAGGATTGATGGTTGAGGGTTGTGCGTTGAATATTGAGGGTTGAGTGATGAGAATTGATGTTTGTGGATAGAGATTTGAAGATTGCAGGCTGAGTATTGAGTATTGAAACCTGTGAATTGAGGATATTCTATTGACGATTGAGGATTCATAACTGATTGTTGAGGTCTGAGGGCTGAATATTGGGGGTTCAGGATTGTGGCTTCAGGATTGAGGTTTGAGGACTGAGGATTGAGGCTTGAGGGTGAGGATTGAGGATTGAGGATTGAGGATTGATGGTTGAGGATTGCGTATTGAGGATAGAACAATGAGGATTGAGGATTGAGTATTGAGGATTGAGGATTGAGGATTGAAGATTGAATATTGATGATTGAAGATTGAGGATCGAGGATAGAGGGTTGTGGATCGAGGACGAGGACTGAGGGTTGAGTATTGATGTTTGAGGTCTGAGGATTGAGGAATGAGTATTGAGAATTGAGGATTGAGGTTTGAGGATTGAAGATTGAGGATTGGGTGTTGATGATTGAAGAATGAGGGTTGAGGATTGAGGATTGAGGATTGAGGATTGAAGATTGAGTATTGAGGATTGAAGATTGAGGATTGAGGATTGAGGATTGAGGATTGAGGATTGAGGATTGAGGATTGCGGATAGAAGATTGAGGATTTGGTATTGCCGATTGAACATTGAGGATTGAGGATTGAGGGTTGAGGATTGAGGATTGAGGATTGAGGATTGAGGATTGAGGATTGAGGATTGAAGATTGAGGATTGGGTATTGAGGATTGAAGAATGAGGATTGAGGATTGAGGATTGAGGATTGAGGATTGAAGACTGAGTATTGAGGATTGAAGATTGAGGATTGAGAAGTGAGTATTGAAGATTGAGGATTTGTGACTGAGGATTGAAGATTGAGGATTGAGGATTGAGGATTGAGGACTGAGGATTGAGGATTGAGGATTGAAGATTGAGGATTGAGGCGTGAGTATTGAAGATTGAGGATTTGTGACTGAGGATTGAAGATTGAGGATTGAGGATTGAGGATTGAGGACTGAGGATTGAGGATTGAGGATTGAAGATTGAAGATTGAGGATTGGGTATTGAGGATTGAAGATTGAGGATTGAGGATTGAAGATTGAGGAATGAGGATTGAAGATTGAGTACTGAGGATTGAAGATTAAGGTTGAGGATTGAGGATTGAGGATTGAGGATTGAGGATTGAAGATTGAGGATTGCGTATTGAGGATAGAACATTGAGGATTGAGGATTGTGTATTGAGGATTGAGGATTGAGGATTGAAGATTGAATATTGATGATTGAAGATTGAGGATCGAGGATTGAGGGTTGTGGACTGAGGACGAGGACTGAGGGTTGAGTATTGATGTTTGAGGTCTGAGGATTGAGGATTGAGGATTGAGAATTGAGGATTGAGGATTGAGGATTGAAGATTGAGGATTGGGTGTTGAGGATTGAGCATTGAGGATTGAGAATTGAGGATTGAGGATTGAAGATTGAGTATTGAGGATTGAAGATTGAGGATTGATGATTGAGGATTGAAGATTGAGGACTGAGTGTTGAGGGTTGAGTGATGAGAATTGATGTTTGTGGATTGAGATTTGAAGATTGAAGAATAGGGATTGAGTATTGAAAACTGTGAATTGAGGATATTCTATGGAGTACTGAGGATTGACAATTGATTGTTGAGGACTGAGGGCTGAAGATTGAGGATTCAGGATTGAGGATTAGGGATTGAGTTTTGAGGACTGAGGATTGAGGATTGAGGATTGAGGATTGAGGATTGAAGATTGAGTATTGAGGATTGAAGATTGAGGATTGAGGATTGAGGATTGAGGATTGAGGATTGAAGATTGAGTACTGAGGATTGAAGATTAAGATTGAGGATTGAGGATTGAGGACTGAGGATTGAGGATTGAGGATTGAAGATAGAGTATTGAGGATCGAGGATTGAGGACTGAGGATTGAGGATTGCGGATTGCAAATTGAGTATTGAGGATTGAAGATTGAGGATTGAGGATTGAGGATTGAGAATTGAGGATTGAGGATTGAGGATTGAGGATTGAAGATTGAGTATTGTGGATCGAGGATTGAGGACTGAGGATTGAGGATTGAGGATTGAGAATTGAAGATTGAGGATTGGGGATTGAGGATTGACGATTGAGGATTGAGCATTGAGGATTGAGAATTGAGGATTGAGGATTGAAGATTGAGTATTGAGGATTGAAGATTGAGGATTGATGATTGAGGATTGAAGATTGAGGACTGAGTATTGAGGGTTGAGTGATGAGAATTGATGTTTGTGGATTGAGATTTGAAGATTGAAGAATAGGGATTGAGTATTGAAAACTGTGAATTGAGGATATTCTATGGAGGACTGAGGATTGACAATTGATTGTTGAGGACTGAGGGCTGAAGATTGAGGATTCAGGATTGAGGATTAGGGGTTGAGTTTTGAGGACTGAGGATTGATGGTTGAGGGTTGTGCGTTGAATATTGAGGGTTGAGTGATGAGAATTGATGTTTGTGGATAGAGATTTGAAGATTGCAGGCTGAGTATTGAGTATTGAAACCTGTGAATTGAGGATATTCTATTGACGATTGAGGATTCACAACTGATTGTTGAGGTCTGAGGGCTGAATATTGGGGGTTCAGGATTGTGGCTTCAGGATTGAGGTTTGAGGACTGAGGATTGAGGCTCGAGGGTGAGGATTGAGGATTGAGGATTGAGGATTGATGGTTGAGGATTGCGTATTGAGGATAGAACAATGAGGATTGAGGATTGAGTATTGAGGATTGAGGATTGAGGATTGAAGATTGAATATTGATGATTGAAGATTGAGGATCGAGGATTGAGGGTTGTGGATTGAGGACGAGGACTGAGGGTTGAGTATTGATGTTTGAGGTCTGAGGATTGAGGAATGAGTATTGAGAATTGAGGATTGAGGTTTGAGGATTGAAGATTGAGGATTGGGTGTTGATGATTGAAGAATGAGGGTTGAGGATTGAGGATTGAGGACTGAGGATTGAAGATTGAGTATTGAGGATTGAAGATTGAGGATTGAGGATTGAGGATTGAGGATTGAGGATTGAGGATTGCGGATAGAAGATTGAGGATTGTGTATTGCGGATTGAACATTGAGGATTGAGGATTGAGGGTTGAGGATTGAGGATTGAGGATTGAGGATTGAGGATTGAGGATTGAGGATTGAAGATTGAGGATTGGGTATTGAGGATTGAAGAATGAGGATTGAGGATTGAGGATTGAGGATTGAGGATTGAAGACTGAGTATTGAGGATTGAAGATTGAGGATTGAGAAGTGAGTATTGAAGATTGAGGATTTGTGACTGAGGATTGAAGATTGAGGATTGAGGATTGAAGATTGAGGATTGAGGCGTGAGTATTGAAGATTGAGGATTTGCGACTGAGGATTGAAGATTGAGGATTGAGGATTGAGGATTGAGGACTGAGGATTGAGGATTGAGGATTGAAGATTGAGGATTGGGTATTGAGGATTGAAGATTGAGGATTGAGGATTGAAGATTGAGGAATGAGGATTGAAGATTGAGTACTGAGGATTGAAGATTAAGGTTGAGGATTGAGGATTGAGGATTGAGGATTGAGGATTGAAGATTGAGGATTGCGTATTGAGGATAGAACATTGAGGATTGAGGATTGTGTATTGAGGATTGAGGATTGAGGATTGAAGATTGAGGATTGGGTGTTGAGGATTGAAGATTGAGGATTGGGTGTTGAGGATTGAACAATGAGGATTGAGGATTGAGGATTGAGGACTGAAGATTGAATATTGATGACTGAATATTGAGGATTGAGGATTGATGGTTGTGGATTGAGGACGAGGACTGACGGTTGAGTATTGATGTTTGAGTTCTGAGGATTGAGGATTGAGGATTGAAGATTGTGGATTGGGTATTGAGGATTGAAGAATGAGGATTGAGTATTGAGTATTGAGGATTGAGGATTGAAGATTGAGTATTGAGGATTGAAGATTGACGATTGAGTATTGAGGATTGAGGATTGAGGATTGAGGATTGAGGATTGAGGATTGAAGATTGAGTACTGAGGATTGAAGATTAAGATTGAGGATTGAGGATTGAGGACTGAGGATTGAGGATTGAGGATTGAAGGTTCAGTATTGAGGATTGAAGATTGAGAATTGAGGATTGAGGATTGAGCGTTGAGGACTGAGTGTTGAGGGTTGAGTGATGAGAATTGATGATTGTGTATAGAGATTTGAAGATTGCAGATTGAGTATTGAGTATTGAAAACTGTGAATTGAGTATATTCTATTGAGGATTGATGATTGACAACTGATTGTTGAGGTCTGAGGGCTGAAGATTGAGGGTTCCGGATTGAGGATTCAGAATTGAAATTTGAGGACTGAGCATTGAGGATTGAAGATTGAGTATTGAGGATTGAAGATTGAGAATTGAGGATTGAGGATTGAGGATTGAGGATGAGGGCTGAGGGTTGATGTTTGAGGTTTGAGGACTGAGGACTGAGGATTGGGGATTGAGAGTTGAGGATTGAGGATTGAGGGTTGAAGATTGAGGATTGGGTATTGAGGATTGAAGAATGAGGACTGAGGATTCAGGATTGAGGATTGAGGAGTGAATATTGAGTATTGAGGATTGAAGATCGACTATTGAGGATTGCGAATTGAGGATTGCGGGTTGAGTATTGAGGATTGTAGATTGAGTATTGAGGATTGAAGGTTGAGGATTGTGGATTGAGGATTGAGGATTGAGGCTTGAATATTGAGGATTGGGGACTGAGTGTTGAGGGTTGAGTGATGAGAATTGATGTCTGTGGATAGAGATTTGAAGATTGCAGGTTGAGTATTGAGTATTGAAAACTGTGAAATCATGATATTCTATTGAGGATTGAGGATGGACCACTGACTGTGGAGGACTGAGGGCTGAAGATTGAGGATTCAGGATTGGGGATTGAGGATTGAGGTTTGAGGACTGAGGATTGAGGATTGAGGATTGAGGATTGAGGATTGAGGATTGAGGATTGAGGATTGAAGACTGAGGATTGAATATTGATGATTAAGCATTGAGGGTTGAGGATTGAGGGTTGTGGATTGAGGACGAGGACTGAGTGTTGAATATTGATGTCTGAGGTCTGAGGATTGAGGATTGAGAATTGAGAATTGAGGATTGAGGATTGAAGATTGAGGATTGGGTATTGAGGATTGACGAATGAGGATTGAGGATTGCGGATTGAGGATTGAAGATTGAGTACTGAGGATTGAAGACTGAGGATTGAGGATTGAGGATTGAGGATTGGGGATTGAGGACTGCGAATTGAAGATTCAGTATTGGGCATTGAAGATTCAAAATTGAGGATGAGGATTGAAAATTGAGTACTGAGTGTTGAGGGTTGAGTGATGAGAATTTATGTTTCTGGATAGAGATTTGAAGATTGCAGATTGTGTATTGGGTATTGAAAACTGTGAATTGAGGATATTCTATTGAGGATTGTGGATTGACAACTGAATGTTGAGGACTGAGGGCTGAAGATTGAGGATTCAGGATTGAGGATTCAGAATTGAGGTTTGAGGACTGAGGATTGAGGATTGAAGATTGAGTATTGAGGATTGAAGATTGAGGTTTGAGGATTGAGGATTGAGGATTGAGGATGAGGGCTGAGGGTTGAGGATTGAGGATTGAGGACTAAGGACAGAGGATTGAGGATTGAGAATTGAGGATTGAGGATTGAGGATTGAAGATTGAGGATTGGGTATTGAGGATCGAAGAATGAGAATTGAGGATTGAGGATTGAGGATTGAGGATTGAATATTGAGTATTGAGGAATGAAGATTGACGATTGAGGATTGAGGATTGAGGATTGAGGATTGAGGATTGAGGATTGAGGATTGAAGATTGAGTATTGAGGATTGAAGGTAGAGGATTGAGGATTGAGGATTGAGGCTTGATGATTGAGTACTGAGGATTGAAGATTAAGTTTGGGGATTGAGGATTGAGGATTGAGGATTGAGGATTGAGGATTGAAGATTGAGTATTGAGGATTGAAGATTGAGGATTGAGGATTGAGGATTGAGGATTGAGGATTGAAGATTGAGTACTGAGGATTGAAGATTAAGATTGAGGATTGAGGATTGAGGACTGAGGATTGAGGATTGAGGATTGAAGATTGAGTATTGAGGATCGAGGGTTGAGGATTGAGGATTGAGGATTGAGGATTGAGGATTGAGGATTGAGGATTGAAGATTGAGGACTGAGGATTGAGGATTGCGGATTGCAAATTGAGTATTGAGGATTGAAGATTGAGGATTGAGGATTGAGGATTGAGTACTGAGGATTGAGGATTGAGGATTGCGGATAGAAGATTGAGGATTGGGTATTGCGGATTGAACATTGAGGATTGAGGATTGAGGGTTGAGGATTGAGGATTGAGGATTGAGGATTGAGGATTGAGGATTGAGGATTGAAGATTGAGGATTGGGTATTGAGGATTGAAGAATGAGGATTGAGGATTGAGGATTGAGGATTGAGGATTGAAGACTGAGTATTGAGGATTGAAGATTGAGGATTGAGAAGTGAGTATTGAAGATTGAGGATTTGTGACTGAGGATTGAAGATTGAGGATTGAGGATTGAGGATTGAGGACTGATGATTGAGGATTGAGGATTGAAGATTGAGGATTGAGGCGTGAGTATTGAAGATTGAGGATTTGTGACTGAGGATTGAAGATTGAGGATTGAGGATTGAGGATTGAGGACTGAGGATTGAGGATTGAGGATTGAAGATTGAGGATTGAGGATTGAGGATTGAAGATTGAGTATTGAGGATCGAGGATTGAGGACTGAGGATTGAGGATTGAGGATTGAGAATTGAAGATTGAGGATTGGGGATTGAGGATTGACGATTGAGGATTGAGCATTGAGGATTGAGAATTGAGGATTGAGGATTGAAGATTGAGTATTGAGGATTGAAGATTGAGGATTGATGATTGAGGATTGAAGATTGAGGACTGAGTGTTGAGGGTTGAGTGATGAGAATTGATGTTTGTGGATTGAGATTTGAAGATTGAAGAATAGGGATTGAGTATTGAAAACTGTGAATTGAGGATATTCTATGGAGGACTGAGGATTGACAATTGATTGTTGAGGACTGAGGGCTGAAGATTGAGGATTCAGGATTGAGGATTAGGGATTGAGTTTTGAGGACTGAGGATTGAGGATTGAGGATTGAGGATTGAGGATTGAAGATTGAGTATTGAGGATTGAAGATTGAGGATTGAGGATTGAGGATTGAGGATTGAGGATTGAGGATTGAAGATTGAGTACTGAGTATTGAAGATTAAGATTGAGGATTGAGGATCGAGGATTGAGGACTGAGGATTGAGGATTGCGGATTGCAAATTGAGTATTGAGGATTGAAGATTGAGGATTGAGGATTGAGGATTGAGAATTGAGGATTGAGGATTGAGGATTGAGGATTGAAGATTGAGTATTGAGGATCGAGGATTGAGGACTGAGGATTGAGGATTGAGGATTGAGAATTGAAGATTGAGGATTGGGGATTGAGGATTGACGATTGAGGATTGAGCATTGAGGATTGAGAATTGAGGATTGAGGATTGAAGATTGAGTATTGAGGATTGAAGATTGAGGATTGATGATTGAGGATTGAAGATTGAGGACTGAGTGTTGAGGGTTGAGTGATGAGAATTGATGTTTGTGGATAGAGATTTGAAGATTGCAGGCTGAGTATTGAGTATTGAAACCTGTGAATTGAGGATATTCTATTGACGATTGAGGATTCACAACTGATTGTTGAGGTCTGAGGGCTGAATATTGGGGGTTCAGGATTGTGGCTTCAGGATTGAGGTTTGAGGACTGAGGATTGAGGCTTGAGGGTGAGGATTGAGGATTGAGGATTGAGGATTGATGGTTGAGGATTGCGTATTGAGGATAGAACAATGAGGATTGAGGATTGAGTATTGAGGATTGAGGCTTGAGGATTGAAGATTGAATATTGATGATTGAAGATTGAGGATCGAGGATTGAGGGTTGTGGATTGAGGACGAGGACTGAGGGTTGAGTATTGATGTTTGAGGTCTGAGGATTGAGGAATGAGTATTGAGAATTGAGGATTGAGGTTTGAGGATTGAAGATTGAGGATTGGGTGTTGATGATTGAAGAATGAGGGTTGAGGATTGAGGATTGAGGATTAAGGATTGAAGATTGAGTATTGAGGATTGAAGATTGAGGATTGAGGATTGAGGATTGAGGATTGAGGATTGAGGATTGAGGATTGCGGATAGAAGATTGAGGATTGGGTATTGCGGATTGAACATTGAGGATTGAGGATTGAGGGTTGAGGATTGAGGATTGAGGATTGAGGATTGAGGATTGAGGATTGAGGATTGAAGATTGAGGATTGGGTATTGAGGATTGAAGAATGAGGATTGAGGATTGAGGATTGAGGATTGAGGATTGAAGACTGAGTATTGAGGATTGAAGTTTGAGGATTGAGAAGTGAGTATTGAAGATTGAGGATTTGTGACTGAGTATTGAAGATTGAGGATTGAGGATTGAGGATTGAGGACTGAGGATTGAGGATTGAGGATTGAAGATTGAGGATTGAGGCGTGAGTATTGAAGATTGAGGATTTGTGACTGAGGATTGAAGATTGAGGATTGAGGATTGAGGATTGAGGACTGAGGATTGAGGATTGAGGATTGAAGATTGAGGATTGGGTATTGAGGATTGAAGATTGAGGATTGAGGATTGAAGATTGAGGAATGAGGATTGAAGATTGAGTACTGAGGATTGAAGATTAAGGTTGAGGATTGAGGATTGAGGATTGAGGATTGAGGATTGAAGATTGAGGATTGCGTATTGAGGATAGAACATTGAGGATTGAGGATTGTGTATTGAGGATTGAGGATTGAGGATTGAAGATTGAATATTGATGATTGAAGATTGAGGATCGAGGATTGAGGGTTGTGGACTGAGGACGAGGACTGAGGGTTGAGTATTGATGTTTGAGGTCTGAGGATTGAGGATTGAGGATTGAGAATTGAGGATTGAGGATTGAGGATTGAAGATTGAGGATTGGGTGTTAAGGATTGAGCATTGAGGATTGAGAATTGAGGATTGAGGATTGAAGATTGAGTATTGAGGATTGAAGATTGAGGATTGATGATTGAGGATTGAAGATTGAGGACTGAGTGTTGAGGGTTGAGTGATGAGAATTGATGTTTGTGGATTGAGATTTGAAGATTGAAGAATAGGGATTGAGTATTGAAAACTGTGAATTGAGGATATTCTATGGAGGACTGAGGATTGACAATTGATTGTTGAGGACTGAGGGCTGAAGATTGAGGATTCAGGATTGAGGATTAGGGATTGAGTTTTGAGGACTGAGGATTGAGGATTGAGGATTGAGGATTGAGGATTGAAGATTGAGTATTGAGGATTGAAGATTGAGGATTGAGGATTGAGGATTGAGGATTGAGGATTGAAGATTGAGTACTGAGGATTGAAGATTAAGATTGAGGATTGAGGATTGAGGACTGAGGATTGAGGATTGAGGATTGAAGATTGAGTATTGAGGATCGAGGGTTGAGGACTGAGGATTGAGGATTGCGGATTGCAAATTGAGTATTGAGGATTGAAGATTGAGGATTGAGGATTGAGGATTGAGAATTGAGGATTGAGGATTGAGGATTGAGGATTGAAGATTGAGTATTGAGGATCGAGGATTGAGGACTGAGGATTGAGGATTGAGGATTGAGAATTGAAGATTGAGGATTGGGGATTGAGGATTGACGATTGAGGATTGAGCATTGAGGATTGAGAATTGAGGATTGAGGATTGAAGATTGAGTATTGAGGATTGAAGATTGAGGATTGATGATTGAGGATTGAAGATTGAGGACTGAGTGTTGAGGGTTGAGTGATGAGAATTGATGTTTGTGGATTGAGATTTGAAGATTGAAGAATAGGGATTGAGTATTGAAAACTGTGAATTGAGGATATTCTATGGAGGACTGAGGATTGACAATTGATTGTTGAGGACTGAGGGCTGAAGATTGAGGATTCAGGATTGAGGATTAGGGGTTGAGTTTTGAGGACTGAGGATTGATGGTTGGGGGTTGTGCGTTGAATATTGAGGGTTGAGAGATGAGAATTGATGTTTGTGGATAGAGATTTGAAGATTGCAGGCTGAGTATTGAGTATTGAAACCTGTGAATTGAGGATATTCTATTGACGATTGAGGATTCACAACTGATTGTTGAGGTCTGAGGGCTGAATATTGGGGGTTCAGGACTGTGGCTTCAGGATTGAGGTTTGAGGACTGAGGATTGAGGCTTGAGGGTGAGGATTGAGGTTTGAGGATTGAGGATTGATGGTTGAGGATTGCGTATTGAGGATAGAACAATGAGGATTGAGGATTGAGTATTGAGGATTGAGGATTGAGGATTGAAGATTGAATATTGATGATTGAAGATTGAGGATCGAGGATTGAGGGTTGTGGATTGAGGACGAGGACTGAGGGTTGAGTATTGATGTTTGAGGTCTGAGGATTGAGGAATGAGTATTGAGAATTCAGGATTGAGGTTTGAGGATTGAAGATTGAGGATTGGGTGTTGATGATTGAAGCATGAGGGTTGAGGATTGAGGATTGAGGATTGAGGATTGAAGATTGAGTATTGAGGATTGAAGATTGAGGATTGAGGATTGAGGATTGAGGATTGAGGATTGAGGATTGAGGATTGCGGATAGAAGATTGAGGATTGGGTATTGGGGATTGAACATTGAGGAATGAGGATTGAGGGTTGAGGATTGAGAGTTGAGGATTGAGGATTGAGGACTGAGGATTGAGGATTGAGGATTGAAGATTGAGGATTGAGGCGTGAGTATTGAAGATTGAGGATTTGTGACTGAGGATTGAAGATTGAGGATTGAGTATTGAGTATTGAGGATTGAGGATTGAAGATTGAGTATTGAGGATTGAAGATTGACGATTGAGTATTGAGGATTGAGGATTGAGGATTGAGGATTGAGGATTGAGGATTGAGGATTGAAGATTGGGTATTGAGGATTGAAGATTGGGGATTGAGGATTGAGGATTGAGGATTGAGGATTGAATATTGAGGATTGGGTATTGAGGATTGAAGAATGAGGATTGAGGATTGAGGATTGAGGATTGAGGATTGAAGATTGAGTATTGAGGATTGAAGATTGATGATTGAGGATTGAAGATTGAGGACTGAGTGTTGAGGGTTGAGTGATGAGAATTGATGTTTGTGGATTGAGATTTGAAGATTGAAGAATAGGGATTGAGTATTGAAAACTGTGAATTGAGGATATTCTATGGAGGACTGAGGATTGACAATTGATTGTTGAGGACTGAGGGCTGAAGATTGAGGATACAGGATTGAGGATTAGGGGTTGAGTTTTGAGGACTGAGGATTGATGGTTGAGGGTTGTGCGTGGAATATTGAGGGTTGAGTGATGAGAATTGATGTTTGTGGATAGAGATTTGAAGATTGCAGGCTGAGTATTGTGTATTGAAACCTGTGAATTGAGGATATTCTATTGACGATTGAGGATTCACAACTGATTGTTGAGGTCTGAGGGCTGAATATTGGGGGTTCAGGATTGTGGCTTCAGGATTGAGGTTTGAGGACTGAGGATTGAGGCTTGAGGGTGAGGATTGAGGATTGAGGATTGAGGATTGATGGTTGAGGATTGCGTATTGAGGATAGAACAATGAGGATTGAGGATTGAGTATTGAGGATTGAGGATTGAGGATTGAAGATTGAATATTGATGATTGAAGATTGAGGATCGAGGATTGAGGGTTGTGGATTGAGGACGAGGACTGAGGGTTGAGTATTGATGTTTGAGGTCTGAGGATTGAGGAATGAGTATTGAGAATTGAGGATTGAGGTTTGAGGATTGAAGATTGAGGATTGGGTGTTGATGATTGAAGAATGAGGGTTGAGGATTGAGGATTGAGGATTGAGGATTGAAGATTGAGTATTGAGGATTGAAGATTGAGGATTGAGGATTGAGGATTGAGGATTGAGGATTGAGGATTGAGGATTGCGGATAGAAGATTGAGGATTGGGTATTGCGGATTGAACATTGAGGATTGAGGATTGAGGGTTGAGGATTGAGGATTGAGGATTGAGGATTGAGGATTGAGGATTGAGGATTGAAGATTGAGGATTGGGTATTGAGGATTGAAGAATGAGGATTGAGGATTGAGGATTGAGGATTGAGGATTGAAGACTGAGTATTGAGGATTGAAGATTGAGGATTGAGAAGTGAGTATTGAAGATTGAGGATTTGTGACTGAGGATTGAAGATTGAGGATTGAGGATTGAGGATTGAGGACTGAGGATTGAGGATTGAGGATTGAAGATTGAGGATTGAGGCGTGAGTATTGAAGATTGAGGATTTGTGACTGAGGATTGAAGATTGAGGATTGAGGATTGAGGATTGAGGACTGAGGATTGAGGATTGAGGATTGAAGATTGAGGATTGGGTATTGAGGATTGAAGATTGAGGATTGAGGATTGAAGATTGAGGAATGAGGATTGAAGATTGAGTACTGAGGATTGAAGATTAAGGTTGAGGATTGAGGATTGAGGATTGAGGATTGAGGATTGAAGATTGAGGATTGCGTATTGAGGATAGAGCATTGAGGATTGAGGATTGTGTATTGAGGATTGAGGATTGAGGATTGAAGATTGAATATTGATGATTGAAGATTGAGGATCGAGGATTGAGGGTTGTGGACTGAGGACGAGGACTGAGGGTTGAGTATTGATGTTTGAGGTCTGAGGATTGAGGATTGAGGATTGAGAATTGAGGATTGAGGATTGACGATTGAAGATTGAGGATTGGGTGTTGAGGATTGAGCATTGAGGAGTGAGAATTGAGGATTGAGGATTGAAGATTGAGTATTGAGGATTGAAGATTGAGGATTGATGATTGAGGATTGAAGATTGAGGACTGAGTGTTGAGGGTTGAGTGATGAGAATTGATGTTTGTGGATTGAGATTTGAAGATTGAAGAATAGGGATTGAGTATTGAAAACTGTGAATTGAGGATATTCTATGGAGGACTGAGGATTGACAATTGATTGTTGAGGACTGAGGGCTTAAGATTGAGGATACAGGATTGAGGATTAGGGGTTGAGTTTTGAGGACTGAGGATTGATGGTTGAGGGTTGTGCGTTGAATATTGAGGGTTGAGTGATGAGAATTGATGTTTGTGGATAGAGATTTGAAGATTGCAGGCTGAGTATTGTGTATTGAAACCTGTGAATTGAGGATATTCTATTGACGATTGAGGATTCACAACTGATTGTTGAGGTCTGAGGGCTGAATATTGGGGGTTCAGGATTGTGGCTTCAGGATTGAGGTTTGAGGACTGAGGATTGAGGCTTGAGGGTGAGGATTGAGGATTGAGGATTGAGGATTGATGGTTGAGGATTGCGTATTGAGGATAGAACAATGAGGATTGAGGATTGAGTATTGAGGATTGAGGATTGAGGATTGAAGATTGAATATTGATGATTGAAGATTGAGGATCGAGGATTGAGGGTTGTGGATTGAGGACGAGGACTGAGGGCTGAGTATTGATGTTTGAGGTCTGAGGATTGAGGAATGAGTATTGAGAATTGAGGATTGAGGTTTGAGGATTGAAGATTGAGGATTGGGTGTTGATGATTGAAGAATGAGGGTTGAGGATTGAGGATTGAGGATTGAGGATTGAAGATTGAGTATTGAGGATTGAAGATTGAGGATTGAGGATTGAGGATTGAGGATTGAGGATTGAGGATTGAGGATTGCGGATAGAAGATTGAGGATTGGGTATTGCGGATTGAACATTGAGGATTGAGGATTGAGGGTTGAGGATTGAGGATTGAGGATTGAGGATTGAGGATTGAGGATTGAGGATTGAAGATTGAGGATTGGGTATTGAGGATTGAAGAATGAGGATTGAGGATTGAGGATTGAGGATTGAGGATTGAAGACTGAGTATTGAGGATTGAAGATTGAGGATTGAGAAGTGAGTATTGAAGATTGAGGATTTGTGACTGAGGATTGAAGATTGAGGATTGAGGATTGAGGATTGAGGACTGAGGATTGAGGATTGAGGATTGAAGATTGAGGATTGAGGCGTGAGTATTGAAGATTGAGGATTTGTGACTGAGGATTGAAGATTGAGGATTGAGGATTGAGGATTGAGGACTGAGGATTGAGGATTGAGGATTGAAGATTGAGGATTGGGTATTGAGGATTGAAGATTGAGGATTGAGGATTGAAGATTGAGGAATGAGGATTGAAGATTGAGTACTGAGGATTCAAGATTAAGGTTGAGGATTGAGGATTGAGGATTGAGGATTGAGGATTGAAGATTGAGGATTGCGTATTGAGGATAGAACATTGAGGATTGAGGATTGTGTATTGAGGATTGAGGATTGAGGATTGAAGATTGAATATTGATGATTGAAGATTGAGGATCGAGGATTGAGGGTTGTGGACTGAGGACGAGGACTGAGGGTTGAGTATTGATGTTTGAGGTCTGAGGATTGAGGATTGAGGATTGAGAATTGAGGATTGAGGATTGAGGATTGAAGATTGAGGATTGGGTGTTGAGGATTGAGCATTGAGGATTGAGAATTGAGGATTGAGGATTGAAGATTGAGTATTGAGGATTGAAGATTGAGGATTGATGATTGAGGATTGAAGATTGAGGACTGAGTGTTGAGGGTTGAGTGATGAGAATTGATGTTTGTGGATTGAGATTTGAAGATTGAAGAATAGGGATTGAGTATTGAAAACTGTGAATTGAGGATATTCTATGGAGGACTGAGGATTGACAATTGATTGTTGAGGACTGAGGGCTGAAGATTGATGATTCAGGATTGAGGACTAGGGATTGAGTTTTGAGGACTGAGGATTGAGGATTGAGGATTGAGGATTGAGGATTGAAGATTGAGTATTGAGGATTGAAGATTGAGGATTGAGGATTGAGGATTGAGGATTGAGGATTGAAGATTGAGTACTGAGGATTGAAGATTAAGATTGAGGATTGAGGATTGAGGACTGAGGATTGAGGATTGAGGATTGAAGATAGAGTATTGAGGATCGAGGATTGAGGACTGAGGATTGAGGATTGCGGATTGCAAATTGAGTATTGAGGATTGAAGATTGAGGATTGAGGATTGAGGATTGAGAATTGAGGATTGAGGATTGAGGATTGAGGATTGAAGATTGAGTATTGAGGATCGAGGATTGAGGACTGAGGATTGAGGATTGAGGATTGAGAATTGAAGATTGAGGATTGGGGATTGAGGATTGACGATTGAGGATTGAGCATTGAGGATTGAGAATTGAGGATTGAGGATTGAAGATTGAGTATTGAGGATTGAAGATTGAGGATTGATGATTGAGGATTGAAGATTGAGGACTGAGTGTTGAGGGTTGAGTGATGAGAATTGATGTTTGTGGATTGAGATTTGAAGATTGAAGAATAGGGATTGAGTATTGAAAACTGTGAATTGAGGATATTCTCTGGAGGACTGAGGATTGACAATTGATTGTTGAGGACTGAGGGCTGAAGATTGAGGATTCAGGATTGAGGATTAGGGGTTGAGTTTTGAGGACTGAGGATTGATGGTAGAGGGTTGTGCGTTGAATATTGAGGGTTGAGTGATGAGAATTGATGTTTGTGGATAGAGATTTGAAGATTGTAGGCTGAGTATTGAGTATTGAAACCTGTGAATTGAGGATATTCTATTGACGATTGAGGATTCACAACTGATTGTTGAGGTCTGAGGGCTGAATATTGGGGGTTCAGGATTGTGGCTTCAGGATTGAGGTTTGAGGACTGAGGATTGAGGCTCGAGGGTGAGGATTGAGGATTGAGGATTGAGGATTGATGGTTGAGGATTGCGTATTGAGGATAGAACAATGAGGATTGAGGATTGAGTATTGAGGATTGAGGATTGAGGATTGAAGATTGAATATTGATGATTGAAGATTGAGGATCGAGGATTGAGGGTTGTGGATTGAGGACGAGGACTGAGGGTTGAGTATTGATGTTTGAGGTCTGAGGATTGAGGAATGAGTATTGAGAATTCAGGATTGAGGTTTGAGGATTGAAGATTGAGGATTGGGTGTTGATGATTGAAGAATGAGTGTTGAGGATTGAGGATTGAGGATTGAGGATTGAAGATTGAGTATTGAGGATTGAAGATTGAGGATTGAGGATTGAGGATTGAGGATTGAGGATTGAGGATTGAGGATTGCGGATAGAAGATTGAGGATTGGGTATTGCGGATTGAACATTGAGGATTGAGGATTGAGGGTTGAGGATTGAGGATTGAGGATTGAGGATTGAGGATTGAGGATTGAGGATTGAAGATTGAGGATTGGGTATTGAGGATTGAAGAATGAGGATTGAGGATTGAGGATTGAGGATTGAGGATTGAAGACTGAGTATTGAGGATCGAAGATTGAGGATTGAGAAGTGAGTATTGAAGATTGAGGATTTGTGACTGAGGATTGAAGATTGAGGATTGAGGATTGAGGATTGAGGACTGAGGATTGAGGATTGAGGATTGAAGATTGAGGATTGAGGCGTGAGTATTGAAGATTGAGGATTTGTGACTGAGGATTGAAGATTGAGGATTGAGGATTGAGGATTGAGGACTGAGGATTGAGGATTGAGGATTGAAGATTGAGGATTGGGTATTGAGGATTGAAGATTGAGGATTGAGGATTGAAGATTGAGGAATGAGGATTGAAGATTGAGTACTGAGGATTGAAGATTAAGGTTGAGGATTGAGGATTGAGGATTGAGGATTGAGGATTGAGGATTGAAGATTGAGGATTGCGTATTGAGGATAGAACATTGAGGATTGAGGATTGTGTATTGAGGATTGAGGATTGAGGATTGAAGATTGAATATTGATGATTGAAGATTGAGGATCGAGGATTGAGGGTTGTGGACTGAGGACGAGGACAGAGGGTTGAGTATTGATGTTTGAGGTCTGAGGATTGAGGATTGAGGATTGAGAATTGAGGATTGAGGATTGAGGATTGAAGATTGAGGATTGGGTGTTGAGGATTGAACAATGAGGATTGAGGATTGAGGATTGAGGATTGAGGATTGAAGATTGAGTATTGAGGATTGAAGGTTGAGTATGGAGGATTGAAGATTGAGGATTGAGGATTGAGGATTGCGGATAGATGACTGAGGATTGGGTATTGCGGATTGAACATTGAGGATTGAGGATTGAGGATTGAGGATTGAGGATTGAGGACTGAAGATTGAATATTGATGACTGAATATTGAGGATTGAGGATTGATGGTTGTGGATTGAGGACGAGGACGGAGGGTTGAGTATTGCTGTTTGAGGTCTGAGGGTTGAGGAATGAGGATTGAGAATTGAGGATTGAGGATTGAGGATTGAAGATTGGGGATTGGGTATTGAGGATTGAAGAATGAGGATTGAGGATTGAGGATTGAGGATTGAGGATTGACGACTGAGTGTTGAGGGTTGAGTGATGAGAATTGATGCTTCAGGATAGAGATTTGAAGATTGCAGATTGAGTATTGAGTATTGAAAACTGTGAATTGATGATATTCTCTTGAGGATTGAGGATTGACAACTGATTGTTGAGGACTGAGGGCTGAAGGTTGAGGATTCAGGATTGAGGATTCAGGATTGTGGTTTGAGGACCGAGGATTGAGGGCTGAGGATTGAGGATTGAGAATTGAAGATTGAGGATTGAGTATTGGGGGTTGTGGATTGAGGACGAGGACTGACGGTTGAGTATTGATGTTTGAGTTCTGAGGATTGAGGATTGAGGATTGAAGATTGGGGATTGGGTATTGAGGATTGAAGAATGAGGATTGAGTATTGAGTATTGAGGATTGAGGATTGAAGATTGAGTATTGAGGATTGAAGATTGACGATTGAGTATTGAGGATTGAGGATTGAGGATTGAGGATTGAGGATTGAGGATTGAGGATTGAAGATTGGGTATTGAGGATTGAAGATTGGGGATTGAGATTGAGGATTGAGGATTGAGGATTGAATATTGAGGATTGGGTATTGAGGATTGAAGAATGAGGATTGAGGATTGAGGATTGAGGATTGAGGATTGAAGATTGAGTATTGAGGATTGAAGATTGACGATTGAGGATTGAGGATTGAGGATTGAGGATTGAGGATTGAGGATTGAGGATTGAGGATTGAGGATTGAAGATTGAGTATCGAGGATTGAAGATTGAGGATTGAGGATTGAGGATTGAGGATTGAGGATTGAAGATTGAGGATTGAGGATTGAGGATTGTGGATTGAGGATTGAAGATTGAGGATTGGGTATTGAGGATTGAATAATGATGATTGAGGATTGAGTATTGAGGATTGAGGATTGAAGATTGAGTACTGAGGATTGAAGATTAAGATTGAGGGTTGAGGATTGAGGATTGAGGATTGAGGTTTGAGGATTGAGGATTGTGGATTGAAGATTGAGTATTGAGGATTGAAGATTGAGAATTGAGGATTGAGGACTAAGGACAGAGGATTGAGGATTGAGAATTGAGGATTGAGGATTGAGGATTGAAGATTGAGGATTGGGTATTGAGGATCGAAGAATGAGAATTGAGGATTGAGGATTGAGGATTGAAGATTGAGGATTGAGGATTGAGGATTGAGGCTTGACGCTTGAGGATTGAGTGTTGAGGATGGAGGATTGAGGATTGAGGATTGCAGACTGAGTATTGAGGATTGACGATGGGAAGATTGAGGATTGATGATAGAAGATTGAGAATTGGGGACTGAGGATTCAAGATTGAGGATCGAAGATTGAGAATTGAGGATTGAAGATTGATAATTGAGGATTGAGGATTGAACATTGAGGACTGAGTATTCAGGATTGAAGATTGAGTATTGAGGATAGAAGATTGAGGATTGAGGATTGTCGATTAAGGATTGAGGATGAGGGCTGAGGGTTAAGGATTGAGGTTTGAGGACTGAGGGCTGAGGATTGAGGATTGAGAATTGAGGATTGAGGATTGAGGATTCAAGATTGAGGATTGGGTATTGAGGATTGAAGAATGATGATTGAGGATTGAGGATTGAGGATTCAGGATTGAAGATTGAGTATTGAGCATTGAAGCCTGACGATTGAGGATTGAGGATTGAGGATTGAGGATTGAGGATGGAGGATTGAAGATTGAGGACTGAGTGTTGAGGGTTGAGTGATGAGAATTGATGTTTGTGGATTGAGTTTTGAAGATTGAAGAATAGGGATTGAGTATTGAAAACTGTGAATTGAGGATATTCTATGGTGGACTGAGGATTGACAATTGATTGTTGAGGACTAAGGGCTGAAGATTGAGGATTCAGGATTGAGGATTAGGGATTGAGTTTTGAGGACTGAGGATTGATGGTTGAGGGTTGTACGTTGAATATTGAGGGTTGAGTGATGAGAATTGATGTTTGTGGCTAGAGATTTGAAGATTGCAGGCTGAGTATTGAGTATTGAAACCTGTGAATTGAGGATATTCTATTGACGATTGAGGACACACAACTGATTGTTGAGGTCTAAGGGCTGAATATTGGGGGTTCAGGATTGTGGATTCAGGATTGAGGTTTGAGGACTGAGGATTGAGGATTGAGGATTGAAGATTGAGGATTGGGTGTTGAGGATTGATGAATGAGGGTTGAGGATTGAGGGTTGAGGATTGAGGATTGAAGATTGAGTATTGAAGATTGAAGATTGAGGATTGAGGATTGAGGATTGAGGATTGAGGATTGAGGATTGAGGATTGCGGATAGAAGATTGAGGATTGGGTATTGCGGATTGAACATTGAGGATTGAGGATTGAGGATTGAGGATTGAGGATTGAGGATTGAGAATTGAGGATTGAGGATTGAGGATTGAAGATTGAGGATTGGGTATTGAGGATTGAAGAATGAGGATTGAGGATTGAGGATTGAGGATTGAGGATTGAAGACTGAGTATTGAGGATTAAAGATTGAGGATTGAGGAGTGAGTATTGAAGATTGAGGATTTGTGACTGAGGATTGAAGATTGAGGATTGAGGATTGAGGATTGAGGACTGAGGATTGAGGATTGAGGATTGAAGATTGAGGATTGAGGAGTGAGTATTGAAGATTGAGGATTTGTGACTGAGGATTGAAGATTGAGAATTGAGGATTGAGGAATGAGGACTGAGGATTGAGGATTGAGGATTGAAGATTGGGGATTGGGTATTGAGGATTGAAGATTGAGGATTGAGGATTGAGGATTGAGGAATGAGGATTGAAGATTGAGTACTGAGGATTGAAGATTAAGGTTGAGGATTGAGGATTGAGGATTGAGGATTGAGGATTGAAGATTGAGGATTGAAGATTGAGGATAGAACATTGAGGATTGAGGATTTAGTATTGAGGACTGAGGATTGAGGGTTGAAGATTGAATATTGATGATTGAATATTGAGGATTGAGGATTGATGGTTGTGGATTGAGGACGAGGACTGAGGGTTGAGTATTGCTGTTTGAGGTCTGAGGATTGAGGATTGAGAATTGAGGATTGAAGATTGAGGATTGAAGACTGAGAATTGGGTATTTAGGATTGAAGGATGAGGATTGAGGATTGAGTATTGAGGATTGAGGATTGAGGATTGAAGAATGAGTGTTGAGGATTGAGGATAGAGGATTGATGATTGAGTATTGAGGATTGAAGATTGAGGATTGAGGATTGAGGATTGAGGATTGAGGATTGCGGATAGAAGATTGAGGATTGGGTATTGCGGATTGAACATTGAGGATTGAGGATTGAGGGTTGAGGATTGAGGATTGAGGATTGAGGATTGAGGATTGAGGATTGAGGATTGAAGATTGAGGATTGGGTGTTGATGATTGAAGAATGAGGATTGAGGATTGAGGATTGAGGATTGAGGATTGAAGACTGAGTATTGAGGATTGAAGATTGAGGATTGAGGAGTGAGTATTGAAGATTGAGGATTTGTGACTGAGGATTGAAGATTGAGGATTGAGGATTGAGGATTGATGACTGAGGATTGAGGATTGAGGATTGAAGATTGAGGATTGAGGCGTGAGTATTGAAGATTGAGGATTTGTGACTGAGGATTGAAGATTGAGGATTGAGGATTGAGGATTGAGGACTGAGGATTGAGGATTGAGGATTGAAGATTGAGGATTGGGTATTGAGGATCGAGGATTGAGGACTGAGGATTGAGGATTGAGGATTGAGAATTGAAGATTGAGGATTGGGGATTGAGGATTGACGATTGAGGATTGAGCATTGAGGATTGAGAATTGAGGATTGAGGATTGAAGATTGAGTATTGAGGATTGAAGATTGAGGATTGATGATTGAGGATTGAAGATTGAGGACTGAGTGTTGAGGGTTGAGTGATGAGAATTGATGTTTGTTGATTGAGATTTGAAGATTGAAGAATAGGGATTGAGTATTGAAAACTGTGAATTGAGGATATTCTATTGACGATTGAGGATTCACAACTGATTGTTGAGGTCTGAGGGCTGAATATTGGGGGTTCAGGATTGTGGCTTCAGGATTGAGGTTTGAGGACTGAGGATTGAGGCTTGAGGGTGAGGATTGAGGATTGAGGATTGAGGATTGATGGTTGAGGATTGCGTATTGAGGATAGAACAATGAGGATTGAGGATTGAGTATTGAGGATTGAGGATTGAGGATTGAAGGTTGAATATTGATGATTGAAGATTGAGGATCGAGGATTGAGGGTTGTGGATTGAGGACGAGGACTGAGGGTTGAGTATTGATGTTTGAGGTCTGAGGATTGAGGAATGAGTATTGAGAATTGAGGATTGAGGAATGAGTATTGAGAATTGAGGATTGAGGTTTGAGGATTGAAGATTGAGGATTGGGTGTTGATGATTGAAGAATGAGGGTTGAGGATTGAGGATTGAGGATTGAGGATTGAAGATTGAGTATTGAGGATTGAAGATTGAGGATTGAGGATTGAGGATTAAGGATTGAGGATTGAGGATTGAGGATTGCGGATAGAAGATTGAGGATTGGGTATTGCGGATTGAACATTGAGGATTGAGGATTGAGGGTTGAGGATTGAGGATTGAGGATTGAGGATTGAGGATTGAGGATTGAGGATTGAAGATTGAGGATTGGGTATTGAGGATTGAAGAATGAGGATTGAGGATTGAGGATTGAGGATTGAGGATTGAAGACTGAGTATTGAGGATTGAAGATTGAGGATTGAGAAGTGAGTATTGAAGATTGAGGATTTGTGACTGAGGATTGAAGATTGAGGATTGAGGATTGAGGATTGAGGACTGAGGATTGAGGATTGAGGATTGAAGATTGAGGATTGAGGCGTGAGTATTGAAGATTGAGTATTTGTGACTGATGATTGAAGATTGAGGATTGAGGATTGAGGATTGTGGACTGAGGATTGAGGATTGAGGATTGAAGATTGAGGATTGGGTATTGAGGATTGAAGATTGAGGATTGAGGATTGAAGATTGAGGAATGAGGATTGAAGATTGAGTACTGAGGATTGAAGATTAAGGTTGAGGATTGAGGATTGAGGATTGAGGATTGAGGATTGAAGATTGAGGATTGCGTATTGAGGATAGAGCATTGAGGATTGAGGATTGTGTATTGAGGATTGAGGATTGAGGATTGAAGATTGAATATTGATGATTGAAGATTGAGGATCGAGGATTGGGGGTTGTGGACTGAGGACGAGGACTGAGGGTTGAGTAGTGATGTTTGAGGTCTGAGGATTGAGGATTGAGGATTGAGAATTGAGGATTGAGGATTGAGGATTGAAGATTGAGGATTGGGTGTTGAGGATTGAACAATGAGGATTGAGGATTGAGGATTGAGGGTTGAGGATTGAAGATTGAGTATTGAGGATTGAAGGTTGAGTATGGAGGATTGAAGATTGAGGATTGAGGATTGAGGATTGCGGATAGATGACTGAGGATTGGGTATTGCGGATTGAACATTGAGGATTGAGGATTGAGGATTGAGGATTGAGGATTGAGGATTGAGGACTGAAGATTGAATATTGATGATTGAATATTGAGGATTGAGGATTGATGGTTGTGGATTGAGGACGAGGACGGAGGGTTGAGTATTGCTGTTTGAGGTCTGAGGGTTGAGGAATGAGGGTTGAGAATTGAGGATTGAGGATTGAGGATTGAAGATTGAGGATTGGGTATTGAGGATTGAAGAATGAGGATTGAGGATTAAGGATTGAGGATTGAGGATTGACGACTGAGTGTTGAGGGTTGAGTGATGAGAATTGATGTTTGAGGATAGAGATTTGAAGATTGCAGATTGAGTATTGAGTATTGAAAACTGTGAATTGATGACATTCTCTTGAGGATTGAGGATTGACAACTGATTGTTGAGGACTGAGGGCTGAAGGTTGAGGATTCAGGATTGAGGATTCAGGATTGTGGTTTGAGGACCGAGGATTGAGGGCTGAGGATTGAGGATTGAGAATTGAAGATTGAGGATTGAGTATTGGGGGTTGTGGATTGAGGACGAGGACTGACGGTTGAGTATTGATGTTTGAGTTCTGAGGATTGAGGATTGAGGATTGAAGATTGGGGATTGGGTATTGAGGATTGAAGAATGAGGATTGAGTATTGAGTATTGAGGATTGAGGATTGAAGATTGAGTATTGAGGATTGAAGATTGACGATTGAGTATTGAGGATTGAGGATTGAGGATTGAGGATTGAGGATTGAGGATTGAGGATTGAAGATTGGGTATTGAGGATTGAAGATTGGGGATTGAGGATTGAGGATTGAGGATTGAGGATTGAAGATTGAGGATTCGGTATTGAGGATTGAAGAATGAGGATTGAGGAGTGAGGACTGAGGATTGAGGATTGCAGATTGAGTATTGAGGATCGAAGATTGAGGATTGAGGATTGAGGATTGAGGATTGAGGAGTGAGGATTGAGGATTGAAGATTGAGTATTGAGGACTGAAGACTGAGGATTGAGGATTGAGGATTGAGGATTGAGGATTGAAGATTGAGGATTGGGGATTGAGGATTGACGATTGAGGATTGAGCATTGGGGATTGAGAATTGAGGATTGAGGATTGAAGGTTGAGTATTGAGGATTGAAGATTGAGGATTGAGGATTGAGGATTGAGCATTGAGGATTGAAGACTGAGGATTGAGGAGTGAGTATTCAAGATTGAGGATTTGGGACTGAGGATTGAAGATTGAGGATTGAGGATTGAGGATTGAGGATTGAGGATTGAGGAATGAGGATTGAATATTGAGGATTGGGTATTGAGGATTGAAGAATGAGGATTGAGGATTGAGGATTGAGGATTGAGGATTGAAGATTGAGTATTGAGGACTGAAGATTGACGATTGAGGATTGAGGATTGAGGATTGAGGATTGAGGATTGAGGATTGAGGATTGAGGATTGAGGATTGAGGATTGAAGATTGAGTATCGAGGATTGAAGATTGAGGATTGAGGATTGAGGATTGAGGATTGAGGATTGAAGATTGAGGATTGAGGATTGAGGATTGAGGATTGAGGATTGAAGATTGAGGATTGGGTATTGAGGATTGAATAATGAGGATTGAGGATTGAGTATTGAGGATTGAGGATTGAAGATTGAGTACTGAGGATTGAAGATTAAGATTGAGGGTTGAGGATTGAGGATTGAGGATTGAGGTTTGAGGATTGAGGATTGACGACTGAGTGTTGAGGGTTGAGTGATGAGAATTGATGTTTGAGGATAGAGATTTGAAGATTGCAGATTGAGTATTGAGTATTGAAAACTGTGAATTGATGATATTCTCTTGAGGATTGAGGATTCACAACTGATTGTTGGGGACTGAGGGCTGAAGGTTGAGGATTCAGGATTGAGGATTCAGGATTGTGGTTTGAGGACCGAGGATTGAGGGCTGAGGATTGAGGATTGAGAATTGAAGATTGAGGATTGAGTATTGGGGGTTGTGGATTGAGGACGAGGACTGACGGTTGAGTATTGATGTTTGAGTTCTGAGGATTGAGGATTGAGGATTGAAGATTGGGGATTGGGTATTGAGGATTGAAGAATGAGGATTGAGTATTGAGTATTGAGGATTGAGGATTGAAGATTGAGTATTGAGGATTGAAGATTGACGATTGAGTATTGAGGATTGAGGATTGAGGATTGAGTATTGAGGATTGAGGATTGAAGATTGAGTACTGAGGATTGAAGATTAAGATTGAGGGTTGAGGATTGAGGATTGAGGATTGAGGTTTGAGGATTGAGGATTGACGACTGAGTGTTGAGGGTTGAGTGATGAGAATTGATGTTTGAGGATAGAGATTTGAAGATTGCAGATTGAGTATTGAGTATTGAAAACTGTGAATTGATGATATTCTCTTGAGGATTGAGGATTCACAACTGATTGTTGGGGACTGAGGGCTGAAGGTTGAGGATTCAGGATTGAGGATTCAGGATTGTGGTTTGAGGACCGAGGATTGAGGGCTGAGGATTGAGGATTGAGAATTGAAGATTGAGGATTGAGTATTGGGGGTTGTGGATTGAGGACGAGGACTGACGGTTGAGTATTGATGTTTGAGTTCTGAGGATTGAGGATTGAGGATTGAAGATTGGGGATTGGGTATTGAGGATTGAAGAATGAGGATTGAGTATTGAGTATTGAGGATTGAGGATTGAAGATTGAGTATTGAGGATTGAAGATTGACGATTGAGTATTGAGGATTGAGGATTGAGGATTGAGGATTGAGGATTGAGGATTGAGGATTGAGGATTGAGGATTGAGGATTGAAGATTGAGGATTGCGTATTGAGGATAGAGCATTGAGGATTGAGGATTGTGTATTGAGGATTGAGGATTGAGGATTGAAGATTGAATATTGATGATTGAAGATTGAGGATCGAGGATTGGGGGTTGTGGACTGAGGACGAGGACTGAGGGTTGAGTAGTGATGTTTGAGGTCTGAGGATTGAGGATTGAGGATTGAGAATTGAGGATTGAGGATTGAGGATTGAAGATTGAGGATTGGGTGTTGAGGATTGAACAATGAGGATTGAGGATTGAGGATTGAGGATTGAGGATTGAAGATTGAGTATCGAGGATTGAAGATAGAGGATTGAGGATTGAGGATTGAGGATTGAGGATTGAAGATTGAGGATTGAGGATTGAGGATTGAGGATTGAGGATTGAAGATTGAGGATTGGGTATTGAGGATTGAATAATGAGGATTGAGGATTGAGTATTGAGGATTGAGGATTGAAGATTGAGTACTGAGGATTGAAGATTAAGATTGAGGGTTGAGGATTGAGGATTGAGGATTGAGGTTTGAGGATTGAGGATTGACGACTGAGTGTTGAGGGTTGAGTGATGAGAATTGATGTTTGAGGATAGAGATTTGAAGATTGCAGATTGAGTATTGAGTATTGAAAACTGTGAATTGATGATATTCTCTTGAGGATTGAGGATTCACAACTGATTGTTGGGGACTGAGGGCTGAAGGTTGAGGATTCAGGATTGAGGATTCAGGATTGTGGTTTGAGGACCGAGGATTGAGGGCTGAGGATTGAGGATTGAGAATTGAAGATTGAGGATTGAGTATTGGGGGTTGTGGATTGAGGACGAGGACTGACGGTTGAGTATTGATGTTTGAGTTCTGAGGATTGAGGATTGAGGATTGAAGATTGGGGATTGGGTATTGAGGATTGAAGAATGAGGATTGAGTATTGAGTATTGAGGATTGAGGATTGAAGATTGAGTATTGAGGATTGAAGATTGACGATTGAGTATTGAGGATTGAGGATTGAGGATTGAGGATTGAGGATTGAGGATTGAGGATTGAGGATTGAGGATTGAGCATTGAAGATTGAGGATTGCGTATTGAGGATAGAGCATTGAGGATTGAGGATTGTGTATTGAGGATTGAGGATTGAGGATTGAAGATTGAATATTGATGATTGAAGATTGAGGATCGAGGATTGGGGGTTGTGGACTGAGGACGAGGACTGAGGGTTGAGTAGTGATGTTTGAGGTCTGAGGATTGAGGATTGAGGATTGAGAATTGAGGATTGAGGATTGAGGATTGAAGATTGAGGATTGGGTGTTGAGGATTGAACAATGAGGATTGAGGATTGAGGATTGAGGGTTGAGGATTGAAGATTGAGTATTGAGGATTGAAGGTTGAGTATGGAGGATTGAAGATTGAGGATTGAGGATTGAGGATTGCGGATAGATGACTGAGGATTGGGTATTGCGGATTGAACATTGAGGATTGAGGATTGAGGATTGAAGATTGAGGATTGAGGACTGAAGATTGAATATTGATGATTGAATATTGAGGATTGAGGATTGATGGTTGTGGATTGAGGACGAGGACGGAGGGTTGAGTATTGCTGTTTGAGGTCTGAGGGTTGAGGAATGAGGGTTGAGAATTGAGGATTGAGGATTGAGGATTGAAGATTGAGGATTGGGTATTGAGGATTGAAGAATGAGGATTGAGGATTAAGGATTCAGGATTGAGGATTGACGACTGAGTGTTGAGGGTTGAGTGATGAGAATTGATGTTTGAGGATAGAGATTTGAAGATTGCAGATTGAGTATTGAGTATTGAAAACTGTGAATTGATGATATTCTCTTGAGGATTGAGGATTGACAACTGATTGTTGAGGACTGAGGGCTGAAGGTTGAGGATTCAGGATTGAGGATTCAGGATTGTGGTTTGAGGACCGAGGATTGAGGGCTGAGGATTGAGGATTGAGAATTGAAGATTGAGGATTGAGTATTGGGGGTTGTGGATTGAGGACGAGGACTGACGGTTGAGTATTGATGTTTGAGTTCTGAGGATTGAGGATTGAGGATTGAAGATTGGGGATTGGGTATTGAGGATTGAAGAATGAGGATTGAGTATTGAGTATTGAGGATTGAGGATTGAAGATTGAGTATTGAGGATTGAAGATTGACGATTGAGTATTGAGGATTGAGGATTGAGGATTGAGGATTGAGGATTGAGGATTGAGGATTGAAGATTGGGTATTGAGGATTGAAGATTGGGGATTGAGGATTGAGGATTGAGGATTGAGGATTGAAGATTGAGGATTCGGTATTGAGGATTGAAGAATGAGGATTGAGGAGTGAGGACTGAGGATTGAGGATTGCAGATTGAGTATTGAGGATCGAAGATTGAGGATTGAGGATTGAGGATTGAGGATTGAGGAGTGAGGATTGAGGATTGAAGATTGAGTATTGAGGACTGAAGACTGAGGATTGAGGATTGAGGATTGAGGATTGAGGATTGAAGATTGAGGATTGGGGATTGAGGATTGACGATTGAGGATTGAGCATTGGGGATTGAGAATTGAGGATTGAGGATTGAAGGTTGAGTATTGAGGATTGAAGATTGAGGATTGAGGATTGAGGATTGAGCATTGAGGATTGAAGACTGAGGATTGAGGAGTGAGTATTCAAGATTGAGGATTTGGGACTGAGGATTGAAGATTGAGGATTGAGGATTGAGGATTGAGGATTGAGGATTGAGGAATGAGGATTGAATATTGAGGATTGGGTATTGAGGATTGAAGAATGAGGATTGAGGATTGAGGATTGAGGATTGAGGATTGAAGATTGAGTATTGAGGACTGAAGATTGACGATTGAGGATTGAGGATTGAGGATTGAGGATTGAGGATTGAGGATTGAGGATTGAGGATTGAGGATTGAGGATTGAAGATTGAGTATCGAGGATTGAAGATTGAGGATTGAGGATTGAGGATTGAGGATTGAGGATTGAAGATTGAGGATTGAGGATTGAGGATTGAGGATTGAGGATTGAAGATTGAGGATTGGGTATTGAGGATTGAATAATGAGGATTGAGGATTGAGTATTGAGGATTGAGGATTGAAGATTGAGTACTGAGGATTGAAGATTAAGATTGAGGGTTGAGGATTGAGGATTAAGGATTGAGGTTTGAGGATTGAGGATTGACGACTGAGTGTTGAGGGTTGAGTGATGAGAATTGATGTTTGAGGATAGAGATTTGAAGATTGCAGATTGAGTATTGAGTATTGAAAACTGTGAATTGATGATATTCTCTTGAGGATTGAGGATTGACAACTGATTGTTGAGGACTGAGGGCTGAAGGTTGAGGATTCAGGATTGAGGATTCAGGATTGTGGTTTGAGGACCGAGGATTGAGGGCTGAGGATTGAGGATTGAGAATTGAAGATTGAGGATTGAGTATTGGGGGTTGTGGATTGAGGACGAGGACTGACGGTTGAGTATTGATGTTTGAGTTCTGAGGATTGAGGATTGAGGATTGAAGATTGGGGATTGGGTATTGAGGATTGAAGAATGAGGATTGAGTATTGAGTATTGAGGATTGAGGATTGAAGATTGAGTATTGAGGATTGAAGATTGACGATTGAGTATTGAGGATTGAGGATTGAGGATTGAGGATTGAGGATTGAGGATTGAGGATTGAAGATTGGGTATTGAGGATTGAAGATTGGGGATTGAGGATTGAGGATTGAGGATTGAGGATTGAATATTGAGGATTGGGTATTGAGGATTGAAGAATGAGGATTGAGGATTGAGGATTGAGGATTGAGGATTGAAGATTGAGTATTGAGGATTGAAGATTGACGATTGAGGATTGAGGATTGAGGATTGAGGATTGAGGATTGAGGATTGAGGATTGAGGATTGAGGATTGAAGATTGAGTATCGAGGATTGAAGATTGAGGATTGAGGATTGAGGATTGAGGATTGAGGATTGAAGATTGAGGATTGAGGATTGAGGATTGTGGATTGAGGATTGAAGATTGAGGATTGGGTATTGAGGATTGAATAATGATGATTGAGGATTGAGTATTGAGGATTGAGGATTGAAGATTGAGTACTGAGGATTGAAGATTAAGATTGAGGGTTGAGGATTGAGGATTGAGGATTGAGGTTTGAGGATTGAGGATTGTGGATTGAAGATTGAGTATTGAGGATTGAAGATTGAGAATTGAGGATTGAGGACTAAGGACAGAGGATTGAGGATTGAGAATTGAGGATTGAGGATTGAGGATTGAAGATTGAGGATTGGGTATTGAGGATCGAAGAATGAGAATTGAGGATTGAGGATTGAGGATTGAAGATTGAGGATTGAGGATTGAGGATTGAGGATTGACGCTTGAGGATTGAGTGTTGAGGATGGAGGATTGAGGATTGAGGATTGCAGACTGAGTATTGAGGATTGACGATGGGAAGATTGAGGATTGATGATAGAAGATTGAGAATTGGGGACTGAGGATTCAAGATTGAGAATCGAAGATTGAGAATTGAGGATTGAAGATTGATAATTGAGGATTGAGGATTGAACATTGAGGACTGAGGATTCAGGATTGAAGATTGAGTATTGAGGATAGAAGATTGAGGATTGAGGATTGTCGATTAAGGATTGAGGATGAGGGCTGAGGGTTAAGGATTGAGGTTTGAGGACTGAGGGCTGAGGATTGAGGATTGAGAATTGAGGATTGAGGATTGAGGATTCAAGATTGAGGATTGGGTATTGAGGATTGAAGAATGATGATTGAGGATTGAGGATTGAGGATTCAGGATTGAAGATTGAGTATTGAGCATTGAAGCCTGACGATTGAGGATTGAGGATTGAGGATTGAGGATTGAGGATGGAGGATTGAAGATTGAGGACTGAGTGTTGAGGGTTGAGTGATGAGAATTGATGTTTGTGGATTGAGTTTTGAAGATTGAAGAATAGGGATTGAGTATTGAAAACTGTGAATTGAGGATATTCTATGGTGGACTGAGGATTGACAATTGATTGTTGAGGACTAAGGGCTGAAGATTGAGGATTCAGGATTGAGGATTAGGGATTGAGTTTTGAGGACTGAGGATTGATGGTTGAGGGTTGTGCGTTGAATATTGAGGGTTGAGTGATGAGAATTGATGTTTGTGGATAGAGATTTGAAGATTGCAGGCTGAGTATTGAGTATTGAAACCTGTGAATTGAGGATATTCTATTGACAATTGAGGACACACAACTGATTGTTGAGGTCTAAGGGCTGAATATTGGGGGTTCAGGATTGTGGATTCAGGATTGAGGTTTGAGGACTGAGGATTGAGGATTGAGGATTGAAGATTGAGGATTGGGTGTTGAGGATTGATGAATGAGGGTTGAGGATTGAGGGTTGAGGATTGAGGATTGAAGATTGAGTATTGAAGATTGAAGATTGAGGATTGATGATTGAGGATTGAGGATTGAGGATTGAGGATTGAGGATTGCGGATAGAAGATTGAGGATTGGGTATTGCGGATTGAACATTGAGGATTGAGGATTGAGGATTGAGGATTGAGGATTGAGGATTGAGAATTGAGGATTGAGGATTGAGGATTGAAGATTGAGGATTGGGTATTGAGGATTGAAGAATGAGGATTGAGGATTGAGGATTGAGGATTGAGGATTGAAGACTGAGTATTGAGGATTAAAGATTGAGGATTGAGGAGTGAGTATTGAAGATTGAGGATTTGTGACTGAGGATTGAAGATTGAGGATTGAGGATTGAGGATTGAGGACTGAGGATTGAGGATTGAGGATTGAAGATTGAGGATTGAGGAGTGAGTATTGAAGATTGAGGATTTGTGACTGAGGATTGAAGATTGAGAATTGAGGATTGAGGAATGAGGACTGAGGATTGAGGATTGAGGATTGAAGATTGGGGATTGGGTATTGAGGATTGAAGATTGAGGATTGAGGATTGAGGATTGAGGAATGAGGATTGAAGATTGAGTACTGAGGATTGAAGATTAAGGTTGAGGATTGAGGATTGAGGATTGAGGATTGAGGATTGAAGATTGAGGATTGAAGATTGAGGATAGAACATTGAGGATTGAGGATTTAGTATTGAGGACTGAGGATTGAGGGTTGAAGATTGAATATTGATGATTGAATATTGAGGATTGAGGATTGATGGTTGTGGATTGAGGACGAGGACTGAGGGTTGAGTATTGCTGTTTGAGGTCTGAGGATTGAGGATTGAGAATTGAGGATTGAGGATTGAGGATTGAAGACTGAGAATTGGGTATTTAGGATTGAAGGATGAGGATTGAGGATTGAGTATTGAGGATTGAGGATTGAGGATTGAAGAATGAGTGTTGAGGATTGAGGATAGAGGATTGATGATTGAGTATTGAGGATTGAAGATTGAGGATTGAGGATTGAGGATTGAGGATTGAGGATTGCGGATAGAAGATTGAGGATTGGGTATTGCGGATTGAACATTGAGGATTGAGGATTGAGGGTTGAGGATTGAGGATTGAGGATTGAGGATTGAGGATTGAGGATTGAGGATTGAAGATTGAGGATTGGGTGTTGAGGATTGAAGAATGAGGATTGAGGATTGAGGATTGAGGATTGAGGATTGAAGACTGAGTATTGAGGATTGAAGATTGAGGATTGAGGAGTGAGTATTGAAGATTGAGGATTTGTGACTGAGGATTGAAGATTGAGGATTGAGGATTGAGGATTGATGACTGAGGATTGAGGATTGAGGATTGAAGATTGAGGATTGAGGCGTGAGTATTGAAGATTGAGGATTTGTGACTGAGGATTGAAGATTGAGGATTGAGGATTGAGGATTGAGGACTGAGGATTGAGGATTGAGGATTGAAGATTGAGGATTGGGTATTGAGGATCGAGGATTGAGGACTGAGGATTGAGGATTGAGGATTGAGAATTGAAGATTGAGGATTGGGGATTGAGGATTGACGATTGAGGATTGAGCATTGAGGATTGAGAATTGAGGATTGAGGATTGAAGATTGAGTATTGAGGATTGAAGATTGAGGATTGATGATTGAGGATTGAAGATTGAGGACTGAGTGTTGAGGGTTGAGTGATGAGAATTGATGTTTGTGGATTGAGATTTGAAGATTGAAGAATAGGGATTGAGTATTGAAAACTGTGAATTGAGGATATTCTATTGACGATTGAGGATTCACAACTGATTGTTGAGGTCTGAGGGCTGAATATTGGGGGTTCAGGATTGTGGCTTCAGGATTGAGGTTTGAGGACTGAGGATTGAGGCTTGAGGGTGAGGATTGAGGATTGAGGATTGAGGATTGATGGTTGAGGATTGCGTATTGAGGATAGAACAATGAGGATTGAGGATTGAGTATTGAGGATTGAGGATTGAGGATTGAAGGTTGAATATTGATGATTGAAGATTGAGGATCGAGGATTGAGGGTTGTGGATTGAGGACGAGGACTGAGGGTTGAGTATTGATGTTTGAGGTCTGAGGATTGAGGAATGAGTATTGAGAATTGAGGATTGAGGAATGAGTATTGAGAATTGAGGATTGAGGTTTGAGGATTGAAGATTGAGGATTGGGTGTTGATGATTGAAGAATGAGGGTTGAGGATTGAGGATTGAGGATTGAGGATTGAAGATTGAGTATTGAGGATTGAAGATTGAGGATTGAGGATTGAGGATTAAGGATTGAGGATTGAGGATTGAGGATTGCGGATAGAAGATTGAGGATTGGGTATTGCGGATTGAACATTGAGGATTGAGGATTGAGGGTTGAGGATTGAGGATTGAGGATTGAGGATTGAGGATTGAGGATTGAGGATTGAAGATTGAGGATTGGGTATTGAGGATTGAAGAATGAGGATTGAGGATTGAGGATTGAGGATTGAGGATTGAAGACTGAGTATTGAGGATTGAAGATTGAGGATTGAGAAGTGAGTATTGAAGATTGAGGATTTGTGACTGAGGATTGAAGATTGAGGATTGAGGATTGAGGATTGAGGACTGAGGATTGAGGATTGAGGATTGAAGATTGAGGATTGAGGCGTGAGTATTGAAGATTGAGTATTTGTGACTGATGATTGAAGATTGAGGATTGAGGATTGAGGATTGAGGACTGAGGATTGAGGATTGAGGATTGAAGATTGAGGATTGGGTATTGAGGATTGAAGATTGAGGATTGAGGATTGAAGATTGAGGAATGAGGATTGAAGATTGAGTACTGAGGATTGAAGATTAAGGTTGAGGATTGAGGATTGAGGATTGAGGATTGAGGATTGAAGATTGAGGATTGCGTATTGAGGATAGAGCATTGAGGATTGAGGATTGTGTATTGAGGATTGAGGATTGAGGATTGAAGATTGAATATTGATGATTGAAGATTGAGGATCGAGGATTGGGGGTTGTGGACTGAGGACGAGGACTGAGGGTTGAGTAGTGATGTTTGAGGTCTGAGGATTGAGGATTGAGGATTGAGAATTGAGGATTGAGGATTGAGGATTGAAGATTGAGGATTGGGTGTTGAGGATTGAACAATGAGGATTGAGGATTGAGGATTGAGGGTTGAGGATTGAAGATTGAGTATTGAGGATTGAAGGTTGAGTATGGAGGATTGAAGATTGAGGATTGAGGATTGAGGATTGCGGATAGATGACTGAGGATTGGGTATTGCGGATTGAACATTGAGGATTGAGGATTGAGGATTGAGGATTGAGGATTGAGGACTGAAGATTGAATATTGATGATTGAATATTGAGGATTGAGGATTGATGGTTGTGGATTGAGGACGAGGACGGAGGGTTGAGTATTGCTGTTTGAGGTCTGAGGGTTGAGGAATGAGGGTTGAGAATTGAGGATTGAGGATTGAGGATTGAAGATTGAGGATTGGGTATTGAGGATTGAAGAATGAGGATTGAGGATTAAGGATTGAGGATTGAGGATTGACGACTGAGTGTTGAGGGTTGAGTGATGAGAATTGATGTTTGAGGATAGAGATTTGAAGATTGCAGATTGAGTATTGAGTATTGAAAACTGTGAATTGATGATATTCTCTTGAGGATTGAGGATTGACAACTGATTGTTGAGGACTGAGGGCTGAAGGTTGAGGATTCAGGATTGAGGATTCAGGATTGTGGTTTGAGGACCGAGGATTGAGGGCTGAGGATTGAGGATTGAGAATTGAAGATTGAGGATTGAGTATTGGGGGTTGTGGATTGAGGACGAGGACTGACGGTTGAGTATTGATGTTTGAGTTCTGAGGATTGAGGATTGAGGATTGAAGATTGGGGATTGGGTATTGAGGATTGAAGAATGAGGATTGAGTATTGAGTATTGAGGATTGAGGATTGAAGATTGAGTATTGAGGATTGAAGATTGACGATTGAGTATTGAGGATTGAGGATTGAGGATTGAGGATTGAGGATTGAGGATTGAGGATTGAAGATTGGGTATTGAGGATTGAAGATTGGGGATTGAGGACTGAGGATTGAGGATTGAGGATTGAAGATTGAGGATTCGGTATTGAGGATTGAAGAATGAGGATTGAGGAGTGAGGACTGAGGATTGAGGATTGCAGATTGAGTATTGAGGATCGAAGATTGAGGATTGAGGATTGAGGATTGAGGATTGAGGAGTGAGGATTGAGGATTGAAGATTGAGTATTGAGGACTGAAGACTGAGGATTGAGGATTGAGGATTGAGGATTGAGGATTGAAGATTGAGGATTGGGGATTGAGGATTGACGATTGAGGATTGAGCATTGGGGATTGAGAATTGAGGATTGAGGATTGAAGGTTGAGTATTGAGGATTGAAGATTGAGGATTGAGGATTGAGGATTGAGCATTGAGGATTGAAGACTGAGGATTGAGGAGTGAGTATTCAAGATTGAGGATTTGGGACTGAGGATTGAAGATTGAGGATTGAGGATTGAGGATTGAGGATTGAGGATTGAGGAATGAGGATTGAATATTGAGGATTGGGTATTGAGGATTGAAGAATGAGGATTGAGGATTGAGGATTGAGGATTGAGGATTGAAGATTGAGTATTGAGGACTGAAGATTGACGATTGAGGATTGAGGATTGAGGATTGAGGATTGAGGATTGAGGATTGAGGATTGAGGATTGAGGATTGAGGATTGAGGATTGAAGATTGAGTATCGAGGATTGAAGATTGAGGATTGAGGATTGAGGATTGAGGATTGAGGATTGAAGATTGAGGATTGAGGATTGAGGATTGAGGATTGAGGATTGAAGATTGAGGATTGGGTATTGAGGATTGAATAATGAGGATTGAGGATTGAGTATTGAGGATTGAGGATTGAAGATTGAGTACTGAGGATTGAAGATTAAGATTGAGGGTTGAGGATTGAGGATTGAGGATTGAGGTTTGAGGATTGAGGATTGACGACTGAGTGTTGAGGGTTGAGTGATGAGAATTGATGTTTGAGGATAGAGATTTGAAGATTGCAGATTGAGTATTGAGTATTGAAAACTGTGAATTGATGATATTCTCTTGAGGATTGAGGATTCACAACTGATTGTTGGGGACTGAGGGCTGAAGGTTGAGGATTCAGGATTGAGGATTCAGGATTGTGGTTTGAGGACCGAGGATTGAGGGCTGAGGATTGAGGATTGAGAATTGAAGATTGAGGATTGAGTATTGGGGGTTGTGGATTGAGGACGAGGACTGACGGTTGAGTATTGATGTTTGAGTTCTGAGGATTGAGGATTGAGGATTGAAGATTGGGGATTGGGTATTGAGGATTGAAGAATGAGGATTGAGTATTGAGTATTGAGGATTGAGGATAGAAGATTGAGGATTGAGGATTGTCGATTAAGGATTGAGGATGAGGGCTGAGGGTTGAGGTTTGAGGTTTGAGGACTGAGGACTGACGATTGAGGATTGAGAATTGAGGATTGAGGATTGAGGATTGAAGATTGAGGATTGGGTATTGAGGATTGAAGAATGATGATTGAGGATTGAGGATTGAGGATTGAGGATTGAAGATTGAGTATTGAGCATTGAAGCCTGACGATTGAGGATTGAGGATTGAGGATTGAGGATTGAGGATGGAGGACTGAGTGTTGAGGGTTGAGTGATGAGAATTGATGTTTGTGGATTGAGTTTTGAAGATTGAAGAATAGGGATTGAGTATTGAAAACTGTGAATTGAGGATATTCTATGGTGGACTGAGGATTGACAATTGATTGTTGAGGACTAAGGGCTGAAGATTGAGGATTCAGGATTGAGGATTAGGGATTGAGTTTTGAGGACTGAGGATTGATGGTTGAGGGTTGTGCGATGAATATTGAGGGTTGAGTGATGGGAATTTATGTTTGTGGATAGAGATTTGAAGATTGCAGGCTGAGTATTGAGTACTGAAACCTGTGAATTGAGGATATTCTATTGACGATTGAGGACACACAACTGGTTGTTGAGGTCTGAGGGCTGAATATTGGGGGTTCAGGATTGTGGGTTCAGGATTGAGGTTTGAGGACTGAGGATTGAGGATTGAGGATTGAAGGGTGAGTACTGAGGATTGAAGATTAAGATTGAGGATTGAGGATTGAGGATTGAGGATTGAGGATTGAGGATTGAGGATTGAAGATTGAGGATTGCGTATTGAGGATAGAACATTGAGGATTGAGGATTGAGTATTGAGGAATGAGGATTGAGGATTGAAGATTGAATATTGATGATTGAAGATTGAGGATCGAGGATTGAGGGTTGTGGATTGAGGACGAGGACTGAGTGTTGAGTATTGCTGTTTGAGGTCTGAGGATTGAGGATTGAGCATTGAGAATTGAGGATTGAGGATTGAGGATTGAAGATTGAGGATTGGGTGTTGGGGATTGAAGAATGAAGATTGAGTATTGAGGATTTAGGATTGAGGATTGAAGATTGAGTACTGAGGATTTAAGATTAAGGTTGAGGATTGAGGATTGAGGATTGAGGATTGAAGATTGGGGATTGGGGTCTGAGTATTGAGGGTTGAGTGATGAGAATTGATGTTTGTGGATAGAGGTCTGAAGATTGCAGATTGAGTATTGAGTATTGAAAACTGTGAATTGAGGATAATCTATTGAGGATTGAGGATTCACAACTGATGGTTGAGGACTTAGGGCTGATGATTGAGGATTCCGGTTTGAGGATTCAGGATTGAGGTTTGAGGACATAGGATTGAGGATTGAGGATTGAGGATTGAGGATTGAGGATTGAAGACTGATGATTGGGTATTGAAGATTGAACAGTGAGGATTGAGTGTTGAGGATAGAGGATTGAGGATTGAGGATTGAAGGTTGAATATTAATGACTGAATATTGAGGATTGAGGATTGAGGGTTGTGGATTGAGGACGAGGACTGAGGGTTGAGTATTGAAGATTGAGTATTGAGGATTGAAGGTAGAGTATTGAGGATTGAGAATTGAGGATTGAGGCTTGATGATTGAGTACTGAGGATTGAAGATTAAGATTGGGGATTGAGGACTGAGGATTGAGGATTGAGGATTGAGGATTGAAGATTGAGTATTGAGGATTGAAGATTGGGGATTGAGGATTGAGGATTGAGGATTGAGGATTGAGGATTGAAGGTTGAGTATTGAGGATTGAAGATTGGGGATTGAGGATTGAGGATTGAGGATTGAGGATTGAAGATTGAGTACTGAGGATTGAGGATTGATGATTGAGGTTTGAGGACTGAGGACTGAGGGTTGAGGATTGAGAATTGAGGATTGAGGATTGAGGGTTGAAGATTGAGGATTGGGTATTGAGGATTGAAGAATGAGGATTGAGGATTGAGGATTGAGGATTGAGGAGTGAATATTGAGTATTGAGGATTGAAGATCGACTATTGTGAATTGCGAATTGAGGATTGCGGGTTGAGGATTGAGGATTGAAGATTGAGTATTGAGGATTGAAGGTTGAGGATTGTGGATTGAGGATTGAGGATTGAGGCTTGAATATTGTGGATTGGGGACTGAGTCTTCAGGGTTCAGTGATGAGAATTGATGTTTGTGGATAGAGATTTGAAGATTGCAGGTTGAGTATTGAGTATTGAAAACTGTGAAACCATGATATTCTATTGAGGATTGAGGATGGACCACTGACTGTGGAGGACTGAGGGCTGAAGATTGAGGATTCAGCACTGGGGATTGAGGATTGAGGTTTGAGGACTGAGGATTGAGGATTGAGGATTGAGGATTGAGGATTGAGGATTGAGGATTGAGGATTGAAGACTGAGGATTGGGTATTGAGGATTGAACATTGAGGATTGAGGGTTGAGGTTTGAGGTGTGAAGATTGAGAATTGAGGATTGTGGATTGAACATTGAGGACTGAGTGTTGAGGGATGAATGATGAGAATTGATGTTTGTGGATAGAGATTTGAAGATTGCAGATTGAGTATTGAGTATTGAAAACTGTGAATTGAGTATATTCTATTGAGGATTGAGGATTGACAACTGATTGTTGAGGACTGAGGGCTGAAGATTGAGGGTTCCGGATTGAGGATTCAGAATTGAAATTTGACGACTGAGCATTGAGGATTGAAGATTGAGTATTGAGGATTGAAGATTGAGAATTGAGGATTGAGGATTGAGGATTGAGGATGAGGGCTGAGGGTTGAGGATTGAGGTTTGAGGACTAAGGACAGAGGATTGAAGATTGAGGATTGAGGATTGAGGATTCAGCATTGAGGATTGAAGATTGAGTACTGAGGATTGAAGATTAAGGTTGAGGATTGAGGATTGAGGGTTGAGGATTGAGGATTGAAGATTGAGGATTGCGTATTGAGGATAGAACATTGAGGATTGAGGATTGAGTATTGAGGATTGAAGATTGAATATTGATGATTGAAGATTGAGGATCGAGGATTGAGGGTTGTGGATTGAGGACGAGGACTGAGGGTTGAGTATTGATGTTTGAGGTCTGAGGATTGAGGATTGAGGATTGAGAATTGAGGATTGAGGATTGAAGATTGAGGATTGGGTACTGAGGATTGAAGAATGAGGATTGAGTATTGAGTATTGAGGATTGAGGATTGAGGATTGAGGATTGAAGATTGAGGATTAGGTATTGAGGATTGATGAATGAGGATTGAGTATTGAGTATTGAGGATTGAGGATTGAAGATTGAGTATAGAGGATTGAAGATTGACGATTGAGGATTGAGGATTGAGGATTGAGGATTGAGGATTGAGGATTGAGGATTGAAGATTGAGTATTGGGTATTGAAGATTGAGGATTGAGGATTGAGGATTGTGGATTGATGCTTGATGATTGAGTACTGAGGATTGAAGATTAAGATTGGGGATTGAGGATTGAGGATTGAGGATTGAGGATTGAGGATTGAAGATTGAGTATTGAGGATTGAAGATTGGGGATTGAGGATTGAGGATTGAGGATTGAGGATTGAAGATTGAGTACTGAGGATTGAAGATTAAGTTTGAGGATTGAGGATTGAGGACTGAGGATTGAGGATTGAGGATTGAAGGTTCAGTATTGAGGATTGAAGATTGAGAATTGAGGATTGAGGATTGAGCGTTGAGGACTGAGTGTTGAGGGTTGAGTGATGAGAATTGATGTTTGTGGATAGAGATTTGAAGATTGCAGATTGAGTATTGAGTATTGAAAACTGTGAATTGAGTATATTCTATTGAGGATTGAGGATTGACAACTGATTGTTGAGGACTGAGGGCTGAAGATTGAGGGTTCCGGATTGAGGATTCAGAACTGAAATTTGACGACTGAGCATTGAGGATTGAAGATTGAGTATTGAGGATTGAAGATTGAGAATTGAGGATTGAGGATTGAGGATTGAGGATGAGGGCTGAGGGTTGAGGATTGAGGTTTGAGGACTGAGGACTGAGGATTGAGGATTGAATATTGAGTATTGAGGATTGAAGATCGACTATTGTGGATTGCGAATTGAGGATTGCGGGTTGAGGATTGAGGATTGAAGATTGAGTATTGAGGATTGAAGGTTGAGGATTGTGGATTGAGGATTGAGGATTGAGGCTTGAATATTGTGGATTGGGGACTGAGTGTTGAGGGTTGAGTGATGAGAATTGATGTTTGTGGATAGAGATTTGAAGATTGCAGGTTGAGCATTGAGTATTGATAACTGTGAAACCATGATATTCTATTGAGGATTGAGGATGGACCACTGACTGTGGAGGACTGAGGGCTGAAGATTGAGGATTCAGGATTGGGGATTGAGGATTGAGGTTTGAGGACTGAGGATTGAGGATTGAGGATTGAGGATTGAGGATTGAAGATTGAGGATTGAAGACTGAGGATTGGGTATTGAGGATTGAACATTGAGGATTGAGGGTTGAGGTTTGAGGTGTGAAGATTGAGAATTGAGGATTGTGGATTGAACATTGAGGACTGAGTGTTGAGGGATGAATGATGAGGATTGATGTTTGTGGATAGAGATTTGAAGATTGCAGATTGAGTATTGAGTATTGAAAACTGTGAATTGAGTATATTCTATTGAGGATTGATGATTGACAACTGATTTTTGAGGACTGAGGGCTGAAGATTGAGGGTTCCGGATTGAGGATTCAGAATTGAAATTTGACGACTGAGCATTGAGGACTGAAGATTGAGTATTGAGGATTGAAGATTGAGAATTGAGGATTGAGGATTGAGGATTGAGGATGAGGGCTGAAGGTTGAGGATTGAGGTGTGAGGACTAAGGACAGAGGATTGAAGATTGAGGATTGAGGATTGAGGATTCAGCATTGAGGATTGAAGATTGAGTACTGAGGATTGAAGATTAAGGTTGAGGATTGAGGATTGAGGGTTGAGGATTGAGGATTGAAGATTGAGGATTGCGTATTGAGGATAGAACATTGAGGATTGAGGATTGAAGATTGAGGATTGGGTACTGAGGATTGAAGAATGAGGATTGAGTATTGAGTATTGAGGATTGAGGATTGAAGATTGAGTATTGAGGACTGAAGACTGAGGATTGAGGACCGAGGATTGAGGATTGAGGATTGAAGATTGAGGTTTGGGGATTGAGGATTGACGATTGAGTATTGAGCATTGGGGAATGAGAATTGAGGATTGAGGATTGAAGGTTGAGTATTGAGGATTGAAGATTGAGGATTGAGGATTGAGGATTGAGCATTGAGGATTGAAGACTGAGGATTGAGGAGTGAGTATTGAAGATTGAGGATTTGGGACTGAGGATTGAAGATTGAGGATTGAGGATTGAGGATTGAGGGTTGAGGATTGAGGATTGAGGATTGAATATTGAGAATTGGGTATTGAGGATTGAAGAATGAGGATTGAGGATTGAGGATTGAGGATTGAGGATTGAAGATTGAGTATTGAGGATTGAAGATTGACGATTGAGGATTGAGGATTGAGGATTGAGGATTGAGGATTGAGGATTGAGGATTGAAGATTGAGTATCGAAGATTGAAGATTGAGGATTGAGGATTGAGAATTGAGGATTGAGGATTGAAGATTGAGGATTGAGGATTGAGGATTGAGGATTGAGGATTGAAGATTGAGGATTGGGTATTGAGGATTGAATAATGAGGATTGAGGATTGAGTATTGAGGATTGAGGATTGAAGATTGAGTACTGAGGATTGAAGATTAAGATTGAGGGTTGAGGATTGAGGATTGAGGATTGAGGTTTGAGGATTGAAGATTGAGGATTGCGTATTGAGGATAGACCATTGAGGATTGAGGATTGAGTATTGAGGATTGAGGATTGAGGATTGAAGGTTGAATATTGATGATTGAAGATTGAGGATCGAGGATTGAGGGTTGTGGATTGAGAACGAGGACTGAGGGTTGAGTGTTGATGCCTGAGGTCTGAGGATTGAGGATTGAGGATTGCGAACTGAGGATTGAGGATTGAGGATTGAAGATTGAGGATTGGGTATTGAGGATTGAAGAATGAGGATTGAATATTGAGTGTTGAGGATTGAAGATTGAGATTGAGTGTTGAGGATTGAGGATTGAGGATTGAGGATTGAAGATTGAGGATTGCGTACTGAGGATAGAACATTGAGGATTGAGGATTGAGTATTGAGGATAGAAGATTGAGAATTGGGGACTGAGGATTCAAGATTGAGGATCGAAGATTGAGAATTGAGGATTGAAGATTGATAATTGAGGATTGAGGATTGACGATTGAGGAGTGAGGATTGAGGATTGAAGATTGAGTATTGAGGACCGAAGACTGAGGATTGAGGACTGAGGATTGAGGTTTGAGGATTGAGGATTGAATATTGAGAATTGGGTATTGAGGATTGAAGAATGAGGATTGAGGATTGAGGATTGAGGATTGAGGATTGAAGATTGAGTATTGAGGATTGAAGATTGACGATTGAGGATTGAGGATTGAGGATTGAGGATTGACGATTGAGGAGTGAGGATTGAGGATTGAAGATTGAGGATTGAGGATTGAGGATTGAGCATTGAGGATTGAAGACTGAGGATTGAGGAGTGAGTATTGTAGATTGAGGATTTGGGACTGAGGATTTAAGATTGAGGATTGAGGATTGAGGATTGAGGATTGAGGATTGAGGATTGAGGATTGAGGATTGAATATTGAGAATTGGGTATTGAGGATTGAAGAATGAGGATTGAGGATTGGGGATTGAGGATTGAGGATTGAAGATTGAGTATTGTTGATTGAAGATTGAGGATTGAGGATTGAGGATTGATGATTGTGTATTGAGGATTGAAGATTGAGGATTGAGGATTGAGGATTGAGGACTGAGGATTGATGATTGAGGATTGATGATTGAGTATTGAGGATTGAAGATAGAGGATTGAGGATTGAGGATTGAGGATTGAGTTTTGAGGACTGAGAATTGAGGATTGAGGGTTGAAAATTGTGTATACAGGATTGAAGATTGAGGGTTGAGGATTGAGGATTGAGGATTGACGATGAGGGCTGAGGGTTGAGGATTGAGGTTTGAGGACTGAGGACTGAGGATTGAGGATTGAGAATTGAGGATTGAGGATTGAGGATTGAAGATTGAGGATTGGGTATTGAGGATTGAAGAATGAGGATTCAGGATTGAGGACTGAGGATTGAGGATTGAAGATTGAGGAATGAGGATTGAGGATTGAGGATTGAGTATTGAAGATTGAGTATTGAGGATTGAATGTAGGGGATTGAGGGTTGAGGATTGAGGATTGAGGATTGAGGATTGAGGATTGAAGATTGAGTATTGAGGATTGAAGATTGAGGATTGAGGATTGAGGATTGATGATTGAGTATTGAGGATTGAAGATTGAGGATTGAGGATTGAGGATTGAGTACTGAGGATTGATGATCGAGGATTGATGATTGAGTATTGAGGATTGAAGATTGAGGATTGAGGATTGAGGATTGAAGATTGAGGATTGGGTATTGAGGATTGAAGAATGAGGATTGAGGATTGAGGATTGAAGACTGACGATTGAGGGTTGAGGATTGAGGATTGAGGATTGAGGATTCAGGATTGATGATTGAGTATTGAGGATTGAAGATTGAGGATTGAGGATTGAGGATTGAGGATTGAGGATTGAAGATTGAAGATTGGGGACTGAGTGTTGAGGGTTGAGTGATGAGAATTGGTGTTTGTGGATAGAGATTTAAAGATTGCAGATTGAGTATTGAGTATTGAAAACTGTGAATTGATGACATTCTATTGAGGATTAAGAATTGACAACTGATTGTTGAGGACTGAGGTCTGAAGATTGAGGATTCAGGATTGAGGTTTCAGGATTGAGGTTTGAGGACTCAGGATTGAGGATTGAGGATTGAGGATTGAGGATTGAGGGTTGAAGATTGAGGATTGGGTATTGCGGATTGAACATTGAGGATTGAGGACTGAGGATTGAGGATTGAGGACTGAAGATTGAATATTGATGATTGAATATTGAGGATTGAGGATTGAGGGTTGTGGATTGAGGACGAGGACTGAGGGTTGAGTATTCATGTTTGAGGTCAGAGGATTGAGGATTGAGGATTGAGGATTGAGGATTGAAGATTGAATATTGATGATTGAAGATTGAGGATTCAGGATTGAGGGTTGTGGATTGAGGACGAGGACTGATGGTTGAGTATTGATGTTTGAGGTCTGAGGACTGAGGATTGAGGATTGAGGATTGAGAATTGAGGATTGAGGATTGAGGATTGAAGATTCAGGATTGGTTATTGAGGATTGAAGAATGAGGACTGAGGGTTGAAGATTGAAGATTGAGGATTGAAGATTGAGGATTAAAGATTGAGTATTGAGGATTGATGATTAAGGATTGATGATTGAGGATTGAGGACTGAGGATTGAGGATTGAGGATTGAGGATTGAGGATTGAGTATTGAAGATTGAGGATTGATGATTGAGGATTGAGAATTGATAGTTGAGGGTTGAGTATTGGGGATTGAGGATTGAAGATTGAGGATTGTGGATTCAGGATTAAAGATTGAGTATTGAGGATTGAAGATTGAGAATTGAGGATTGAGGATTGAACATTGAGGACTGAGTGTTGAGGGTTGAGTGATGAGAATTGATGTTTGTGGATGGAGATTTGATGAATGCAGATTAAGTATTGAGTATTGAAAGCTGTGAATTGACGATATTCTATTGGGTATTGAGGATTGTCACCTGATTGTTGAGGACTGAGGGCTGAAGATTGAGGATTCAGGATTGAGGATTCAGAATTGAGGTTTGAGGACAGAGGATTGAGGATTGAGGATTGAAGATTGAGTATTGAGGATTGAAGATTGAGGACTGAGGATTGAGGATTGAGGATTGAGGATGATGGCTGAGGGCTGATGATTGAGGTTTAAGGACTGAGGACTGAGGATTGAGGATTGAGAGTTGAGGATTTTGGATCGAGGATTGAAGATTGAGGATTGGGTATTGAGGATTGAAGAATGAGGATTGAGGATTGAGGATTGAGGATTGAGGATTGAAGATTGAGTATTGCGGATTGAAGATTGATTATTGAGGATTGTGGATTGAGGATTGAGGATTGAACATTGAGGACTGAGTGTTGAGGGTTGAGTGTTGAGAATTGGTGTTTGTGGATAGAGGTTTGAAGATTGCAGATTGAGCATTGAGTATTGAAAACTGTGAATTGAGGATATTCTATTGAGGATTGAGTATTGACAACTGATTGTTGAGGGCTGAGGGCAGAAAATTGAGGATTCAGGACTGAGGATTCTGAATTGAGGTTTGAGGACTGAGGATTGAGGGTTGAAGATTGATTATTGAGGATTGAAGATTGAGGATTGAAGATTGAGAATTGAGGGTTGAGGATTGAGCGTTGAGGACTGAGTGTTGAGGGTTGAGTGATGAGAATTGATGTTTGTGGATAGAGATTTGAAGATTGCAGATTGAGTATTGAGTATTGAAAACTGTGAATTGAGTATATTCTATTGAGGATTGAGGATTGACAACTGATTGTTGAGGACTGAGGGCTGAAGATTGAGGATTCCGGATTGAGGATTCAGAATTGAAATTTGAGGACTGAGCATTGAGGATTGAAGATTGAGTATTGAGGATTGAAGATTGAGAATTGAGGATTGAGGATTGAGGATTGAGGGCTGAGGGTTGCGGATTGAGGTTTGAGGACTGAGGTCTGAGGATTGAGGATTGAGAATTGAGGATTGAGGATTGAGGGTTGAAGACTGAGGATTGGGTATTGAGGATTGAAGAATGAGGATTGAGGATTGAGGATTGAGGATTGAGGATTGGGGATTGAAGATTGAGTATTGAGGATTGAAGGTTGACGATCTAGGATTGAGGATTGAGGATTGAGGATTGAAGATTGAGTACTGAGGATTGAAGATTAAGATTGAGGATTGAGGATTGAGGACTGAGGATTGAGGATTGACGATTGAAGGTTCAGTATTGAGGATTGAAGATTGAGAATTGAGGATTGAGGATTGAACATTGAGGACTTAGTGTTGAGGGTTGAGTGATGAGAATTGATGTTTGTGGATACAGATTTGAAGATTGCAGATTGAGTATTGAGTATTGAAAACTGTGAATTGAGTATATTCTATTGAGGATTGAGGATTGACAACTGATTGTTGAGGTCTGAGGGCTGAAGATTGAGGGTTCCGGATTGAGGATTCAGAATTGAAATTTGAGGACTGAGCATTGAGGATTGAAGATCGAGTATTGAGGATTGAAGATTGAGAATTGAGGATTGAGGATTGAGGATTGAGGATGAGGGCTGAGGGTTGAGGATTGAGGTTTGAGGACTGAGGACTGAGGATTGAGGATTGAATATTGAGTATTGAGGATTGAAGATCGACTATTGTGGATTGCGAATTGAGGATTGCGGGTTGAGGATTGAGGATTGAAGATTGAGTATTGAGGATTGAAGGTTGAGGATTGTGGATTGAGGATTGAGGATTGAGGCTTGAATATTGTGGATTGGGGACTGAGTGTTGAGGGTTGAGTGATGAGAATTGATGTTTGTGGATAGAGATTTGAAGATTGCAGGTTGAGCATTGAGTATTGAAAACTGTGAAACCATGATATTCTATTGAGGATTGAGGATGGACCACTGACTGTGGAGGACTGAGGGCTGAAGATTGAGGATTCAGGATTGGGGATTGAGGATTGAGGTTTGAGGACTGAGGATTGAGGATTGAGGATTGAGGATTGAGGATTGAAGATTGAGGATTGAAGACTGAGGATTGGGTATTGAGGATTGAACATTGAGGATTGAGGGTTGAGGTTTGAGGTGTGAAGATTGAGAATTGAGGATTGTGGATTGAACATTGAGGACTGAGTGTTGAGGGATGAATGATGAGGATTGATGTTTGTGGATAGAGATTTGAAGATTGCAGATTGAGTATTGAGTATTGAAAACTGTGAATTGAGTATATTCTATTGAGGATTGATGATTGACAACTGATTTTTGAGGACTGAGGGCTGAAGATTGAGGGTTCCGGATTGAGGATTCAGAATTGAAATTTGACGACTGAGCATTGAGGACTGAAGATTGAGTATTGAGGATTGAAGATTGAGAATTGAGGATTGAGGATTGAGGATTGAGGATGAGGGCTGAAGGTTGAGGATTGAGGTGTGAGGACTAAGGACAGAGGATTGAAGATTGAGGATTGAGGATTGAGGATTCAGCATTGAGGATTGAAGATTGAGTACTGAGGATTGAAGATTAAGGTTGAGGATTGAGGATTGAGGGTTGAGGATTGAGGATTGAAGATTGAGGATTGCGTATTGAGGATAGAACATTGAGGATTGAGGATTGAAGATTGAGGATTGGGTACTGAGGATTGAAGAATGAGGATTGAGTATTGAGTATTGAGGATTGAGGATTGAAGATTGAGTATTGAGGACTGAAGACTGAGGATTGAGGACCGAGGATTGAGGATTGAGGATTGAAGATTGAGGTTTGGGGATTGAGGATTGACGATTGAGTATTGAGCATTGGGGAATGAGAATTGAGGATTGAGGATTGAAGGTTGAGTATTGAGGATTGAAGATTGAGGATTGAGGATTGAGGATTGAGCATTGAGGATTGAAGACTGAGGATTGAGGAGTGAGTATTGAAGATTGAGGATTTGGGACTGAGGATTGAAGATTGAGGATTGAGGATTGAGGATTGAGGGTTGAGGATTGAGGATTGAGGATTGAATATTGAGAATTGGGTATTGAGGATTGAAGAATGAGGATTGAGGATTGAGGATTGAGGATTGAGGATTGAAGATTGAGTATTGAGGATTGAAGATTGACGATTGAGGATTGAGGATTGAGGATTGAGGATTGAGGATTGAGGATTGAGGATTGAAGATTGAGTATCGAAGATTGAAGATTGAGGATTGAGGATTGAGAATTGAGGATTGAGGATTGAAGATTGAGGATTGAGGATTGAGGATTGAGGATTGAGGATTGAAGATTGAGGATTGGGTATTGAGGATTGAATAATGAGGATTGAGGATTGAGTATTGAGGATTGAGGATTGAAGATTGAGTACTGAGGATTGAAGATTAAGATTGAGGGTTGAGGATTGAGGATTGAGGATTGAGGTTTGAGGATTGAAGATTGAGGATTGCGTATTGAGGATAGACCATTGAGGATTGAGGATTGAGTATTGAGGATTGAGGATTGAGGATTGAAGGTTGAATATTGATGATTGAAGATTGAGGATCGAGGATTGAGGGTTGTGGATTGAGAACGAGGACTGAGGGTTGAGTGTTGATGCCTGAGGTCTGAGGATTGAGGATTGAGGATTGCGAACTGAGGATTGAGGATTGAGGATTGAAGATTGAGGATTGGGTATTGAGGATTGAAGAATGAGGATTGAATATTGAGTGTTGAGGATTGAAGATTGAGATTGAGTGTTGAGGATTGAGGATTGAGGATTGAGGATTGAAGATTGAGGATTGCGTACTGAGGATAGAACATTGAGGATTGAGGATTGAGTATTGAGGATAGAAGATTGAGAATTGGGGACTGAGGATTCAAGATTGAGGATCGAAGATTGAGAATTGAGGATTGAAGATTGATAATTGAGGATTGAGGATTGACGATTGAGGAGTGAGGATTGAGGATTGAAGATTGAGTATTGAGGACCGAAGACTGAGGATTGAGGACTGAGGATTGAGGTTTGAGGATTGAGGATTGAATATTGAGAATTGGGTATTGAGGATTGAAGAATGAGGATTGAGGATTGAGGATTGAGGATTGAGGATTGAAGATTGAGTATTGAGGATTGAAGATTGACGATTGAGGATTGAGGATTGAGGATTGAGGATTGACGATTGAGGAGTGAGGATTGAGGATTGAAGATTGAGGATTGAGGATTGAGGATTGAGCATTGAGGATTGAAGACTGAGGATTGAGGAGTGAGTATTGTAGATTGAGGATTTGGGACTGAGGATTGAAGATTGAGGATTGAGGATTGAGGATTGAGGATTGAGGATTGAGGATTGAGGATTGAGGATTGAATATTGAGAATTGGGTATTGAGGATTGAAGAATGAGGATTGAGGATTGGGGATTGAGGATTGAGGATTGAAGATTGAGTATTGTTGATTGAAGATTGAGGATTGAGGATTGAGGATTGATGATTGTGTATTGAGGATTGAAGATTGAGGATTGAGGATTGAGGATTGAGGACTGAGGATTGATGATTGAGGATTGATGATTGAGTATTGAGGATTGAAGATAGAGGATTGAGGATTGAGGATTGAGGATTGAGTTTTGAGGACTGAGAATTGAGGATTGAGGGTTGAAAATTGTGTATACAGGATTGAAGATTGAGGGTTGAGGATTGAGGATTGAGGATTGACGATGAGGGCTGAGGGTTGAGGATTGAGGTTTGAGGACTGAGGACTGAGGATTGAGGATTGAGAATTGAGGATTGAGGATTGAGGATTGAAGATTGAGGATTGGGTATTGAGGATTGAAGAATGAGGATTCAGGATTGAGGACTGAGGATTGAGGATTGAAGATTGAGGAATGAGGATTGAGGATTGAGGATTGAGTATTGAAGATTGAGTATTGAGGATTGAATGTAGGGGATTGAGGGTTGAGGATTGAGGATTGAGGATTGAGGATTGAGGATTGAAGATTGAGTATTGAGGATTGAAGATTGAGGATTGAGGATTGAGGATTGATGATTGAGTATTGAGGATTGAAGATTGAGGATTGAGGATTGAGGATTGAGTACTGAGGATTGATGATCGAGGATTGATGATTGAGTATTGAGGATTGAAGATTGAGGATTGAGGATTGAGGATTGAAGATTGAGGATTGGGTATTGAGGATTGAAGAATGAGGATTGAGGATTGAGGATTGAAGACTGACGATTGAGGGTTGAGGATTGAGGATTGAGGATTGAGGATTCAGGATTGATGATTGAGTATTGAGGATTGAAGATTGAGGATTGAGGATTGAGGATTGAGGATTGAGGATTGAAGATTGAAGATTGGGGACTGAGTGTTGAGGGTTGAGTGATGAGAATTGGTGTTTGTGGATAGAGATTTAAAGATTGCAGATTGAGTATTGAGTATTGAAAACTGTGAATTGATGACATTCTATTGAGGATTAAGAATTGACAACTGATTGTTGAGGACTGAGGTCTGAAGATTGAGGATTCAGGATTGAGGTTTCAGGATTGAGGTTTGAGGACTCAGGATTGAGGATTGAGGATTGAGGATTGAGGATTGAGGGTTGAAGATTGAGGATTGGGTATTGCGGATTGAACATTGAGGATTGAGGACTGAGGATTGAGGATTGAGGACTGAAGATTGAATATTGATGATTGAATATTGAGGATTGAGGATTGAGGGTTGTGGATTGAGGACGAGGACTGAGGGTTGAGTATTCATGTTTGAGGTCAGAGGATTGAGGATTGAGGATTGAGGATTGAGGATTGAAGATTGAATATTGATGATTGAAGATTGAGGATTCAGGATTGAGGGTTGTGGATTGAGGACGAGGACTGATGGTTGAGTATTGATGTTTGAGGTCTGAGGACTGAGGATTGAGGATTGAGGATTGAGAATTGAGGATTGAGGATTGAGGATTGAAGATTCAGGATTGGTTATTGAGGATTGAAGAATGAGGACTGAGGGTTGAAGATTGAAGATTGAGGATTGAAGATTGAGGATTAAAGATTGAGTATTGAGGATTGATGATTAAGGATTGATGATTGAGGATTGAGGACTGAGGATTGAGGATTGAGGATTGAGGATTGAGGATTGAGTATTGAAGATTGAGGATTGATGATTGAGGATTGAGAATTGATAGTTGAGGGTTGAGTATTGGGGATTGAGGATTGAAGATTGAGGATTGTGGATTCAGGATTAAAGATTGAGTATTGAGGATTGAAGATTGAGAATTGAGGATTGAGGATTGAACATTGAGGACTGAGTGTTGAGGGTTGAGTGATGAGAATTGATGTTTGTGGATGGAGATTTGAAGAATGCAGATTAAGTATTGAGTATTGAAAGCTGTGAATTGACGATATTCTATTGGGTATTGAGGATTGTCACCTGATTGTTGAGGACTGAGGGCTGAAGATTGAGGATTCAGGATTGAGGATTCAGAATTGAGGTTTGAGGACAGAGGATTGAGGATTGAGGATTGAAGATTGAGTATTGAGGATTGAAGATTGAGGACTGAGGATTGAGGATTGAGGATTGAGGATGATGGCTGAGGGCTGATGATTGAGGTTTAAGGACTGAGGACTGAGGATTGAGGATTGAGAGTTGAGGATTTTGGATCGAGGATTGAAGATTGAGGATTGGGTATTGAGGATTGAAGAATGAGGATTGAGGATTGAGGATTGAGGATTGAGGATTGAAGATTGAGTATTGCGGATTGAAGATTGATTATTGAGGATTGTGGATTGAGGATTGAGGATTGAACATTGAGGACTGAGTGTTGAGGGTTGAGTGTTGAGAATTGGTGTTTGTGGATAGAGGTTTGAAGATTGCAGATTGAGCATTGAGTATTGAAAACTGTGAATTGAGGATATTCTATTGAGGATTGAGTATTGACAACTGATTGTTGAGGGCTGAGGGCAGAAAATTGAGGATTCAGGACTGAGGATTCTGAATTGAGGTTTGAGGACTGAGGATTGAGGGTTGAAGATTGATTATTGAGGATTGAAGATTGAGGATTGAAGATTGAGAATTGAGGGTTGAGGATTGAGCGTTGAGGACTGAGTGTTGAGGGTTGAGTGATGAGAATGGATGTTTGTGGATAGAGATTTGAAGATTGCAGATTGAGTATTGAGTATTGAAAACTGTGAATTGAGTATATTCTATTGAGGATTGAGGATTGACAACTGATTGTTGAGGACTGAGGGCTGAAGATTGAGGATTCCGGATTGAGGATTCAGAATTGAAATTTGAGGACTGAGCATTGAGGATTGAAGATTGAGTATTGAGGATTGAAGATTGAGAATTGAGGATTGAGGATTGAGGATTGAGGGCTGAGGGTTGCGGATTGAGGTTTGAGGACTGAGGTCTGAGGATTGAGGATTGAGAATTGAGGATTGAGGATTGAGGGTTGAAGACTGAGGATTGGGTATTGAGGATTGAAGAATGAGGATTGAGGATTGAGGATTGAGGATTGAGGATTGGGGATTGAAGATTGAGTATTGAGGATTGAAGGTTGACGATCTAGGATTGAGGATTGAGGATTGAGGATTGAAGATTGAGTACTGAGGATTGAAGATTAAGATTGAGGATTGAGGATTGAGGACTGAGGATTGAGGATTGACGATTGAAGGTTCAGTATTGAGGATTGAAGATTGAGAATTGAGGATTGAGGATTGAACATTGAGGACTTAGTGTTGAGGGTTGAGTGATGAGAATTGATGTTTGTGGATACAGATTTGAAGATTGCAGATTGAGTATTGAGTATTGAAAACTGTGAATTGAGTATATTCTATTGAGGATTGAGGATTGACAACTGATTGTTGAGGTCTGAGGGCTGAAGATTGAGGGTTCCGGATTGAGGATTCAGAATTGAAATTTGAGGACTGAGCATTGAGGATTGAAGATCGAGTATTGAGGATTGAAGATTGAGAATTGAGGATTGAGGATTGAGGATTGAGGATGAGGGCTGAGGGTTGATGATTGAGGTTTAAGGACTGAGGACTGAGGGTTGAGGATTGAGGATTGAGGATTGAGGATTGAGGGTTGAAGATTGAGGATTGGGTATTGAGGATTGAAGAATGAGGATTGAGGATTGAGGATTGAGGATTGAGGAGTGAATATTGAGTATTGAGGATTGAAGATCGACTATTGTGGATTGCGAATTGAGGATTGCGGGTTGAGGATTGAGGATTGAAGATTGAGTATTGAGGATTGAAGGTTGAGGATTGTGGATTGAGGATTGAGGATTGAGGCTTGAATATTGTGGATTGGGGACTGAGTGTTGAGGGTTGAGTGATGAGAGTTGATGTTTGTGGATAGAGATTTGAAGATTGCAGGTTGAGCATTGAGTATTGAAAACTGTGAAACCATGATATTCTATTGAGGATTGAGGATGGACCACTGACTGTGGAGGACTGAGGGCTGAAGATTGAGGATTCAGGATTGGGGATTGAGGATTGAGGTTTGAGGACTGAGGATTGAGGATTGAGGATTGAGGATTGAGGATTGAAGATTGAGGATTGAAGACTGAAGATTGGGTATTGAGGATTGAACATTGAGGATTGAGGGTTGAGGTTTGAGGTGTGAAGATTGAGAATTGAGGATTGTGGATTGAACATTGAGGACTGAGTGTTGAGGGATGAATGATGAGAATTGATGTTTGTGGATAGAGATTTGAAGATTGCAGATTGAGTATTGAGTATTGAAAACTGTGAATTGAGTATATTCTATTGAGGATTGAGGATTGACAACTGATTGTTGAGGACTGAGGGCTGAAGATTGAGGGTTCCGGATTGAGGATTCAGATTTGAAATTTGACGACTGAGCATTGAGGATTGAAGATTGAGTATTGAGGATTGAAGATTGAGAATTGAGGATTGAGGATTGAGGATTGAGGATGAGGGCTGAGGGTTGAGGATTGAGGTTTGAGGACTAAGAACAGAGGATTGAAGATTGAGGATTGAGGATTGAGGATTCAGCATTGAGGATTGAAGATTGAGTACTGAGGATTGAAGATTAAGGTTGAGGATTGAGGATTGAGGGTTGAGGATTGAGGATTGAAGATTGAGGATTGCGTATTGAGGATAGAACATTGAGGATTGAGGATTGAGTATTGAGGATTGAAGATTGAATATTGATGATTGAAGATTGATGATCGAGGATTGAGGGTTGTGGATTGAGGACGAGGACTGAGGGTTGAGTATTGATGTTTGAGGTCTGAGGATTGAGGATTGAGGATTGAGAATTGAGTATTGAGTATTGAGGATTGAGGATTGAAGATTGAGTATAGAGGATTGAAGATTGACGATTGAGGATTGAGGATTGAGGATTGAGGACTGAGGATTGAAGATTGAGGATTGAGGATTGAGGATTGAGGATTGAGGATTGAGGATTGAGGATTGAATATTGAGAATTGGGTATTGAGGATTGAAGATTGAGGATTGAGGATTGGGGATTGAGGATTGAGGATTGGTGATTGAAGATTGAGGATTGGGTATTGCGTATTGAACATTGAGGATTGAGGATTGAGGATTGAGGATTGAGGATTGGGTATTGAGGATTGAAGACTGAGGATTGAGGATTGAGGATTGAGGATTGAGGATTGAAGATTGAGGATTGAGGATTGATGATTGAGGATTGATGATTGAGTATTGAGGATTGAAGATTGAGGATTGAGGATTGAGGATTGAGGATTGACGATGAGGGCTGAGGGTTGAGGATTGAGGTTTGAGGACTGAGGACTGAGGATTGAGGATTGAGAATTGAGGATTGAGGATTGAGGATTGAAGATTGAGGATTGGGTATTGAGGATTGAATAATGAGGATTGAGGATTGAGGACTGAGGATTGAGGATTGAAGATTGAGGATTGAGGATTGAGGATTGAGGATTGAGTATTGAAGATTGAGTATTGAGGATTGAATGTAGGGGATTGAGGGTTGAGGATTGAGGATTGAGGATTGAAGATTGAGGACTGGGGACTGAGTATTGAGGGTCGAGTGATGAGAATTGGTGTTTGTGGATTGAGATTTAAAGATTGCAGATTGAGTATTGAGTATTGAAAACTGTGAATTGATGATATTCTATTGAGGATTGAGAATTTACAACTGATTGTTGAGGGCTGAGGGCTGAAAATTGAGGATTCAGGATTGAGGATTCAGAATTGAGGTTTGAGGACTGAGGATTGAGGGTTGAAGATTGAGTATTGAGGTTTGAAGATCGAGGATTTTGGATTGAGGATTGAGGATTGAGTATTGAAGATTGAGGATTGGGGATTGAGGATTGACGATTGAGGATTCAGTATTGAGGATTGAGAATTGAGGATAGAGGATTGAAGGTTGAGTATTGAGGGTTGAAGATTGAGGATTGAGGATTGACTATGAGGGCTGAGGGTTGAGGATTGAGGTTTGAGGACTGAGGACTGAGGATTGAGGATTGAGAATTGAGGATTGAGGATTGAGGATTGAAGATTGAGGATTGGGTATTGAGGATCGAAGACTGAGGATTGAAGATTGAGGATTGGGTATTGCGTATTGAACATTGAGGATTGAGGATTGAGGATTGAGGATTGAGGATTGGGTATTGAGGATTGAAGACTGAGGATTGAGGATTGAGGATTGAGGATTGAGGATTGAAGATTGAGGATTGAGGATTGAGGATTGAGGATTGATGATTGAGTATTGAGGATTGAAGATTGAGGATTGAGGATTGAGGATTGAGGATTGACGATGAGGGCTGAGGGTTGAGGATTGAGGTTTGAGGACTGAGGACTGAGGATTGAGGATTGAGAATTGAGGATTGAGGATTGAGGATTGAAGATTGAGGATTGGGTATTGAGGATTGAATAATGAGGATTGAGGATTGAGGACTGAGGATTGAGGATTGAAGATTGAGGATTGAGGATTGAGGATTGAGGATTGAAGATTGAAGATTGAGGATTGAGGAATGAGGATTGAGGATGAGGGCTGAGGGTTGAGGTTTGAGGTTTGAGGATTGAGGACTGAGGATTGAGGATTTAGGATTGATGATTGAGTATTGAGGATTGAAGATTGAGGATTGAAGATTGAGGATTGAGGATTGAGGATTGAGGATTGAAGATTGAGGATTGGGGACTGAGTGTTGAGGGTTGACTGATGAGAATTGATGTTTGTTGATAGAGATTTAAAGATAGCAGATTGAGTATTGAGTATTGAAAACTGTGAATTGATGATATTCTATTGAGGATTGAGAATTGACAACTGATTTTTGAGCACCGAGGTCTGAAGATTGAGGATTCAGGATTGAGGATTCAGGATTGAGGTTTGAGTACTGAGGATTGAGGATTGAGGATTGAGGATTGAGGATTGAGGATTGAGGATTGAGGATTGAAGATTGAGGATTGGGTATTGCTGACTGAACATTGAGGATTGAGGATTGAGTATTGAGTATTGAGGATTGAGGACTGAAGATTGAATATTGATGATTGAAGATTGAGGATTGAGGATTGAGGGCTGTGAATTGAGGACGAGGACTGAGGGTTCAGTATTGATGTCTGAGGTCTGAGGATTGAGGATTGAGGATTGAGGATTGAAGATTGAGTATTGAGGTTTGAAGATCGAGGATTTTGGATTGAGGATTGAGGATTGAGTATTGAAGATTGAGGATTGGGGATTGAGGATTGACGATTGAGGATTCAGTATTGAGGATTGAGAATTGAGGATAGAGGATTGAAGGTTGAGTATTGAGGGTTGAAGATTGAGGATTGAGGATTGACTATGAGGGCTGAGGGTTGAGGATTGAGGTTTGAGGACTGAGGACTGAGGATTGAGGATTGAGAATTGAGGATTGAGGATTGAGGATTGAAGATTGAGGATTGGGTATTGAGGATCGAAGACTGAGGATTGAGGATTGAGGATTGAGGATTGAGGATTGAAGATTGAGGATTGAGGATTGAGGATTGAGGACTGAAGATTGAGTATTGAGGATTGAAGATAGAGGATTGAGGATTGAGGATTGATGATTGAGTATTGAGGATTGAAGATTGAGGATTGAGGATTGAGGATTGAGGATTGAGGATTGAGGACTGAGGATTGATGATTGAGGATTGATGATTGAGTATTGAGGATTGAAGATTGAGGATTGAGGATTGAGGATTAAGGATTGAGTGTTGAGGATTGAGAATTGACGATTGAGGGTTGAAGATGGTGTATTCAGGATTGAATATTGAGGATTGTGGATTGAGGATTGAGGATTGACGATGAGGGCTGAGATTTGAGGATTGAAGTTTGAGGACTGAGGACTGAGGATTGAGGATTGAGGATTGAGGCTTGAGGATTGAGAATTGAAGATTGGGTATTGAGGTTTGAAGATTGAGGATTTTGGATAGAGGATTGAGGATTGAGTATTGAACATTGAGGATTGGGGATTGAGGATTGACGATTGAGGATTCAGTATTGAGGATTGAGAATTGAGGATTGAGGATTGAAGGTTGAGTATTGAGGATTGAAGATTGAGGATTGAGGATTGAGTATTGAGGATTGACTATGAGGGCTGAGGGTTGAGGATTGAGGTTTGAGGACTGAGGACTGAGGATTGAGGATTGAGAATTGAGGATTGGGGATTGAGGATTGAAGATTGAGGATTGGGTATTGAGGAGCGAAGACGGAGGATTGACGATTGAGGATTGAGGATTGAGGATTGAAGATTGAGGATTGAGGATTGAGGATTGAGGATTGAAGATTGAGTATTGAGGATTGAATATTGAGGATTGAGGATTGAGGATTGATGATTGAGTATTGAGGATTGAAGATTGAGGATTGAGGATTGAGGATTGAGGACTGAGGATTGATGATTGAGGATTGATGATTGAGTATTGAGGATTGAAGATTGAGGATTGAGGATTGAGGATTGAGGATTGAGTTTTGAGGATGGAGAATTGAGGATTGAGGGTTGAAGATTGTGTATACAGGATTGAAGATTGAGGATTGAGGATTGAAGATTGAGGATTGAGGATTGAGGATTGAGGATTGAGTATTGAAGATTGAGTATTGAGGATTGAATGTAGGGGATTGAGGGTTGAGGATTGAGGATTGAGGATTGAAGATTGAGGACTGGGGACTGAGTATTGAGTGTTGAGTGATGAGAATTGGTGTTTGTGGATAGAGATTTAAAGACTGCAGATTGAGTATTGAGTATTGAAAACTGTGAATTGATGATACTCTATTGAGGATTGAGAATTTACAACTGATTGTTGAGGACTGAGGTCTGAAGATTGAGGATTCAGGATTGAGGATCCAGGATTGAAGTTTGAGGACTGAGGATTGAGGATTGAGGATTGAGGATTGGGGATTGAGGATTGAGTATTGGGGATTGAGGATTGAAGATTGAGGATTGTGGATTCAGGATTAAAGATTGAGTATTGAGGATTGAAGATTGAGAATTGAGGATTGAGGATTGAACATTGAGGACTGAGTGTTGAGGGTTGAGTGATGAGAATTGATGTTTGTGGATGGAGATTTGAAGAATGCAGATTAAGTATTGAGTATTGAAAGCTGTGAATTGACGATATTCTATTGGGTATTGAGGATTGTCACCTGATTGTTGAGGACTGAGGGCTGAAGATTGAGGATTCAGTATTGAGGATTCAGAATTGAGGTTTGAGGACTGAGGATTGAGTATTGAGGATTGAAGATTGAGTATTGAGGATTGAAGATTGAGGATTGAGGATTGAGGATTGAGGATTGAGGGTTATGGCTGAGGGTTGAGGATTGAGGTTTAAGGACTGAGGACTGAGGATTGAGGATTGAGAATTGAGGATTGTGGATCGAGGATTGAAAATTGAGGATTGGGTATTGAGGATTGAAGAATGAGGATTGAGGATTGAGGATTGAGGATTGAGGATTGAAGATTGAGTATTGCGGATTGACGATTGATTATTGAGGATTGTGGATTGAGGATTGAGGATTGAACATTAAGGACTGAGTGTTGAGGGTTGAGTGATGAGAATTGGTGTTTGTGGATAGAGGTTTGAAGATTGCAGATTGAGCATTGAGTATTGAAAACTGTGAATTGAGGATATTCTATTGAAGATTGAGTATTGACAACTGATTGTTGAGGGCTGAGGGCTGAAAATTGAGGATTCAGGATTGAGGATTCTGAATTGAGGTTTGAGGACTGAGGATTGAGGGTTGAAGATTGATTATTGAGGATTGAAGATTGAAGATTGAGGATTGAGGAATGAGGATTGAGGATGAGGGCTGAGGGTTGAGGATTGAGGATTGATGATTGAGTATTGAGGATTGAAGATTGAGGATTGAGGATTGAGTATTGAGGATTGAAGATTGATGATTGAGGATTGATGATTGAGTATTGAGGATTGAAGATTGAGGATTGAGGATTGAGGATTGAGGATTGAGTTTTGAGGATTGAGAATTTAGGATTGAGGGTTGAAGATTGTGTATACAGGATTGAAGATTGAGGATTGAGGATTGAGGATTGAGGATTGACGATGAGGGCTGAGGGTTGAGGATTGAGGTTTGAGGACTGAGGACTGAGGATTGAGGATTGAGAATTGAGGATTGAGGATTGAGGATTGAAGATTGAGGATTGGGTATTGAGGATTGAAGAATGAGGATTGAGGATTGAGGACTGAGGATTGGGGATTGAGGATTGAGGATTGAAGATTGAGTATTGAGGATTGAAGATAGAGGATTGAGTATTGAGGATTGATGATTGAGTATTGAGGATTGAAGATTGAGGATTGAGGATTGAGGATTGAGGACTGAGGATTGATGATTGAGGATTGATGATTGAGTATTGAGGATTGAAGATTGAGGATTGAGGATTGAGGATTAAGGATTGAGTGTTGAGGATTGAGAATTGAGGATTGAGGGTTGAAGATTGTGTATTCAGGATTGAAGATTGAGGATTGAGGATTGAGGATTGAGGATTGACGATGAGGGCTGAGGGTTGAGGATTGAGGTTTGAGGACTGAGGACTGAGGATTGAGGATTGAGAATTGAGGATTGAGGATTGAGGATTGAAGATTGAGGATTGGGTATTGAGGATTGAAGAATGAGGATTGAGGATTGAGGACTGAGGATTGGGGATTGAAGATTGAGGACTGAGGATTGAGGATTGAGTATTGAGGATTGAGGATTGAGAATTGAAGAATGAGTATTGAGGTTTGAAGATTGAGGATTTTGGATTGAGGATTGAGGATTGAGTATTGAACATTGAGAATTGGGGATTGAGGATTGACGATTGAGGATTCAGTATTGAGGATTGAGAATTGAGGATTGAGGATTGAAGGTTGAGTATTGAGGATTGAAGATTGAGGATTGAGGATTGAGTATTGAGGATTGACTATGAGGGCTGAGGGTTGAGGATTGAGATTTGAGGACTGAGGACTGAGGATTGAGGATTGAGAATTGAGGATTGGGGATTGAGGATTGAAGATTGAGGATTGGGTATTGAGGATCGAAGACGGAGGATTGACGATTGAGGATTGAGGATTGAGGATTGAAGGTTGAGGATTGAGGATTGAGGATTGAGGATTGAAGACTGAGTATTGAGGATTGAAGATTGAGGATTGAGGATTGAGGATTGATGATTGAGTATTGAGGATTGAAGATTGAGGATTGAGGATTGAGGATTGAGGACTGAGGATTGATGATTGAGGATTGATGATTGAGTATTGAGGATTGAAGATTGAGGATTGAGGATTGAGGATTGAGGATTGAGTTTTGAGGATTGAGAATTGAGGATTGAGTGTTGAAGATTGTGAATACAGGATTGAAGATTGAGGATTGAGGATTGAGGATTGAGGACTGAGGACTGAGCATTGAGGATTGAAGATTGAGTATTGAGGATTGAAGATTGAGAATTGAGAATTGAGGATTGAGGATTGAGGATTGAGGATGAGGGCTGAGGGTTGAGGATTGAGGTTTGAGGACTGAGGATTGAGGATTGAGTATTGAGTATTGAGGATTGAGGCTTGAAGATTGAGTATTGAGGATTGAAGATTGACGATTGAGGATTGAGGATTGAGGATTGAGGATTGAGGATTGAGGATTGAGGATTGAAGATTGAGTATTGAGGATTGAAGGTAGAGGATTGAGGATTGAGAATTGAGGATTGAGGCTTGATGATTGAGTACTGAGGATTGAAGATTAAGATTGGGGATTGAGGATTGAGGATTGAGGATTGAGGATTGAAGATTGAGTATTGAGGATTGAAGATTGAGGATTGAGGATTGAGGATTGAGGATTGAGGATTGAAGATTGAGTACTGAGGATTGAAGATTAAGATTGAGGATTGAGGATTGAGGACTGAGGATTGAGGATTGAGGATTGAAGGTTCAGTATTGAGGATTGAAGATTGAGAATTGAGGGTTGAGGATTGAGCGTTGAGGACTGAGTGTTGAGGGTTGAGTGATGAGAATTGATGTTTGTGGATAGAGATTTGAAGATTGCAGATTGAGTATTGAGTATTGAAAACTGTGAATTGAGTATATTCTATTGAGGATTGAGGATTGACAACTGATTGTTGAGGACTGAGGGCTGAAGATTGAGGATTCCGGATTGAGGATTCAGAATTGAAATTTGAGGACTGAGCATTGAGGATTGAAGATTGAGTATTGAGGATTGAAGATTGAGAATTGAGGATTGAGGATTGAGGATGAGGGCTGAGGGTTGCGGATTGAGGTTTGAGGACTGAGGTCTGAGGATTGAGGATTGAGAATTGAGGATTGAGGATTGAGGGTTGATGATTGAGGATTGGGTATTGAGGATTGAAGAATGAGGATTGAGGTTTGAGGATTGAGGATTGAGGATTGGGGATTGAAGATTGAGTATTGAGGATTGAAGGTTGACGATCTAGGATTGAGGATTGAGGATTGAGGATTGAAGATTGAGTACTGAGGATTGAAGATTAAGATTGAGGATTGAGGATTGAGGACTGAGGATTGAGGATTGACGATTGAAGGTTCAGTATTGAGGATTGAAGTTTGAGAATTGAGGATTGAGGATTGAACCTTGAGGACTTAGTGTTGAGGGTTGAGTGATGAGAATTCATGTTTGTGGATACAGATTTGAAGATTGCAGATTGAGTATTGAGTATTGAAAACTGTGAATTGAGTATATTCTATTGAGGATTGAGGATTGACAACTGATTGTTGAGGTCTGAGGGCTGAAGATTGAGGGTTCCGGATTGAGGATTCAGAATTGAAATTTGAGGACTGAGCATTGAGGATTGAAGATCGAGTATTGAGGATTGAAGATTGAGAATTGAGGATTGAGGATTGAGGATTGAGGATGAGGGCTGAGGGTTGATGATTGAGGTTTGAGGACTGAGGACTGAGGGTTGAGGATTGAGAACTGATGATTGAGGATTGAGGGTTGAAGATTGAGGATTGGGTATTGTGGATTGAAGAATGAGGATTGAGGATTGAGGATTGAGGATTGAGGAGTGAATATTGAGTATTGAGGATTGAAGATCGACTATTGTGGATTGCGAATTGAGGATTGCGGGTTGAGGATTGAGGATTGAAGATTGAGTATTGAGGATTGAAGGTTGAGGATTGTGGATTGAGGATTGAGGATTGAGGCTTGAATATTGTGGATTGGGGACTGAGTGTTGAGGGTTGAGTGATGAGAATTGATGTTTGTGGATAGAGATTTGAAGATTGCAGGTTGAGCATTGAGTATTGAAAACTGTGAAACCATGATATTCTATTGAGGATTGAGGATGGACCACTGCTTGTGGAGGACTGAGGGCTGAAGATTGAGGATTCAGGATTGGGGATTGAGGATTGAGGTTTGAGGACTGAGGATTGAGGATTGAGGATTGAGGATTGAGGATTGAAGATTGAGGATTGAAGACTGAGGATTGGGTATTGAGGATTGAACATTGAGGATTGAGGGTTGAGGTTTGAGGTGTGAAGATTGAGAATTGAGGATTGTGGATTGAACATTGAGGACTGAGTGTTGAGGGATGAATGATGAGAATTGATGTTTGTGGGTAGAGATTTGAAGATTGCAGATTGAGTATTGAGTATTGAAAACTGTGAATTGAGTATATTCTATTGAGGATTGAGGATTGACAACTGATTGTTGAGGACTGAGGGCTGAAGATTGAGGGTTCCGGATTGAGGATTCAGAATTGAAATTTGACGACTGAGCTTTGAGGATTGAAGATTGAGTATTGAGGATTGAAGATTGAGAATTGAGGATTGAGGATTGAGGATTGAGGATGAGGGCTGAGGGTTGAGGATTGAGGTTAGAGGACTAAGGACAGAGGATTGAAGATTGAGGATTGAGGATTGAGGATTCAGCATTGAGGATTGAAGATTGAGTACCGAGGATTGAAGATTAAGGTTGAGGATTGAGGATTGAGGGTTGAGGATTGAGGATTGAAAATGGAGGATTGCGTATTGAGGATAGAACATTGAGGATTGAGGATTGAGTATTGAGGATTGAAGATTGAATATTGATGATTGAAGATTGAGGATCGAGGATTGAGGGTTGTGGATTGAGGACGAGGACTGAGGGCTGAGTATTGATGTTTGAGGTCTGAGGATTGAGGATTGAGGATTGAGCATTGAGGATTGAAGACTGAGGATTGAGGAGTGAGTATTGAAGATTGAGGATTTGGGACTGAGGATTGAAGATTGAGGATTGAGGATTGAGGATTGAGGATTGAGGATTGAGGATTGAGGATTGAATATTGAGAATTGGGTATTGAGGATTGAAGAATGAGGATTGAGGATTGAGGATTGAGGATTGAGGATTGAAGATTGAGTATTGAGGATTGAAGATTGACGATTGAGGACTGAGGATTGAGGATTGAGGATTGAGGATTGAGGATTGAAGATTGAGTATCGAAGATTGAAGATTGAGGATTGAGGATTGAGAATTGAGGATTGAGGATTGAGGATTGAGGATTGAGGATTGAAGATTGAGGTTTGGGGATTGAGGATTGACGATTGAGTATTGAGCATTGGGGATTGAGAATTGAGGATTGAGGATTGAAGGTTGAGTATTGAGGATTGAAGATTGAGGATTGAGGATTGAGGATTGAGCATTGAGGATTGAAGACTGAGGATTGAGGAGTGAGTATTGAAGATTGAGGATTTGGGACTGAGGATTGAAGATTGAGGATTGAGGATTGAGGATTGAGGATTGAGGATTGAGGATTGAGGATTGAATATTGAGAATTGGGTATTGAGGATTGAAGAATGAGGATTGAGGATTGAGGATTGAGGATTGAGGATTGAAGATTGAGTATTGAGGATTGAAGATTGACGATTGAGGATTGAGGATTGAGGATTGAGGATTGAGGATTGAGGATTGAAGATTGAGTATCGAAGATTGAAGATTGAGGATTGAGGATTGAAAATTGAGGATTGAGGATTGAAGATTGAGGATTGAGGATTGAGGATTGAGGATTGAGGATTGAAGATTGAGGATTGGGTATTGAGGATTGAATAATGAGGATTGAGGATTGAGTATTGAGGATTGAGGATTGAAGATTGAGTACTGAGGATTGAAGATTAAGATTGAGGGTTGAGGATTGAGGATTGAGGATTGAGGTTTGAGGATTGAAGATTGAAGATTGCGTATTGACGATAGACCATTGAGGATTGAGGATTGAGTATTGAGAATTGGGGACTGAGGATTCAAGATTGAGGATCGAAGATTGAGAATTGAGGATTGAAGATTGATAATTGAGGATTGAGGATTGACGATTGAGGAGTGAGGATTGAGGATTGAAGATTGAGTATTGAGGACTGAAGACTGAGGATTGAGGACTGAGGATTGAGGATTGAGGATTGAGGATTGAAGATTGGGGATTGGGGATTGAGGATTGACGATTGAGGATTGAGCATTGGGGATTGAGAATTGAGGATTGAGGATTGAAGGTTGAGTATTGAGGATTGAAGATTGAGGATTGAGGATTGAGGATTGAGCATTGAGGATTGAAGACTGAGGATTGAGGAGTGAGTATTGTAGATTGAGGATTTGGGACTGAGGATTGAAGATTGAGGATTGAGGATTGAGGATTGAGGATTGAGGATTGAATATTGAGAATTGGGTATTGAGGATTGAAGAATGAGGATTGAGGATTGGGGATTGAGGATTGAGGATTGAAGATTGAGTGTTGTTGATTGAAGATTGAGGATTGAGGATTGAGGATTGATGATTGAGTATTGAGGATTGAAGATTGAGGATTGAGGATTGAGGATTGAGGACTGAGGATTGATGATTGAGGATTGATGATTGAGTATTGAGGATTGAAGATTGAGGATTGAGGATTGAGGATTGAGGATTGAGTTTTGAGGACTGAGAATTGAGGATTGAGGGTTGAAAATTGTGTATACAGGATTGAAGATTGAGGATTGAGGATTGAGGATTGAGGATTGACGATGAGGGCTGATGGTTGAGGATTGAGGTTTGAGGACTGAGGACTGAGGATTGAGGATTGAGAATTGAGGATTGAGGATTGAGGATTGAAGATTGAGGATTGGGTATTGAGGATTGAAGAATGAGGATTCAGGATTGAGGACTGAGGATTGAGGATTGAAGATTGAGGAATGAGGATTGAGGATTGAGGATTGAGTATTGAAGATTGAGTATTGAGGATTGAATGTAGGGGATTGAGGGTTGAGGATTGAGGATTGAGGATTGAGGATTGAGGATTGAGGATTGAAGATTGAGTATTGAGGATTGAAGATTGAGGATTGAGGATTGAGGATTGATGATTGAGTATTGAGTATTGAGGATTGAAGATTGAGGATTGAGGATTGAGGATTGAGTACTGAGGATTGATGATCGAGGATTGATGATTGAGTATTGAGGATTGAAGATTGAGGACTGAGGATTGAGGATTGAAGATTGAGGATTGGGTATTGAGGATTGAAGAATGAGGATTGAGGATTGAGGATTGAAGACTGACGATTGAGGGTTGAGGATTGAGGATTGAGGATTGAGGATTCAGGATTGATGATTGAGTATTGGGGATTGAAGATTGAGGATTGAGGATTGAGGATTGAGGATTGAGGATTGAAGATTGAAGATTGGGGACTGAGTGTTGAGGGTTGAGTGATGAGAATTGGTGTTTGTGGATAGAGATTTAAAGATTGCAGATTGAGTATTGAGTATTGAAAACTGTGAATTGATGATATTCTATTCAGGATTGAGAATTCACAACTGATTGTTGAGGACTGAGGTCTGAAGATTGAGGATTCAGGATTGAGGATCCAGGATTGAGGTTTGAGGACTGAGGATTGAGGATTGAGGATTGAAGATTGAGTATTGAGGATTGAAGATTGAGGATTGAGGATTGAGGATTGAGGATTGAGGATGATGTCTGAGGGTTGAGGATTGAGGTTTAAGGACTGTGGACTGAGGATTGAGGATTGAGAATTGAGGATTGTGGATCGAGGATTGAAGATTGAGGATTGGGTATTGAGGATTGAAGAATGAGGATTGAGGATTGAGGATTGAGGATTGAGGATTGAAGATTGAGTATTGCGGATTGAAGATTGATGATTGAGGATTGTGGATTGAGGATTGAGGATTGAGGGTTGTGGATTGAGGACGAGGACTGAGGGTTGAGTATTCATGTTTGAGGTCAGAGGATTGAGGATTGAGGATTGAGTGTTGAGGATTGAGAATTGAGGATTGAGGGTTGAAGATTGTGTATTCAGGATTGAAGATTGAGGATTGAGGATTGAGGATTGAGGATTGACGATGAGGGCTGAGGGTTGAGTATTGAGGTTCGAGGACTGAGGACTGAGGATTGAGGATTGAGAATTGAGGATTCAGGATTGAGGATTGAAGATTGAGGATTGGGTATTGAGGATTGAAGAATGAGGATTGAGGATTGAGGACTGAGGATTGAGGATTGAAGATTGAGGACTGAGGATTGAGGATTGAGGATTGAGGATTGAGGGTTGAGGATTGAAGATTGAGTATTGAGGTTTGAAGATTGAGGATTTTGGATTGAGGGTTGAGGATTGAGTATTGAAAATTGAGGATTGAAGATTGAGGACTGAGGATTGAGGATTGAGGATTGAGGATTGAGGATTGAGGATTGAAGATTGAGTATTGAGGTTTGAAGATTGAGGATTTTGGATTGAGGGTTGAGGATTGAGTATTGAAAATTGAGGATTGGGGATTGAGGATTGACGATTGAGGATTCAGTATTGAGGATTGAGAATTGAGGATTGAGGATTGAAGGTTGAGTATTGAGGATTGAAGATTGAGGATTGAGGATTGAGGATTGAGGATTGACTATGAGGGCTGAGGGCTGAGGATTGGGGTTTGAGGACTGAGGACTGAGAATTGAGGATTGAGGATTGAGGATCGAAGATTGAGGATTGGGTATTGAGGATTGAAGAATGAGGATTGAGGATTGAGGATTGAAGACTGACGATTGAGGGTTGAGGATTGAGGATTGAGGATTGAGGATTGAGGATTGATGATTGAGTATTGAGGATTGAAGGTTGAGGATTGAGGATTGAGGATTGAGGATTGAGGATTGAAGATTGAAGATTGGGGACTGAGTGTTGAGTGTTGAGTGATGAGAATTGCTGTTTGTGGATAGAGATTAAAAGATTGCAGGTTGAGTATTGTGTATTGAAAACTGTGAATTGATGACATTCTATTGAGGATTAAGAATTGACAACTGATTGTTGAGGACTGAGGTCTGAAGATTGAGGATTCAGGATTGAGGTTTTAGGATTGAGGTTTGAGGACTCAGGATTGAGGATTGAGGATTGAGGATTGAGGATTGAGGATTGAGGGTTGAAGATTGAGGATTGGGTACTGAGGATTGAAGATTGGGGATTGAGGATTGAGGATTGAGGATTGAGGATGGAGGATTGCGGATTGAGGATTGAAGATTGAAGATTGAGGATTGAAGATTGAGGATTAAAGATTGAGTATTGAGGATTGATGATTGAGGATTGATGATTGAGGATTGAGGATTGAGGGTTGAGGATTGAGGATTGAGTATTGAAGATTGAGGATTGATGATTGAGGATTGAGGATTGATAATTGAGGATTGAGTATTGGGGATTGAGGATTGAAGATTGAGTATTGTGGATTCAGGATTAAAGATTGAGTATTGAGGATTGAAGATTGAGAATTGAGGATTGAGGATTGAACATTGAGGACTGAGTGTTGATGGTTGAGTGATGAGAATTGATGTTTGTGGATGGAGATTTGAAGAATGCAGATTAAGTATTGAGTATTGAAAGCTGTGAATTGACGATATTCTATTGGGTATTGAGGATTGTCACCTGATTGTTGAGGACTGAGGGCTGAAGATTGAGGATTCAGGATTGAGGATTCAGAATTGAGGTTTGAGGACTGAGGATTGAGGATTGAGGATTGAAGATTGAGTATTGAGGACTGAAGATTGAGGATTGAGGATTGAGGATAGAGGATTGAGGATGATGGCTGAGGGTTGAGGATTCAGGTTTAAGGACTGAGGACTGAGGATTGAGGATTGAGAATTGAGGATTGTGGATCGAGGATTGAAGATTGAGGATTGGGTATTGAGGATTGAAGAATGAGGATTGAGGATTGAGGATTGAGGATTGAGGATTGAAGATTGAGTATTGCGGATTGAAGATTGATGATTGAGGATTGTGGATTGAGGATTGAGGATTGAACATTGAGGACTGAGTGTTGAGGGTTGAGTGATGAGAATTGGTGTTTGTGGATAGAGGTTTGAAGATTGCAGATTGAGCATTGAGTATTGAAAACTGTGAATTGAGGATATTCTATTGAGGGTTGAGTATTGACAACTGATTGTTGAGGGCTGAGGGCTGAAAATTGAGGATACAGGATTGAGGATTCTGAATTGAGGTTTGAGGACTGAGGATTGAGGGTTGAAGATTGATTATTGAGGATTGAAGATTGAAGATTGAGGATTGAGGAATGAGGATTGAGGATGAGGGCTGAGGGTTGAGGATTGAGGTTTGAGGATTGAGGACTGAGGATTGAGGATTGAGGATTGATGATAGAGCATTGAGGATTGAAGATTGAGGATTGAGGATTGAGGTTTGAGGATTGAGGATTGAAGATTGAGGATTGGGGACTGAGTGTTGAGGGTTGAGTGATGAGAATTGATGTTTGTGGATAGAGATTTAAAGATAGCAGATTGAGTATTGAGTATTGAAAACTGTGAATTGATGATATTCTATTGAGGATTGAGAATTGACAACTGATTTTTGAGAACTGAGGTCTGAAGATTGAGGATGCAGGATTGAGGATTCAGGATTGAGGTTTGAGTACTGAGGATTGAGGATTGAGGATTGAGGATTGAGGATTGAGGATTGAAGATTGAGGATTGAAGATTGAGGATTGGGTATTGCTGACTGAACATTGAGGATTGAGGATTGACGATTGAGTATTGAGGATTGAGGACTGAAGGTTGAATATTGATGATTGAAGATTGAGGATTGAGGATTGAGGGCTGTGGATTGAGGACGAGGACTGAGGGTTCAGTATTGATGTCTGAGGTCTGAGGATTGAGGATTGAGGATTGAGGATTGAAGATTGAGAATTGAGGATTGAGGATCGAGGATTGAAGATTGAGGATTGGGTATTGAGGATTGAAGAATGAGGATTCAGGATTGAGGACTGAGGATTTTGGATTGAAGATTGAGGATTGAGGATTGAGGATTGAGGATTGAGTATTGAAGATTGAGTATTGAGGATTGAATGTAGGGGATTGAGGATTGAGGATTGAGGATTGAGGACTGAGGATTGATGATTGAGGATTGATGATTGAGTATTGAGGATTGAAGATTGAGGATTGAGGATTGAGGATTAAGGATTGAGTGTTGAGGATTGTGGATTGAGGATTGAGGGTTGAAGATTGTGTATTCAGGATTGAAGATTGAGGATTGAGGATTGAGGCTTGAGGATTGAAGATTGAGGATTGAGGATTGAGGACTGAGGATTGATGATTGAGGATTGATGATTGAGTATTGAGGATTGAAGATTGAGGATTGAGGATTGAGGATTGAGGATTGAGTTTTGAGGATTGAGAATTGAGGATTGAGGGTTGAAGATTATGTATACAGGATTGAAGATTGAGGATTGAGGATTGAAGATTGAGGATTGAGGATTGAGGATTGAGGATTGAGTATTGAAGATTGAGTATTGAGGATTGAATGTAGGGGATTGAGCGTTGAGGATTGAGGATTGAGGATTGAGGATTGAAGATTGAGGATTGAGGATTGAGGATTGAGTATTGAGGATTGAGAATTGAGGATTGAGGGTTGAAGATTGTGTATTCAGGATTGAAGATTGAGGATTGAGGATTGAGGATTGAGGATTGACGATGAGGGCTGAGGGTTGAGGATTGAGGTTTGAGGACTGAGGACTGAGGATTGAGGATTGAGAATTGAAGATTGAGGATTGAGGATTGAAGATTGAGGATTGGATATTGAGGATTGAAGAATGAGGATTGAGGATTGAGGACTGAGGATTGAGGATTGAAGATTGAGGATTGAGGATTGAGGATTGAGGATTGAGTATTGAAGATTGAGTATTGAGGATTGAGGATTGAAGATTGAGGACTGGGGACTGAGTATTGAGGGTTGAGTGATGAGAATTGGTGTTTGTGGATAGAGATTTAAAGATTGCAGATTGAGTATTGAGTATTGAAAACTGTGAATTGATGATATTCTATTCAGGATTGAGAATTCACAACTGATTGTTGAGGACTGAGGTCTGAAGATTGAGGATTCAGGATTGAGGATCCAGGATTGAGGTTTGAGGACTGAGGATTGAGGATTGAGGATTGAAGATTGAGTATTGAGGATTGAAGATTGAGGATTGAGGATTGAGGATTGAGGATTGAGGATGATGTCTGAGGGTTGAGGATTGAGGTTTAAGGACTGAGGACTGAGGATTGAGGATTGAGAATTGAGGATTGTGGATCGAGGATTGAAGATTGAGGATTGGGTATTGAGGATTGAAGAATGAGGATTGAGGATTGAGGATTGAGGATTGAGGATTGAAGATAGAGTATTGCGGATTGAAGATTGATTATTGAGGATTGTGGATTGCGGATTGAGGATTGAACATTAAGGACTGAGTGTTGAGGGTTGAGTGATGAGAATTGGTGTTTGTGGATAGAGGTTTGAAGATTGCAGATTGAGCATTGAGTATTGAAAACTGTGAATTGAGGATATTCTATTGAGGATTGAGTATTGACAACTGATTGTTGAGGGCTGAGGGCTGAAAATTGAGGATTCAGGATTGAGGATTCTGAATTGAGGTTTGAGGACTGAGGATTGAGGGTTGAAGATTGATTATTGAGGATTGAAGATTGAAGATTGAGGATTGAGGAATGAGGATTGAGGATGAGGGCTGAGGGTTGAGGATTGAGGATTGATGATTGAGTATTGAGGATTGAAGATTGAGGATTGAGGATTGAGTATTGAGGATTGAAGATTGATGATTGAGGATTGATGATTGAGTATTGAGGATTGAAGATTGAGGATTGAGGATTGAGGATTGAGGATTGAGTTTTGAGGATTGAGAATTGAGGATTGAGGGTTGAAGATTGTGTATACAGGATTGAAGATTGAGGATTGAGGATTGAGGATTGAGGATTGACGATGAGGGCTGAGGGTTGAGGATTGAGGTTTGAGGACTGAGGACTGAGGATTGAGGATTGAGAATTGAGGATTGAGGATTGAGGATTGAAGATTGAGGATTGGGTATTGAGGATTGAAGAATGAGGATCGAGGATTGAGGACTGAGGATTGGGGATTGAAGATTGAGGACTGAGGATTGAGGATTGAGGATTGAGGATTGAGGATTGAGAATTGAGCATTGAGTATTGAGGTTTGAAGATTGAGGATTTTGGATTGAGGATTGAGGATTGAGTCTTGAACATTGAGGATTGGGGATTGAGGATTGACAATTGAGGATTCAGTATTGAGGATTGAGAATTGAGGATTGAGGATTGAAGGTTGAGTATTGAGGATTGAAGATTGAGGATTGAGGATTGAGTATTGAGGATTGACTATGAGGGCTGAGGGTTGAGGATTGAGGTTTGAGGACTGAGGACTGAGGATTGAGGATTGAGAATTGAGGATTGGGGATTGAGGATTGAAGATTGAGGATTGGGTATTGAGGATCGAAGACTGAGGATTGACGATTGAGGATTGAGGATTGAGGATTGAAGATTGAGGATTGAGGATTGAGGATTGAGCATTGAAGACTGAGTATTGAGGATTGAAGATTGAGGATTGAGGATTGAGGATTGATGATTGAGTATTGAGGATTGAAGATTGAGGATTGAGGATTGAGGACTGAGGATTGATGATTGAGGATTGATGATTGAGTATTGAGGATTGAAGATTGAGGATTGAGGATTGGGGATTGAGGATTGAGTTTTGAGGATTGAGAATTGAGGATTGAGGGTTGAAGATTATGTATACAGGATTGAAGATTGAGGATTGAGGATTGAAGATTGAGGATTGAGGATTGAGGATTGAGGATTGAGTATTGAAGATTGAGTATTGAGGATTGAATGTAGGGGATTGAGCGTTGAGGATTGAGGATTGAGGATTGAAGATTGAGGATTGAGGATTGAGGATTGAGTATTGAGGATTGAGAATTGAGGATTGAGGGTTGAAGATTGTGTATTCAGGATTGAAGATTGAGGATTGAGGATTGAGGATTGAGGATTGACGATGAGGGCTGAGGGTTGAGGATTGAGGTTTGAGGACTGAGGACTGAGGATTGAGGATTGAGAATTGAAGATTGAGGATTGAGGATTGAAGATTGAGGATTGGATATTGAGGATTGAAGAATGAGGATTGAGGATTGAGGACTGAGGATTGAGGATTGAAGATTGAGGATTGAGGATTGAGGATTGAGGATTGAGTATTGAAGATTGAGTATTGAGGATTGAGGATTGAAGATTGAGGACTGGGGACTGAGTATTGAGTGTTGAGTGATGAGAATTGGTGTTTGTGGATAGAGATTTAAAGATTGCAGATTGAGTATTGAGTATTGAAAACTGTGAATTGATGATATTCTATTCAGGATTGAGAATTCACAACTGATTGTTGAGGACTGAGGTCTGAAGATTGAGGATTCAGGATTGAGGATCCAGGATTGAGGTTTGAGGACTGAGGATTGAGGATTGAGGATTGAAGATTGAGTATTGAGGATTGAAGATTGAGGATTGAGGATTGAGGATTGAGGATTGAGGATGATGTCTGAGGGTTGAGGATTGAGGTTTAAGGACTGAGGACTGAGGATTGAGGATTGAGAATTGAGGATTGTGGATCGAGGATTGAAGATTGAGGATTGGGTATTGAGGATTGAAGAATGAGGATTGAGGATTGAGGATTGAGGATTGAGGATTGAAGATTGAGTATTGCGGATTGAAGATTGATTATTGAGGATTGTGGATTGCGGATTGAGGATTGAACATTAAGGACTGAGTGTTGAGGGTTGAGTGATGAGAATTGGTGCTTGTGGATAGAGGTTTGAAGATTGCAGATTGAGCATTGAGTATTGAAAACTGTGAATTGAGGATATTCTATTGAGGATTGAGTATTGACAACTGATTGTTGAGATCTGAGGGCTGAAAATTGAGGATTCAGGATTGAGGATTCTGAATTGAGGTTTGAGGACTGAGGATTGAGGGTTGAAGATTGATTATTGAGGATTGAAGATTGAAGATTGAGGATTGAGGAATGAGGATTGAGGATGAGGGCTGAGGGTTGAGGATTGAGGATTGATGATTGAGTATTGAGGATTGAAGATTGAGGATTGAGGATTGAGTATTGAGGATTGAAGATTGATGATTGAGGATTGATGATTGAGTATTGAGGATTGAAGATTGAGGATTGAGGATTGAGGATTGAGGATTGAGTTTTGAGGATTGAGAATTGAGGAATGAGGGTTGAAGATTGTGTATACAGGATTGAAGATTGAGGATTGAGGATTGAGGATTGAGGATTGACGATGAGGGCTGAGGGTTGAGGATTGAGGTTTGAGGACTGAGGACTGAGGATTGAGGATTGAGAATTGAGGATTGAGGATTGAGGATTGAAGATTGAGGATTGGGTATTGAGGATCGAAGACTGAGGATTGAGGATTGAGGATTGAGGATTGAGGATTGAAGATTGAGGATTGAGGATTGAGGATTGAGGATTGAAGATTGAGTATTGAGGATTGAAGATTGAGGATTGAGGATTGAGGATTGATGATTGAGTATTGAGGATTGAAGATTGAGGATTGAGGATTGAGGATTGAGGACTGAGGATTGATGATTGAGGATTGATGATTGAGTATTGAGGATCGAAGATTGAGGATTGAGGATTGAGGATTAAGGATTGAGTGTTGAGGATTGAGAATTGAGGATTGAGGGTTGGGTATTGAGGATTGAAGAATGAGGATTGAGGATTGAGGACTGAGGATTGGGGATTGAAGATTGAGGACTGAGGATTGAGGATTGAGGATTGAGGATTGAGGATTGAGAATTGAATATTGAGTATTGAGGTTTGAAGATTGAGGATTTTGGATTGAGGATTGAGGATTGAGTATTGAACATTGAGGATTGGGGATTGAGGATTGACGATTGAGGGTTCAGTATTGAGGATTGAGAATTGATGATTGAGGATTGAAGGTTGAGTATTGAGGATTGAAGATTGAGGATTGAGGATTGAGTATTGAGCATTGACTATGAGGGCTGAGGGTTGAGGATTGAGGTTTGAGGACTGAGGACTGAGGATTGAGGATTGAGAATTGAGGATTGGGGATTGAGGATTGAAGATTGAGGATTGGGTATTGAGGATCGAAGACTGAGGATTGACGATTGAGGATTGAGGATTGAGGATTGAAGATTGAGGATTGAGGATTGAGGATTGAGGATTGAGTATTGAAGATTGAGTATTGAGGATTGAATGTAGGGGATTGAGGGTTGAGGATTGAGGATTGAGGATTGAAGATTGAGGACTGGGGACTGAGTATTGAGGGTTGAGTGATGAGAATTGGTGTTTGTGGATTGAGATTTAAAGATTGCAGATTGAGTATTGAGTATTGAAAACTGTGAATTGATGATATTCTATTGAGGGTTGAGAATTTACAACTGATTGTTGAGGGCTGAGGGCTGAAAATTGAGGATTCAGGATTGAGGATTCAGAATTGAGGTTTGAGGACTCAGGATTGAGGGTTGAAGATTGATTATTGAGGATTGAAGATTGAAGATTGAGGATTGAGGAATGAGGATTGAGGATGAGGGCTGAGGGTTGAGGATTGAGGTTTGAGGATTGAGGACTGAGGATTGAGGATTGAGGATTGATGATTGAGTATTGTGGATTGAAGATTGAGGATTGAGGATTGAGGATTGAGGATTGAGGATTGAAGATTGAGGATTGGGGACTGAGTGTTGAAGGTTGAGTGATGAGAATTGATGTTTGTGGATAGAGATTTAAAGATAGCAGATTGAGTATTGAGTATTGAAAACTGTGAATTGATGATATTCTATTGAGAATTGAGAATTGACAACTGATTTTTGAGCACTGAGGTCTGAAGATTGAGGATTCAGGATTGAGGATTCAGGATTGAGGTTTGAGTACTGAGGATTGAGGATTGAGGATTGAGGATTGAGGATTGAGGATTGAGGATTGAGGATTGAAGATTGAGGATTGGGTATTGCTGACTGATCATTGAGGATTGAGGATTGAGGATTGAGTATTGAGGATTGAGGACTGAAGATTGAATATTGATGATTGAAGATTGAGGATTGAGGATTGAGGGCTGTGGATTGAGGACGAGGACTGAGGGTTCAGTATTGATGTCTGAGGTCTGAGGATTGAGGATTGAGGATTGAGGATTGAAGATTGAGTATTGAGGTTTGAAGATTGAGGATTTTGGATTGAGGATTGAGGATTGAGTATTGAAGATTGAGGATTGGGGATTGAGGATTGACGATTGAGGATTCAGTATTGAGTATTGAGAATTGAGGATAGAGGATTGAAGGTTGAGTATTGAGGGTTGAAGATTGAGGATTGAGGATTGACTATGAGGGCTGAGGGTTGAGGATTGAGGTTTGAGGACTGAGGACTGAGGATTGAGCATTGAGAATTGAGGATTGAGGATTGAGGATTGAATATTGAGGATTGGGTATTGAGGATCGAAGACTGAGGATTGAGGATTGAGGATTGAGGATTGAGGATTGAAGATTGAGGATTGAGGATTGAGGATTGAGGATTGAAGATAGAGTATTGAGGATTGAAGATAGAGGATTGAGGATTGAGGATTGATGATTGAGTATTGAGGATTGAAGATTGAGGATTGAGGATTGAGGATTGAGGACTGATGATTGATGATTGAGGATTGATGATTGAGTATTGAGGATTGAAGATTGAGGATTGAGGATTGAGGATTAAGGATTGAGTGTTGAGTATTGAGAATTGAGGATTGAGGGTTGAAGATTGTGTATTCAGGATTGAAGATTGAGGATTGAGGATTGAGGATTGAGGATTGACGATGAGGGCTGAGGGTTGAGGATTGAGGTTTGAGGACTGAGGACTGAGGATTGAGGATTGAGAATTGAGGATTGAGGATTGAGGATTGAAGGCTGAGGATTGGGTATTGAGGATTGAAGAATGAGGATTGAGGATGGAGGACTGAGGATTGGGGATTGAAGATTGAGGACTGAGGATTGAGGATTAAGGATTGAGGATTGAGGATTGAGAATTGAAGATTGAGTATTGAGGTTTGAAGATTGAGGATTTTGGATTGAGGATTGAGGATTGAGTATTGAACATTGAGGATTGGGGATTGAGGATTGACGATTGAGGATTCAGTATTGAGGATTGAGAATTGAGGATTGAGGATTGAAGGTTGAGTATTGAGGATTGAAGATTGAGGATTGAGGATTGAGTATTGAGGATTTACTATGAGGGCTGAGGGTTGAGGATTGAGGTTTGAGGACTGAGGACTGTGGATTGAGGATTGAGGATTGAGGATTGGGGATTGAGGATTGAAGATTGAGGATTGGGTATTGAGGATCGAAGACGGAGGATTGACGATTGAGGATTGAGGATTGAGGATTGAAGATTGAGGATTGAGGATTGAGGATTGAGGATTGAGGATTGAAGATTGAGTATTGAGGATTGAAGATTGAGGATTGAGGATTGAGGATTGATGATTGAGTATTGAGGATTGAAGATTGAGGATTGAGGATTGAGGATTGAGGACTGAGGATTGATGATTGAGGATTGATGATTGAGAATTGAGGATTGAAGATTGAGGATTGAGGATTGAGGATTGAGGATTGAGTTTTGAGGATTGAGAATTGAGGATTGAGTGTTGAAGATTGTGTATACAGGATTGAAGATTGAGGATTGAGGATTGAAGATTGAGGATTGAGGATTGAGGATTGAGGATTGGGTATTGAAGATTGAGTATTGAGGATTGAATGTAGGGGATGGAGGGTTGAGGATTGAGGATTGAGGATTGAAGATTGAGGACTGGGGACTGAGTATTGAGTGTTGAGTGATGAGAATTGGTGTTTGTGGATAGAGATGTAAAGACTGCGGATTGAGTATTGAGTATTGAAAACTGTGAATTGATAATACTCTATTGAGGATTGAGAATTTACAACTGATTGTTGAGGACTGAGGTCTGAAGATTGAGGATTCAGGATTGAGGATCCAGGATTGAGGTTTGAGGACTGAGGGTTGTGGATTGAGGATTGAGGATTGGGGATTGAGGATTGAGTATTGGGGATTGAGGATTGAAGATTGAGGATTGTGGATTCAGGATTAAAGATTGAGTATTGAGGATTGAAGATTGAGAATTGAGGATTGAGGATTGAACATTGAGGACTGAGTGTTGAGGGTTGAGTGATGACAATTGATGTTTGTGGATGGAGATTTGAAGAATGCAGATTAAGTATTGAGTATTGAAAGCTGTGAATTGACGATATTCTATTGGGTATTGAGGATTGTCACCTGATTGTTGAGGACTGAGGGCTGAAGATTGAGGATTCAGGATTGAGGATTCAGAATTGAGGCTTGAGGACTGAGGATTGAGGATTGAGGATTGAAGATTGAGTAATGAGGATTGAAGATTGAGGATTGAGGATTGAGGATTGAGGATTGAGGATTGAGGATTGAGGATTATGGCTGAGGGTTGAGGATTCAGGTTTAAGGACTGAGGACTGAGGATTGAGGATTGAGAATTGAGGATTGTGGATCGAGGATTGAAGATTGAGGATAAGGTATTGAGGATTGAAGAATGAGGATTGAGGATTGAGGATTGAGCATTGAGGATTGAAGATTGTGTATTGCGGATTGAAGATTGATTATTGAGGATTGTGGATTGAGGATTGAGGATTGAACATTAAGGACTGAGTGTTGAGGGTTGAGTGATGACAATTGATGTTTGTGGATGGAGATTTGAAGAATGCAGATTAAGTATTGAGTATTGAAAGCTGTGAATTGACGATATTCTATTGGGTATTGAGGATTGTCACCTGATTGTTGAGGACTGAGGGCTGAAGATTGAGGATTCAGGATTGAGGATTCAGAATTGAGGCTTGAGGACTGAGGATTGAGGATTGAGGATTGATGATTGAGTATTGAGGATTGAAGATTGAGGATTGAGGATTGAGGATTGAGGACTGAGGATTGATGATTGAGGATTGATGATTGAGTATTGAGGATTGAAGATTGAGGACTGAGGATTGAGGATTAAGGATTGAGTGTTGAGGATTGAGAATTGAGGATTGAGGGTTGAAGATTGTGTATTCAGGATTGAAGATTGAGGATTGAGGATTGAGGATTGAGGATTGACGATGAGGGCTGAGGGTTGAGTATTGAGGTTCGAGGACTGAGGACTGAGGATTGAGGATTGAGAATTGAGGATTCAGGATTGAGGATTGAAGATTGAGGATTGGGTATTGAGGATTGAAGAATGAGGATTGAGGATTGAGGACTGAGGATTGAGGATTGAAGATTGAGGACTGAGGATTGAGGATTGAGGATTGAGGATTGAGGATTGAGGATTGAAGATTGAGTATTGAGGTTTGAAGATTGAGGATTTTGGATTGAGGGTTGAGGATTGAGTATTGAAAATTGAGGATTGGGGATTGAGGATTGACGATTGAGGATTCAGTATTGAGGATTGAGAATTGAGGATTGAGGAATGAAGGTTGAGTATTGAGGATTGAAGATTGAGGATTGAGGATTGAGGATTGAGGATTGACTATGAGGGCTGAGGGCTGAGGATTGGGGTTTGAGGACTGAGGACTGAGAATTGAGGATTGAGGATTGAGGATTGAAGATTGAGGATTGGGTATTGAGGATTGAAGAATGAGGATTGAGGATTGATGATTGAAGACTGACGATTGAGGGTTGAGGATTGAGGATTGAGGATTGAGGATTGAGGATTGATGATTGAGTATTGAGGATTGAAGGTTGAGGATTGAGGATTGAGGATTGAGGATTGAGGATTGAAGATTGAAGATTGGGGACTGAGTGTTGAGTGTTGAGTGATGAGAATTGCTGTTTGTGGATAGAGATTTAAAGATTGCAGGTTGAGTATTGTGTATTGAAAACTGTGAATTGATGACATTCTATTGAGGATTAAGAATTGACAACTGATTGTTGAGGACTGAGGTCTGAAGATTGAGGATTCAGGATTGAGGTTTCAGGATTGAGGTTTGAGGACTCAGGATTGAGGATTGAGGATTGAGGATTGAGGATTGAGGATTGAGGGTTGAAGATTGAGGATTGGGTATTGCGGATTGAACATTGCGGATTGAGGACTGAGGATTGAATATTGAGGATTGAGGATTGAGGTTTGTGGATTGAGGACGAGGACTGAGGGTTGAGTATTCATGTTTGAGGTCAGAGGATTGAGGATTGAGGATTGAGGATTGAGGATTGAAGATTGAATATTGATGATTGAAGATTGAGGATTGAGGATTGAGGGTTGTGGATTGAGGACGAGGACTGATGGTTGAGTATTGATGTTTGAGGTCTGAGGATTGAGGATTGAAGATTGAGGATTGGGTACTGAGGATTGAAGATTGGGGATTGAGGATTGAGGATTGAGGATTGAGGATGGAGGATTGCGGATTGAGGATTGAAGATTGAAGATTGAGGATTGAAGATTGAGGATTAAAGATTGAGTATTGAGGATTGATGATTGAGGACTGATGATTGAGGATTGAGGATTGAGGGTTGAGGATTGAGGATTGAGTATTGAAGATTGAGGATTGATGATTGAGGATTGAGGATTGATAATTGAGGATTGAGTATTGGGGATTGAGGATTGAAGATTGAGGATTGTGGATTCAGGATTAAAGATTGAGTATTGAGGATTGAAGATTGAGAATTGAGGATTGAGGATTGAACATTGAGGACTGAGTGTTGATGGTTGAGTGATGAGAATTGGTGTTTGTGGATGGAGATTTGAAGAATGCAGATTAAGTATTGAGTATTGAAAGCTGTGAATTGACGATATTCTATTGGGCATTGAGGATTGTCACCTGATTGTTGAGGACTGAGGGCTGAAGATTGAGGATTCAGGATTGAGGATTCAGAATTGAGGTTTGAGGACTGAGGATTGAGGATTGAGGATTGAAGATTGAGTATTGAGGACTGAAGATTGAGGATTGAGGATTGAGGATAGAGGATTGAGGATGATGGCTGAGGGTTGAGGATTCAGGTTTAAGGACTGAGGACTGAGGATTGAGGATTGAGAATTGAGGATTGTGGATCGAGGATTGAAGATTGAGGATTGGGTATTGAGGATTGAAGAATGAGGATTGAGGATTGAGGATTGAGGATTGAGGATTGAAGATTGAGTATTGCGGATTGAAGATTGATGATTGAGGATTGTGGATTGAGGATTGAGGATTGAACATTGAGGACTGAGTGTTGAGGGTTGAGTGATGAGAATTGGTGTTTGTGGATAGAGGTTTGAAGATTGCAGATTGAGCATTGAGTATTGAAAACTGTGAATTGAGGATATTCTATTGAGGGTTGAGTATTGACAACTGATTGTTGAGGGCTGAGGGCTGAAAATTGAGGATACAGGATTGAGGATTCTGAATTGAGGTTTGAGGACTGAGGATTGAGGGTTGAAGATTGATTATTGAGGATTGAAGATTGAAGATTGAGGATTGAGTAATGAGGATTGAGGATGAGGGCTGAGGGTTGAGGATTGAGGTTTGAGGATTGAGGACTGAGGATTGAGGATTGAGGATTGATGATTGAGCATTGAGGATTGAAGATTGAGGATTGAGGATTGAGGTTTGAGGATTGAGGATTGAAGATTGAGGATTGGGGACTGAGTGTTGAGGGTTGAGTGATGAGAATTGATGTTTGTGGATAGAGATTTAAAGATAGCAGATTGAGTATTGAGTATTGAAAACTGTGAATTGATGATATTCTATTGAGGATTGAGAATTGACAACTGATTTTTGAGAACTGAGGTCTGAAGATTGAGGATTCAGGATTGAGGATTCAGGATTGAGGTTTGAGTACTGAGGATTGAGGATTGAGGATTGAGTATTGAGGATTGAGGATTGAAGATTGAGGATTGGGTATTGAGGATCGAAGACTGAGGATTGACGATTGAGGATTGAGGATTGAGGATTGAAGATTGAGGATTGGGGATTGAGGATTGAGGATTGAAGATTGAGTATTGAGGATTGAAGATTGAGGATTGGGTATTGAGGATTGAAGAATGAGGATTCAGGATTGAGGACTGAGGATTTTGGATTGAAGATTGAGGATTGAGGATTGAGGATTGAGGATTGAGTATTGAAGATTGAGTATTGAGGATTGAATGTAGGGGATTGAGGGCTGAGGATTGAGGATTGAGGATTGAAGATTGAGGACTGGGGACTGAGTATTGAGTGTTGAGTGATGAGAATTGGTGTTTGTGGATAGAGATTTAAGGATTGCAGATTGAGTATTGAGTATTGAAAACTGTGAATTGATGATATTCTATTGAGGATTGAGAATTTACAACTGAATGTTGAGGACTGAGGTCTGAAGATTGAGGATTCAGGATTGAGGATCCAGGATTGAGGTTTGAGGACTGAGGATTGAGGGTTGAGGATTGAGGTTTGAGGGCTGAGGACTGAGGATTGAGGATTGAGAATTGAGGATTGAGGATTGAGGATTGAAGATTGAGGATTGGGTATTGAGGATCGAAGACTGAGGATTGAGGATTGAGGATTGAGGATTGAGGATTGAAGATTGAGGATTGAGGATTGAGGATTGAGGATTGAAGATTGAGTATTGAGGATTGAAGATTGAGGATTGAGGATTGAGGATTGATGATTGAGTATTGAGGATTGAAGATTGAGGATTGAGGATTGAGGATTGAAGATTGAGGATTGAGGATTGAGGATTGATGATTGAGTATTGAGGATTGAAGATTGAGGATTGAGGATTGAGGACTGAGGATTGATGATTGAGGATTGATGATGGAGTATTGAGGATTGAAGGTTGAGGATTGAGGATTGAGGATTGAGGATTGAGTTTTGAGGATTGAGAATTGAGGATTGAGGGTTGAAGATTATGTATACAGGATTGAAGATTGAGGATTGAGGATTGAAGATTGAGGATTGAGGATTGAGGATTGAAGACTGACGATTGAGGGTTGAGGATTGAGGATTGAGGATTGAGGATTGAGGATTGATGATTGAGGATTGATGATTGAGTATTGAGGATTGAAGATTGAGGATTGAGGATTGAGGATTAAGGATTGAGTGTTGAGGATTGAGAATTGAGGATTGAGGGTTGATGATTGTGTATTCAGGATTGAAGATTGAGGATTGAGGATTGAGGATTCAGGATTGACGATGAGGGCTGAGGGTTGAGGATTGAGGTTTGAGGACTGAGGACTGAGGATTGAGGATTGAGAATTGAGGATTGAGGATTGAGGATTGAAGACTGAGGATTGGGTATTGAGGATTGAAGAATGAGGATTGAGGATTGAGGACTGAGGATTGAGGATTGAAGATTGAGGACTGAGGATTGAGGACTGAGGATTGAGGATTGAGGATTGAGGATTGAAGATTGAGTATTGAGGTTTGAAGATTGAGGATTTTGGATTGAGGATTGAGGATTGAGTATTGAACATTGAGGATTGGGGATTGAGGATTGACGATTGAGGATTCAGTATTGAGGATTGAGAATTGAGGATTGAGGATTGAAGGTTGAGTATTGAGGATTGAAGATTGAGGATTGAGGATTGAGGATTGAGGATTGACTATGAGGGCTGATGGCTGAGGATTGAGGTTTGAGGACTGAGGACTGAGGATTGAGGATTGAGAATTGAGGATTGAGGATTGAGGATTGAAGATTGAGGATTGGGTATTGAGGATCGAAGACTGAGGATTGACGATTGAGGATTGAGGATTGAGGATTGAAGATTGAGGATTGGGGATTGAGGATTGAGGATTGAAGATTGAGTATTGAGGATTGAAGATTGAGGATTGAGGATTGAGGATTGATGATTGAGTATTGAGGATTGAAGATTGAGGATTGAGGATTGAGCATTGAGGACTGAGGATTGATGATTGAGGATTGATGATTGAGTATTGAGGATTGAAGATTGAGGATTGAGGATTGAGGATTGAGGACTGAGGATTGATGATTGAGGATTGATGATTGAGTATTGAGGATTGAAGATTGAGGATTGAGGATTGAGGATTGAGGATTGAGTTTTGAGGATTGAGAATTGAGGATTGAGGGTTGAAGATTGTGTATACAGGATTGAAGATTGAGGATTGAGGATTGAGGATTGAGGATTGAGGATTGAGGATTGAGGATGATGGCTGAGCGTTGAGGATTGACGTTTAAGGACTGAGGACTGAGGATTGAGGATTGAGAATTGAGGATTGTGGATCGAGGATTGAAGATTGAGGATTGGGTATTGAGGATTGAAGAATGAGGATTGAGGATTGAGGATTGAGGATTGAGGATTGAAGATTGAGTATTGCGGATTGAAGATTGATGATTGAGGATTGTGGATTGAGGATTGAGGATTGAACATTGAGGACTGAGTGTTGAGGGTTGAGTGATGAGAATTGGTGTTTGTGGATAGAGGTTTGAAGATTGCAGATTGAGCATTGAGTATTGAAAACTGTGAATTGAGGATATTCTATTGAGGGTTGAGTATTGACAACTGATTGTTGAGGGCTGAGGGCTGAAAATTGAGGATACAGGATTGAGGATTCTGAATTGAGGTTTGAGGACCGAGGATTGAGGGTTGAAGATTGATTATTGAGGATTGAAGATTGAAGATTGAGGATTGAGGAATGAGGATTGAGGATGAGGGCTGAGGGTTGAGGATTGAGGTTTGAGGATTGAGGACTGAGGATTCAGGATTGAGGATTGATGATTGAGCATTGAGGATTGAGGATTGAGGATTGAGGATTGAGGTTTGAGGATTGAGGATTGAAGATTGAGGATTGGGGACTGAGTGTTGAGGGTTGAGTGATGAGAATTGATGTTTGTGGATAGAGATTTAAAGATAGCAGATTGAGTATTGAGTATTGAAAACTGTGAATTGATGATATTCTATTGAGGATTGAGAATTGACAACTGATTTTTGAGAACTGAGGTCTGAAGATTGAGGATTCAGGATTGAGGATTCAGGATTGCGGTTTGAGTACTGAGGATTGAGGATTGAGGATTGAGGATTGAGGATTGAGGATTGAAGATTGAGGATTGAAGATTGAGGATTGGGTATTGCTGACTGAACATTGAGGATTGAGGATTGACGATTGAGTATTGAGGATTGAGGACTGAAGGTTGAATATTGATGATTGGAGATTGAGGATTGAGGATTGAGGGCTGTGGATTGAGGACGAGGACTGAGGGTTCAGTATTGATGTCTGAGGTCTGAGGATTGAGGATTGAGGATTGAGGATTGAAGATTGAGTATTGAGGTTTGAAGATTGAGGATTTTGGATTGAGGATTGAGGACTGAGTATTGAAGATTGAGGATTGGGGATTGAGGATTGACGATTGAGGATTCAGTATTGAGGACTGAGAATTGAGGATAGAGGATTGAAGGTTGAGTATTGAGGATTGAAGGTTGAGGATTGAGGATTGAGGATTGAGGATTGACTATGAGGGCTGAGGGCTGAGGATTGAGGTTTGAGGACTGAGGACTGAGGATTGAGGATTGAGAATTGAGGATTGAGGATTGAGGATTGAAGATTGAGGATTGGGTATTGAGGATCGAAGACTGAGGATTGAGGATTGAGGATTGAGGATTGAGGATTGAAGATTGAGGATTGAGGATTGAGGATTGAGAATTGAAGATTGAGTATTGAGGATTGAAGATTGAGGATTGAGGATTGAGGATTGATGATTGAGTATTGAGGATTGAAGATTGAGGATTGAGGATTGAGCATTGAGGTCTGAGGATTGATGATTGAGGATTGATGATTGAGTATTGAGGATTGAAGATTGAGGATTGAGGATTGAGGATTGAGGACTGAGGATTGATGATTGAGGATTGATGATTGAGTATTGAGGATTGAAGATTGAGGATTGAGGATTGAGGATTGAGGATTGAGTTTTGAGGATTGAGAATTGAGGATTGAGGGTTGAAGATTGTGTATACAGGATTGAAGATTGAGGATTGAGGATTGAGGATTGAGGATTGACGATGAGGGCTGAGGGTTGAGGATTGAGGTTTGAGGACCGAGGACTGAGGATTGAGGATTGAGAATTGAGGATTGAGGATCGAGGATTGAAGATTGAGGATTGGGTATTGAGGATTGAAGAATGAGGATTCAGGATTGAGGACTGAGGATTTTGGATTGAAGATTGAGGATTGAGGATTGAGGATTGAGGATTGAGTATTGAAGATTGAGTATTGAGGATTGAATGTAGGGGATTGAGGGTTGAGGATTGAGGATTGAGGATTGAAGATTGAAGATTGAGGATTGGGTATTGAGGATTGAAGAATGAGGATTGAGGATTGAGGACTGAGGATTGGGGATTGAAGATTGAGGACTGAGGATTGAGGATTGAGGATTGAGGATTGAGGATTGAGAATTGAGCATTGAGTATTGAGGTTTGAAGATTGAGGATTTTGGATTGAGGATTGAGGATTGAGTATTGAACATTGAGGATTGGGGATTGAGGATTGACAATTGAGGATTCAGTATTGAGGATTGAGAATTGAGGATTGAGGATTGAAGGTTGAGTATTGAGGATTGAAGATTGAGGATTGAGGATTGAGTATTGAGGATTGACTATGAGGGCTGAGGGTTGAGGATTGAGGTTTGAGGACTGAGGACTGAGGATTGAGGATTGAGAATTGAGGATTGGGGATTGAGGATTGAAGATTGAGGATTGGGTATTGAGGATCGAAGACTGAGGATTGACGATTGAGGATTGAGGATTGAGGATTGAAGATTGAGGATTGAGGATTGAGGATTGAGCATTGAAGACTGAGTATTGAGGATTGAAGATTGAGGATTGAGGATTGAGGATTGATGATTGAGTATTGAGGATTGAAGATTGAGGATTGAGGATTGAGGACTGAGGATTGATGATTGAGGATTGATGATTGCGTATTGAGGATTGAAGATTGAGGATTGAGGATTGAGGATTGAGGATTGAGTTTTGAGGATTGAGAATTGAGGATTGAGGATTGAAGATTGAGGATTGAGGATTGAGGATTGAGGATTGAAGATTGAGGACTGGGGACTGAGTATTGAGGGTTGAGTGATGAGAATTGGTGTTTGTGGATAGAGATTTAAAGATTGCAGATTGAGTATTGAGTATTGAAAACTGTGAATTGATGATATTCTATTGAGGATTGAGAATTCACAACTGATTGTTGAGGACTGAGGTCTGAAGATTGAGGATTCAGGATTGAGGATCCAGGATTGAGGTTTGAGGACTGAGGATTGAGGATTGAGGATTGAAGATTGAGGATTGAGGATTGAGGATTGAGGATTGAGTATTGAAGATTGAGTATTGAGGATTGAGGATTGAAGATTGAGGACTGGGGACTGAGTATTGAGGGTTGAGTGATGAGAATTGGTGTTTGTGGATAGAGATTTAAAGATTGCAGATTGAGTATTGAGTATTGAAAACTGTGAATTGATGATATTCTATTGAGGATTGAGAATTCACAACTGATTGTTGAGGACTGAGGTCTGAAGATTGAGGATTCAGGATTGAGGATCCAGGATTGAGGTTTGAGGACTGAGGATTGAGGATTGAGGATTGAAGATTGAGTATTGAGGATTGAAGATTGAGGATTGAGGATTGAGGATTGAGGATTGAGGATGATGTCTGAGGGTTGAGGATTGAGGTTTAAGGACTGAGGACTGAGGATTGAGGATTGAGAATTGAGGATTGTGGTTCGAGAATTGAAGATTTTGGATTGGGTATTGAGGATTGAAGAATGAGGATTGAGGATTGAGAATTGAGGATTGAGGATTGAAGGTTGAGTATTGCGGATTGAACATTGCGGATTGAGGACTGAGGATTGAGGATTGAGGATTGAGGACTGAAGATTGAATATTGATGATTGAATATTGAGGATTGAGGATTGAGGGTTGTGGATTGAGGACGAGGACTGAGGGTTGAGTATTCATGTTTGAGGTCAGAGGATTGAGGATTGAGGATTGAGGATTGAGGATTGAAGATTGAATATTGATGATTGAAGATTGAGGATTCAGGATTGAGGGTTGTGGATTGATGACGAGGACTGATGGTTGAGTATTGATGTTTGAGGTCTGAGGATTGAGGATTGAGGATTGAGAATTGAGGATTGGGGATTGAGGATTGAAGATTGAGGATTGGTTATTGAGGACTGAAGAATGAGGACTGAGGGTTGAGGATTGAGGATTGAGTATTGAGGATTGCGTATTGAGGATTGAAGATTGGGGATTGAGGATTGAGGATTGAGGATTGAGGATTGAGTATTGCGGATTGATGATTGAAGATTGAAGATTGAGGATTGAAGATTGAGGATTAAAGATTGAGTATTGAGGATTCATGATTGAGGATTGATGATTGAGGATTGAGGATTGAGGATTGAGGACTGAGGATTGAGGATTGAAGATTGAGGACTGAGGATTGAGGACTGAGGATTGAGGATTGAGGATTGAGGATTGAAGATTGAGTATTGAGGTTTGAAGATTGAGGATTTTGGATTGAGGATTGAGGATTGAGTATTGAACATTGAGGATTGGGGATTGAGGATTGACGATTGAGGATTCAGTATTGAGGATTGAGAATTGAGGATTGAGGATTGAAGGTTGAGTATTGAGGATTGAAGATTGAGGATTGAGGATTGAGGATTGAGGATTGACTATGAGGGCTGAGGGCTGAGGATTGAGGTTTGAGGACTGAGGACTGAGGATTGAGGATTGAGAATTGAGGATTGAGGATTGAGGATTGAAGATTGAGGATTGGGTATTGAGGATCGAAGACTGAGGATTGACGATTGAGGATTGAGGGTTGAGGATTGAAGATTGAGGATTGGGGATTGAGGATTGAGGATTGAAGATTGAGTATTGAGGATTGAAGATTGAGGATTGAGGATTGAGGATTGATGATTGAGTATTGAGGATTGAAGATTGAGGATTGAGGATTGAGCATTGAGGACTGAGGATTGAAGATTGAGGACTGAGGATTGAGGACTGAGGATTGAGGATTGAGGATTGAGGATTGAAGATTGAGTATTGAGGTTTGAAGATTGAGGATTTTGGATTGAGGATTGAGGATTGAGTATTGAACATTGAGGATTGGGGATTGAGGATTGACGATTGAGGATTCAGTATTGAGGATTGAGAATTGAGGATTGAGGATTGAAGGTTGAGTATTGAGGATTGAAGATTGAGGATTGAGGATTGAGGATTGAGGATTGACTATGAGGGCTGAGGGCTGAGGATTGAGGTTTGAGGACTGAGGACTGAGGATTGAGGATTGAGAATTGAGGATTGAGGATTGAGGATTGAAGATTGAGGATTGGGTATTGAGGATCGAAGACTGAGGATTGACGATTGAGGATTGAGGGTTGAGGATTGAAGATTGAGGATTGGGGATTGAGGATTGAGGATTGAAGATTGAGTATTGAGGATTGAAGATTGAGGATTGAGGATTGAGGATTGATGATTGAGTATTGAGGATTGAAGATTGAGGATTGAGGATTGAGCATTGAGGACTGAGGATTGATGATTGAGGATTGATGATTGAGTATTGAGGATTGAAGATTGAGGATTGAGGATTGAGGATTGAGGACTGAGGATTGATGATTGAGGATTGATGATTGAGTATTGAGGATTGAAGATTGAGGATTGAGGATTGAGGATTGAGGATTGAGTTTTGAGGATTGAGAATTGAGGATTGAGGGTTGAAGATTGTGTATACAGGATTGAAGATTGAGGATTGAGGATTGAGGATTGAGGATTGAGGATTGAGGATGATGGCTGAGGGTTGAGGATTGACGTTTAAGGACTGAGGACTGAGGATTGAGGATTGAGAATTGAGGATTGTGGATCGAGGATTGAAGATTGAGGATTGGGTATTGAGGATTGAAGAATGAGGATTGAGGATTGAGGATTGAGGATTGAGGATTGAAGATTGAGTATTGCGGATTGAAGATTGATGATTGAGGATTGTGGATTGAGGATTGAGGATTGAACATTGAGGACTGAGTGTTGAGGGTTGAGTGATGAGAATTGGTGTTTGTGGATAGAGGTTTGAAGATTGCAGATTGAGCATTGAGTATTGAAAACTGTGAATTGAGGATATTCTATTGAGGGTTGAGTATTGACAACTGATTGTTGAGGGCTGAGGGCTGAAAATTGAGGATACAGGATTGAGGATTCTGAATTGAGGTTTGAGGACTGAGGATTGAGGGTTGAAGATTGATTATTGAGGATTGAAGATTGAAGATTGAGGATTGAGGAATGAGGATTGAGGATGAGGGCTGAGGGTTGAGGATTGAGGTTTGAGGATTGAGGACTGAGGATTCAGGATTGAGGATTGAGGATTGAGCATTGAGGATTGAGGATTGAGGATTGAGGATTGAGGTTTGAGGATTGAGGATTGAAGATTGAGGATTGGGGACTGAGTGTTGAGGGTTGAGTGATGAGAATTGATGTTTGTGGATAGAGATTTAAAGATAGCAGATTGAGTATTGAGTATTGAAAACTGTGAATTGATGATATTCTATTGAGGATTGAGAATTGACAACTGATTTTTGAGAACTGAGGTCTGAAGATTGAGGATTCAGGATTGAGGATTCAGGATTGCGGTTTGAGTACTGAGGATTGAGGATTGAGGATTGAGGATTGAGGATTGAGGATTGAAGATTGAGGATTGAAGATTGAGGATTGGGTATTGCTGACTGAACATTGAGGATTGAGGATTGACGATTGAGTATTGAGGATTGATGACTGAAGGTTGAATATTGATGATTGGAGATTGAGGATTGAGGATTGAGGGCTGTGGATTGAGGACGAGGACTGAGGGTTCAGTATTGATGTCTGAGGTCTGAGGATTGAGGATTGAGGATTGAGGATTGAAGATTGAGTATTGAGGTTTGAAGATTGAGGATTTTGGATTGAGGATTGAGGACTGAGTATTGAAGATTGAGGATTGGGGATTGAGGATTGACGATTGAGGATTCAGTATTGAGGACTGAGAATTGAGGATAGAGGATTGAAGGTTGAGTATTGAGGATCGAAGACTGAGGATTGAGGATTGAGGATTGAGGATTGAGGATTGAAGATTGAGGATTGAGGATTGAGGATTGAGGATTGAAGATTGAGTATTGAGGATTGAAGATTGAGGATTGAGGATTGAGGATTGATGATTGAGTATTGAGGATTGAAGATTGAGGATTGAGGATTGAAGATTGAGGATTGAGGATTGAGGATTGAGGATTGAAGATTGAGTATTGAGGATTGAAGATTGAGGATTGAGGATTGAGGATTGATGATTGAGTATTGAGGATTGAAGATTGAGGATTGAGGATTGAGGATTGAGGACTGAGGATTGATGATTCAGGATTGATGATTGAGTATTGAGGATTGAAGATTGAAGATTGAGGATTGAGGATTAAGGATTGAGTGTTGAGGATTGAGAATTGAGGATTGAGGGTTGAAGATTGTGTATTCAGGATTGAAGATTGAGGATTGAGGATTGAGGATTGAGGATTGACGATGAGGGCTGAGGGTTGAGGATTGAGGTTTGAGGACTGAGGACTGAGGATTGAGGATTGAGAATTGAGGATTGAGGATTGAGGATTGAAGACTGAGGATTGGGTATTGAGGATTGAAGAATGAGGATTGAGGATTGAGGACTGAGGATTGAGGATTGAAGATTGAGGACTGAGGATTGAGGATTGAGGATTGAGGATTGAGGATTGAGGATTGAGGATTGAAGATTGAGTATTGAGGTTTGAAGATTGAGGATTTTGGATTGAGGATTGAGGATTGAGTATTGAACATTGAGGATTGGGGATTGAGGATTGACGATTGAGGATTCAGTATTGAGGATTGAGAATTGAGGATTGAGGATTGAAGGTTGAGTATTGAGGATTGAAGATTGAGGATTGAGGATTGAGGATTGAGGATTGACTATGAGGGCTGAGGGCTGAGGATTGAGGTTTGAGGACTGAGGACTGAGGATTGAGGATTAAGAATTGAGGATTGAGGATTGAGGATTGAAGAATGAGGATTGGGTATTGAGGATCGAAGACTGAGGATTGACGATTGAGGATTGAGGATTGAGGATTGGAGATTGAGGATTGGGGATTGAGGATTGAGAATTGAAGATTGAGTATTGAGGATTGAAGATTGAGGATTGAGGATTGAGGATTGATGATTGAGTATTGAGGATTGAAGATTGAGGATTGAGGATTGAGCATTGAGGTCTGAGGATTGATGATTGAGGATTGATGATTGAGTATTGAGGATTGATGATTGAGGATTGAGGATTGAGGATTGAGGACTGAGGATTGATGATTGAGGATTGATGATTGAGTATTGAGGATTGAAGATTGAGGATTGAGGATTGAGGATTGAGGATTGAGTTTTGAGGATTGAGAATTGAGGATTGAGGGTTGAAGATTGTGTATACAGGATTGAAGATTGAGGATTGAGGATTGAGGATTGAGGATTGACGATGAGGGCTGAGGGTTGAGGATTGAGGTTTGAGGACCGAGGACTGAGGATTGAGGATTGAGAATTGAGGATTGAGGATCGAGGATTGAAGATTGAGGATTGGGTATTGAGGATTGAAGAATGAGGATTCAGGATTGAGGGCTGAGGATTTTGGATTGAAGATTGAGGATTGAGGATTGAGGATTGAGGATTGAGTATTGAAGATTGAGTATTGAGGATTGAATGTAGGGGATTGAGGGTTGAGGATTGAGGATTGAGGATTGAAGATAGAGGACTGGGGACTGAGTATTGAGTGTTGAGTGATGAGAATTGGTGTTTGTGGATAGAGATTTAAAGATTGCAGATTGAGTATTGAGTATTGAAAACTGTGAATTGATGATATTCTATTGAGGATTGAGAATTTACAACTGATTGTTGAGGACTGAGGTCTGAAGATTGAGGATTCAGGATTGAGGATCCAGGATTGAGGTTTGAGGACTGAGGACTGAGGATTGAGGATTGAGAATTGAGGATTGGGGATTGAGGATTGAAGATTGAGGATTGGGTATTGAGGATCGAAGACTGAGGATTGACGATTGAGGATTGAGGATTGAGGATTGAAGATTGAGGATTGAGGATTGAGGATTGAGCATTGAAGACTGAGTATTGAGGATTGAAGATTGAGGATTGAGGATTGAGGATTGATGATTGAGTATTGAGGATTGAAGATTGAGGATTGAGGATTGAGGACTGAGGATTGATGATTGAGGATTGATGATTGCGTATTGAGGATTGAAGATTGAGGATTGAGGATTGAGGATTGAGGATTGAGTTTTGAGGATTGAGAATTGAGGATTGAGGATTGAAGATTGAGGATTGAGGATTGAGGATTGAGGATTGAAGATTGAGGACTGGGGACTGAGTATTGAGGGTTGAGTGATGAGAATTGGTGTTTGTGGATAGAGATTTAAAGATTGCAGATTGAGTATTGAGTATTGAAAACTGTGAATTGATGATATTCTATTGAGGATTGAGAATTCACAACTGATTGTTGAGGACTGAGGTCTGAAGATTGAGGATTCAGGATTGAGGATCCAGGATTGAGGTTTGAGGACTGAGGATTGAGGATTGAGGATTGAAGATTGAGGATTGAGGATTGAGGATTGAGGATTGAGTATTGAAGATTGAGTATTGAGGATTGAGGATTGAAGATTGAGGACTGGGGACTGAGTATTGAGGGTTGAGTGATGAGAATTGGTGTTTGTGGATAGAGATTTAAAGATTGCAGATTGAGTATTGAGTATTGAAAACTGTGAATTGATGATATTCTATTGAGGATTGAGAATTCACAACTGATTGTTGAGGACTGAGGTCTGAAGATTGAGGATTCAGGATTGAGGATCCAGGATTGAGGTTTGAGGACTGAGGATTGAGGATTGAGGATTGAAGATTGAGTATTGAGGATTGAAGATTGAGGATTGAGGATTGAGGATTGAGGATTGAGGATGATGTCTGAGGGTTGAGGATTGAGGTTTAAGGACTGAGGACTGAGGATTGAGGATTGAGAATTGAGGATTGTGGTTCGAGAATTGAAGATTTTGGATTGGGTATTGAGGATTGAAGAATGAGGATTGAGGATTGAGAATTGAGGATTGAGGATTGAAGGTTGAGTATTGCGGATTGAACATTGCGGATTGAGGACTGAGGATTGAGGATTGAGGATTGAGGACTGAAGATTGAATATTGATGATTGAATATTGAGGATTGAGGATTGAGGGTTGTGGATTGAGGACGAGGACTGAGGGTTGAGTATTCATGTTTGAGGTCAGAGGATTGAGGATTGAGGATTGAGGATTGAGGATTGAAGATTGAATATTGATGATTGAAGATTGAGGATTCAGGATTGAGGGTTGTGGATTGATGACGAGGACTGATGGTTGAGTATTGATGTTTGAGGTCTGAGGATTGAGGATTGAGGATTGAGAATTGAGGATTGGGGATTGAGGATTGAAGATTGAGGATTGGTTATTGAGGACTGAAGAATGAGGACTGAGGGTTGAGGATTGAGGATTGAGTATTGAGGATTGCGTATTGAGGATTGAAGATTGGGGATTGAGGATTGAGGATTGAGGATTGAGGATTGAGTATTGCGGATTGATGATTGAAGATTGAAGATTGAGGATTGAAGATTGAGGATTAAAGATTGAGTATTGAGGATTCATGATTGAGGATTGATGATTGAGGATTGAGGATTGAGGATTGAGGACTGAGGATTGAGGATTGAAGATTGAGGACTGAGGATTGAGGACTGAGGATTGAGGATTGAGGATTGAGGATTGAAGATTGAGTATTGAGGTTTGAAGATTGAGGATTTTGGATTGAGGATTGAGGATTGAGTATTGAACATTGAGGATTGGGGATTGAGGATTGACGATTGAGGATTCAGTATTGAGGATTGAGAATTGAGGATTGAGGATTGAAGGTTGAGTATTGAGGATTGAAGATTGAGGATTGAGGATTGAGGATTGAGGATTGACTATGAGGGCTGAGGGCTGAGGATTGAGGTTTGAGGACTGAGGACTGAGGATTGAGGATTGAGAATTGAGGATTGAGGATTGAGGATTGAAGATTGAGGATTGGGTATTGAGGATCGAAGACTGAGGATTGACGATTGAGGATTGAGGGTTGAGGATTGAAGATTGAGGATTGGGGATTGAGGATTGAGGATTGAAGATTGAGTATTGAGGATTGAAGATTGAGGATTGAGGATTGAGGATTGATGATTGAGTATTGAGGATTGAAGATTGAGGATTGAGGATTGAGCATTGAGGACTGAGGATTGATGATTGAGGATTGATGATTGAGTATTGAGGATTGAAGATTGAGGATTGAGGATTGAGGATTGAGGACTGAGGATTGATGATTGAGGATTGATGATTGAGTATTGAGGATTGAAGATTGAGGATTGAGGATTGAGGATTGAGGATTGAGTTTTGAGGATTGAGAATTGAGGATTGAGGGTTGAAGATTGTGTATACAGGATTGAAGATTGAGGATTGAGGATTGAGGATTGAGGATTGAGGATTGAGGATGATGGCTGAGGGTTGAGGATTGACGTTTAAGGACTGAGGACTGAGGATTGAGGATTGAGAATTGAGGATTGTGGATCGAGGATTGAAGATTGAGGATTGGGTATTGAGGATTGAAGAATGAGGATTGAGGATTGAGGATTGAGGATTGAGGATTGAAGATTGAGTATTGCGGATTGAAGATTGATGATTGAGGATTGTGGATTGAGGATTGAGGATTGAACATTGAGGACTGAGTGTTGAGGGTTGAGTGATGAGAATTGGTGTTTGTGGATAGAGGTTTGAAGATTGCAGATTGAGCATTGAGTATTGAAAACTGTGAATTGAGGATATTCTATTGAGGGTTGAGTATTGACAACTGATTGTTGAGGGCTGAGGGCTGAAAATTGAGGATACAGGATTGAGGATTCTGAATTGAGGTTTGAGGACTGAGGATTGAGGGTTGAAGATTGATTATTGAGGATTGAAGATTGAAGATTGAGGATTGAGGAATGAGGATTGAGGATGAGGGCTGAGGGTTGAGGATTGAGGTTTGAGGATTGAGGACTGAGGATTCAGGATTGAGGATTGAGGATTGAGCATTGAGGATTGAGGATTGAGGATTGAGGATTGAGGTTTGAGGATTGAGGATTGAAGATTGAGGATTGGGGACTGAGTGTTGAGGGTTGAGTGATGAGAATTGATGTTTGTGGATAGAGATTTAAAGATAGCAGATTGAGTATTGAGTATTGAAAACTGTGAATTGATGATATTCTATTGAGGATTGAGAATTGACAACTGATTTTTGAGAACTGAGGTCTGAAGATTGAGGATTCAGGATTGAGGATTCAGGATTGCGGTTTGAGTACTGAGGATTGAGGATTGAGGATTGAGGATTGAGGATTGAGGATTGAAGATTGAGGATTGAAGATTGAGGATTGGGTATTGCTGACTGAACATTGAGGATTGAGGATTGACGATTGAGTATTGAGGATTGATGACTGAAGGTTGAATATTGATGATTGGAGATTGAGGATTGAGGATTGAGGGCTGTGGATTGAGGACGAGGACTGAGGGTTCAGTATTGATGTCTGAGGTCTGAGGATTGAGGATTGAGGATTGAGGATTGAAGATTGAGTATTGAGGTTTGAAGATTGAGGATTTTGGATTGAGGATTGAGGACTGAGTATTGAAGATTGAGGATTGGGGATTGAGGATTGACGATTGAGGATTCAGTATTGAGGACTGAGAATTGAGGATAGAGGATTGAAGGTTGAGTATTGAGGATCGAAGACTGAGGATTGAGGATTGAGGATTGAGGATTGAGGATTGAAGATTGAGGATTGAGGATTGAGGATTGAGGATTGAAGATTGAGTATTGAGGATTGAAGATTGAGGATTGAGGATTGAGGATTGATGATTGAGTATTGAGGATTGAAGATTGAGGATTGAGGATTGAAGATTGAGGATTGAGGATTGAGGATTGAGGATTGAAGATTGAGTATTGAGGATTGAAGATTGAGGATTGAGGATTGAGGATTGATGATTGAGTATTGAGGATTGAAGATTGAGGATTGAGGATTGAGGATTGAGGACTGAGGATTGATGATTCAGGATTGATGATTGAGTATTGAGGATTGAAGATTGAAGATTGAGGATTGAGGATTAAGGATTGAGTGTTGAGGATTGAGAATTGAGGATTGAGGGTTGAAGATTGTGTATTCAGGATTGAAGATTGAGGATTGAGGATTGAGGATTGAGGATTGACGATGAGGGCTGAGGGTTGAGGATTGAGGTTTGAGGACTGAGGACTGAGGATTGAGGATTGAGAATTGAGGATTGAGGATTGAGGATTGAAGACTGAGGATTGGGTATTGAGGATTGAAGAATGAGGATTGAGGATTGAGGACTGAGGATTGAGGATTGAAGATTGAGGACTGAGGATTGAGGATTGAGGATTGAGGATTGAGGATTGAGGATTGAGGATTGAAGATTGAGTATTGAGGTTTGAAGATTGAGGATTTTGGATTGAGGATTGAGGATTGAGTATTGAACATTGAGGATTGGGGATTGAGGATTGACGATTGAGGATTCAGTATTGAGGATTGAGAATTGAGGATTGAGGATTGAAGGTTGAGTATTGAGGATTGAAGATTGAGGATTGAGGATTGAGGATTGAGGATTGACTATGAGGGCTGAGGGCTGAGGATTGAGGTTTGAGGACTGAGGACTGAGGATTGAGGATTAAGAATTGAGGATTGAGGATTGAGGATTGAAGAATGAGGATTGGGTATTGAGGATCGAAGACTGAGGATTGACGATTGAGGATTGAGGATTGAGGATTGGAGATTGAGGATTGGGGATTGAGGATTGAGAATTGAAGATTGAGTATTGAGGATTGAAGATTGAGGATTGAGGATTGAGGATTGATGATTGAGTATTGAGGATTGAAGATTGAGGATTGAGGATTGAGCATTGAGGTCTGAGGATTGATGATTGAGGATTGATGATTGAGTATTGAGGATTGATGATTGAGGATTGAGGATTGAGGATTGAGGACTGAGGATTGATGATTGAGGATTGATGATTGAGTATTGAGGATTGAAGATTGAGGATTGAGGATTGAGGATTGAGGATTGAGTTTTGAGGATTGAGAATTGAGGATTGAGGGTTGAAGATTGTGTATACAGGATTGAAGATTGAGGATTGAGGATTGAGGATTGAGGATTGACGATGAGGGCTGAGGGTTGAGGATTGAGGTTTGAGGACCGAGGACTGAGGATTGAGGATTGAGAATTGAGGATTGAGGATCGAGGATTGAAGATTGAGGATTGGGTATTGAGGATTGAAGAATGAGGATTCAGGATTGAGGGCTGAGGATTTTGGATTGAAGATTGAGGATTGAGGATTGAGGATTGAGGATTGAGTATTGAAGATTGAGTATTGAGGATTGAATGTAGGGGATTGAGGGTTGAGGATTGAGGATTGAGGATTGAAGATAGAGGACTGGGGACTGAGTATTGAGTGTTGAGTGATGAGAATTGGTGTTTGTGGATAGAGATTTAAAGATTGCAGATTGAGTATTGAGTATTGAAAACTGTGAATTGATGATATTCTATTGAGGATTGAGAATTTACAACTGATTGTTGAGGACTGAGGTCTGAAGATTGAGGATTCAGGATTGAGGATCCAGGATTGAGGTTTGAGGACTGAGGATTGAGGGTTGAGGATTGAGGTTTGAGGACTGAGGACTGAGGATTGAGGATTGAGAATTGAGGATTGAGGGTTGAGGATTGAAGATTGAGGATTGAGTATTGAGGATCGAAGACCGAGGATTGAGGATTGAGGATTGAGGATTGAGGATTGAAGATTGAGGATTGAGGATTGAGGATTGAGGATTGAAGATTGAGTATTGAGGATTGAAGATTGAGGATTGAGGATTGAGGATTGATGATTGAGTATTGAGGATTGAAGATTGAGGACTGAGGATTGAGGATTGAGGACTGAGGATTGATGATTGAGGATTGATGATTGAGTATTGAGGATTGAAGATTGAGGATTGAGGATTGAGGATTAAGGACTGAGTGTTGAGGATTGAGGATTGAGGATTGAGGGTTGAAGATTGTGTATTCAGGATTGAAGATTGAGGATTGAGGATTGAGGCTTGAGGATTGACGATGAGGGCTGAGGGTTGAGGATTGAGGTTTGAGGACTGAGGACTGAGGATTGAGGATTGAGAATTGAGGATTGAGGATTGAGGATTGAAGATTGAGGATTGGGTATTGAGGATTGAAGAATGAGGATTGAGGATTGAGGACTGAGGATTGGGGATTGAAGATTGAGGACTGAGGATTGAGGATTGAGGATTGAGGATTGAGGATTGAGAATTGAGCATTGAGTATTGAGGTTTGAAGATTGAGGATTTTGGATTGAGGATTGAGGATTGAGTATTGAACATTGAGGATTGGGGATTGAGGACTGACAATTGAGGATTCAGTATTGAGGATTGAGAATTGAGGATTGAGGATTGAAGGTTGAGTATTGAGGATTGAAGATTGAGGATTGAGGATTGAGGATTGAGGATTGAGGATTGAGGATTGAAGATTGAGTATTGCGGATTGAAGATTGATGATTGAGGATTGTGGATTGAGGATTGAGGATTGAACATTGAGGACTGAGTGTTGAGGGTTGAGTGATGAGAATTGGTGTCTGTGGATAGAGGTTTGAAGATTGCAGATTGAGCATTGAGTATTGAAAACTGTGAATTGAGGATATTCTATTGAGGATTGAGAATTTACAACTGATTGTTGAGGGCTGAGGGCTGAAAATTGAGGATTCAGGATTGAGGATTCAGAATTGAGGTTTGAGGACTGAGGATTGAGGGTTGAAGATTGATTATTGAGGATTGAAGATTGAAGATTGAGGATTGAGGACTGAGGATTGATGATTGAGGATTGATGATTGAGTATTGAGGATTGAAGATTGAGGATTGAGGATTGAGGATTGAGGATTGAGGATTGAGGATTGAGGATTGAAGATTGAAGATTGGGGACTGAGTGTTGAGGGTTGAGTGATGAGAATTGGTGTTTGTGGATAGAGATTTAAAGATTGCAGATTGAGTATTGAGTATTGAAAACTGTGAATTGATGACATTCTATTGAGGATTAAGAATTGACAACTGATTGTTGAGGACTGAGGTCTGAAGATTGAGGATTGAGGATTGAGGTTTCAGGATTGAGGTTTGAGGACTCAGGATTGAGGATTGAGGATTGAGGATTGAGGACTGAGGATTGAGGGTTGAAGATTGAGGATTGGGTATTGCGGATTGAACATTGCGGATTGAGGACTGAGGATTGAATATTGAGGATTGAGGATTGAGGGTTGTGGATTGAGGACGAGGACTGAGGGTTGAGTATTCATGTTTGAGGTCAGAGGATTGAGGATTGAGGATTGAGGATTGAGGAATGAAGATTGAATATTGATGATTGAAGATTGAGGATTGAGGATTGAGGGTTGTGGATTGAGGACGAGGACTGATGGTTGAGTATTGATGTTTGAGGTCTGAGGATTGAGGATTGAGGATTGAGGATTGGGTACTGAGGATTGAAGATTGGGGATTGAGGATTGAGAATTGAGGATTGAGGATTGAGGATTAAGGATTGCGGATTGAGGATTAAAGATTGAGTATTGAGGATTGATGATTGAGGATTGATGATTGAGGATTGAGGATTGAGGGTTGAGGATTGAGGATTGAGTATTGAAGATTGAGGATTGATGATTGAGGATTGAGGATTGATAATTGAGGATTGAGTATTGGGGATTGAGGATTGAAGATTGAGGATTGTGGATTCAGGATTAAAGATTGAGTATTGAGGATTGAAGATTGAGAATTGAGGATTGAGGATTGAACATTGAGGACTGAGTGTTGAGGGTTGAGTGATGAGAATTGATGTTTGTGGATGGAGATTTGAAGAATGCAGATTAAGTATTGAGCATTGAAAGCTGTGAATTGACGATATTCTATTGGGTATTGAGGATTGTCACCTGATTGTTGAGGACTGAGGGCTGAAGATTGAGGATTCAGGATTGAGGATTCAGAATTGAGGTTTGAGGACTGAGGATTGAGGATTGAGGATTGAAGATTGAGTATTGAGGACTGAAGATTGAAGATTGAGGATTGAGGATTGAGGATTGAGGATGATGACTGAGGGTTGAGGATTGAGGTTTAAGGACTGAGGACTGAGGATTGAGGATTGAGAATTGAGGATTGTGGTTCGAGAATTGAAGATTTTGGATTGGGTATTGAGGATTGAAGAATGAGGATTGAGGATTGAGGATTCAGGATTGAGAATTGAAGATTGAGTATTGCGGATTGAAGATTGATGATTGAGGGTTGTGGATTGAGGATTGAGGATTGAACATTGAGGACTGAGAGTTGAGGGTTGAGTGATGAGAATTGGTGTTTGTGGATAGAGGTTTGAAGATTGCAGATTGAGCATTGAGTATTGAAAACTGTGAATTGAGGATATTCTATTGAGGATTGAGTATTGACAACTGATTGTTGAGGGCTGAGGGCTGAAAAATTGAGGATTCAGGATTGAGGATTCTGAATTGAGGTTTGAGGACTGAGGATTGAGGGTTGAAGATTGATTATTGAGGATTGAAGATTGAAGATTGAGGATTGAGGAATGAGGATTGAGGATGAGGGCTGAGGGTTGAGGATTGAGGTTTGAGGATTGAGGACTGAGGATTGAGGATTGAGGATTGATGATTGAGCATTGAGGATTGAAGATTGAGGTTTGAGGATTGAGGTTTGAGGATTGAGGATTGAAGATTGAGGATTGGGGACTGAGTGTTGAGGGTTGAGTGATGAGAATTGATGTTTGTGGATAGAGATTTAAAGATAGCAGATTGAGTATTGAGTATTGAAAACTGTGAATTGATGATATTCTATTGAGGATTGAGAATTGACAACTGATTTTTGAGAACTGAGGTCTGAAGATTGAGGATTCAGGATTGAGGATTCAGGATTGAGGTTTGAGTACTGAGGATTGAGGATTGAGGATTGAGGATTGAGGATTGAGGATTGAAGATTGAGGATTGAAGATTGAGGATTGGGTATTGCTGACTGAACATTGAGGATTGAGGATTTTGGATTGAGGATTGAGGATTGAGTATTGAACATTGAGGATTGGGGATTGAGGATTGACGATTGAGGATTCAGTATTGAGGACTGACAATTGAGGATTGAGGATTGAAGGTTGAGTATTGAGGATTGAAGTTTGAGGATTGAGGATTGAGGATTGAGGATTGACTATGAGGGCTGAGGGCTGAGGATTGAGGTTTGAGGACTGAGGACTGAGGATTGAGGATTGAGAATTGAGGATTGAGGATTGAGGATTGAAGATTGAGGATTGGGTATTGAGGATCGAAGACTGAGGATTGACGATTGAGGATTGAGGATTGAGGATTGAAGATTGAGGATTGGGGATTGAGGATTGAGGATTGAAGATTGAGTATTGAGGATTGAAGATTGGGGATTGAGGATTGAGGATTGAAGATTGAGTATTGAGGATTGAAGATTGAGGATTGAGGATTGAGGATTGATGATTGAGTATTGAGGATTGAAGATTGGGGATTGAGGATTGAGCATTGAGGACTGAGGATTGATGATTGAGGATTCAGTATTGAGAATTGAGAATTGAGGATTGAGGATTGAAGGTTGAGTATTGCGGATTGAACATTGCGGATTGAGGACTGAGGATTGAGGATTGAGGATTGAGGACTGAAGATTGAATATTGATGATTGAATATTGAGGATTGAGGATTGAGGGTTGTGGATTGAGGACGAGGTCTGAGGGTTGAGTATTCATGTTTGAGGTCAGAGGATTGAGGATTGAGGATTGAGGATTGAGGATTGAAGATTGAATATTGATGATTGAAGATTGAGGATTCAGGATTGAGGGTTGTGGATTGATGACGAGGACTGATGGTTGAGTATTGATGTTTGAGGTCTGAGGATTGAGGATTGAGGATTGAGAATTGAGGATTGGGGATTGAGGATTGAAGATTGAGGATTGGTTATTGAGGACTGAAGAATGAGGACTGAGGGTTGAGGATTGAGGATTGAGTATTGAGGATTGCGTATTGAGGATTGAAGATTGGGGATTGAGGATTGAGGATTGAGGATTGAGGATTGAGGATTGCGGATTGATGATTGAAGATTGAAGATTGAGGATTGAAGATTGAGGATTAAAGATTGAGTATTGAGGATTCATGATTGAGGATTGATGATTGAGGATTGAGGATTGAGGATTGAGGATTGAGGATTGATGATTGAGCATTGAGGATTGAAGATTGAGGATTGAGGATTGAGGTTTGAGGATTGAGGATTGAAGATTGAGGATTGGGGACTGAGTGTTGAGGGTTGAGTGATGAGAATTGATGTTTGTGGATAGAGATTTAAAGATAGCAGATTGAGTATTGAGTATTGAAAACTGTGAATTGATGATATTCTATTGAGGATTGAGAATTGACAACTGATTTTTGAGAACTGATGTCTGAAGATTGAGGATTCAGGATTGAGGATTCAGGATTGAGGTTTGAGTACTGAGGATTGAGGATTGAGGATTGAGGATTGAGGATTGAGGATTGAAGATTGAGGATTGAAGATTGAGGATTGGGTATTGCTGACTGAACATTGAGGATTGAGGATTGAGGATTGAGTATTGAGGATTGAGGACTGAAGGTTGAATATTGATGATTGAAGATTGAGGATTGAGGATTGAGGGCTGTGGATTGAGGACGAGGACTGAGGGTTCAGTATTGATGTCTGAGGTCTGAGGATTGAGGACTGAGGATTGAGGATTGAAGATTGAGTATTGAGGTTTGAGGATTGAGGATTTTGGATTGAGGATTGAGGATTGAGTATTGAAGATTGAGGATTGGGGATTGAGGATTGACGATTGAGGATTCAGTATTGAGGATTGAGAATTGAGGATAGAGGATTGAAGGTTGAGTATTGAGGATTGAAGATTGAGGATTGAGGATTGAGGATTGAGGATTGACTATGAGGTCTGAGGGTTCAGGATTGAGGTTTGAGGACTGAGAACTGAGGATTGAGGATTGAGAATTGAGGATTGAGGATTGAGGATTGAAGATTGAGGATTGGGTATTGAGGATCGAAGACTGAGGATTGAGGATTGAGGATTGAGGATTGAGGATTGAGGATTGAGGATTGAGGATTGAGGCCTGAGGATTGATGATTGAGGATTGATGATTGAGTATTGAGGATTGAAGATTGAGGATTGAGGATTGAGGATTAAGGATTGAGTGTTGAGGATTGAGAATTGAGGATTGAGGGTTGAAGATTGTGTATTCAGGATTGAAGATTGAGGATTGAGGATTGAGGATTGAGGACTGATGATGAGGGCTGAGGGTTGAGTATTGAGGTTTGAGGACTGAGGACTGAGGATTGAGGATTGAGAATTGAGGATTGAGGATTGAGGGTTGAAGATTGAGGATTGGGTATTGAGGATTGAAGAATGAGGATTGAGGATTGAGGACTGAGGATTGAGGATTGAAGATTGAGGACTGAGGATTGAGGATTGAGGATTGAGTATTGAAGATTGAGTATTGAGGATTGGATGTAGGGGATTGAGGGTTGAGGATTGAGGATTGAGGATTGAAGATTGAGGACTGGGGACTGAGCATTGAGTGTTGAGTGATGAGAATTGGTGTTTGTGGATAGAGATTTAAAGATTGCAGATTGAGTATTGAGTATTGAAAACTGTGAATTGATGATATTCTATTGAGGATTGAGAATTTACAACTGATTGTTGAGGACTGAGGTCTGAAGATTGAGGATTCAGGATTGAGGATCCAGGATTGAGGTTTGAGGACTGAGGATTGAGGGTTGAGGATTGAGGTTTGAGGACTGAGGACTGAGGATTGAGGATTGAGAATTGAGGATTGAGGATTGAGGATTGAAGATTGAGGATTGGGTATTGAGGATCGAAGACTGAGGATTGAGGATTGAGGATTGAGGATTGAGGATTGAGGATTGAGGATTGAGGATTGAGGATTGAAGGTTGAGTATTGAGGATTGAAGATTGAGGATTGAGGATTGAGGATTGATGATTGAGTATTGAGGATTGAAGATTGAGGATTGAGGATTGAGGATTGAGGACTGAGGATTGATGATTGAGGAATGATGATTGAGTATTGAGGATTGAAGATTGAGGATTGAGGATTGAGGATTAAGGATTGAGTGTTGAGGATTGAGAATTGAGGATTGAGGGTTGAAGATTGTGTATTCGGGATTGAAGATTGAGGATTGAGGATTGAGGCTTGAGGATTGACGATGAGGGCTGAGGGTTGAGGATTGAGGTTTGAGGACTGAGGACTGAGGATTGAGGATTGAGAATTGAGGATTGAGGATTGAGGATTGAAGATTGAGGATTGGGTATTGAGGATTGAAGAATGAGGATTGAGGATTGGGGACTGAGGATTGGGGATTGAAGATTGAGGACTGAGGATTGAGGATTGAGGATTGAGGATTGAGGATTGAGAATTGAAGATTGAGTATTGAGGTTTGCAGATTGAGGATTTCGGATTCAGGATTGAGGATTGAGTATTGAACATTGAGGATTGGGGATTGAGGATTGACGATTGAGGATTCAGTATTGAGGATTGAGAATTGATGATTGAGGATTGAAGGTTGAGTATTGAGGATTGAAGATTGAGGATTGAGGATTGAGTATTGAGGATTGACTATGAGGGCTGAGGGTTGAGGATTGAGGTTTGAGGACTGAGGACTGAGGATTGAGGATTGAGAATTGGGGATTGGGGATTGAGGATTGAAGATTGAGGATTGGGTATTGAGGATCGAAGACTGAGGATTGACGATTGAGGATTGAGGATTGAGGATTGAAGATTAAGGATTGAGGATTGAGGATTGAGGATTGAAGATTGAGTATTGAGGATTGAAGATTGAGGATTGAGGATTGAGGATTGATGATTGAGTATTGAGGATTGAAGATTGAGGATTGAGGATTGAGGACTGAGGATTGATGATTGAGGATTGATGATTGAGTATTGAGGATTGAAGATTGAGGATTGAGGGTTGAGGATTGAGGATTGAGTTTTGATGATTGAGAATTGAGGATTGAGGGTTGAAGATTATGTATACAGGATTGAAGATTGAGGATTGAGGATTGAAGATTGAGGATTGAGGATTGAGGATTGAGGATTGACGATGAGTGCTGAGGGTTGAGGATTGAGGTTTGAGGACTGAGGACTGAGGATTGAGGATTGAGAATTGAAGATTGAGGATTGAGGATTGAAGATTGAGAATTGGGTATTGAGGATTGAAGAATGAGGATTGAGGATTGAGGACTGAGGATTGAGGATTGAAGATTGAGGATTGAGGATTGAGGATTGAGGATTGAGTATTGAAGATTGAGTATTGAGGATTGAGGATTGAAGATTGAGGACTGGGGACTGAGTATTGAGGGTTGAGTGATGAGAATTGGTGTTTGTGGATAGAGATTTAAAGATTGCAGATTGAGTATTGAGTATTGAATACTGTGAATTGATGATATTCTATTGAGGATTGAGAATTTACAACTGATTGTTGAGGACTGAGGGCTGAAGATTGAGGATTCAGGATTGAGGATCCAGGATTGAGGTTTGAGGATTGAGAATTGAGGATTGAGGATTGAAGGTTGAGTATTGCGGATTGAACATTGCGGATTGAGGACTGACGATTGAGGATTGAGGATTGAGGACTGAAGATTGAATATTGATGATTGAATATTGAGGATTGAGGATTGAGGGTTGTGGATTGAGGACGAGGACTGAAGGTTGAGTATTCATGTTTGAGGTCAGAGGATTGAGGATTGAGGATTGAGGATTGAGGATTGAAGATTGAATATTGATGATTGAAGATTGAGGATTCAGGATTGAGGGTTGTGGATTGATGACGAGGACTGATGGTTGAGTATTGATGTTTGAGGTCTGAGGATTGAGGATTGAGGATTGAGAATTGAGGATTGAGGATTGAGGATTGAAGATTGAGGATTGGTTATTGAGGACTGAAGAATGAGGACTGAGGGTTGAGGATTGAGGATTGAGTATTGAGGATTGGGTACTGAGGATTGAAGATTGGGGATTGAGGATTGAGGATTGAGGATTGAGGATTGAGGGTTGAGGATTGAGGATTGAAGATTGAAGATTCAGGATTGAAGATTGAGGATTAAAGATTGAGTATTGAGGATTCATGATTGAGGATTGATGATTGAGGATTGAGGATTGAGGATTGAGGATTGAGGATTGAGGATTGGGTATTGAAGATTGAGGATTGATGATTGAGGATTGAGGATTGTGGATTGAGGATTGAGGATTGAACATTGAGGACTGAGTGTTGAGGGTTGAGTGATGAGAATTGGTGTTTGTGGATAGAGGTTTGAAGATTGCAGATTGAGCATTGAGTATTGAAAACTGTGAATTGAGGATATTCTACTGAGGATTGAGTATTGACAAATGATTGTTGAGGGCTGAGGGCTGAAAATTGAGAATTCAGAATTGAGGATTCTGAATTGAGGTTTGAGGACTGAGGATTGAGGGTTGAAGATTGATTATTGAGGATTGAAGATTGAAGATTGAGGATTGAGGAATGAGGATTGAGGATGAGGACTGAGGGTTGAGGATTGAGGTTTGAGGATTGAGGACTGAGGATTGAGGATTGAGGATTGATGATTGAGCATTGAGGATTGAAGATTGAGGATTGAGGATTGAGGTTTGAGGATTGAGGATTGAAGATTGAGGATTGGGGACTGAGTGTTGAGGGTTGAGTGATGAGAATTGATGTTTGTGGATAGAGATTTAAAGATAGCAGATTGAGTATTGAGTATTGAAATCTGTGAATTGATGATATTCTATTGAGGATTGAGAATTGACAACTGATTTTTGAGAACTGATGTCTGAAGATTGAGGATTCAGGATTGAGGATTCAGGATTGAGGTTTGAGTACTGAGGATTGAGGATTGAGGATTGAGGATTGAAGATTGAGGATTGAAGATTGAGGATTGAAGATTGAGGATTGGGTATTGCTGACTGAACATTGAGGATTGAGGATTGAGGATTGAGTATTGAGGATTGAGGACTGAAGGTTGAATATTGATGATTGAAGATTGAGGATTGAGGATTGAGGGCTGTGGATTGAGGACGAGGACTGAGGGTTCAGTATTGATGTCTGAGGTCTGAGGATTGAGGATTGAGGATTGAGGATTGAAGATTGAGTATTGAGGTTTGAAGATTGAGGATTTTGGATTGAGGATTGAGGATTGAGTATTGAAGATTGAGGATTGGGGATTGAGGATTGACGATTGAGGATTCAGTATTGAGGATTGAGAATTGAGGATAGAGGATTGAAGGTTGAGTATTGAGGATTGAAGATTGAGGATTGAGGATTGAGGATTGAGGATTGACTATGAGGGCTCAGGGTTGAGGATTGAGGTTTGAGGACTGAGAGCTGAGAATTGAGGATTGAGAATTGAGGATTGAGGATTGAGGATTGAAGATTGAGGATTGGGTATTGAGGTTCGAAGACTGAGGATTGAGGATTGAGGATTGAGGATTGAGGATTGAAGATTGAGGATTGAGGATTGAGGATTGAGGATTGAAGATTGAGTATTGAGGATTGAAGATTGAGGATTGAGGATTGAGGATTGATGATTGAGTATTGAGGATTGAAGATTGAGGATTGAGGATTGGGGATTGAGGACTGAGGATTGATGATTGAGGATTGATGATTGAGTATTGAGGATTGAAGATTGAGGATTGAGGATTGAGGATTAAGGATTGAGTGTTGAGGACTGAGAATTGAGGATTGAGGGTTGAAGATTGTGTATTCAGGATTGAAGATTGAGGATTGAGGATTGAGGATTGAGGATTGACGATGAGGGCTGAGGTTTGAGGATTGAGGTTTGAGGACTGAGGACTGAGGATTGAGGATTGAGAATTGAGGATTGAGGATTGAGGATTGAAGACTGTGGGATTGGGTATTGAGGATTGAAGAATGAGGATTGACGATGAGGGCTGAGGGTTGAGGATTGAGGTTTGAGGACTGAGGACTGAGGATTGAGGATTGAGAATTGAGGATTGAGGATCGAGGATTGAAGATTGAGGATTGGGTATTGAGGATTGAAGAATGAGGATTCAGGATTGAGGACTGAGGACTTTGGATTGAAGATTGAGGATTGAGGATTGAGGATTGAGGATTGAGTATTGAAGATTGAGTATTGAGGATTGAATGTAGGGGATTGAGGGTTGAGGATTGAGGATTGAGGATTGAAGATTGAGGACTGGGGACTGAGTATTGAGTGTTGAGTGATGAGAATTGGTGTTTGTGGATAGAGATTTAAAGATTGCAGATTGAGTATTGAGTATTGAAAACTGTGAATTGATGATATTCTATTGAGGATTGAGAATTTACAACTGATTGTTGAGGACTGAGGTCTGAAGATTGAGGATTCAGGATTGAGGATCCAGGATTGAGGTTTGAGGACTGAGGATTGAGGGTTGAGGATTGAGGTTTGAGGACTGAGGACTGAGGATTGAGGATTGAGAATTGAGGATTGAGGATTGAGGATTGAAGATTGAGGATTGGGTATTGAGGATCGAAGACTGAGGATTGAGGATTGAGGATTGAGGATTGAGGATTGAAGATTGAGGATTGAGGATTGAGGATTGAGGATTGAAGGTTGAGTATTGAGGATTGAAGATTGAGGGTTGAGGATTGAGGATTGATGATTGAGTATTGAGGATTGAAGATTGAGGATTGAGGATTGAGGATTGAGGACTGAGGATTGATGATTGAGGATTGATGATTGAGTATTGAGGATTGAAGATTGAGGATTGAGGATTGAGGATTAAGGATTGAGTGTTGAGGATTGAGAATTGAGGATTGAGGAATGAGGATTGAAGATTGAGGATTGGGTATTGAGGATCGAAGACTGAGGATTGACGATTGAGGATTGAGGATTGAGGATTGAAGATTGAGGATTGGGGATTGAGGATTGAGGATTGAAGATTGTGTATTGAGGATTGAAGATTGAGGATTGAGGGTTGAGGATTGATGATTGAGTATTGAGGATTGAAGATTGAGGATTGAGGATTGAGCATTGAGGACTGAGGATTGATGATTGAGGATTGATGATTGAGTATTGAGGATTGAAGATTGAGGATTGAGGATTGAGGATTGAGGACTGAGGATTGATGATTGAGGATTGATGATTGAGTATTGAGGATTGAAGATTGAGGATTGAGGATTGAGGATTGAGGATTGAGTTTTGAGGATTGAGAATTGCGGATTGAGGGTTGAAGATTGTGTATACAGGATTGAAGATTGAGGATTGAGGATTGAGGATTGAGGATTGACGATGAGGGCTGAGGGTTGAGGATTGAGGTTTGAGGACTGAGGACTGAGGATTGAGGATTGAGAATTGAGGATTGAGGATTGAGGATTGAAGATTGAGGATTGGGTATTGAGGATTGAAGGATGAGGATTCAGGATTGAGGACTGAGGATTGAGGATTGAAGATTGAGGATTGAGGATTGAGGATTGAGGATTGAGTATTGAAGATTGAGTATTGAGGATTGAATGTAGGGGATTGAGGGTTGAGGATTGAGGATTGAGGATTGAGGATTGAGGATTGAGGATTGAAGATTGAGTATTGAGGATTGAAGATTGAGGATTGAGGATTGAAGATTGAGGATTGGGTATTGAGGATTGAAGAATGAGGATTCAGGATTGAGGACTGAGGATTGAGGATTGAAGATTGAGGATTGAGGATTGAGGATTGAGGATTGAGTATTGAAGATTGAGTATTGAGGATTGAATGTAGGGGATTGAGGGTTGAGGATTGAGGACTGAGGATTGAGGATTGAGGATTGAGGATTGAAGATTGAGTATTGAGGATTGAAGATTGATGATTGAGGATTGAGGATTGATGATTGAGTATTGAGGATTGAAGATTGAGGATTGAGGATTGAGGATTGAGTACTGAGGATTGATGATTGAGGATTGATGATTGAGTATTGAGGGTTGAAGATTGAGGATTGAGGATAGAGGATTAAAGATTGAGTGTTGAGGATTGAGAATTGAGGATTGAGGGTTGAAGATTGTGTATTCAGAATTGAAGATTGAGGATTGAGCATTGAGGATTGAGGATTGACGATGAGGGCTGAGGGTTGAGGATTGAGGTTTGAGGACTGAGGACTGAGGATTAAGGATTGAGAATTGAGGATTGAGGATTGAGGATTGAAGATTGAGGATTGGGTATTGAGGATTGAAGAATGAGGATTGAGGATTGAGGATTGAAGACTGACGATTGAGGGTTGAGGATTGAGGATTGAGGATTGAAGATTGAGGATTAAAGATTGAGTATTGAGGATTGATGATTGAGGATTGATGATTGAGGATTGAGGATTGAGGATTGAGGATTGAGGATTGAGGATTGAGTATTGAAGATTGAGGATTGATGATTGAGGATTGAGGATTGATGATTGAGGATTGATTATTGGGGATTGAGGATTGAAGATTGAGTATTGAGGATTGAAGATTGAGGATTGAGGATTGAAGATTGAGGATTGGGTATTGAGGATTGAAGAATGAGGATTCAGGATTGAGGACTGAGGATTGAGGATTGAAGATTGAGGATTGAGGTTTGAGGATTGAGGATTGAGTATTGAAGATTGAGTATTGAGGATTGAATGTAGGGGATTGAGGGTTGAGGATTGAGGACTGAGGATTGAGGATTGAGGATTGAGGATTGAAGATTGAGTATTGAGGATGGAAGATTGATGATTGAGGATTGAGGATTGATGATTGAGTATTGAGGATTGAAGATTGAGGATTGAGGATTGAGGATTGAGTACTGAGGATTGATGATTGAGGATTGATGATTGAGTATTGAGGATTGAAGATTGAGGATTGAGGATAGAGGATTAAAGATTGGGTGCTGAGGATTGAGAATTGAGGATTGAGGGTTGAAGATTGTGTATTCAGAATTGAAGATTGAGGATTGAGGATTGAGGATTGAGGATTGAGGATTAAAGATTGAGTATTGAGGATTGATGATTGAGGATTGATGATTGAGGATTGAGGATTGAGGATTGAGGATTGAGGATTGAGGATTGAGGATTGACGATGAGGATTGAGGATTGAGGATTGAGGATTGAGGATTGAGGATTGAGGATTGGGGATTGAAGATGGAGGATTGGGTATTGGGTATTGAACATTGATGATTGAGGGTTGAGGATTGAGGATTGAGGATTGGGTATTGAGGATTGAAGACTGAGGATTGAGGATTGAGGATTGAGGATTGAGGATTGAAGATTGAGGATTGAGGATTGAGGATTGAGGATTGAAGATTGAGTATTGAGGATTGAAGATTGAGGATTGAGGATTGAGGATTGAGGATTGACGATGAGGGCTGAGGGTTGAGGATTGAGGTTTGAGGACTGAGGACTGAGGATTGAGGATTGAGAATTGAGGATTGAGGATTGAGGATTGAAGATTGAGGATTGGGTATTGAGGATTGAAGAATGAGGATTGAGGATTGAGGACTGAGGATTGAGGATTGAAGATTGAGGATTGAGGATTGAGGATTGAGGATTGAGTATTGAAGATTGGGTATTGAGGATTGAATGTAGGGGATTGAGGGTTGAGGATTGAGGATTGAGGATTGAAGATTGAGGACTGGGGACTGAGTATTGAGGGTTGAGTGATGAGAATTGGTGTTTGTGGTTAGAGATTTAAAGATTGCAGATTGAGTATTGAGTATTGAAAACTGTGAATTGATGATATTCTATTGAGGATTGAGAATTTACAACTGATTGTTGAGGGCTGAGGGCTGAAAATTGAGGATTCAGGATTGAGGATTCAGAATTGAGGTTTAAGGACTGAGGATTGAGGGTTGAAGATTGATTATTGAGGATTGAAAATTGAAGATTGAGGGTTGAGGAATGATGATTGAGGATGAGGGCTGAGGGTTGAGGATTGAGGCTTGAGGATTGAGGACTGAGGATTGAGGATTGAGGATTGATGATTGAGTATTGAGGATTGAAGATTGAGGATTGAGGATTGAGGATTGAGGATTGAGGATTGAAGATTGAGGATTGGGGGACTGAGCGTTGAGGGTTGAGTGATGAGAATTGATGTTTGTGGATAGAGATTCAAAGATAGCAGATTGAGTATTGAGTATTGAAAACTGTGAATTGATGATATTCTATTGAGGAATGAGAATTGACAACTGATTTTTGAGCACTGAGGTCTGAAGATTGAGGATTCAGGATTGAGGATTCAGGATTGAGGTTTGAGTACTGAGGATTGAGGATTGAGGATTGAGGATTGAGGATTGAGGATTGAGGATTGAGGATTGAAGATTGAGGATTGGGTATTGCTGACTGAACATTGAGGATTGAGGATTGAGGATTGAGTATTGAGGATTGGGGATTGGAGATTGAATATTGATGATTGAAGATTGAGGATTGAGGATTGAGGATTGAGGATTGACTATGAGGGCTGATGGTTGAGGATTGAGGTTTGAGGACTGAGGACTGAGGATTGAGGATTGAGAATTGAGGATTGAGGATTGAGGATTGAAGATTGAGGATTGGGTATTGAGGATCGAAGACTGAGGATTGAGGATTGAGGATTGAGTATTGAGGATTGAAGATTGAGGATTGAGGATTGAGGATTGAGGATTGAGGATTGAAGATTGAGTATTGAGGATTGAAGATTGAGGATTGAGGATTGAGGATTGATGATTGAGTATTGTGGATTGAAGATTGAGGATTGAGGATTGAGGATTGGGGACTGAGGATTGATGATTGTGGATTGATGATTGAGTATTGAGGATTGAAGATTGAGGATTGAGGATTCAGGATTAAGGATTGAGTGTTGAGGATTGAGGATTGAGGATTGAGTATTGAGGATTGGGGATTGAAGATTGAATATTGATGATTGAAGAATGAGGATTGAGGATTGAGGATTGAAGACTGACGATTGAGGGTTGAGGATTGAGGATTGAGGATTGAAGATTGAGGATTAAAGATTGAGTATTGAGGATTGATGATTGAGGATTGATGATTGAGGATTGAGGATTGAGGATTGAGGATTGAGGATTGAGGATTGAGTATTGAAGATTGAGGATTGATGATTGAGGATTGAGGATTGATGATTGAGGATTGATTATTGGGGATTGAGGATTGAAGATTGAGTATTGAGGATTGAAGATTGAGGATTGAGGATTGAAGATTGAGGATTGGGTATTGAGGATTGAAGAATGAGGATTCAGGATTGAGGACTGAGGATTGAGGATTGAAGATTGAGGATTGAGGTTTGAGGATTGAGGATTGAGTATTGAAGATTGAGTATTGAGGATTGAATGTAGGGGATTGAGGGTTGAGGATTGAGGACTGAGGATTGAGGATTGAGGATTGAGGATTGAAGATTGAGTATTGAGGATGGAAGATTGATGATTGAGGATTGAGGATTGATGATTGAGTATTGAGGATTGAAGATTGAGGATTGAGGATTGAGGATTGAGTACTGAGGATTGATGATTGAGGATTGATGATTGAGTATTGAGGATTGAAGATTGAGGATTGAGGATAGAGGATTAAAGATTGGGTGCTGAGGATTGAGAATTGAGGATTGAGGGTTGAAGATTGTGTATTCAGAATTGAAGATTGAGGATTGAGGATTGAGGATTGAGGATTGAGGATTAAAGATTGAGTATTGAGGATTGATGATTGAGGATTGATGATTGAGGATTGAGGATTGAGGATTGAGGATTGAGGATTGAGGATTGAGGATTGACGATGAGGATTGAGGATTGAGGATTGAGGATTGAGGATTGAGGGTTGAGGATTGGGGATTGAAGATGGAGGATTGGGTATTGGGTATTGAACATTGATGATTGAGGGTTGAGGATTGAGGATTGAGGATTGGGTATTGAGGATTGAAGACTGAGGATTGAGGATTGAGGATTGAGGATTGAGGATTGAAGATTGAGGATTGAGGATTGAGGATTGAGGATTGAAGATTGAGTATTGAGGATTGAAGATTGAGGATTGAGGATTGAGGATTGAGGATTGACGATGAGGGCTGAGGGTTGAGGATTGAGGTTTGAGGACTGAGGACTGAGGATTGAGGATTGAGAATTGAGGATTGAGGATTGAGGATTGAAGATTGAGGATTGGGTATTGAAGATTGAAGAATGAGGATTGAGGATTGAGGACTGAGGATTGAGGATTGAAGATTGAGGATTGAGGATTGAGGATTGAGGATTGAGTATTGAAGATTGGGTATTGAGGATTGAATGTAGGGGATTGAGGGTTGAGGATTGAGGATTGAGGATTGAAGATTGAGGACTGGGGACTGAGTATTGAGGGTTGAGTGATGAGAATTGGTGTTTGTGGTTAGAGATTTAAAGATTGCAGATTGAGTATTGAGTATTGAAAACTGTGAATTGATGATATTCTATTGAGGATTGAGAATTTACAACTGATTGTTGAGGGCTGAGGGCTGAAAATTGAGGATTCAGGATTGAGGATTCAGAATTGAGGTTTAAGGACTGAGGATTGAGGGTTGAAGATTGATTATTGAGGATTGAAGATTGAAGATTGAGGGTTGAGGAATGATGATTGAGGATGAGGGCTGAGGGTTGAGGATTGAGGCTTGAGGATTGAGGACTGAGGATTGAGGATTGAGGATTGATGATTGAGTATTGAGGATTGAAGATTGAGGATTGAGGATTGAGGATTGAGGATTGAGGATTGAAGATTGAGGATTGGGGGACTGAGTGTTGAGGGTTGAGTGATGAGAATTGATGTTTGTGGATAGAGATTCAAAGATAGCAGATTGAGTATTGAGTATTGAAAACTGTGAATTGATGATATTCTATTGAGGAATGAGAATTGACAACTGATTTTTGAGCACTGAGGTCTGAAGATTGAGGATTCAGGATTGAGGATTCAGGATTGAGGTTTGAGTACTGAGGATTGAGGATTGAGGATTGAGGATTGAGGATTGAGGATTGAGGATTGAGGATTGAAGATTGAGGATTGGGTATTGCTGACTGAACATTGAGGATTGAGGATTGAGGATTGAGTATTGAGGATTGGGGATTGGAGATTGAATATTGATGATTGAAGATTGAGGATTGAGGATTGAGGATTGAGGATTGACTATGAGGGCTGATGGTTGAGGATTGAGGTTTGAGGACTGAGGACTGAGGATTGAGGATTGAGAATTGAGGATTGAGGATTGAGGATTGAAGATTGAGGATTGGGTATTGAGGATCGAAGACTGAGGATTGAGGATTGAGGATTGAGAATTGAGGATTGAAGATTGAGGATTGAGGATTGAGGATTGAGGATTGAGGATTGAAGATTGAGTATTGAGGATTGAAGATTGAGGATTGAGGATTGAGGATTGATGATTGAGTATTGTGGATTGAAGATTGAGGATTGAGGATTGAGGATTGGGGACTGAGGATTGATGATTGTGGATTGATGATTGAGTATTGAGGATTGAAGATTGAGGATTGAGGATTCAGGATTAAGGATTGAGTGTTGAGGATTGAGGATTGAGGATTGAGTATTGAGGATTGGGGATTGAAGATTGAATATTGATGATTGAAGATTGAGGATTGAGGATTGAGGATTGAGGATTGACTATGAGGGCTGATGGTTGAGGATTGAGGTTTGAGGACTGAGGACTGAGGATTGAGGATTGAGAATTGAGGATTGAGGATTGAGGATTGAAGATTGAGGATTGAGGATTGAGGATTGAAAATTGAGGATTGGGTATTGAGGATCGAAGACTGAGGATTGAGGATTGAAGATTGAGAATTGAGGATTGAAGATTGAGGATTGAGGATTGAGGATTGAGGATTGAGGATTGAAGATTGAGTATTGAGGATTGAAGATTGAGGATTGAGGATTGAGGATTGATGATTGAGTATTGTGGATTGAAGATTGAGGATTGAGGATTGAGGATTGGGGACTGAGGATTGATGATTGTGGATTGATGATTGAGTATTGAGGATTGAAGATTGAGGATTGAGGATTGAGGATTAAGGATTGAGTGTTGAGGATTGAGAATTGAGGATTGAGGGTTGAAGATTGTGTATTCAGGATTGAAGATTGAGGATTGAGGATTGAGGATTGAGGATTGACGATGAGGGCTGAGGGTTGAGGATAGAGGTTTGAGGACCGAGGACTGAGGATTGAGGATTGAGAATTGAGGATTGAGGATTGAGGATTGAAGATTGAGGATTGGGTATTGAGGATTGAAGAATGAGGATTGAGGATTGAGGACTGAGGATTGGGGATTGAAGATTGAGGACTGAGGATTGAGGATTGAGGATTGAGGATTGAGGATTGAGAATTGAAGATTGAGTATTGAGGTTTGAAGATTGAGGATTTTGGATTGAGGATTGAGGATTGAGTATTGAACATTGAGGATTGGGGATTGAGGATTGACGATTGAGGATTCAGTATTGAGGATTGAGAATTGAGGATTGAGGATTGAAGGTTGAGTATTGAGGATTGAAGATTGAGGATTGAGGATTGAGTATTGAGGATTGACTATGAGGGCTGAGGGTTGAGGATTGAGGTTTGAGGACTGAGGACTGAGGATTGAGGATTGAGAATTGAGGATTGGGGATTGAGGATTGAAGATTGAGGATTGGGTATTGAGGATCGAAGACTGAGGATTGACGATTGAGGATTGAGGATTGAGGATTGAAGATTGAGGATTGGGGATTGAGGATTGAGGATTGAAGATTGAGTATTGAGGATTGAAGATTGAGGATTGAGGATTGAGGATTGAGGATTGAGTATTGAGGATTGAAGATTGAGGATTGAGGATTGAGGATTGAGGACTGAGGATTGATGATTGAGGATTGATGATTGAGTATTGAGGATTGAAGATTGAGGATTGAGGATTGAGGATTGAGGATTGAGTTTTGAGGATTGAGAATTGAGGATTGAGGGTTGAAGATTGTGTATACAGGATTGAAGATTGAGGATTGAGGATTGAAGATTGAGGATTGAGGATTGAGGATTGAGGATTGAGTATTGAAGATTGAGTATTGAGGATTGAATGTAGGCGATTGAGGGTTGAGGATTGAGGATTGAGAATTGAGGATTGAAGATTGAGGATTGGGTATTGAGGATTGAAGAATGAGGATTGAGGATTGAGAACTGAGGATTGAGGATTGAAGATTGAGGATTGAGGAATGAGGATTGAGGATTGAGTATTGAAGATTGAGTATTGAGGATTGAGGATTGAAGATTGAGGACAGGGGACTGAGTATTGAGGGTTGAGTGATGAGAATTGGTGTTTGTGGATAGAGATTTAAAGATTGCAGATTGAGTATTGAGTATTGAAAACTGTGAATTGATGATATTCTATTGAGGATTGAGAATTTACAACTGATTGTTGAGGACTGAGGTCTGAAGATTGAGGATTCAGGATTGAGGATCCAGGATTGAGGTTTGAGGACTGAGGATTAAAGGATTGAGGATTGAGGATTGAGGATTGAGGATTGAGGATTGAGGATTGGGGATTGAAGATTGAGGATTGGGTATTGCGTATTGAACATTGAGGATTGAGGATTGAGGATTGAGGATTGAGGATTGGGTATTGAGGATTGAAGACTGAGGATTGAGGATTGAGGATTGAGGATTGAGGATTGAAGATTGAGGATTGAGGATTGAGGATTCAGGATTGAAGATTGAGTATTGAGGATTGAAGATTGAGGATTGAGGATTGAGGATTGATGATTGAGTATTGAGGATTGAGAATTGAGGATTGAGGGTTGAAGATTGTGTATTCAGTATTGAAGATTGAGGATTGAGGATTGAGGATTGAGGATTGACGATGAGGGCTGAGGGTTGAGGATTGAGGTTTGAGGACTGATGACTGAGGATTGAGGATTGAGAATTGAGGATTGAGGATTGAGGATTGAAGATTGAGGATTGGGTATTGAGGATTGAAGAATGAAGATTGAGGATTGAGGACTGAGGATTGAGGATTGAAGATTGAGGATTGAGGATTGAGGATTGAGGATTGAGTATTGAAGATTGAGTATTGAGGATTGAGGATAGAAGATTGAGGACTGGGGACTGAGTATTGAGGGTTGATTGATGAGAATTGGTGTTTGTGGATAGAGATTTAAAGATTGCAGATTGAGTATTGAGTATTGAAAACTGTGAATTGATGATATTCTATTGAGGATTGAGAATTTACAACTGATTGTTGAGGACTGAGGTCTGAAGATCGAGGATTCAGGATTGAGGATCCAGGATTGAGGTTTGAGGACTGAGGATTGAGGATTGAGGATTGAGGATTGAGGATTGAGGATTGAGGATTGAGGATTGGGGATTGAAGATTGAGGATTGGGTATTGCGTATTGAACATTGAGGATTGAGGATTGAGGATTGAGGATTGAGGATTGGGTATTGAGGATTGAAGACTGAGGATTGAGGATTGAGGATTGAGGATTGAGGATTGAAGATCGAGTATTGTGGATTGAGCATTGAGGATTGAAGATTGAGTATTGAAGATTGAAGGTTGAGGATTGAGGATTGAGGGTTGATGATTGAGTATTGAGGATTGAAGATTGAGGATTGAGGATTGAGGATTGAGGACTGAGGATTGGTGGTTGAGGATTGATGATTGAGTATTGAGGATTGAAGATTGAGGATTGAGGATTGAGGATTGAGGATTGAGTATTGAGGATTGAGAATTGAGGTTTGATAATTGAGGGTTGATGATTGTGTATTCAGGATTGAAGATTGAGGATTGAGGATTGAGGATTGTGGATTGACGATGAGGTCTGAGTGTTGAGGATTGTGGTTTGAGGACTGAGGACTGAGGATTGAGGATTGGGGATTGAGGATTGAGGATTGAAGATTGAGTATTGAGGATTGAAGATTGAGGATTGAGGATTGAGGATTGATGATTGAGTATTGAGGATTGAAGATTGAGGATTGAGGATTGAGGATTGAGGACTGAGGATTGATGATTGAGGATTGATGATTGAGTATTGAGGATTGAAGATTGAGGATTGAGGATTGAGGATTGAGGATTGAGTTTTGAGGATTGAGAATTGAGGATTGAGGGTTGAAGATTGTGTATACAGGATTGAAGATTGAGGATTGAGGACTGAAGATTGAAGATTGAGGATTGAGGATTGAGGATTGAGGATTGAGTATTGAAGATTGAGTATTGAGGATTGAATGTAGGCGATTGAGGGTTGAGGATTGAGGATTGAGGATTGAAGATTGAGGACTGGGGACTGAGTATTGAGTGTTGAGTGATGAGAATTGGTATTTGTGGATAGAGATTTAAAGATTGCAGATTGAGTATTGAGTATTGAAAACTGTGAATTGATGATACTCTATTGAGGATTTAGAATTTACAACTGATTGTTGAGGACTGAGGTCTGAAGATTGAGGATTCAGGATTGAGGATCCAGGATTGAGGTTCGAGGACAGAGGATTGAGGATTGAGGATTGAGGATTGAGGATTGAGGATTGAGGATTGAGGATTGAAGATTGAGGATTGGGTATTGAGGATTGAAGGATGAGGATTCAGGATTGAGGACTGAGGATTGAGGATTGAAGATTGAGGATTGAGGATTGAGGATTGAGGATTGAGTATTGAAGATTGAGTATTGGGGATTGAATGTAGGGGATTGAGGGTTGAGAATTGAGGATTGGGGATTGAGGATTGAGGATTGAGGATTGAAGATTGAGTATTGAGGATTGAAGATTGAGGACTGAGGATTGAAGATTGAGGATTGGGTATTGAGGATTGAAGAATGAGGATTCAGGATTGAGGGCTGAGGATTGAGGATTGAAGATTGAGGATTGAGGATTGAGGATTGAGGATTGAGTATTGAAGATTGAGTATTGAGGATTGAATGTAGGGGATTGAGGGTTGAGGATTGAGGACTGAGGATTGAGGATTGAGGATTGAGGATTGAAGATTGAGTATTGAGGATTGAAGATTGATGATTGAGGATTGAGGATTGATGATTGAGTATTGAGGATTGAAGATTGAGGATTGAGGATTGAGGATTGAGTACTGAGGATTGATGATTGAGGATTGATGATTGAGTATTGAGGGTTGAAGATTGAGGATTGAGGATAGAGGATTAAAGATTGAGTGTTGAGGATTGAGAATTGAGGATTGAGGGTTGAAGATTGTGTATTCAGAATTGAAGATTGAGGATTGAGGATTGAGGATTGAGGATTGAGGATTGACGATGAGGGCTGAGGGTTGAGGATTGAGGTTTGAGGACTGAGGACTGAGGATTAAGGATTGAGAATTGAGGATTGAGGATTGAGGATTGAAGATTGAGGATTGGGTATTGAGGATTGAAGAATGAGGATTGAGGATTGAGGATTCAAGACTGACGATTGAGGGTTGAGGATTGAGGATTGAGGATTGAGGATTGAGGATTAAAGATTGAGTATTGAGGATTGATGATTGAGGATTGATGATTGAGGATTGAGGATTGAGGATTGAGGATTGAGGATTGAGGATTGAGTATTGAAGATTGAGGATTGATGATTGAGGATTGAGGATTGATGATTGAGGATTGATTATTGGGGATTGAGGATTGAAGATTGAGTATTGAGGATTGAAGATTGAGGATTGAGTATTGAAGATTGAGTATTGAGGATTGAATGTAGGGGATTGAGGGTTGAGGATTGAGGACTGAGGATTGAGGATTGAGGATTGAGGATTGAAGATTGAGTATTGAGGATTGAAGATTGATGATTGAGGATTGAGGATTGATGATTGAGTATTGAGGATTGAAGATTGAGGATTGAGGATTGAGGATTGAGTACTGAGGATTGATGATTGAGGATTGATGATTGAGTATTGAGGATTGAAGATTGAGGATTGAGGATAGAGGATTAAAGATTGGGTGTTGAGGATTGAGAATTGAGGAGTGAGGGTTGAAGATTGTGTATTCAGAATTGAAGATTGAGGATTGAGGATTGAGGATTGAGGATTGACGATGAGGGCTGAGGGTTGAGGATTGAGGTTTGAGGACTGAGGACTGAGGATTAAGGATTGAGAATTGAGGATTGAGGATTGAGGATTGAAGATTGAGGATTGGGTATTGAGGATTGAAGAATGAGGATTGATGATTGAGGATTGATGATTGAGTATTGAGGATTGAAGATTGAGGATTGAGGATTGAGGATTGAGGATTGAGTTTTGAGGATTGAGAATTGAGGATTGAGGGTTGAAGATTGTGTATACAGGATTGAAGATTGAGGATTGAGGACTGAAGATTGAAGATTGAGGATTGAGGATTGAGGATTGAGGATTGAGTATTGAAGATTGAGTATTGAGGATTGAATGTAGGCGATTGAGTGTTGAGGATTGAGGATTGAGGATTGAAGATTGAGGACTGGGGACTGAGTATTGAGTGTTGAGTGATGAGAATTGGTGTTTGTGGATAGAGATTTAAAGATTGCAGATTGAGTATTGAGTATTGAAAACTGTGAATTGATGATACTCTATTGAGGATTTAGAATTTACAACTGATTGTTGAGGACTGAGGTCTGAAGATTGAGGATTCAGGATTGAGGATCCAGGATTGAGGTTTGAGGACAGAGGATTGAGGATTGAGGATTGAGGATTGAGGATTGAGGATTGAGGATTGAGGATTGGGGATTGAAGATTGAGGTTTGGGTATTGCGTATTGAACATTGAGGATTGAGGATTGAGGATTGAGGATTGAGGATTGGGTATTGAGGATTGAAGACTGAGGATTGAGGATTGAGGATTGAGGATTGAGGATTGAAGATTGAGGATTGAGGATTGAGGATTGAGGATTGAGAATTGAAGACTGAGTATTGAGGATTGAGGATTGAAGATTGAGGACTGGGGACTGAGTATTGAGGGTTGAGTGATGAGAATTGGTGTTTGTGGATAGAGATTTAAAGATTGCAGATTGAGTATTGAGTATTGAAAACTGTGAATTGATGATATTCTATTGAGGATTGAGAATTTACAGCTGTTTGTTGAGGACTGAGGTCTGAAGATTGAGGATTCAGGATTGAGGATTGAGGATTGAAGATTGAGGATTGGGGATTGAGGATTGAGGATTGAAGATTGAGTATTGAGGATTGAAGATTGAGGATTGAGGATTGAGGATTGATGATTGAGTATTGAGGATTGAAGATTGAGGATTGAGGATTGAGGATTGAGGACTGAGGATTGATGATTGAGGATTGATGATTGAGTATTGAGGATTGAAGATTGAGGATTGAGGATTGAGGATTGAGGATTGAGTTTTGAGGATTGAGAATTGAGGATTGAGGGTTGAAGATTGTGTATACAGGATTGAAGATTGAGGATTGAGGATTGAGGATTGAGGATTGACGATGAGGGCTGAGGGTTGAGTATTGAGGTTTGAGGACTGAGGACTGAGGATTGAGGATTGAGAATTGAGGATTGAGGATTGAGGATTGAAGATTGAGGATTGGGTATTGAGGATTGAAGGATGAGGATTCAGGATTGAGGACTGAGGATTGAGGATTGAAGATTGAGGATTGAGGATTGAGGATTGAGGATTGAGTATTGAAGATTGAGTATTGAGGATTGAATGTAGGGGATTGAGGGTTGAGAATTGAGGATTGGGGATTGAGGATTGAGGATTGAGGATTGAAGATTGAGTATTGAGGATTGAAGATTGAGGACTGAGGATTGAAGATTGAGGATTGGGTATTGAGGATTGAAGAATGAGGATTCAGGATTGAGGGCTGAGGATTGAGGATTGAAGATTGAGGATTGAGGATTGAGGATTGAGGATTGAGTATTGAAGATTGAGTATTGAGGATTGAATGTAGGGGATTGAGGGTTGAGGATTGAGGACTGAGGATTGAGGATTGAGGATTGAGGATTGAAGATTGAGTATTGAGGATTGAAGATTGATGATTGAGGATTGAGGATTGATGATTGAGTATTGAGGATTGAAGATTGAGGATTGAGGATTGAGGATTGAGTACTGAGGATTGATGATTGAGGATTGATGATTGAGTATTGAGGGTTGAAGATTGAGGATTGAGGATAGAGGATTAAAGATTGAGTGTTGAGGATTGAGAATTGAGGATTGAGGGTTGAAGATTGTGTATTCAGAATTGAAGATTGAGGATTGAGGATTGAGGATTGAGGATTGAGGATTGACGATGAGGGCTGAGGGTTGAGGATTGAGGTTTGAGGACTGAGGACTGAGGATTAAGGATTGAGAATTGAGGATTGAGGATTGAGGATTGAAGATTGAGGATTGGGTATTGAGGATTGAAGAATGAGGATTGAGGATTGAGGATTGAAGACTGACGATTGAGGGTTGAGGATTGAGGATTGAGGATTGAGGATTGAGGATTAAAGATTGAGTATTGAGGATTGATGATTGAGGATTGATGATTGAGGATTGAGGATTGAGGATTGAGGATTGAGGATTGAGGATTGAGTATTGAAGATTGAGGATTGATGATTGAGGATTGAGGATTGATGATTGAGGATTGATTATTGGGGATTGAGGATTGAAGATTGAGTATTGAGGATTGAAGATTGAGGATTGAGGATTGAAGATTGAGGATTGGGTATTGAGGATTGAAGAATGAGGATTCAGGATTGAGGACTGAGGATTGAGGATTGAAGATTGAGGATTGAGGATTGAGGATTGAGGATTGAGTATTGAAGATTGAGTATTGAGGATTGAATGTAGGGGATTGAGGGTTGAGGATTGAGGACTGAGGATTGAGGATTGAGGATTGAGGATTGAAGATTGAGTATTGAGGATTGAAGATTGATGATTGAGGATTGAGGATTGATGATTGAGTATTGAGGATTGAAGATTGAGGATTGAGGATTGAGGATTGAGTACTGAGGATTGATGATTGAGGATTGATGATTGAGTATTGAGGATTGAAGATTGAGGATTGAGGATAGAGGATTAAAGATTGGGTGTTGAGGATTGAGAATTGAGGATTGAGGGTTGAAGATTGTGTATTCAGAATTGAAGATTGAGGATTGAGGATTGAGGATTGAGGATTGACGATGAGGGCTGAGGGTTGAGGGTTGAGGATTGAGGTTTGAGGACTGAGGACTGAGGATTAAGGATTGAGAATTGAGGATTGAGGATTGAGGATTGAAGATTGAGGATTGGGTATTGAGGATTGAAGAATGAGGATTGAGGATTGAGGATTGAAGACTGACGATTGAGGATTGACGATTGAGTATTGAGGTTTGAAGATTGAGGATTTTGGATTGAGGATTTTGGATTGAGGATTGAGGATTGAGTATTGAACATTGAGGATTGGGGATTGAGGATTGACGATTGAGGATTCAGAATTGAGGATTGAGAATTGAGGGTTGAGGATTGAAGGTTGAGTATTGAGGATTGAAGATTGAGGATTGAGGATTGAGGATTGAGGATTGACTATGAGGGCTGAGGGCTGAGGATTGAGGTTTGAGGACTGAGGACTGAGGATTGAGGATTGAGAATTGAGGATTGAGTATTGAGGATTGAATGTAGGGGATTGAGGGTTGAGGATTGAGGATTGAGGATTGAAGATTGAGGACTGGGGACTGAGCATTGAGTGTTGAGTGATGAGAATTGGTGTTTGTGGATAGAGATTTAAAGATTGCAGATTGAGTATTGAGTATTGAAAACTGTGAATTGATGATATTCTATTGAGGATTGAGAATTTACAACTGATTGTTGAGGACTGAGGTCTGAAGATTGAGGATTCAGGATTGAGGATCCAGGATTGGGGTTTGAGGACTGAGGATTGAGGATTGAGGATTGAGGATTGAGGATTGAGGATTGAGGATTGAGGATTGGGGATTGAAGATGGAGGATTGGGTATTGGGTATTGAACATTGAGGATTGAGGGTTGAGGATTGAGGATTGAGGATTGGGTATTGAGGATTGAAGACTGAGGATTGAGGATTGAGGATTGAGGATTGAGGATTGAAGATTGAGGATTGAGGATTGAGGATTGAGGATTGAAGATTGAGTATTGAGGATTGAAGATTGAGGATTGAGGATTGAGGATTGAGGATTGACGATGAGGGCTGAGGGTTGAGGATTGAGGTTTGAGGACTGAGGACTGAGGATTGAGGATTGAGAATTGAGGATTGAGGATTGAGGATTGAAGATTGAGGATTGGGTATTGAGGATTGAAGAATGAGGATTGAGGATTGAGGACTGAGGATTGAGGATTGAAGATTGAGGATTGAGGATTGAGGATTGAGGATTGAGTATTGAAGATTGGGTATTGAGGATTGAATGTAGGGGATTGAGGATTGAGGATTCAGGATTGAGGATTCAGAATTGAGGTTTAAGGACTGAGGATTGAGGGTTGAAGATTGATTATTGAGGATTGAAGATTGAAGATTGAGGGTTGAGGAATGATGATTGAGGATGAGGGCTGAGGGTTGAGGATTGAGGCTTGAGGATTGAGGACTGAGGATTGAGGATTGAGGATTGATGATTGAGTATTGAGGATTGAAGATTGAGGATTGAGGATTGAGGATTGAGGATTGAGGATTGAAGATTGAGGATTGGGGGACTGAGTGTTGAGGGTTGAGTGATGAGAATTGATGTTTGTGGATAGAGATTCAAAGATAGCAGATTGAGTATTGAGTATTGAAAACTGTGAATTGATGATATTCTATTGAGGAATGAGAATTGACAACTGATTTTTGAGCACTGAGGTCTGAAGATTGAGGATTCAGGATTGAGGATTCAGGATTGAGGTTTGAGTACTGAGGATTGAGGATTGAGGATTGAGGATTGAGGATTGAGGATTGAGGATTGAGGATTGAAGATTGAGGATTGGGTATTGCTGACTGAACATTGAGGATTGAGGATTGAGGATTGAGTATTGAGGATTGGGGATTGAAGATTGAATATTGATGATTGAAGATTGAGGATTGAGGATTGAGGATTGAGGATTGACTATGAGGGCTGATGGTTGAGGATTGAGGTTTGAGGACTGAGGACTGAGAATTGAGGATTGAGAATTGAGGATTGATGATTGAGGATTGAAGATTGAGGATTGGGTATTGAGGATCGAAGACTGAGGATTGAGGATTGAGGATTGAGAATTGAGGATTGAAGATTGAGGATTGAGGATTGAGGATTGAGGATTGAGGATTGAAGATTGAGTATTGAGGATTGAAGATTGAGGATTGAGGATTGAGGATTGATGATTGAGTATTGTGGATTGAGGATTGAGGATTGGGGACTGAGGATTGATGATTGTGGATTGATGATTGAGTATTGAGGATTGAAGATTGAGGATTGAGGATTGAGGATTAAGGATTGAGTGTTGAGGATTGAGAATTGAGGATTGAGGGTTGAAGATTGTGTATTCAGGATTGAAGATTGAGGATTGAGGATTGAGGATTGACGATGAGGGCTGAGGGTTGAGGATTGAGGTTTGAGGACCGAGGACTGAGGATTGAGGATTGAGAATTGAGGATTGAGGATTGAGGATTGAAGATTGAGGATTGGGTATTGAGGATTGAAGAATGAGGATTGAGGATTGAGGACTGAGGATTGGGGATTGAAGATTGAGGACTGAGGATTGAGGATTGAGGATTGAGAATTGAAGATTGAGTATTGAGGTTTGAAGATTGAGGATTTTGGATTGAGGATTGAGGATTGAGTATTGAACATTGAGGATTGGGGATTGAGGATTGAAGATTGAGGATTCAGTATTGAGGATTGAGAATTGAGGATTGAGGATTGAAGGTTGAGTATTGAGGATTGAAGATTGAGGATTGAGGATTGAGTATTGAGGATTGACTATGAGGGCTGAGGGTTGAGGATTGAGGTTTGAGGACTGAGGACTGAGGATTGAGGATTGAGAGTTGAGGATTGGGGATTGAGGATTGAAGATTGAGGATTGGGTATTGAGGATCGAAGACTGAGGATTGACGATTGAGGATTGAGGATTGAGGATTGAAGATTGAGGATTGGGGATTGAGGATTGTGGATTGAAGATTGAGTATTGAGGATTGAAGATTGAGGATTGAGGATTGAGGATTGAGGATTGAGTATTGAGGATTGAAGATTGAGGATTGAGGATTGAGGATTGAGGACTGAGGATTGATGATTGAGGATTGATGATTGAGTATTGAGGATTGAAGATTGAGGATTGAGGATTGAGGATTGAGGATTGAGTTTTGAGGATTGAGAATTGAGGATTGAGGGTTGAAGATTGTGTATACAGGATTGAAGATTGAGGATTGAGGATTGAAGATTGAGGATTGAGGATTGAGGATTGAGGATTGAGTATTGAAGATTGAGTATTGAGGATTGAATGTAGCCGATTGAGGGTTGAGGATTGAGGATTGAGGATTGAAGATTGAGGACTGGGGACTGAGTATTGAGTGTTGAGTGATGAGAATTGGTGTTTGTGGGTAGAGATTTAAAGATTGCAGGTTGAGTATTGAGTATTGAAAACTGTGAATTGATGATACTCTATTGAGGATTTAGAATTTACAACTGATTGTTGAGGACTGAGGTCTGAAGATTGAGGATTCAGGATTGAGGATCCAGGATTGAGGTTTGAGGACAGAGGATTGAGGATTGAGGATTGAGGATTGAGGATTGAGGATTGAGGATTGGGGATTGAAGATTGAGGATTGGGTATTGCGTATTGAACATTGAGGATTGAGGATTGAGGATTGAGGATTGAGGATCGGGTATTGAGGATTGAAGACTGAGGATTGAGGATTGAGGATTGAGGATTGAGGATTGAAGATTGAGGATTGAGGATTGAGGATTCAGGATTGAAGATTGAGTATTGAGGATTGAAGATTGAGGATTGAGGATTGAGGATTGATGATTGAGTATTGAGGATTGAGAATTGAGGATTGAGGGTTGAAGATTGTGTATTCAGGATTGAAGATTGAGGATTGAGGATTGAGGATTGAGGATTGACGATGAGGGTTGAGGGTTGAGGATTGAGGTTTGAGGACTGAGGACTGAGGATTGAGGATTGAGAATTGAGGATTGAGGATTGAGGATTGAAGATTGAGGATTGGGTATTGAGGATTGAAGAATGAGGATTGAGGATTGAGAACTGAGGATTGAGGATTGAAGATTGAGGATTGAGGAATGAGGATTGAGGATTGAGTATTGAAGATTGAGTATTGAGGATTGAGGATTGAAGATTGAGGACAGGGGACTGAGTATTGAGGGTTGAGTGATGAGAATTGGTGTTTGTGGATAGAGATTTAAAGATTGCAGATTGAGTATTGAGTATTGAAAACTGTGAATTGATGATATTCTATTGAGGATTGAGAATTTACAACTGATTGCTGAGGACTGAGGTCTGAAGATTGAGGATTCAGGATTGAGGATCCAGGATTGAGGTTTGAGGACTGAGGATTGAGGATTGAGGATTGAGGATTGAGGATTGAGGATAGAGGATTGAGGATTGGGGATTGAAGATTGAGGATTGGGTATTGCGTATTGAACATTGAGGATTGAGGATTGAGGATTGAGGATTGAGGATTGGGTATTGAGGATTGAAGACTGAGGATTGAGGATTGAGGATTGAGGATTGAGGATTGAAGATGGAGTATTGTGGATTGAGGATTGAGGATTGAAGATTGAGTATTGAGGATTGAAGGTTGAGGATTGAGGATTGAGGATTGAGGATTGACGATGAGGGCTGAGGGTTGAGGATTGAGGTTTGAGGACTGAGGACTGAGGATTGAGGATTGAGAATTGAGGATTGAGGATTGAGGATTGAAGATTGAGAATTGAGGATTGAGGATTGAAGATTGAGTATTGAAGATTGAGTATTGAGGATTGAATGTAGGGGATTGAGAGTTGAGGATTGAGGATTGAGGATTGAAGATTGAGGACTGGGGACTGAGTATTGAGGGTTGAATGATGAGAATTGGTGTTTGTGGATAGAGATTTAAAGATTGCAGATTGAGTATTGAGTATTGAAAACTGTGAATTGATGATATTCTATTGAGGATTGAGAATTTACAACTGATTGTTGAGGGCTGAGGGCTGAAAATTGAGGATTCAGGATTGAGGATTCAGAATTGAGGTTTGAGGACTGAGGATTGAGGGTTGAAGATTGATTATTGAGGATTGAAGATTGAAGATTGAGGATTGAGGAATGAGGATTGAGGATTGAGGATGAGGGCTGAGGGTTGAGGATTGAGGTTTGAGGATTGAGGACTGAGGATTGAGGATTGAGGATTGATGATTGAGTATTGAGGATTGAAGATTGAGGATTGAGGATTGAGGATTGAGGATTGAGGATTGAAGATTGAGGATTGGGGGACTGAGTGTTGAGGGTTGAGTGATGAGAATTGATGTTTGTGGATAGAGATTTAAAGGTAGCAGATTGAGTATTGAGTATTGAAAACTGTGAATTGATGCTATTCTATTGAGGATTGAGAATTGACAACTGATTTTTGAGCACTGAGGTCTGAAGATTGAGGATTCAGGATTGAGGATTCAGGATTGAGGTTTGAGTACTGAGGATTGAGGATTGAGGATTGAGGACTGAGGATTGATGATTGTGGATTGATGATTGAGTATTGAGGATTGAAGATTGAGGATTGAGGATTGAGGATTCAGGATTGAGTGTTGAGGATTGAGAATTGAGGATTGAGGGTTGAAGATTGTGTATTCAGGATTGAAGATTGAGGATTGAGGATTGAGGATTGAGGATTGACGATGAGGGCTGAGGGTTGAGGATTGAGGTTTGAGGACCGAGGACTGAGGATTGAGGATTGAGAATTGAGGATTGAGGATTGAGGATTGAAGATTGAGGATTGGGTATTGAGGATTGAAGAATGAGGATTGAGGATTGAGGACTGATGATTGGGGATTGAAGATTGAGGACTGAGGATTGAGGATTGAGGATTGAGGATTGAAGATTGAGAATTGAAGATTGAGTATTGAGGTTTGAAGATTGAGGATTTTGGATTGAGGATTGAGGATTGAGTATTGAACATTGAGGATTGGGGATTGAGGATTGACGATTGAGGATTCAGTATTGAGGATTGAGAATTGAGGATTGAGGATTGAAGGTTGAGTATTGAGGATTGAAGATTGAGGATTGAGGATTGAGTATTGAGGATTGACTATGAGGGCTGAGGGTTGAGGATTGAGGTTTGAGGACTGAGGACTGAGGATTGAGGATTGAGAATTGAGGATTGGGGATTGAGGATTGAAGATTGAGGATTGGGTATTGAGGATCGAAGACTGAGGATTGACGATTGAGGATTGAGGATTGAGGATTGAAGATTGAGGATTGGGGATTGAGGATTGAGGATTGAAGATTGAGTATTGAGGATTGAAGATTGAGGATTGAGGATTGAGGATTGACGATTGAGTATTGAGGATTGAAGATTGAGGATTGAGGATTGAGGATTGAGGACTGAGGATTGATGATTGAGGATTGATGATTGAGTATTGAGGATTGAAGATTGAGGATTGAGGATTGAGGATTGAGGATTGAGTTTTGAGGATTGAGAATTGAAGATTGAGGGTTGAAGATTGTGTATACAGGATTGAAGATTGAGGATTGAGGATTGAAAATTGAGGATTGAGGATTGAGGATTGAGGATTGAGTATTGAAGATTGAGTATTGAGGATTGAATGTAGGCGATTGAGGGTTGAGGATTGAGGATTGAGGATTGAAGATTGAGGACTGGGGACTGAGTATTGAGTGTTGAGTGATGAGAATTGGTGTTTGTGGATAGAGATTTAAAGATTGCAGGTTGAGTATTGAGTATTGAAAACTGTGAATTGATGATACTCTATTGAGGATTTAGAATTTACAACTGATTGTTGAGGACTGAGGTCTGAAGATTGAGGATTCAGGATTGAGGATCCAGGATTGAGGTTTGAGGACAGAGGATTGAGGATTGAGGATTGAGGATTGAGGATTGAGGATTGAGGATTGAGGATTGGGGATTGAAGATTGAGGATTGGGTATTGCGTATTGAACATTGAGGATTGAGGATTGAGGATTGAGGATTGAGGATTGGGTATTGAGGATTGAAGACTGAGGATTGAGGATTGAGGATTGAGGATTGACGATTGAAGATTGAGGATTGAGGATTGAGGATTCAGGATTGAAGATTGAGTATTGAGGATTGAAGATTGAGGATTGAGGATTGAGGATTGATGATTGAGTATTGAGGATTGAGAATTGAGGATTGAGGGTTGAAGATTGTGTATGCAGGATTGAAGATTGAGGATTGAGGATTGAGGATTGAGGATTGACGCTGAGGGCTGAGGGTTGAGGATTGAGGTTTGAGGACTGATGACTGAGGATTGAGGTTTGAGAATTGAGGATTGAGGATTGAGGATTGAAGATTGAGGATTGGGTATTGAGGATTGAAGAATGAGGATTGAGGATTGAGGACTGAGGATTGAGGATTGAAGATTGAGGATTGAGGATTGAGGATTGAGGATTGAGTATTGAAGATTGAGTATTGAGGATTGAGGATTGAAGATTGAGGACTGGGGACTGAGTATTGAGGGTTGATTGATGAGAATTGGTGTTTGTGGATAGAGATTTAAAGATTGCAGATTGAGTATTGAGTATTGAAAACTGTGAATTGATGATATTCTATTGAGGATTGAGAATTTACAACTGATTGTTGAGGACTGAGGTCTGAAGATTGAGGATTCAGGATTGAGGATCCAGGATTGTGGTTTGAGGACTGAGGATTGAGGATTGAGGATTGAGGATTGAGGATTGAGGATTGAGGATTGAGGATTGGGGATTGAAGATTGAGGATTGGGTATTGCGTATTGAACATTGAGGATTGAGGATTGAGGATTGAGGATTGAGGATTGGGTATTGAGGATTGAAGACTGAGGATTGAGGATTGAGGATTGAGGATTGAGGATTGAAGATCGAGTATTGTGGATTGAGCATTGAGGATTGAAGATTGAGTATTGAGGATTGAATGTAGGCGATTGAGGGTTGAGGATTGAGGATTGAGGATTGAAGATTGAGGACTGGGGACTGAGTATTGAGTGTTGAGTGATGAGAATTGGTGTTTGTGGATAGAGATTTAAAGATTGCAGGTTGAGTATTGAGTATTGAAAACTGTGAATTGATGATACTCTATTGAGGATTTAGAATTTACAACTGATTGTTGAGGACTGAGGTCTGAAGATTGAGGATTCAGGATTGAGGATCCAGGATTGAGGTTTGAGGACAGAGGATTGAGGATTGAGGATTGAGGATTGAGGATTGAGGATTGAGGATTGAGGATTGGGGATTGAAGATTGAGGATTGGGTATTGCGTATTGAACATTGAGGATTGAGGATAGAGGATTGAGGATTGAGGATTGGGTATTGAGGATTGAAGACTGAGGATTGAGGATTGAGGATTGAGGATTGACGATTGAAGATTGAGGATTGAGGATTGAGGATTCAGGATTGAAGATTGAGTATTGAGGATTGAAGATTGAGGATTGAGGATTGAGGATTGATGATTGAGTATTGAGGATTGAGAATTGAGGATTGAGGGTTGAAGATTGTGTATTCAGGATTGAGGATTGATGATTGAGTATTGAGGATTGAGAATTGAGGATTGAGGGTTGAAGATTGTGTATGCAGGATTGAAGATTGAGGATTGAGGATTGAGGATTGAGGATTGACGCTGAGGGCTGAGGGTTGAGGATTGAGGTTTGAGGACTGATGACTGAGGATTGAGGTTTGAGAATTGAGGATTGAGGATTGAGGATTGAAGATTGAGGATTGGGTATTGAGGATTGAAGAATGAGGATTGAGGATTGAGGACTGAGGATTGAGGATTGAAGATTGAGGATTGAGGATTGAGGATTGAGGATTGAGTATTGAAGATTGAGTATTGAGGATTGAGGATTGAAGATTGAGGACTGGGGACTGAGTATTGAGGGTTGATTGATGAGAATTGGTGTTTGTGGATAGAGATTTAAAGATTGCAGATTGAGTATTGAGTATTGAAAACTGTGAATTGATGATATTCTATTGAGGATTGAGAATTTACAACTGATTGTTGAGGACTGAGGTCTGAAGATTGAGGATTCAGGATTGAGGATCCAGGATTGTGGTTTGAGGACTGAGGATTGAGGATTGAGGATTGAGGATTGAGGATTGAGGATTGAGGATTGAGGATTGGGGATTGAAGATTGAGGATTGGGTATTGCGTATTGAACATTGAGGATTGAGGATTGAGGATTGAGGATTGAGGATTGGGTATTGAGGATTGAAGACTGAGGATTGAGGATTGAGGATTGAGGATTGAGGATTGAAGATCGAGTATTGTGGATTGAGCATTGAGGATTGAAGATTGAGTATTGAGGATTGAATGTAGGCGATTGAGGGTTGAGGATTGAGGATTGAGGATTGAAGATTGAGGACTGGGGACTGAGTATTGAGTGTTGAGTGATGAGAATTGGTGTTTGTGGATAGAGATTTAAAGATTGCAGGTTGAGTATTGAGTATTGAAAACTGTGAATTGATGATACTCTATTGAGGATTTAGAATTTACAACTGATTGTTGAGGACTGAGGTCTGAAGATTGAGGATTCAGGATTGAGGATCCAGGATTGAGGTTTGAGGACAGAGGATTGAGGATTGAGGATTGAGGATTGAGGATTGAGGATTGAGGATTGAGGATTGGGGATTGAAGATTGAGGATTGGGTATTGCGTATTGAACATTGAGGATTGAGGATTGAGGATTGAGGATTGAGGATTGGGTATTGAGGATTGAAGACTGAGGATTGAGGATTGAGGATTGAGGATTGACGATTGAAGATTGAGGATTGAGGATTGAGGATTCAGGATTGAAGATTGAGTATTGAGGATTGAAGATTGAGGATTGAGGATTGAGGATTGATGATTGAGTATTGAGGATTGAGAATTGAGGATTGAGGGTTGAAGATTGTGTATTCAGGATTGAAGATTGAGGATTGAGGATTGAGGATTGAGGATTGACGATGAGGGCTGAGGGTTGAGGATTGAGGTTTGAGGACTGATGACTGAGGATTGAGGTTTGAGAATTGAGGATTGAGGATTGAGGATTGAAGATTGAGGATTGGGTATTGAGGATTGAAGAATGAGGATTGAGGATTGAGGACTGAGGATTGAGGATTGAAGATTGAGGATTGAGGATTGAGGATTGAGGATTGAGTATTGAAGATTGAGTATTGAGGATTGAGGATTGAAGATTGAGGACTGGGGACTGAGTATTGAGGGTTGATTGATGAGAATTGGTGTTTGTGGATAGAGATTTAAAGATTGCAGATTGAGTATTGAGTATTGAAAACTGTGAATTGATGATATTCTATTGAGGATTGAGAATTTACAACTGATTGTTGAGGACTGAGGTCTGAAGATTGAGGATTCAGGATTGAGGATCCAGGATTGTGGTTTGAGGACTGAGGATTGAGGATTGAGGATTGAGGATTGAGGATTGAGGATTGAGGATTGAGGATTGGGGATTGAAGATTGAGGATTGGGTATTGCGTATTGAACATTGAGGATTGAGGATTGAGGATTGAGGATTGAGGATTGGGTATTGAGGATTGAAGACTGAGGATTGAGGATTGAGGATTGAGGATTGAGGATTGAAGATCGAGTATTGTGGATTGAGCATTGAGGATTGAAGATTGAGTATTGAGGATTGAAGGTTGAGGATTGAGGATTGAGGGTTGATGATTGAGTATTGAGGATTGAAGATTGAGGATTGAGGATTGAGGATTGAGGACTGAGGATTGGTGGTTGAGGATTGATGATTGAGTATTGAGGATTGAAGATTGAGGATTGAGGATTGAGGATTGAGGATTGAGTATTGAGGATTGAGAATTGAGGATTGAGGATTGAGGGTTGATGATTGTGTATTCAGGATTGAAGATTGAGGATTGAGGATTGAGGATTGTGGATTGACGATGAGGTCTGAGTGTTGAGGATTGAGGTTTGAGGACTGAGGACTGAGGATTGAGGATTGGGGATTGAGGATTGAGGATTGAAGATTGAGTATTGAGGATTGAAGATAGAGGATTGAGGATTGAGGATTGATGATTGAGTATTGAGGATTGAAGATTGAGGATTGAGGATTGAGGATTGAGGACTGAGGATTGATGATTGAGGATCGATGATTGAGTATTGAGGATTGAAGATTGAGGATTGAGGATTGAGGATTGAGGATTGAGTTTTGAGGATTGAGAATTGAGGATTGAGGGTTGAAGATTGTGTATACAGTATTGAAGATTGAGGATTGAGGACTGAAGATTGAAGATTGAGGATTGAGGATTGAGGATTGAGGATTGAGTATTGAAGATTGAGTAATGAGGATTGAATGTAGGCGATTGAGGGTTGAGGATTGAGGATTGAGGATTGAAGATTGAGGACTGGGGACTGAGTATTGAGTGTTGAGTGATGAGAATTGGTGTTTGTGGATAGAGATTTAAAGATTGCAGATTGAGTATTGAGTATTGAAAACTGTGAATTGATGATACTCTATTGAGGATTTAGAATTTACAACTGATTGTTGAGGACTGAGGTCTGAAGATTGAGGATTCAGGATTGAGGATCCAGGATTGAGGTTTGAGGACAGAGGATTGAGGATTGAGGATTGAGGATTGAGGATTGAGGATTGAGGATTGAGGATTGGGGATTGAAGATTGAGGTTTGGGTATTGCGTATTGAACATTGAGGATTGAGGATTGAGGATTGAGGATTGAGGATTGGGTATTGAGGATTGAAGACTGAGGATTGAGGATTGAGGATTGAGGATTGAGGATTGAACATTGAGGATTGAGGATTGAGGATTGAAGATTGAGTATTGAGGATTGAAGATTGAGGGTTGAGGATTGAGGATTGAGGATTGAGTATTGAGGATTGAGAATTGAGGATTGAGGGTTGAAGATTGTGTATTCAGGATTGAAGATTGAGGATTGAGGATTGAGGATTGAGGATTGAGGATTGACGATGAGGGCTGAGGGTTGAGGATTGAGGTTTGAGGACTGAGGACTGAGGATTAAGGATTGAGAATTGAGGATTGAGGATTGAGGATTGAAGATTGAGGATTGGGTATTGAGGATTGAAGAATGAGGATTGAGGATTGATGATTGAGTATTGAGGATTGAAGATTGAGGATTGAGGATTGAGGATTGAGGATTGAGTTTTGAGGATTGAGAATTGAGGATTGAGGGTTGAAGATTGTGTATACAGGATTGAAGATTGAGGATTGAGGATTGAAAATTGAGGATTGAGGATTGAGGATTGAGGATTGAGTATTGAAGATTGAGTATTGAGGATTGAATGTAGGCGATTGAGGGTTGAGGATTGAGGATTGAGGATTGAAGATTGAGGACTGGGGACTGAGTATTGAGTGTTGAGTGATGAGAATTGGTGTTTGTGGATAGAGATTTAAAGATTGCAGGTTGAGTATTGAGTATTGAAAACTGTGAATTGATGATACTCTATTGAGGATTTAGAATTTACAACTGATTGTTGAGGACTGAGGTCTGAAGATTGAGGATTCAGGATTGAGGATCCAGGATTGAGGTTTGAGGACAGAGGATTGAGGATTGAGGATTGAGGATTGAGGATTGAGGATTGAGGATTGAGGATTGGGGATTGAAGATTGAGGATTGGGTATTGCGTATTGAACATTGAGGATTGAGGATTGAGGATTGAGGATTGAGGATTGGGTATTGAGGATTGAAGACTGAGGATTGAGGATTGAGGATTGAGGATTGACGATTGAAGATTGAGGATTGAGGATTGAGGATTCAGGATTGAAGATTGAGTATTGAGGATTGAAGATTGAGGATTGAGGATTGAGGATTGATGATTGAGTATTGAGGATTGAGAATTGAGGATTGAGGGTTGAAGATTGTGTATGCAGGATTGAAGATTGAGGATTGAGGATTGAGGATTGAGGATTGACGCTGAGGGCTGAGGGTTGAGGATTGAGGTTTGAGGACTGATGACTGAGGATTGAGGTTTGAGAATTGAGGATTGAGGATTGAGGATTGAAGATTGAGGATTGGGTATTGAGGATTGAAGAATGAGGATTGAGGATTGAGGACTGAGGATTGAGGATTGAAGATTGAGGATTGAGGATTGAGGATTGAGGATTGAGTATTGAAGATTGAGTATTGAGGATTGAGGATTGAAGATTGAGGACTGGGGACTGAGTATTGAGGGTTGATTGATGAGAATTGGTGTTTGTGGATAGAGATTTAAAGATTGCAGATTGAGTATTGAGTATTGAAAACTGTGAATTGATGATATTCTATTGAGGATTGAGAATTTACAACTGATTGTTGAGGACTGAGGTCTGAAGATTGAGGATTCAGGATTGAGGATCCAGGATTGTGGTTTGAGGACTGAGGATTGAGGATTGAGGATTGAGGATTGAGGATTGAGGATTGAGGATTGAGGATTGGGGATTGAAGATTGAGGATTGGGTATTGCGTATTGAACATTGAGGATTGAGGATTGAGGATTGAGGATTGAGGATTGGGTATTGAGGATTGAAGACTGAGGATTGAGGATTGAGGATTGAGGATTGAGGATTGAAGATCGAGTATTGTGGATTGAGCATTGAGGATTGAAGATTGAGTATTGAGGATTGAATGTAGGCGATTGAGGGTTGAGGATTGAGGATTGAGGATTGAAGATTGAGGACTGGGGACTGAGTATTGAGTGTTGAGTGATGAGAATTGGTGTTTGTGGATAGAGATTTAAAGATTGCAGGTTGAGTATTGAGTATTGAAAACTGTGAATTGATGATACTCTATTGAGGATTTAGAATTTACAACTGATTGTTGAGGACTGAGGTCTGAAGATTGAGGATTCAGGATTGAGGATCCAGGATTGAGGTTTGAGGACAGAGGATTGAGGATTGAGGATTGAGGATTGAGGATTGAGGATTGAGGATTGAGGATTGGGGATTGAAGATTGAGGATTGGGTATTGCGTATTGAACATTGAGGATTGAGGATTGAGGATTGAGGATTGAGGATTGGGTATTGAGGATTGAAGACTGAGGATTGAGGATTGAGGATTGAGGATTGACGATTGAAGATTGAGGATTGAGGATTGAGGATTCAGGATTGAAGATTGAGTATTGAGGATTGAAGATTGAGGATTGAGGATTGAGGATTGATGATTGAGTATTGAGGATTGAGAATTGAGGATTGAGGGTTGAAGATTGTGTATGCAGGATTGAAGATTGAGGATTGAGGATTGAGGATTGAGGATTGACGCTGAGGGCTGAGGGTTGAGGATTGAGGTTTGAGGACTGATGACTGAGGATTGAGGTTTGAGAATTGAGGATTGAGGATTGAGGATTGAAGATTGAGGATTGGGTATTGAGGATTGAAGAATGAGGATTGAGGATTGAGGACTGAGGATTGAGGATTGAAGATTGAGGATTGAGGATTGAGGATTGAGGATTGAGTATTGAAGATTGAGTATTGAGGATTGAGGATTGAAGATTGAGGACTGGGGACTGAGTATTGAGGGTTGATTGATGAGAATTGGTGTTTGTGGATAGAGATTTAAAGATTGCAGATTGAGTATTGAGTATTGAAAACTGTGAATTGATGATATTCTATTGAGGATTGAGAATTTACAACTGATTGTTGAGGACTGAGGTCTGAAGATTGAGGATTCAGGATTGAGGATCCAGGATTGTGGTTTGAGGACTGAGGATTGAGGATTGAGGATTGAGGATTGAGGATTGAGGATTGAGGATTGAGGATTGGGGATTGAAGATTGAGGATTGGGTATTGCGTATTGAACATTGAGGATTGAGGATTGAGGATTGAGGATTGAGGATTGGGTATTGAGGATTGAAGACTGAGGATTGAGGATTGAGGATTGAGGATTGAGGATTGAAGATCGAGTATTGTGGATTGAGCATTGAGGATTGAAGATTGAGTATTGAGGATTGAATGTAGGCGATTGAGGGTTGAGGATTGAGGATTGAGGATTGAAGATTGAGGACTGGGGACTGAGTATTGAGTGTTGAGTGATGAGAATTGGTGTTTGTGGATAGAGATTTAAAGATTGCAGGTTGAGTATTGAGTATTGAAAACTGTGAATTGATGATACTCTATTGAGGATTTAGAATTTACAACTGATTGTTGAGGACTGAGGTCTGAAGATTGAGGATTCAGGATTGAGGATCCAGGATTGAGGTTTGAGGACAGAGGATTGAGGATTGAGGATTGAGGATTGAGGATTGAGGATTGAGGATTGAGGATTGGGGATTGAAGATTGAGGATTGGGTATTGCGTATTGAACATTGAGGATTGAGGATTGAGGATTGAGGATTGAGGATTGGGTATTGAGGATTGAAGACTGAGGATTGAGGATTGAGGATTGAGGATTGACGATTGAAGATTGAGGATTGAGGATTGAGGATTCAGGATTGAAGATTGAGTATTGAGGATTGAAGATTGAGGATTGAGGATTGAGGATTGATGATTGAGTATTGAGGATTGAGAATTGAGGATTGAGGGTTGAAGATTGTGTATTCAGGATTGAAGATTGAGGATTGAGGATTGAGGATTGAGGATTGACGATGAGGGCTGAGGGTTGAGGATTGAGGTTTGAGGACTGATGACTGAGGATTGAGGTTTGAGAATTGAGGATTGAGGATTGAGGATTGAAGATTGAGGATTGGGTATTGAGGATTGAAGAATGAGGATTGAGGATTGAGGACTGAGGATTGAGGATTGAAGATTGAGGATTGAGGATTGAGGATTGAGGATTGAGTATTGAAGATTGAGTATTGAGGATTGAGGATTGAAGATTGAGGACTGGGGACTGAGTATTGAGGGTTGATTGATGAGAATTGGTGTTTGTGGATAGAGATTTAAAGATTGCAGATTGAGTATTGAGTATTGAAAACTGTGAATTGATGATATTCTATTGAGGATTGAGAATTTACAACTGATTGTTGAGGACTGAGGTCTGAAGATTGAGGATTCAGGATTGAGGATCCAGGATTGTGGTTTGAGGACTGAGGATTGAGGATTGAGGATTGAGGATTGAGGATTGAGGATTGAGGATTGAGGATTGGGGATTGAAGATTGAGGATTGGGTATTGCGTATTGAACATTGAGGATTGAGGATTGAGGATTGAGGATTGAGGATTGGGTATTGAGGATTGAAGACTGAGGATTGAGGATTGAGGATTGAGGATTGAGGATTGAAGATCGAGTATTGTGGATTGAGCATTGAGGATTGAAGATTGAGTATTGAGGATTGAAGGTTGAGGATTGAGGATTGAGGGTTGATGATTGAGTATTGAGGATTGAAGATTGAGGATTGAGGATTGAGGATTGAGGACTGAGGATTGGTGGTTGAGGATTGATGATTGAGTATTGAGGATTGAAGATTGAGGATTGAGGATTGAGGATTGAGGATTGAGTATTGAGGATTGAGAATTGAGGATTGAGGATTGAGGGTTGATGATTGTGTATTCAGGATTGAAGATTGAGGATTGAGGATTGAGGATTGTGGATTGACGATGAGGTCTGAGTGTTGAGGATTGAGGTTTGAGGACTGAGGACTGAGGATTGAGGATTGGGGATTGAGGATTGAGGATTGAAGATTGAGTATTGAGGATTGAAGATAGAGGATTGAGGATTGAGGATTGATGATTGAGTATTGAGGATTGAAGATTGAGGATTGAGGATTGAGGATTGAGGACTGAGGATTGATGATTGAGGATCGATGATTGAGTATTGAGGATTGAAGATTGAGGATTGAGGATTGAGGATTGAGGATTGAGTTTTGAGGATTGAGAATTGAGGATTGAGGGTTGAAGATTGTGTATACAGTATTGAAGATTGAGGATTGAGGACTGAAGATTGAAGATTGAGGATTGAGGATTGAGGATTGAGGATTGAGTATTGAAGATTGAGTATTGAGGATTGAATGTAGGCGATTGAGGGTTGAGGATTGAGGATTGAGGATTGAAGATTGAGGACTGGGGACTGAGTATTGAGTGTTGAGTGATGAGAATTGGTGTTTGTGGATAGAGATTTAAAGATTGCAGATTGAGTATTGAGTATTGAAAACTGTGAATTGATGATACTCTATTGAGGATTTAGAATTTACAACTGATTGTTGAGGACTGAGGTCTGAAGATTGAGGATTCAGGATTGAGGATCCAGGATTGAGGTTTGAGGACAGAGGATTGAGGATTGAGGATTGAGGATTGAGGATTGAGGATTGAGGATTGAGGATTGGGGATTGAAGATTGAGGTTTGGGTATTGCGTATTGAACATTGAGGATTGAGGATTGAGGATTGAGGATTGAGGATTGGGTATTGAGGATTGAAGACTGAGGATTGAGGATTGAGGATTGAGGATTGAGGATTGAACATTGAGGATTGAGGATTGAGGATTGAAGATTGAGTATTGAGGATTGAAGATTGAGGGTTGAGGATTGAGGATTGAGGATTGAGTATTGAGGATTGAGAATTGAGGATTGAGGGTTGAAGATTGTGTATTCAGGATTGAAGATTGAGGATTGAGGATTGAGGATTGAGGATTGAGGATTGACGATGAGGGCTGAGGGTTGAGGATTGAGGTTTGAGGACTGAGGACTGAGGATTAAGGATTGAGAATTGAGGATTGAGGATTGAGGATTGAAGATTGAGGATTGGGTATTGAGGATTGAAGAATGAGGATTGAGGATTGATGATTGAGTATTGAGGATTGAAGATTGAGGATTGAGGATTGAGGATTGAGGATTGAGTTTTGAGGATTGAGAATTGAGGATTGAGGGTTGAAGATTGTGTATACAGGATTGAAGATTGAGGATTGAGGATTGAAAATTGAGGATTGAGGATTGAGGATTGAGGATTGAGTATTGAAGATTGAGTATTGAGGATTGAATGTAGGCGATTGAGGGTTGAGGATTGAGGATTGAGGATTGAAGATTGAGGACTGGGGACTGAGTATTGAGTGTTGAGTGATGAGAATTGGTGTTTGTGGATAGAGATTTAAAGATTGCAGGTTGAGTATTGAGTATTGAAAACTGTGAATTGATGATACTCTATTGAGGATTTAGAATTTACAACTGATTGTTGAGGACTGAGGTCTGAAGATTGAGGATTCAGGATTGAGGATCCAGGATTGAGGTTTGAGGACAGAGGATTGAGGATTGAGGATTGAGGATTGAGGATTGAGGATTGAGGATTGAGGATTGGGGATTGAAGATTGAGGATTGGGTATTGCGTATTGAACATTGAGGATTGAGGATTGAGGATTGAGGATTGAGGATTGGGTATTGAGGATTGAAGACTGAGGATTGAGGATTGAGGATTGAGGATTGACGATTGAAGATTGAGGATTGAGGATTGAGGATTCAGGATTGAAGATTGAGTATTGAGGATTGAAGATTGAGGATTGAGGATTGAGGATTGATGATTGAGTATTGAGGATTGAGAATTGAGGATTGAGGGTTGAAGATTGTGTATGCAGGATTGAAGATTGAGGATTGAGGATTGAGGATTGAGGATTGACGCTGAGGGCTGAGGGTTGAGGATTGAGGTTTGAGGACTGATGACTGAGGATTGAGGTTTGAGAATTGAGGATTGAGGATTGAGGATTGAAGATTGAGGATTGGGTATTGAGGATTGAAGAATGAGGATTGAGGATTGAGGACTGAGGATTGAGGATTGAAGATTGAGGATTGAGGATTGAGGATTGAGGATTGAGTATTGAAGATTGAGTATTGAGGATTGAGGATTGAAGATTGAGGACTGGGGACTGAGTATTGAGGGTTGATTGATGAGAATTGGTGTTTGTGGATAGAGATTTAAAGATTGCAGATTGAGTATTGAGTATTGAAAACTGTGAATTGATGATATTCTATTGAGGATTGAGAATTTACAACTGATTGTTGAGGACTGAGGTCTGAAGATTGAGGATTCAGGATTGAGGATCCAGGATTGTGGTTTGAGGACTGAGGATTGAGGATTGAGGATTGAGGATTGAGGATTGAGGATTGAGGATTGAGGATTGGGGATTGAAGATTGAGGATTGGGTATTGCGTATTGAACATTGAGGATTGAGGATTGAGGATTGAGGATTGAGGATTGGGTATTGAGGATTGAAGACTGAGGATTGAGGATTGAGGATTGAGGATTGAGGATTGAAGATCGAGTATTGTGGATTGAGCATTGAGGATTGAAGATTGAGTATTGAGGATTGAATGTAGGCGATTGAGGGTTGAGGATTGAGGATTGAGGATTGAAGATTGAGGACTGGGGACTGAGTATTGAGTGTTGAGTGATGAGAATTGGTGTTTGTGGATAGAGATTTAAAGATTGCAGGTTGAGTATTGAGTATTGAAAACTGTGAATTGATGATACTCTATTGAGGATTTAGAATTTACAACTGATTGTTGAGGACTGAGGTCTGAAGATTGAGGATTCAGGATTGAGGATCCAGGATTGAGGTTTGAGGACAGAGGATTGAGGATTGAGGATTGAGGATTGAGGATTGAGGATTGAGGATTGAGGATTGGGGATTGAAGATTGAGGATTGGGTATTGCGTATTGAACATTGAGGATTGAGGATTGAGGATTGAGGATTGAGGATTGGGTATTGAGGATTGAAGACTGAGGATTGAGGATTGAGGATTGAGGATTGACGATTGAAGATTGAGGATTGAGGATTGAGGATTCAGGATTGAAGATTGAGTATTGAGGATTGAAGATTGAGGATTGAGGATTGAGGATTGATGATTGAGTATTGAGGATTGAGAATTGAGGATTGAGGGTTGAAGATTGTGTATTCAGGATTGAAGATTGAGGATTGAGGATTGAGGATTGAGGATTGACGATGAGGGCTGAGGGTTGAGGATTGAGGTTTGAGGACTGATGACTGAGGATTGAGGTTTGAGAATTGAGGATTGAGGATTGAGGATTGAAGATTGAGGATTGGGTATTGAGGATTGAAGAATGAGGATTGAGGATTGAGGACTGAGGATTGAGGATTGAAGATTGAGGATTGAGGATTGAGGATTGAGGATTGAGTATTGAAGATTGAGTATTGAGGATTGAGGATTGAAGATTGAGGACTGGGGACTGAGTATTGAGGGTTGATTGATGAGAATTGGTGTTTGTGGATAGAGATTTAAAGATTGCAGATTGAGTATTGAGTATTGAAAACTGTGAATTGATGATATTCTATTGAGGATTGAGAATTTACAACTGATTGTTGAGGACTGAGGTCTGAAGATTGAGGATTCAGGATTGAGGATCCAGGATTGTGGTTTGAGGACTGAGGATTGAGGATTGAGGATTGAGGATTGAGGATTGAGGATTGAGGATTGAGGATTGGGGATTGAAGATTGAGGATTGGGTATTGCGTATTGAACATTGAGGATTGAGGATTGAGGATTGAGGATTGAGGATTGGGTATTGAGGATTGAAGACTGAGGATTGAGGATTGAGGATTGAGGATTGAGGATTGAAGATCGAGTATTGTGGATTGAGCATTGAGGATTGAAGATTGAGTATTGAGGATTGAAGGTTGAGGATTGAGGATTGAGGGTTGATGATTGAGTATTGAGGATTGAAGATTGAGGATTGAGGATTGAGGATTGAGGACTGAGGATTGGTGGTTGAGGATTGATGATTGAGTATTGAGGATTGAAGATTGAGGATTGAGGATTGAGGATTGAGGATTGTGGATTGACGATGAGGTCTGAGTGTTGAGGATTGAGGTTTGAGGACTGAGGACTGAGGATTGAGGATTGGGGATTGAGGATTGAGGATTGAAGATTGAGTATTGAGGATTGAAGATAGAGGATTGACGATTGAGGATTGATGATTGAGTATTGAGGATTGAAGATTGAGGATTGAGGATTGAGGATTGAGGACTGAGGATTGATGATTGAGGATCGATGATTGAGTATTGAGGATTGAAGATTGAGGATTGAGGATTGAGGATAGAGGATTGAGTTTTGAGGATTGAGAATTGAGGATTGAGGGTTGAAGATTGTGTATACAGTATTGAAGATTGAGGATTGAGGACTGAAGATTGAAGATTGAGGATTGAGGATTGAGGATTGAGGATTGAGTATTGAAGATTGAGTATTGAGGATTGAATGTAGGCGATTGAGGGTTGAGGATTGAGGATTGAGGATTGAAGATTGAGGACTGGGGACTGAGTATTGAGTGTTGAGTGATGAGAATTGGTGTTTGTGGATAGAGATTTAAAGATTGCAGATTGAGTATTGAGTATTGAAAACTGTGAATTGATGATACTCTATTGAGGATTTAGAATTTACAACTGATTGTTGAGGACTGAGGTCTGAAGATTGAGGATTCAGGATTGAGGATCCAGGATTGAGGTTTGAGGACAGAGGATTGAGGATTGAGGATTGAGGATTGAGGATTGAGGATTGAGGATTGAGGATTGGGGATTGAAGATTGAGGTTTGGGTATTGCGTATTGAACATTGAGGATTGAGGATTGAGGATTGAGGATTGAGGATTGGGTATTGAGGATTGAAGACTGAGGATTGAGGATTGAGGATTGAGGATTGAGGATTGAACATTGAGGATTGAGGATTGAGGATTGAAGATTGAGTATTGAGGATTGAAGATTGCGGGTTGAGGATTGAGGATTGAGGATTGAGTATTGAGGATTGAGAATTGAGGATTGAGGGTTGAAGATTGTGTATTCAGGATTGAAGATTGAGGATTGAGGATTGAGGATTGAGGATTGAGGATTGACGATGAGGGCTGAGGGTTGAGGATTGAGGTTTGAGGACTGAGGACTGAGGATTAAGGATTGAGAATTGAGGATTGAGGATTGAGGATTGAAGATTGAGGATTGGGTATTGAGGATTGAAGAATGAGGATTGAGGATTGAGGACTGAGGATTGAGGATTGAAGATTGAGGATTGAGGATTGAGGATTGAGGATTGAGAATTGAAGATTGAGTATTGAGGATTGAGGATTGAAGATTGAGGACTGGGGACTGAGTATTGAGGGTTGAGTGATGAGAATTGGTGTTTGTGGATAGAGATTTAAAGATTGCAGATTGAGTATTGAGTATTGAAAACTGTGAATTGATGATATTCTATTGAGGATTGAGAATTTACAGCTGTTTGTTGAGGACTGAGGTCTGAAGATTGAGGATTCAGGATTGAGGATTGAGGATTGAAGATTGAGGATTGGGGATTGAGGATTGAGGATTGAAGATTGAGTATTGAGGATTGAAGATTGAGGATTGAGGATTGAGGATTGATGATTGAGTATTGAGGATTGAAGATTGAGGATTGAGGATTGAGGATTGAGGACTGAGGATTGATGATTGAGGATTGATGATTGAGTATTGAGGATTGAAGATTGAGGATTGAGGATTGAGGATTGAGGATTGAGTTTGGAGGATTGAGAATTGAGGATTGAGGGTTGAAGATTGTGTATACAGGATTGAAGATTGAGGATTGAGGATTGAGGATTGAGGATTGACGATGAGGGCTGAGGGTTGAGTATTGAGGTTTGAGGACTGAGGACTGAGGATTGAGGATTGAGAATTGAGGATTGAGGATTGAGGATTGAAGATTGAGGATTGGGTATTGAGGATTGAAGGATGAGGATTCAGGATTGAGGACTGAGGATTGAGGATTGAAGATTGAGGATTGAGGATTGAGGATTGAGGATTGAGTATTGAAGATTGAGTATTGAGGATTGAATGTAGGGGATTGAGGGTTGAGGATTGAGGATTGGGGATTGAGGATTGAGGATTGAGGATTGAAGATTGAGTATTGAGGATTGAAGATTGAGGACTGAGGATTGAAGATTGAGGATTGGGTATTGAGGATTGAAGAATGAGGATTCAGGATTGAGGGCTGAGGATTGAGGATTGAGGATTGAGGATTGAGGATTGACGATGAGGGCTGAGGGTTGAGTATTGAGGTTTGAGGACTGAGGACTGAGGATTGAGGATTGAGAATTGAGGATTGAGGATTGAGGATTGAAGATTGAGTATTGAGGATTGAAGATTGATGATTGAGGATTGAGGATTGATGATTGAGTATTGAGGATTGAAGATTGAGGATTGAGGATTGAGGATTGAGTACTGAGGATTGATGATTGAGGATTGATGATTGAGTATTGAGGGTTGAAGATTGAGGATTGAGGATAGAGGATTAAAGATTGAGTGTTGAGGATTGAGAATTGAGGATTGAGGGTTGAAGATTGTGTATTCAGAATTGAAGATTGAGGATTGAGGATTGAGGATTGAGGATTGACGATGAGGGCTGAGGGTTGAGGATTGAGGTTTGAGGACTGAGGACTGAGGATTAAGGATTGAGAATTGAGGATTGAGGATTGAGGATTGAAGATTGAGGATTGGGTATTGAGGATTGAAGAATGAGGATTGAGGATTGAGGATTGAAGACTGACGATTGAGGGTTGAGGATTGAGGATTGAGGATTGATGATTGAGGATTGAGGATTGAGGATTGAGGATTGAGGATTGAGTATTGAAGATTGAGGATTGATGATTGAGGATTGAGGATTGATGATTGAGGATTGATTATTGGGGATTGAGGATTGAAGATTGAGTATTGAGGATTGAAGATTGAGGATTGAGGATTGAAGATTGAGGATTGGGTATTGAGGACTGAAGAATGAGGATTCAGGATTGAGGACTGAGGATTGAGGATTGAAGATTGAGGATTGAGGATTGAGGATTGAGGATTGAGTATTGAAGATTGAGTATTGAGGATTGAATGTAGGGGATTGAGGGTTGAGGATTGAGGACTGAGGATTGAGGATTGAGGATTGAGGATTGAAGATTGAGTATTGAGGATTGAAGATTGATGATTGAGGATTGAGGATTGATGATTGAGTATTGAGGATTGAAGATTGAGGATTGAGGATTGAGGATTGAGTACTGAGGATTGATGATTGAGGATTGATGATTGAGTATTGAGGATTGAAGATTGAGGATTGAGGATAGAGGATTAAAGATTGGGTGTTGAGGATTGAGAATTGAGGATTGAGGGTTGAAGATTGTGTATTCAGAATTGAAGATTGAGGATTGAGGATTGAGGATTGAGGATTGACGATGAGGGCTGAGGGTTGAGGATTGAGGTTTGAGGACTGAGGACTGAGGATTAAGGATTGAGAATTGAGGACTGAGGACTGAGGATTGAGGATTGAGAATTGAGGATTGAGTATTGGGGATTGAATGTAGGGGATTGAGGGTTGAGGATTGAGGATTGAGGATTGAAGATTGAGGACTGGGGACTGAGTATTGAGTGTTGAGTGATGAGAATTGGTGTTTGTGGATAGAGATTTAAAGATTGCAGATTGAGTATTGAGTATTGAAAACTGTGAATTGATGATATTCTATTGAGGATTGAGAATTTACAACTGATTGTTGAGGACTGAGGTCTGAAGATTGAGGATTCAGGATTGAGGATCCAGGATTGGGGTTTGAGGACTGAGGATTGAGGATTGAGGATTGAGGATTGAGGATTGAGGATTGAGGATTGAGGATTGGGGATTGAAGATGGAGGATTGGGTATTTGGTATTGAACATTGAGGATTGAGGGTTGAGGATTGAGGATTGAGCATTGGGTATTGAGGATTGAAGACTGAGGATTGAGGATTGAGGATTGAGGATTGAGGATTGAAGATTGAGGATTGAGGATTGAGGATTGAGGATTGAAGATTGAGTATTGAGGATTGAAGATTGAGGATTGAGGATTGAGGATTGAGGATTGACGATGAGGGCTGAGGGTTGAGGATTGAGGTTTGAGGACTGAGGACTGAGGATTGTGGATTGAGAATTGAGGATTGAGGATTGGGGATTGAAGATTGAGGATTGGGTATTGAGGATTGAAGAATGAGGATTGAGGATTGAGGACTGAGGATTGAGGATTGAAGATTGAGGATTGAGGATTGAGGATTGAGGATTGAGTATTGAAGATTGGGTATTGAGGATTGAATGTAGGGGATTGAGGGTTGAGGATTGAGGATTGAGAATTGAAGATTGAGGACTGGGGACTGAGTATTGAGGGTTGAGTGATGAGAATTGGTGTTTGTGGTTAGAGATTTAAAGATTGCAGATTGAGTATTGAATATTGAAAACTGTGAATTGATGATATTCTATTGAGGATTGAGAATTTACAACTGATTGTTGAGGGCTGAGGGCTGAAAATTGAGGATTCAGGATTGAGGATTCAGAATTGAGGTTTAAGGACTGAGGATTGAGGGTTGAAGATTGATTATTGAGGATTGAAGATTGAAGATTGAGGGTTGAGGAATGATGATTGAGGATGAGGGCTGAGGGTTGAGGATTGAGGCTTGAGGATTGAGGACTGAGGATTGAGGATTGAGGATTGATGATTGAGTATTGAGGATTGAAGATTGAGGATTGAGGATTGAGGATTGAGGATTGAGGATTGAAGATTGAGGATTGGGGGACTGAGTGTTGAGGGTTGAGTGATGAGAATTGATGTTTGTGGATAGAGATTCAAAGATAGCAGATTGAGTATTGAGTATTGAAAACTGTGAATTGATGATATTCTATTGAGGAATGAGAATTGACAACTGATTTTTGAGCTCTGAGGTCTGAAGATTGAGGATTCAGGATTGAGGATTCAGGATTGAGGTTTGAGTACTGAGGATTGAGGATTGAGGATTGAGGATTGAGGATTGAGGATTGAGGATTGAGGATTGAAGATTGAGGATTGGGTATTGCTGACTGAACATTGAGGATTGAGGATTGAGGATTGAGTATTGAGGATTGGGGATTGAAGATTGAATATTGATGATTGAAGATTGAGGATTGAGGATTGAGGATTGAGGATTGACTATGAGGGCTGATGGTTGAGGATTGAGGTTTGAGGAATGAGGACTGAGGATTGAGGATTGAGAATTGAGGATTGAGGATTGAGGATTGAAGATTGAGGATTGGGTATTGAGGATCGAAGACTGAGGATTGAGGATTGAGGATTGAGAATTGAGGATTGAAGATTGAGGATTGAGGATTGAGGATTGAGGATTGAGGATTGAAGATTGAGTATTGAGGATTGAAGATTGAGGATTGAGGATTGAGGATTGATGATTGAGTATTGTGGATTGAAGATTGAGGATTGAGGATTGAGGATTGGGGACTGAGGATTGATGATTGTGGATTGATGATTGAGTATTGAGGATTGAAGATTGAGGATTGAGGATTGAGGATTAAGGATTGAGTGTTGAGGATTGAGAATTGAGGATTGAGGGTTGAAGACTGTGTATTCAGGATTGAAGATTGAGGATTGAGGATTGAGGATTGAGGATTGACGATGAGGGCTGAGGGTTGAGGATTGAGGTTTGAGGACCGAGGACTCAGGATTGAGGATTGAGAATTGAGGATTGAGGATTGAGGATTGAAGATTGAGGATTGGGTATTGAGGATTGAAGAATGAGGATTGAGGATTGAGGACTGAGGATTGGGGATTGAAGATTGAGGACTGAGGATTGAGGATTGAGGATTGAGGATTGAGGATTGAGAATTGAAGATTGAGTATTGAGGTTTGAAGATTGAGGATTTTGGATTGAGGATTGAGGATTGAGTATTGAACATTGAGGATTGGGGATTGAGGATTGACGATTGAGGATTCAGTATTGAGGATTGAGAATTGAGGATTGAGGATTGAAGGTTGAGTATTGAGGATTGAAGATTGAGGATTGAGGATTGAGTATTGAGGATTGACTATGAGGGCTGAGGGTTGAGGATTGAGGTTTGAGGACTGAGGACTGAGGATTGAGGATTGAGAATTGAGGATTGGGGATTGAGGATTGAAGATTGAGGATTGGGTATTGAGGATCGAAGACTGAGGATTGACGATTGAGGATTGAGGATTGAGGATTGAAGATTGAGGATTGGGGATTGAGGATTGAGGATTGAAGATTGAGTATTGAGGATTGAAGATTGAGGATTGAGGATTGAGGATTGAGGATTGAGTATTGAGGATTGAAGATTGAGGATTGAGGCTTGAGGATTGAGGACTGAGGATTGATGATTGAGGATTGATGATTGAGTATTGAGGATTGAAGATTGAGGATTGAGGATTGAGGATTGAGGATTGAGTTTTGAGGATTGAGAATTGAGGATTGAGGGTTGAAGATTGTGTATACAGGATTGAAGATTGAGGATTGAGGATTGAAGATTGAGGATTGAGGATTGAGGATTGAGGATTGAGTATTGAAGATTGAGTATTGAGGATTGAATGTAGCCGATTGAGGGTTGAGGATTGAGGATTGAGGATTGAAGATTGAGGACTGGGGACTGAGTATTGAGTGTTGAGTGATGAGAATTGGTGTTTGTGGGTAGAGATTTAAAGATTGCAGGTTGAGTATTGAGTATTGAAAACTGTGAATTGATGATACTCTATTGAGGATTTAGAATTTACAACTGATTGTTGAGGACTGAGGTCTGAAGATTGAGGATTCAGGATTGAGGATCCAGGATTGAGGTTTGAGGACAGAGGATTGAGGATTGAGGATTGAGGATTGAGGATTGAGGATTGAGGATTGAGGATTGGGGATTGAAGATTGAGGATTGGGTATTGCGTATTGAACATTGAGGATTGAGGATTGAGGATTGAGGATTGAGGATCGGGTATTGAGGATTGAAGACTGAGGATTGAGGATTGAGGATTGAGGATTGAGGATTGAAGATTGAGGATTGAGGATTGAGGATTCAGGATTGAAGATTGAGTATTGAGGATTGAAGATTGAGGATTGAGGATTGAGGATTGATGATTGAGTATTGAGGATTGAGAATTGAGGATTGAGGGTTGAAGATTGTGTATTCAGGATTGAAGATTGAGGATTGAGGATTGAGGATTGAGGATTGACGATGAGGGCTGAGGGTTGAGGATTGAGGTTTGAGGACTGAGGACTGAGGATTGAGGATTGAGAATTGAGGATTGAGGATTGAGGATTGAAGATTGAGGATTGGGTATTGAGGATTGAAGAATGAGGATTGAGGATTGAGAACTGAGGATTGAGGATTGAAGATTGAGGATTGAGGAATGAGGATTGAGGATTGAGTATTGAAGATTGAGTATTGAGGATTGAGGATTGAAGATTGAGGACAGGGGACTGAGTATTGAGGGTTGAGTGATGAGAATTGGTGTTTGTGGATAGAGATTTAAAGATTGCAGATTGAGTATTGAGTATTGAAAACTGTGAATTGATGATATTCTATTGAGGATTGAGAATTTACAACTGATTGTTGAGGACTGAGGTCTGAAGATTGAGGATTCAGGATTGAGGATCCAGGATTGAGGTTTGAGGACTGAGGATTGAGGATTGAGGATTGAGGATTGAGGATTGAGGATTGAGGATTGAGGATTGGGGATTGAAGATTAAGGATTGGGTATTGCGTATTGAACATTGAGGATTGAGGATTGAGGATTGAGGATTGAGGATTGGGTATTGAGGATTGAAGACTGAGGATTGAGGATTGAGGATTGAGGATTGAGGATTGAAGATTGAGTATTGTGGATTGAGGATTGAGGATTGAAGATTGAGTATTGAGGATTGAAGGTTGAGGATTGAGGATTGAGGATTGAGGATTGACGATGAGGGCTGAGGGTTGAGGATTGAGGTTTGAGGACTGAGGACTGAGGATTGAGGATTGAGAATTGAGGATTGAGGATTGACGATTGAAGATTGAGGATTGGGTATTGAGGATTGAAGAATGAGGATTGAGGATTGAGGACTGAGGACTGAGGATTGAAGATTGAGAATTGAGGATTGAGGATTGAGGATTGAGTATTGAAGATTGAGTATTGAGGATTGAATGTAGGGGATTGAGAGTTGAGGATTGAGGATTGAGGATTGAAGATTGAGGACTGGGGACTGAGTATTGAGGGTTGAATGATGAGAATTGGTGTTTGTGGATAGAGATTTAAAGATTGCAGATTGAGTATTGAGTATTGAAAACTGTGAATTGATGATATTCTATTGAGCATTGAGAATTTACAACTGATTGTTGAGGGCTGAGGGCTGAAAATTGAGGATTCAGGATTGAGGATTCAGAATTGAGGTTTGAGGACTGAGGATTGAGGGTTGAAGATTGATTATTGAGGATTGAAGATTGAAGATTGAGGATTGAGGAATGAGGATTGAGGATTGAGGATGTGGGCTGAGGGTTGAGGATTGAGGTTTGAGGATTGAGGACTGAGGATTGAGGATTGAGGATTGATGATTGAGTATTGAGGATTGAAGATTGAGGATTGAGGATTGAGGATTGAGGATTGAGGATTGAAGATTGAGGATTGGGGGACTGAGTGTTGAGGGTTGAGTGATGAGAATTGATGTTTGTGGATAGAGATTTAAAGATAGCAGATTGAGTATTGAGTATTGAAAACTGTGAATTGATGATATTCTATTGAGGATTGAGAATTGACAACTGATTTTTGAGCACTGAGGTCTGAAGATTGAGGATTCAGGATTGAGGATTCAGGATTGAGGTTTGAGTACTGAGGATTGAGGATTGAGGATTGAGGATTGAGGATTGAGGATTCAGGATTGAGGATTGAGGATTGAAGATTGAGGATTGGGTATTGCTGACTGAACATTGAGGATTGAGGATTGAGGATTGAGTATTGAGGATTGAGGACTGAAGGTTGAATATTGATGATTGAAGATTGAGGATTGAGGATTGAGGATTGAGGATTGACTATGAGGGCTGATGGTTGAGGATTGAGGTTTGAGGACTGAGGACTGAGGATTGAGGATTGAGAATTGAGGATTGAGGATTGAGGACTGAAGATTGAGGATTGGGTATTGAGGATCGAAGACTGAGGATTGAGGATTGAGGATTGAGGATTGAGGATTGAAGATTGAGTATTGAGGATTGAGGATTGAGGATTGAAGATTGAGTATTGAGGATTGAAGATTGAGGATTGAGGATTGAGGATTGATGATTGAGTATTGAGGATTGAAGATTGAGGATTGAGGATTGAGGATTGAGGACTGAGGATTGATGATTGTGGATTGATGATTGAGTATTGAGGATTGAAGATTGAGGATTGAGGATTGAGGATTAAGGATTGAGTGTTGAGGATTGAGAATTGAGGATTGAGGGTTGAAGATTGTGTATTCAGGATTGAAGATTGAGGATTGAGGATTGAGGATTGAGGATTGACGATGAGGGCTGAGGGTTGAGGATTGAGGTTTGAGGACCGAGGACTGAGGGTTGAGGATTGAGTATTGAGGATTGAGGATTGAGGATTGAAGATTGAGGATTGGGTATTGAGGATTGAAGAATGAGGATTGAGGATTGAGGACTGAGGATTGGGGATTGAAGATTGAGGACTGAGGATTGAGGATTGAGGATTGAGGATTGAGGATTGAGAATTGAAGGTTGAGTATTGAGGTTTGAAGATTGAGGATTTTGGATTGAGGATTGAGGATTGAGTATTGAACATTGAGGATTGGGGATTGAGGATTGACGATTGAGGATTCAGTATTGAGGATTGAGAATTGAGGATTGAGGATTGAAGGTTGAGTATTGAGGATTGAAGATTGAGGATTGAGGATTGAGTATTGAGGATTGACTATGAGGGCTGAGGGTTGAGGATTGAGGTTTGAGGACTGAGGACTGAGGATTGAGGATTGAGAATTGAGGATTGGGGATTGAGGATTGAAGATTGAGGATTGGGTATTGAGGATCGAAGACTGAGGATTGACGATTGAGGATTGAGGATTGAGGATTGAAGATTGAGGATTGGGGATTGAGGATTGAGGATTGAAGATTGAGTATTGAGGATTGAAGATTGAGGATTGAGGATTGAGGATTGAAGATTGAGTACTGAGGATTGATGATTGAGGATTGAGGATTGAGGATTGATGATTGAGTATTGAGGATTGAGAATTGAGGATTGAGGGTTGAAGATTGTGTATTCAGGATTGAAGATTGAGGATTGAGGATTGAGGATTGAGGATTGACGATGAGGGCTGAGGGTTGAGGATTGAGGTTTGAGGACTGAGGACTGAGGATTGAGGATTGAGAATTGAGGATTGAGGATTGAGGATTGAAGATTGAGGATTGGGTATTGAGGATTGAAGAATGAGGATTGAGGATTGAGAACTGAGGATTGAGGATTGAAGATTGAGGATTGAGGAATGAGGATTGAGGATTGAGTATTGAAGATTGAGTATTGAGGATTGAGGATTGAAGACTGAGGACAGGGGACTGAGTATTGAGGGTTGAGTGATGAGAATTGGTGTTTGTGGATAGAGATTTAAAGATTGCAGATTGAGTATTGAGTATTGAAAACTGTGAATTGATGATATTCTATTGATGATTGAGAATTTACAACTGATTGTTGAGGACTGAGGTCTGAAGATTGAGGATTCAGGATTGAGGATCCAGGATTGAAGTTTGAGGACTGAGGATTGAGGGTTGAAGATTGATTATTGAGGATTGAAGATTGAAGATTGAGGATTGAGGAATGAGGATTGAGGATTGAGGATGAGGGCTGAGGGTTGAGGATTGAGGTTTGAGGATTGAGGACTGAGGATTGAGGATTGAGGATTGATGATTGAGTATTGAGGATTGAAGATTGAGGATTGAGGATTGAGGATTGAGGATTGAGGATTGAAGATTGAGGATTGGGGGACTGAGTGTTGAGGGTTGAGTGATGAGAATTGATGTTTGTGGATAGAGATTTAAAGATAGCAGATTGAGTATTGAGTATTGAAAACTGTGAATTGATGATATTCTATTGAGGATTGAGAATTGACAACTGATTTTTGAGCACTGAGGTCTGAAGATTGAGGATTCAGGATTGAGGATTCAGGATTGAGGTTTGAGTACTGAGGATTGAGGATTGAGGATTGAGGATTGAGGATTGAGGATTGAGGATTGAGGATTGAAGATTGAGGATTGGGTATTGCTGACTGAACATTGAGGATTGAGGATTGAGGATTGAGTATTGAGGATTGAGGACTGAAGGTTGAATATTGATGATTGAAGATTGAGGATTGAGGATTGAGGATTGAGGATTGACTATGAGGGCTGATGGTTGAGGATTGAGGTTTGAGGACTGAGGACTGAGGATTGAGGATTGAGAATTGAGGATTGAGGATTGAGGACTGAAGATTGAGGATTGGGTATTGAGGATCGAAGACTGAGGATTGAGGATTGAGGATTGAGGATTGAGGATTGAAGATTGAGTATTGAGGATTGAGGATTGAGGATTGAAGATTGAGTATTGAGGATTGAAGATTGAGGATTGAGGATTGAGGATTGATGATTGAGTATTGAGGATTGAAGATTGAGGATTGAGGATTGAGGATTGAGGACTGAGGATTGATGATTGTGGATTGATGATTGAGTATTGAGGATTGAAGATTGAGGATTGAGGATTGAGGATTAAGGATTGAGTGTTGAGGATTGAGAATTGAGGATTGAGGGTTGAAGATTGTGTATTCAGGATTGAAGATTGAGGATTGAGGATTGAGGATTGAGGATTGACGATGAGGGCTGAGGGTTGAGGATTGAGGTTTGAGGACCGAGGACTGAGGATTGAGGATTGAGTATTGAGGATTGAGGATTGAGGATTGAAGATTGAGGATTGGGTATTGAGGATTGAAGAATGAGGATTGAGGATTGAGGACTGAGGATTGGGGATTGAAGATTGAGGACTGAGGATTGAGGATTGAGGATTGAGGATTGAGGATTGAGAATTGAAGGTTGAGTATTGAGGTTTGAAGATTGAGGATTTTGGATGGAGGATTGAGGATTGAGTATTGAACATTGAGGATTGGGGATTGAGGATTGACGATTGAGGATTCAGTATTGAGGATTGAGAATTGAGGATTGAGGATTGAAGGTTGAGTATTGAGGATTGAAGATTGAGGATTGAGGATTGAGTATTGAGGATTGACTATGAGGGCTGAGGGTTGAGGATTGAGGTTTGAGGACTGAGGACTGAGGATTGAGGATTGAGAATTGAGGATTGGGGATTGAGGATTGAAGATTGAGGATTGGGTATTGAGGATCGAAGACTGAGGATTGACGATTGAGGATTGAGGATTGAGGATTGAAGATTGAGGATTGGGGATTGAGGATTGAGGATTGAAGATTGAGTATTGAGGATTGAAGATTGAGGATTGAGGATTGAGGATTGACGATTGAGTATTGAGGATTGAAGATTGAGGATTGAGGATTGAGGATTGAGGACTGAGGATTGATGATTGAGGATTGATGATTGAGTATTGAGGATTGAAGATTGAGGATTGAGGATTGAGGATTGAGGATTGAGTTTTGAGGATTGAGAATTGAGGATTGAGGGTTGAAGATTGTGTATACAGGATTGAAGATTGAGGATTGAGGATTGAAGATTGAGGATTGAGGATTGAGGATTGAAGATTGAGTATTGAGGATTGAATGTAGGCGATTGAGGGTTGAGGATTGAGGATTGAGGATTGAGGATTGAGGATTGAGGATTGAGGATTGAAGATTGAGGATTGGGTATTGCTGACTGAACATTGAGGATTGAGGATTGAGGATTGAGTATTGAGGATTGAGGACTGAAGGTTGAATATTGATGATTGAAGATTGAGGATTGAGGATTGAGGATTGAGGATTGACTATGAGGGCTGATGGTTGAGGATTGAGGTTTGAGGACTGAGGACTGAGGATTGAGGATTGAGAATTGAGGATTGAGGATTGAGGACTGAAGATTGAGGATTGGGTATTGAGGATCGAAGACTGAGGATTGAGGATTGAGGATTGAGGATTGAGGATTGAAGATTGAGTATTGAGGATTGAGGATTGAGGATTGAAGATTGAGTATTGAGGATTGAAGATTGAGGATTGAGGATTGAGGATTGATGATTGAGTATTGAGGATTGAAGATTGAGGATTGAGGATTGAGGATTGAGGACTGAGGATTGATGATTGTGGATTGATGATTGAGTATTGAGGATTGAAGATTGAGGATTGAGGATTGAGGATTAAGGATTGAGTGTTGAGGATTGAGAATTGAGGATTGAGGGTTGAAGATTGTGTATTCAGGATTGAAGATTGAGGATTGAGGATTGAGGATTGAGGATTGACGATGAGGGCTGAGGGTTGAGGATTGAGGTTTGAGGACCGAGGACTGAGGATTGAGGATTGAGTATTGAGGATTGAGGATTGAGGATTGAAGATTGAGGATTGGGTATTGAGGATTGAAGAATGAGGATTGAGGATTGAGGACTGAGGATTGGGGATTGAAGATTGAGGACTGAGGATTGAGGATTGAGGATTGAGGATTGAGGATTGAGAATTGAAGGTTGAGTATTGAGGTTTGAAGATTGAGGATTTTGGATGGAGGATTGAGGATTGAGTATTGAACATTGAGGATTGGGGATTGAGGACTGAGGATTGATGATTGTGGATTGATGATTGAGTATTGAGGATTGAAGATTGAGGATTGAGGATTGAGGATTAAGGATTGAGTGTTGAGGATTGAGAATTGAGGATTGAGGGTTGAAGATTGTGTATTCAGGATTGAAGATTGAGGATTGAGGATTGAGGATTGAGGATTGACGATGAGGGCTGAGGGTTGAGGATTGAGGTTTGAGGACCGAGGACTGAGGATTGAGGATTGAGTATTGAGGATTGAGGATTGAGGATTGAAGATTGAGGATTGGGTATTGAGGATTGAAGAATGAGGATTGAGGATTGAGGACTGAGGATTGGGGATTGAAGATTGAGGACTGAGGATTGAGGATTGAGGATTGAGGATTGAGGATTGAGAATTGAAGGTTGAGTATTGAGGTTTGAAGATTGAGGATTTTGGATGGAGGATTGAGGATTGAGTATTGAACATTGAGGATTGGGGATTGAGGATTGACGATTGAGGATTCAGTATTGAGGATTGAGAATTGAGGATTGAGGATTGAAGGTTGAGTATTGAGGATTGAAGATTGAGGATTGAGGATTGAGTATTGAGGATTGACTATGAGGGCTGAGGGTTGAGGATTGAGGTTTGAGGACTGAGGACTGAGGATTGAGGATTGAGAATTGAGGATTGGGGATTGAGGATTGAAGATTGAGGATTGGGTATTGAGGATCGAAGACTGAGGATTGACGATTGAGGATTGAGGATTGAGGATTGAAGATTGAGGATTGGGGATTGAGGATTGAGGATTGAAGATTGAGTATTGAGGATTGAAGATTGAGGATTGAGGATTGAGGATTGACGATTGAGTATTGAGGATTGAAGATTGAGGATTGAGGATTGAGGATTGAGGACTGAGGATTGATGATTGAGGATTGATGATTGAGTATTGAGGATTGAAGATTGAGGATTGAGGATTGAGGATTGAGGATTGAGTTTTGAGGATTGAGAATTGAGGATTGAGGGTTGAAGATTGTGTATACAGGATTGAAGATTGAGGATTGAGGATTGAAGATTGAGGATTGAGGATTGAGGATTGAAGATTGAGTATTGAGGATTGAATGTAGGCGATTGAGGGTTGAGGATTGAGGATTGAGGATTGAGGATTGAGGATTGAGGATTGAGGATTGAAGATTGAGGATTGGGTATTGCTGACTGAACATTGAGGATTGAGGATTGAGGATTGAGTATTGAGGATTGAGGACTGAAGGTTGAATATTGATGATTGAAGATTGAGGATTGAGGATTGAGGATTGAGGATTGACTATGAGGGCTGATGGTTGAGGATTGAGGTTTGAGGACTGAGGACTGAGGATTGAGGATTGAGAATTGAGGATTGAGGATTGAGGACTGAAGATTGAGGATTGGGTATTGAGGATCGAAGACTGAGGATTGAGGATTGAGGATTGAGGATTGAGGATTGAAGATTGAGTATTGAGGATTGAGGATTGAGGATTGAAGATTGAGTATTGAGGATTGAAGATTGAGGATTGAGGATTGAGGATTGATGATTGAGTATTGAGGATTGAAGATTGAGGATTGAGGATTGAGGATTGAGGACTGAGGATTGATGATTGTGGATTGATGATTGAGTATTGAGGATTGAAGATTGAGGATTGAGGATTGAGGATTAAGGATTGAGTGTTGAGGATTGAGAATTGAGGATTGAGGGTTGAAGATTGTGTATTCAGGATTGAAGATTGAGGATTGAGGATTGAGGATTGAGGATTGACGATGAGGGCTGAGGGTTGAGGATTGAGGTTTGAGGACCGAGGACTGAGGATTGAGGATTGAGTATTGAGGATTGAGGATTGAGGATTGAAGATTGAGGATTGGGTATTGAGGATTGAAGAATGAGGATTGAGGATTGAGGACTGAGGATTGGGGATTGAAGATTGAGGACTGAGGATTGAGGATTGAGGATTGAGGATTGAGGATTGAGAATTGAAGGTTGAGTATTGAGGTTTGAAGATTGAGGATTTTGGATGGAGGATTGAGGATTGAGTATTGAACATTGAGGATTGGGGATTGAGGATTGACGATTGAGGATTCAGTATTGAGGATTGAGAATTGAGGATTGAGGATTGAAGGTTGAGTATTGAGGATTGAAGATTGAGGATTGAGGATTGAGTATTGAGGATTGACTATGAGGGCTGAGGGTTGAGGATTGAGGTTTGAGGACTGAGGACTGAGGATTGAGGATTGAGAATTGAGGATTGGGGATTGAGGATTGAAGATTGAGGATTGGGTATTGAGGATCGAAGACTGAGGATTGACGATTGAGGATTGAGGATTGAGGATTGAAGATTGAGGATTGGGGATTGAGGATTGAGGATTGAAGATTGAGTATTGAGGATTGAAGATTGAGGATTGAGGATTGAGGATTGACGATTGAGTATTGAGGATTGAAGATTGAGGATTGAGGATTGAGGATTGAGGACTGAGGATTGATGATTGAGGATTGATGATTGAGTATTGAGGATTGAAGATTGAGGATTGAGGATTGAGGATTGAGGATTGAGTTTTGAGGATTGAGAATTGAGGATTGAGGGTTGAAGATTGTGTATACAGGATTGAAGATTGAGGATTGAGGATTGAAGATTGAGGATTGAGGATTGAGGATTGAAGATTGAGTATTGAGGATTGAATGTAGGCGATTGAGGGTTGAGGATTGAGGATTGAGGATTGAAGATTGAGGACTGGGGACTGAGTATTGAGTGTTGAGTGATGAGAATTGGTGTTTGTGGATAGAGATTTAAAGATTGCAGGTTGAGTATTGAGTATTGAAAACTGTGAATTGATGATACTCTATTGAGGATTTAGAATTTACTACTGATTGTTGAGGACTGAGGTCTGAAGATTGAGGATTCAGGATTGAGGATCCAGGATTGAGGTTTGAGGACAGAGGATTAAGGATTGAGGATTGAGGATTGAGGATTGAGGATTGAGGATTGAGGATTGGGGATTGAAGATTGAGGATTGGGTATTGCGTATTGAACATTGAGGATTGAGGATTGAGGATTGAGGATTGAGGATTGGGTATTGAGGATTGAAGACTGAGGATTGAGAATTGAGGATTGAGGATTGAGGATTGAAGATTGAGGATTGAGGATTGAGGATTCAGGATTGAAGATTGAGTACTGAGGATTGAAGATTGAGGATTGAGGATTGAGGATTGATGATTGAGTATTGAGGATTGAGAATTGAGGATTGAGGGTTGAAGATTGTGTATTCAGGATTGAAGATTGAGGATTGAGGATTGAGGATTGAGGATTGACGATGAGGGCTGAGGGTTGAGGATTGAGGTTTGAGGACTGAGGACTGAGGATTGAGGATTGAGAATTGAGGATTGAGGATTGAGGATTGAAGATTGAGGATTGGGTATTGAGGATTGAAGAATGAGGATTGAGGATTGAGAACTGAGGATTGAGGATTGAAGATTGAGGATTGAGGAATGAGGATTGAGGATTGAGTATTGAAGATTGAGTATTGAGGATTGAGGATTGAAGATTGAGGACAGGGGACTGAGTATTAAGGGTTGAGTGATGAGAATTGGTGTTTGTGGATAGAGATTTAAAGATTGCAGATTGAGTATTGAGTATTGAAAACTGTGAATTGATGATATTCTATTGAGGATTGAGAATTTACATCTGATTGTTGAGGACTGAGGTCTGAAGATTGAGGATTCAGGATTGAGGATCCAGGATTGAAGTTTGAGGACTGAGGATTGAGGATTGAGGATTGAGGATTGAGGATTGAGGATTGAGGATTGAGGATTGGGGATTGAAGATTGAGGATTGGGTATTGCGTATTGAACATTGAGGATTGAGGATTGAGGATTGAGGATTGAGGATTGGGTATTGAGGATTGAAGACTGAGGATTGAGGATTGAGGATTGAGGATTGAGGATTGAAGATTGAGTATTGTGGATTGAGGATTGAGGATTGAAGATTGAGTATTGAGGATTGAAGGTTGAGGATTGAGGATTGAGGATTGAGGATTGACGATGAGGGCTGAGGGTTGAGGATTGAGGTTTGAGGACTGAGGACTGAGGATTGAGGATTGAGAATTGAGGATTGAGGATTGACGATTGAAGATTGAGGATTGGGTATTGAGGATTGAAGAATGAGGATTGAGGATTGAGGACTGAGGACTGAGGATGGAAGATTGAGAATTGAGGATTGAGGATTGAGGATTGAGTATTGAAGATTGAGTATTGAGGATTGAATGTAGGGGATTGAGAGTTGAGGATTGAGGATTGAGGATTGAAGATTGAGGACTGGGGACTGAGTATTGAGGGTTGAATAATGAGAATTGGTGTTTGTGGATAGAGATTTAAAGATTGCAGATTGAGTATTGAGTATTGAAAACTGTGAATTGATGATATTCTATTGAGGATTGAGAATTTACAACTGATTGTTGAGGGCTGAGGGCTGAAAATTGAGGGTTCAGGATTGAGGATTCAGAATTGAGGTTTGAGGACTGAGGATTGAGGGTTGAAGATTGATTATTGAGGATTGAAGATTGAAGATTGAGGATTGAGGAATGAGGATTGAGGATTGAGGATGAGGGCTGAGGGTTGAGGATTGAGGATTGAGGTTTGAGGATTGAGGACTGAGGATTGAGGATTGAGGATTGATGATTGAGTATTGAGGATTGAAGATTGAGGATTGAGGATTGAGGATCGAGGATTGAGGATTGAAGATTGAGGATTGGGGGACTGAGTGTTGAGGGTTGAGTGATGAGAATTGATGTTTGTGGATAGAGATTTAAAGATAGCAGATTGAGTATTGAGTATTGAAAACTGTGAATTGATGATATTCTATTGAGGATTGAGAATTGACAACTGATTTTTGAGCACTGAGGTCTGAAGATTGAGGATTCAGGATTGAGGATTCAGGATTGAGGTTTGAGTACTGAGGATTGAGGATTGAGGATTGAGGATTGAGGATTGAGGATTGAGGATTGAGGATTGAAGATTGAGGATTGGGTATTGCTGACTGAACATTGAGGATTGAGGATTGAGGATTGAGTATTGAGGATTGAGGACTGAAGGTTGAATATTGATGATTGAAGATTGAGGATTGAGGATTGAGGATTGACTATGAGGGCTGATGGTTGAGGATTGAGGTTTGAGGACTGAGGACTGAGGATTGAGGATTGAGAATTGAGGATTGAGGATTGAGGACTGAAGATTGAGGATTGGGTATTGAGGATCGAAGACTGAGGATTGAGGATTGGGGATTGAGGATTGAGGATTGAGGATTGAAGATTGAGGATTGAGGATTGAGGATTCAGGATTGAAGATTGAGTACTGAGGATTGAAGATTGAGGATTGAGGATTGAGGATTGATGATTGAGTATTGAGGATTGAGAATTGAGGATTGAGGGTTGAAGATTGTGTATTCAGGATTGAAGATTGAGGATTGAGGATTGAGGATTGAGGATTGACGATGAGGGCTGAGGGTTGAGGATTGAGGTTTGAGGACTGAGGACTGAGGATTGAGGATTGAGAATTGAGGATTGAGGATTGAGGATTGAAGATTGAGGATTGGGTATTGAGGATTGAAGAATGAGGATTGAGGATTGAGAACTGAGGATTGAGGATTGAAGATTGAGGATTGAGGAATGAGGATTGAGGATTGAGTATTGAAGATTGAGTATTGAGGATTGAGGATTGAAGATTGAGGACAGGGGACTGAGTATTAAGGGTTGAGTGATGAGAATTGGTGTTTGTGGATAGAGATTTAAAGATTGCAGATTGAGTATTGAGTATTGAAAACTGTGAATTGATGATATTCTATTGAGGATTGAGAATTTACAACTGATTGTTGAGGACTGAGGTCTGAAGATTGAGGATTCAGGATTGAGGATCCAGGATTGAAGTTTGAGGACTGAGGATTGAGAATTGAGGATTGAGGATTGAGGATTGAAGATTGAGGATTGGGTATTGAGGATTGAAGAATGAGGATTAAGGATTGAGGACTGAGGATTGAGGATTGAAGATTGAGGATTGAGTATTGAGGATTGAGGATTGAGTATTGAAGATTGAGTATTGAGGATTGAGGATTGAAGATTGAGGACTAGGGACTGAGTATTGAGGGTTGAGTGATGAGAATTGGTGTCTGTGGATAGAGATTTAAAGATTGCAGATTGAGTATTGAGTATTGAAGACTGTGAATTGATGATATTCTATTGAGGATTGAGAATTTACAACTGATTGTTGAGGACTGAGGTCTGAAGATTGAGGATTCAGGATTGAGGATCCAGGATTGAGGTTTGAGGACTGAGGATTGAGGATTGAGGATTGAGGATTGAGGATTGAGGATTGAGGATTGAGGATTGGGGATTGAAGATTGAGGATTGGGTATTGCGTATTGAACATTGAGGATTGAGGATTGAGGGTTGAGGATTGAGGATTGGGTATTGAGGATTGAAGACTGAGGATTGAGGATTGAGGATTGAGGATTGAGGATTGAAGATTGAGTATTGTGGATTGAGGATTGAGGATTGAGGATTGAGGATTGAGGATTGAAGATTGAGGATTGGGTATTGCTGACTGAACATTGAGGATTGAGGATTGAGGATTGAGTATTGAGGATTGAGGACTGAAGATTGAATATTGATGATTGAAGATTGAGGATTGAGGATTGAGGATTGAGGATTGATGATTGAGCATTGAGGATTGAAGATTGAGGATTGAGGATTGAAGATTGAGGATTGGGTATTGAGGATTGAAGAATGAGGATTGAGGATTGAGGACTGAGGACTGAGGATTGAAGATTGAGAATTGAGGATTGAGGATTGAGGGTTGAGTATTGAAGATTGAGTATTGAGGATTGAATGTAGGGGATTGAGGGTTGAGGATTGAGGATTGAGGATTGAAGATTGAGGACTGGGGACTGAGTATTGAGGGTTGAATGATGAGAATTGGTGTTTGTGGATTGAGGTTTAAAGATTGCAGATTGAGTATTGAGTATTGAAAACTGTGAATTGATGATATTCTATTGAGGATTGAGAATTTACAACTGATTGTTGAGGGCTGAGGGCTGAAAATTGAGGATTCAGGATCGAGGATTCAGAATTGAGGTTTGAGGACTGAGGATTGAGGGTTGAAGATTGATTATTGAGGATTGAAGATTGAAGATTGAGGGTTGAGGGTTGAAGATTGATTATTGAGGATTGAAGATTGAAGATTGAGGGTTGAGGAATGATGATTGAGGATGAGGGCTGAGGGTTGAGGATTGAGGCTTGAGGATTGAGGACTGAGGATTGAGGATTGAGGATTGATGATTGAGTATTGAGGATTGAAGATTGAGGATTGAGGATTGAAGATTGAGGATTGAGGATTGAAGATTGAGGATTGGGGGACTGAGTGTTGAGGTATGAGTGATGAGAATTGATGTTTGTGGATAGAGATTCAAAGATAGCAGATTGAGTATTGAGTATTGAAAACTGTGAATTGATGATATTCTATTGAGGATTGAGAATTGACAACTGATTTTTGAGCACTGAGGTCTGAAGATTGAGGATTCAGGATTGAGGTTTGAGTACTGAGGATTGAGGATTGAGGATTGAGGATTGAGGATTGAGGATTGAGGATTGAGGATTGAAGATTGAGGATTGGGTATTGCTGACTGAACATTGAGGGTTGAGGATTGAGGATTGAGTATTGAGGATTGAGGACTGAAGATTGAATATTGATGATTGAAGATTGAGGATTGAGGATTGAGGATTGAGGATTGACTATGAGGGCTGATGGTTGAGGATTGAGGTTTGAGGACTGAGGACTGAGGATTGAGGAAGGAGAATTGAGGATTGAGGATTGAGGATTGAAGATTGAGGATTGGGTATTGAGGATCGAAGGCTGAGGATTGAGGATTGAGGATTGAGGATTGAGGATTGAAGATTGAGGATTGAGGATTGAGGATTGAGGATTGAAGATTGAGTATTGAGGATTGAAGATTGAGGATTGAGGATTGAGGATTGATGATTGAGTATTGAGGATTGAAGATTGAGGATTGAGGATTGAGGATTGAGGACTGAGGATTGATGATTGTGGATTGATGATTGAGTATTGAGGATTGAAGATTGAGGATTGAGGATTGAGGATTAAGGATTGAGTGTTGAGGATTGAGAATTGAGGATTGAGGGTTGAAGATTGTGTATTCAGGATTGAAGATTGAGGATTGAGGATTGAGGATTGAGGATTGACGATGAGGGCTGAGGGTTGAGGATTGAGGTTTGAGGACCGAGGACTGAGGATTGAGGATTGAGAATTGAGGATTGAGGATTGAGGATTGAAGATTGAGGATTGGGTATTGAGGATTGAAGAATGAGGATTGAGGATTGAGGACTGAGGATTGGGGATTGAAGATTGAGGACTGAGGATTGAGGATTGAGGATTGAGGATTGAGGATTGAGAATTGAAGATTGAGTATTGAGGTTTGAAGATTGAGGATTTTGGATTGAGGATTGAGGATTGAGTATTGAACATTGAGGATTGGGGATTGAGGATTGACGATTGAGGATTCAGTATTGAGGATTGAGAATTGAGGATTGAGGATTGAAGGTTGAGTATTGAGGATTGAAGATTGAGGATTGAGGATTGAGTATTGAGGATTGACTATGAGGGCTGAGGGTTGAGGATTGAGGTTTGAGGACTGAGGACTGAGGATTGAGGATTGAGAATTGAGGATTGGAGATTGAGGATTGAAGATTGAGGATTGGGTATTGAGGATCGAAGACTGAGGATTGACGATTGAGGATTGAGGATTGAGGATTGAAGATTGAGGATTGGGGATTGAGGATTGAGGATTGAAGATTGAGTATTGAGGATTGAAGATTGAGGATTGAGGATTGAGGATTGACGATTGAGTATTGAGGATTGAAGATTGAGGATTGAGGATTGAGGATTGAGGACTGAGGATTGATGATTGAGGATTGATGATTGAGTATTGAGGATTGAAGATAGAGGATTGAGGATTGAGGATTGAGGATTGAGTTTTGAGGATTGAGAATTGAGGATTGAGGGTTGAAGATTGTGTATACAGGATTGAAGATTGAGGATTGAGGATTGAGGATTGAGGATTGAGGATTGAGGATTGAGGATTGAGTATTGAAGATTGAGTATTGAGGATTGAATGTAGGCGATTGAGGGTTGAGGATTGAGGATTGAGGATTGAAGATTGAGGACTGGGGACTGAGTATTGAGTGTTGAGTGATGAGAATTGGTGTTTGTGGATAGAGATTTAAAGATTGCAGGTTGAGTATTGAGTATTGAAAACTGTGAATTGATGATACTCTATTGAGGATTTAGAATTTACAACTGATTGTTGAGGACTGAGGTCTGAAGATTGAGGATTCAGGATTGAGGATCCAGGATTGAGGTTTGAGGACAGAGGATTGAGGATTGAGGATTGAGGATTGAGGATTGAGGATTGAGGATTGAGGATTGGGGATTGAAGATTGAGGATTGGGTATTGCGTATTGAACATTGAGGATTGAGGATTGAGGATTGAGGATTGAGGATTGGGTATTGAGGATTGAAGACTGAGGATTGAGGATTGAGGATTGAGGATTGAGGATTGAAGATTGAGGATTGAGGATTGAGGATTCAGGATTGAAGATTAAGTATTGAGGATTGAAGATTGAGGATTGAGGATTGAGGATTGATGATTGAGTATTGAGGATTGAGAATTGAGGATTGAGGGTTGAAGATTGTGTATTCAGGATTGAAGATTGAGGATTGAGGATTGAGGATTGAGGATTGACGATGAGGGCTGAGTGTTGAGGATTGAGGTTTGAGGACTGATGACTGAGGATTGAGGATTGAGAATTGAGGATTGAGGATTGAGGATTGAAGATTGAGGATTGGGTATTGAGGATTGAAGAATGAGGATTGACGATTGAGGACTGAGGATTGAGGATTGAAGATTGAGGATTGAGGATTGAGGATTGAGGATTGAGTATTGAAGATTGAGTATTGAGGATTGAGGATTGAAGATTGAGGACTGGGGACTGAGTATTGAGGGTTGATTGATGAGAACTGGTGTTTGTGGATAGAGATTTAAAGATTGCAGATTGAGTATTGAGTATTGAAAACTGTGAATTGATGATATTCTATTGAGGATTGAGAATTTACAACTGATTGTTGAGGACTGAGGTCTGAAGATTGAGGATTCAGGATTGAGGATCCAGGATTGAGGTTTGACGACTGAGGATTGAGGATTGAGGATTGAGGATTGAGGATTGAGGATTGAGGATTGAGGATTGGGGATTGAAGATTGAGGATTGGGTATTGCGTATTGAACATTGAGGATTGAGGATTGAGGATTTAGGATTGAGGATTGGGTAGTGAGGATTGAAGACTGAGGATTGAGGATTGAGGATTGAGGATTGAGGATTGAAGATCGAGTATTGTGGATTGAGGATTGAGGATTGAAGATTGAGTATTGAGGATTGAAGGTTGAGGATTGAGGATTGAGGGTTGATGATTGAGTATTGAGGATTGAAGATTGAGGATTGAGGATTGAGGATTGAGGACTGAGGATTGGTGGTTGAGGATTGATGATTGAGTATTGAGGATTGAAGATTGAGGATTGAGGATTGAGGATTGAGGATTGAGTATTGAGGATTGAGAATTGAGGATTGAGGATTGTGGGTTGATGATTGTGTATTCAGGATAGAAGATTGAGGATTGAGGATTGAGAATTGTGGATTGACGATGAGGTCTGAGTGTTGAGGATTGAGGTTTGAGGACTGAGGACTGAGGATTGAGGATTGGGGATTGAGGATTGAGGATTGAGGATTGAAGATTGAGTATTGAGGTTTGAAGATTGAGGATTTGGGATTGAGGATTGAGGACTGAGTATTGAAGATTGAGGATTGGGGATTGAGGATTGACGATTGAGGATTCAGTATTGAGGATTGAGAATTGAGGATAGAGGATTGAAGGTTGAGTATTGAGGATTGAAGATTGAGGATTGAGGATTGAGGATTGAGGATTGACTATGAGGGCTGAGGGTTGAGGATTTAGGTTTGAGGACTGAGGACTGAGGATTGAGGACTGAGAATTGAGGATTGAGGATTGAGGATTGAAGATTGAGGATTGGGTATTGAGGATCGAAGACTGAGGATTGAGGATTGAGGATTGAGGATTGAGGATTGAAGATTGAGGATTGAGGATTGAGGATTGAGGATTGAAGATTGAGTATTGAGGATTGAGGATTGAGGATTGAGGATTGAAGATTGAGGACTGAGGATTGAGGATTGAGGATTGAAGATTGAGTATTGAGGATTGAAGATTGAGGATTGAGGATTGAGGATTGATGATTGAGTATTGAGGATTGAAGATTGAGGATTGAGGATTGAGGATTGAGGACTGAGGATTGATGATTGTGGATTGATGATTGAGTATTGAGGACTGAAGATTGAGGATTGAGGATTGAGGATTAAGGATTGAGTGTTGAGGATTGAGAATTGAGGATTGAGGGTTGAAGATTGTGTATTCAGAATTGAAGATTGAGGATTGAGGATTGGGGATTGAGGATTGAAGATTGTGTATACAGGATTGAAGATTGAGGATTGAGGATTGAAGATTGAGGATTGAGGATTGAGGATTGAGGATTGAGTATTGAAGATTGAGGATTGGGGATTGAGGATTGACGATTGAGTATTCAGTATTGAGGATTGAGAATTGAGGATAGAGGATTGAAGGTTGAGTATTGAGGATTGAAGATTGAGGATTGAGGATTGAGGATTGAGGATTGACTATGAGGGCTGAGGGTTGAGGATTTAGGTTTGAGGACTGAGGACTGAGGATTGAGAACTGAGAATTGAGGATTGAGGATTGAGGATTGAAGATTGAGGATTGGGTATTGAGGATCGAAGACTGAGGGTTGAGGATTGAGGTTTGAGGACTGAGGACTGAGGATTGAGGATTGAGAATTGAGGATTGAGGATTGAGGATTGAAGATTGAGGATTGGGTATTGAGGATTGAAGAATGAGGATTGAGGATTGAGGACTGGGGATTGACGATTGAGGATTGAGGATTGAGGATTGAAGATTGAGGATTGGGGATTGAGGATTGAGGATTGAAGATTGAGTATTGAGGATTGAAGATTGATGATTGAGGATTGAGGATTGATGATTGAGTATTGAGGATTGAAGATTGAGGATTGAGGATTGAGGATTGAGGACTGAGGATTGATGATTGAGGATTGATGATTGAGTATTGAGGATTGAAGATTGAGGATTGAGGATTGAGGATTGAGGATTGAGTTTTGAGGATTGAGAATTCAGGATTGAGGGTTGAAGATTGTGTATACAGGATTGAAGATTGAGGATTGAGGATTGAAGATTGAGGATTGAGGATTGAGGATTGAGGATTGAGTATTGAAGATTGAGTATTGAGGATTGAATGTAGGGGATTGAGGGTTGAGGATTGAGGATTGAGGATTGAAGATTGAGGACTGGGGACTGAGTATTGAGTGTTGAGTGATGAGAATTGGTGTTTGTGGATAGAGATTTAAAGATTGCAGATTGAGTATTGAGTATGGAAAACTGTGAATTGATGATACTCTATTGAGGATTGAGAATTTGCAACTGATTGTTGAGGACTGAGGTCTGAAGATTGAGGATTCCGGATTGAGGATCCAGGATTGAGGTTTGAGGACTGAGGATTGAGGTTTGAGTACTGAGGATTGAGGATTGAGGATTGAGGATTGAGGATTGAGGATTGAGGATTGAAGATTGAGGATTGGGTATTGCTGACTGAACATTGAGGATTGAGGATTGAGGATTGAGTATTGAGGATTGAGGACTGAAGATTGAATATTGATGATTGAAGATTGAGGATTGAGGATTGAGGGCTGTGGATTGAGGACGAGGACTGAGGGTTCAGTATTGATGTCTGAGGTCTGAGGATTGAGGATTGAGGATTGAGGATTGATGATTGAGTATTGAGGTTTGAAGATTGAGGATTTGGGATTGAGGATTGAGGACTGAGTATTGAAGATTGAGGATTGGGGATTGAGGATTGACGATTGAGGATTCAGTATTGAGGATTGAGAATTGAGGATAGAGGATTGAAGGTTGAGTATTGAGGATTGAAGATTGAGGATTGAGGATTGAGGATTGAGGATTGACTATGAGGGCTGAGGGTTGAGGATTTAGGTTTGAGGACTGAGGACTGAGGATTGAGGACTGAGAATTGAGGATTGAGGACTGAGGATTGATGATTGAGGATTGAGGATTGAGGATTGAGGATTGAAGATTGAGGACTGAGGATTGAGGATTGAGGATTGAAGATTGAGTATTGAGGATTGAAGATTGAGGATTGAGGATTGAGGATTGATGATTGAGTATTGAGGATTGAAGATTGAGGATTGAGGATGGAGGATTGAGGACTGAGGATTGATGATTGTGGATTGATGATTGAGTATTGAGGACTGAAGATTGAGGATTGAGGATTGAGGATTAAGGATTGAGTGTTGAGGATTGAGAATTGAGGATTGAGGGTTGAAGATTGTGTATTCAGAATTGAAGATTGAGGATTGAGGATTGGGGATTGAGGATTGAAGATTGTGTATACAGGATTGAAGATTGAGGATTGAGGATTGAAGATTGAGGATTGAGGATTGAGGATTGAGGATTGAGTATTGAAGATTGAGGATTGGGGATTGAGGATTGACGATTGAGGATTCAGTATTGAGGATTGAGAATTGAGGATAGAGGATTGAAGGTTGAGTATTGAGGATTGAAGATTGAGGATTGAGGATTGAGGATTGAGGATTGACTATGAGGGCTGAGGGTTGAGGATTTAGGTTTGAGGACTGAGGACTGAGGATTGAGAACTGAGAATTGAGGATTGAGGATTGAGGATTGAAGATTGAGGATTGGGTATTGAGGATCGAAGACTGAGGGTTGAGGATTGAGGTTTGAGGACTGAGGACTGAGGATTGAGGATTGAGAATTGAGGATTGAGGATTGAGGATTGAAGATTGAGGATTGGGTATTGAGGATTGAAGAATGAGGATTGAGGATTGAGGACTGGGGATTGACGATTGAGGATTGAGGATTGAGGATTGAAGATTGAGGATTGGGGATTGAGGATTGAGGATTGAAGATTGAGTATTGAGGATTGAAGATTGATGATTGAGGATTGAGGATTGATGATTGAGTATTGAGGATTGAAGATTGAGGATTGAGGATTGAGGATTGAGGACTGAGGATTGATGATTGAGGATTGATGATTGAGTATTGAGGATTGAAGATTGAGGATTGAGGATTGAGGATTGAGGATTGAGTTTTGAGGATTGAGAATTCAGGATTGAGGGTTGAAGATTGTGTATACAGGATTGAAGATTGAGGATTGAGGATTGAAGATTGAGGATTGAGGATTGAGGATTGAGGATTGAGTATTGAAGATTGAGTATTGAGGATTGAATGTAGGGGATTGAGGGTTGAGGATTGAGGATTGAGGATTGAAGATTGAGGACTGGGGACTGAGTATTGAGTGTTGAGTGATGAGAATTGGTGTTTGTGGATAGAGATTTAAAGATTGCAGATTGAGTATTGAGTATGGAAAACTGTGAATTGATGATACTCTATTGAGGATTGAGAATTTACAACTGATTGTTGAGGACTGAGGTCTGAAGATTGAGGATTCAGGATTGAGGATCCAGGATTGAGGTTTGAGGACTGAGGATTGAGGATTGAGGATTGAGGATTAAGGATTGAGGATTGAGGATTGAGGATTGGGGATTGAAGATTGAGGATTGGGTATTGCGTACTGAACATTGAGGATTGAGGATTGAGGATTCAGGATTGAGGATTGGGTATTGAGGATTGAAGACTGAGGATTGAGGATTGAGGATTGAGGGTTGAGGATTGAAGATTGAGGATTGAGGATTGAGGATTGAGGATTGAAGATTGAGTATTGAGGATTGAAGATTGAGGATTGAGGATTGAGGATTGAGGATTGAGTATTGAGGATTGAGAATTGAGGATTGAGGGTTGAAGATTGTGTATTCAGGATTGAAGATTGAGGATTGAGGATTGAGGATTGAGGATTGACGATGAGGGCTGAGGGTTGAGGATTGAGGTTTGAGGACTGAGGACTGAGGATTGAGGATTGAGAATTGAGGATTGAGGATTGAGGATTGAAGATTGAGGATTGGGTATTGAGGATTGAAGAATGAGGGTTGAGGATTGAGGACTGAGGACTGAGGATTGAAGATTGAGAATTGAGGATTGAGGATTGAGGATTGAGTATTGAAGATTGAGTATTGAGGATTGAATGTAGGGGATTGAGGGTTGAGGATTGAGGATTGAGGATTGAAGATTGAGGACTGGGGACTGAGTATTGAGGGTTGAATGATGAGAATTGGTGTTTGTGGATTGAGGTTTAAAGATTGCAGATTGAGTATTGAGTATTGAAAACTGTGAATTGATGATATTCTATTGAGGATTGAGAATTTACAACTGATTGTTGAGGGCTGAGGGCTGAAAATTGAGGATTCAGTATTGAGGATTCAGAACTGAGGTTTGAGGACTGAGGATTGAGGGTTGAAGATTGATTATTGAGGATTGAAGATTGAAGATTGAGGGTTGAGGAATGAGGATTGAGGATGAGGGCTGAGGGTTGAGGATTGAGGTTTTAGGATTGAGGACTGAGGATTGAGGATTGAGGATTGATGATTGATGATTGAGTATTGAGGATTGAAGATTGAGGATTGAGGATTGAGGATTGAGGATTGAGGATTGAGGATTGAAGATTGAGGATTGGGGGACTGAGTGTTGAGGGTTGAGTGATGAGAATTGATGTTTGTGGATAGAGATTTAAAGATAGCAGATTGAGTACTGAGTATTGAAAACTGTGAATTGATGATATTCTACTGAGGATTGAGAATTGACAACTGATTTTTGAGCACTGATGTCTGAAGATTGAGGATTCAGGATTGAGGATTCAGGATTGAGGTTTGAGTACTGAGGATTGAGGATTGAGGATTGAGGATTGAGGATTGAGGATTGAGGATTGAGGATTGAAGATTGAGGATTGGGTATTGCTGACTGAACATTGAGGATTGAGGATTGAGGATTGAGTATTGAGGATTGAGGACTGAAGATTGAATATTGATGATTGAAGATTGAGGATTGAGGATTGAGGGCTGTGGATTGAGGACGAGGACTGAGGGTTCAGTATTGATGTCTGAGGTCTGAGGATTGAGGATAGAGGATTGAGGATTGAAGATTGAGTATTGAGGTTTGAAGATTGAGGATTTTGGATTGAGGACTGAGGATTGAGTATTGAAGATTGAGGATTGTGGATTGAGGATTGACGATTGAGGATTCAGTATTGAGGATTGAGAATTGAGGACAGAGGATTGAAGGTTGAGTATTGAGGATTGAAGATTGAGGATTGAGGCTTGAGGATTGAGGATTGACTATGAGGGCTGATGGTTGAGGATTGAGGTTTGAGGACTGAGGACTGAGGATTGAGGATTGAGAATTGAGGATTGAGGATTGAGGATTGAAGATTGAGGATTGGGTATTGAGGATCGAAGACTGAGGATTGAGGATTGAGGATTGAGGATTGAGGATTGAAGATTGAGGATTGAGGATTGAGGATTGAGGATTGAAGATTGAGTATTGAGGATTGAAGATTGAGGATTGAGGATTGAGGATTGATGATTGAGTATTGAGGATTGAAGATTGAGGATTGAGGATTGAGGATTGAGGGCTGAGGATTGATGATTGTGAATTGATGATTGAGTATTGAGGATTGAAGATTGAGGATTGAGGATTGAGGATTAAGGATTGAGTGTTGAGGATTGAGAATTGAGGATTGAGGGTTGAAGATTGTGTATTCAGGATTGAAGATTGAGGATTGAGGATTGAGGATTGAGGATTGACGATGAGGGCTGAGGGTTGAGGATTGAGGTTTGAGGACCGAGGACTGAGGATTGAGGATTGAGAATTGAGGATTGAGGATTGAGGATTGAAGATTGAGGATTGGGTATTGAGGATTGAAGAATGAGGATTGAGGATTGAGGACTGAGGATTGGGGATTGAAGATTGCGGACTGAGGATTGAGCATTGAGGATTGAGGATTGAGGATTGAGAATTGAAGATTGAGTATTGAGGTTTGAAGATTGAGGATTTTGGATTGAGGATTGAGGATTGAGTATTGAACATTGAGGATTGGGGATTGAGGATTGACGATTGAGGATTCAGTATTGAGGATTGAGAATTGAGGATTGAGGATTGAAGGTTGAGTATTGAGGATTGAAGATTGAGGATTGAGGATTGAGTATTGAGGATTGACTGTGATTGCTGAGGGTTGAGGATTGAGGTTTGAGGAATGAGGACTGAGGATTGAGGATTGAGAATTGAGGATTGGGGATTGAGGATTGAAGATTGAGGATTGGGTATTGAGGTTCGAAGACTGAGGATTGATGATTGAGTATTGAGGATTGAAGATTGAGGATTGTGGATTGAGGATTGAGGATTGAGTTTTGAGGATTGAGAATTAAGGATTGAGGGTTGAAGATTGTGTATACAGGATTGAAGATTGAGGATTGAGGATTGAAGATTGAGGATTGAGGATTGAGGATTGAGGATTGAGTATTGAAGATTGAGTATTGAGGATTGAATGTAGGGGATTGAGGGTTGAGGATTGAGGATTGAGGATTGAAGATTGAGGACTGGGGACAGAGTATTGAGTGTTGAGTAATGAGAATTGGTGTTTGTGGATAGAGATTTAAAGATTGCAGATTGAGTATTGAGTATGGAAAACTGTGAGTTGATGATACTCTATTGAGGATTGAGAATTTACAACTGATTGTTGAGGACTGAGGTCTGAAGATTGAGGATTCAGGATTGAGGATCCAGGATTGAGGTTTGAGGACTGAGGATTGAGGATTGAGGATTGAGGATTAAGGATTGAGGATTGAGGATTGAGGATTGGGGATTGAAGATTGAGGATTGGGTATTGCGTATTGAACATTGAGGATTGAGGATTGAGGATTCAGGATTGAGGATTGGGTATTGAGGATTGAAGACTGAGGATTGAGGATTGAGGATTGAGGGTTGAGGATTGAAGATTGAGGATTGAGGATTGAGGATTGAGGATTGAAGATTGTGTATTGAGGATTGAAGATTGAGGATGAAGGATTGAGGATTGAGGATTGAGTATTGAGGATTGAGAATTGAGGATTGAGGGTTGAAGATTGTGTATTCAGGATTGAAGATTGAGGATTGAGGATTGAGTATTGAGGATTGACGATGAGGGCTGAGGGTTGAGGATTGAGGTTTGAGGACTGAGGACTGAGGATTGAGGATTGAGAATTGAGGATTGAGGATTGAGGATTGAGGATTGAAGATTGAGGATTGGGTATTGAGGATTGAAGAATGAGGATTGAGGATTGAGGACTGAGGACTGAGGATTGAAGATTGAGAATTGAGGATTGAGGATTGAGGATTGAGTTTTGAAGATTGAGTATTGAGGATTGAATGTAGGGGATTGAGGGTTGAGGATTGAGGATTGAGGATTGAAGATTGAGGACTGGGGACTGAGTATTGAGGGTTGAATGATGAGAATTGGTGTTTGTGGATTGAGGTTTAAAGATTGCAGATTGAGTATTGAGTATTGAAAACTGTGAATTGATGATACTCTATTGAGGATTTAGAATTTACAACTGATTGTTGAGGACTGAGGTCTGAGGATTGAGGATTCAGGATTGAGGATCCAGGATTGAGGTTTGAGGACAGAGGATTGAGGATTGAGGATTGAGGATTGAGGATTGAGGATTGACGATGAGGGCTGAGGGTTGAGGATTGAGGTTTCAGGACTGAGAACTGAGGATTAAGGATTGAGAATTGAGGATTGAGGATTGAGGATTGAAGATTGAGGATTGGGTATTGAGGATTGAAGAATGAGGATTGAGGATTGAGGACTGAGGACTGAGGATTGAAGATTGAGGATTGAGGATTGAGGATTGAGGATTGAGAATTGAAGATTGAGTATTGAGGATTGAGGATTGAAGATTGAGGACTGGGGACTGAGTATTGAGGGTTGAGTGATGAGAATTGGTGTTTGTGGATAGAGATTTAAAGATTGCAGATTGAGTATTGAGTATTGAAAACCGTGAATTGATGATATTCTATTGAGGATTGAGAATTTACAGCTGTTTGTTGAGGACTGAGGTCTGAAGATTGAGGATTCAGGATTGAGGATCCAGGATTGAGGTTTGAGGACTGAGGATTGAGGATTGAGGATTGAGGATTGAGGATTGAGGATTGAGGATTGAGGATTGGGGATTGAAGATTGTGGATTGGGTAGTGCGTATTGAACATTGAGGATTGAGGATTGAGGATTGAGGATTGAGGATTGGGTATTGAGGATTGAAGACTGAGGATTGAGGATTGAGGATTGAGGATTGAGGATTGAAGATTGAGGATTGTGGATTGAGTATTGAGGATTGAGGGTTGTGGATTGAGGACGACGACTGATGATTGAGGATTGATGATTGAGTATTGAGGATTGAAGATTGAGGATTGAGGATTGAGGATTGAGGACTGAGGATTGGTGATTGAGGATTGATGATTGAGTATTGAGGACTGAAGATTGAGGATTGAGGATTGAGGATTGAGGATTGAGTATTGAGGATTGAGAATTGAGGATTGAGGATTGAGGGTTGAAGATTGTGTATACAGGATTGAAGATTGAGGATTGAGGATTGAGGATTGAGGATTGACGATGAGGGCTGAGGGTTGAGTATTGAGGTTTGAGGACTGAGGACTGAGGATTGAGGATTGAGAATTGAGGATTGAGATTGAGGATTGAAGATTGAGGATTGGGTATTGAGGATTGAAGAATGAGGATTCAGGATTGAGGATTGAGGATTGAGGATTGAAGATTGAGGATTGAGGATTGAGGATTGAGGATTGAGTATTGAAGATTGAGTATTGAGGATTGAATCTAGGGGATTGAGGGTTGAGGATTGAGGACTGAGGATTGAGGATTGAGGATTGAGGATTGAAGATTGAGTATTGAGGATTGAAGATTGATGATTGAGGATTGAGGATTGATGATTGAGGATTGAGGATTGAAGATTGAGGATTGGGTATTGAGGATTGAAGAATGAGGATTGAGGATTGAGGACTGAGGACTGAGGATTGAAGATTGAGGATTGAGGATTGAGGATTGAGGATTGAGAATTGAAGATTGAGTATTGAGGATTGAGGATTGAAGATTGAGGACTGGGGACTGAGTATTGAGGGTTGAGTGATGAGAATTGGTGTTTGTGGATAGAGATTTAAAGATTGCAGATTGAGTATTGAGTATTGAAAACCGTGAATTGATGATATTCTATTGAGGATTGAGAATTTACAGCTGTTTGTTGAGGACTGAGGTCTGAAGATTGAGGATTCAGGATTGAGGATCCAGGATTGAGGTTTGAGGACTGAGGATTGAGGATTGAGGATTGAGGATTGAGGATTGAGGATTGAGGATTGAGGATTGGGGATTGAAGATTGTGGATTGGGTAGTGCGTATTGAACATTGAGGATTGAGGATTGAGGATTGAGGATTGAGGATTGGGTATTGAGGATTGAAGACTGAGGATTGAGGATTGAGGATTGAGGATTGAGGATTGAAGATTGAGGATTGTGGATTGAGGATTGAGGATTGAAGATTGAGTATTGAGGATTGAAGGTTGAGGATTGAGGATTGATGATTGAGTATTGAGGATTGAAGATTGAGGATTGAGGATTGAGGATTGAGGACTGAGGATTGGTGATTGAGGATTGATGATTGAGTATTGAGGACTGAAGATTGAGGATTGAGGATTGAGGATTGAGGATTGAGTATTGAGGATTGAGAATTGAGGATTGAGGATTGAGGGTTGAAGATTGTGTATACAGGATTGAAGATTGAGGATTGAGGATTGAGGATTGAGGATTGACGATGAGGGCTGAGGGTTGAGTATTGAGGTTTGAGGACTGAGGACTGAGGATTGAGGATTGAGAATTGAGGATTGAGATTGAGGATTGAAGATTGAGGATTGGGTATTGAGGATTGAAGAATGAGGATTCAGGATTGAGGATTGAGGATTGAGGATTGAAGATTGAGGATTGAGGATTGAGGATTGAGGATTGAGTATTGAAGATTGAGTATTGAGGACTGAATCTAGGGGATTGAGGGTTGAGGATTGAGGACTGAGGATTGAGGATTGAGGATTGAGGATTGAAGATTGAGTATTGAGGATTGAAGATTGATGATTGAGGATTGAGGATTGATGATTGAGTATTGAGGATTGAAGATTGAGGATTGAGGATTGAGGATTGAGTACTGAGGATTGATGATTGAGGATTGATGATTGAGTATTGAGGGTTGAAGATTGAGGATTGAGGATTGAGGATTAAAGATTGAGTGTTGAGGATTGAGAATTGAGGATTGAGGGTTGAAGATTGTGTATTCAGGATTGAAGATTGAGGATTGAGGATTGAGGATTGAGGATTGACGATGAGGGCTGAGGGTTGAGGATTGAGGTTTGAGGACTGAGGACTGAGGATTGAGGATTGAGAATTGAGGATTGAGGATTGAGGATTGAAGATTGAGGATTGGGTATTGAGGATTGAAGAATGAGGATTGAGGATTGAGGATTGAAGACTGACGATTGAGGGTTGAGGATTGAGGATTGAGGATTGAGGATTGATGATTGAGTATTGAGGATTGAAGATTGAGGATTGAGGATTGAGGATTGAGGATTGAGGATTGAAGATTGAAGATTGGGGACTGAGTGTTGAGGGTTGAGTGATGAGAATTGGTGTTTGTGGATAGAGATTTAAAGATTGCAGATTGAGTATTGAGTATTGAAAACTGTGAATTGATGACATTCTATTGAGGATTAAGGATTGACAACTGATTGTTGAGGTCTGAGGTCTGAAGATTGAGGATTCAGGATTGAGGTTTCAGGATTGAGGTTTGAGGACTCAGGATTGAGGATTGAGGATTGAGGATTGAGGATTGAGGATTGAGGGTTGAAGATTGAGGATTGGGTATTGCGGATTGAACATTGAGGATTGAGGACTGAGGATTGAGGATTGAGGGTTGAGGACTGAAGATTGAATATTGATGATTGAATATTGAGGATTGAGGATTGAGGGTTGTGGATTGAGGACGAGGACTGAGGGTTGAGTATTCATGTTTGAGGTCAGAGGATTGAGGATTGAGGATTGAGGATTGAGGATTGAAGATTGAATATTGATGATTGAAGATTGAGTATTGAGGATTGAGGGTTGTGGATTGAGGACGACGACTGATGATTGAGTATTGATGTTTGATGTCTGAGGATTGAGGATTGAGGATTGAGAATTGAGGATTGAGGATTGAGGATTGAATATTGAGGATTGGTTATTGAGGATTGAAGAATGAGGACTGAGGGTTGAGGATTGAGGATTGAGGATTGAAGATTGGGTATTTAGGATTGAAGATTGGGGATTGAGGATTGAGGATTGAGGATTGAGGATTGAGGATTGCGGATTGAGGATTGAAGATTGAAGATTGAGGATTGAAGATTGAGGATTAAAGATTGAGTATTGAGGATTGATGATTGAGGATTGATGATTGAGGATTGAGGATTGAGGATTGAGGATTGAGGATTGAGGATTGAGTATTGAAGATTGAGGATTGATGATTGAGGATTGAGGATTGATAATTGAGGATTGAGTATTGGGGATTGAGGATTGAAGATTGAGGATTGTGGATTCAGGATTAAAGATTGAGTATTGAGGATTGAAGATTGAGAATTGAGGATTGAGGATTGAGGATTGAGGACTGAGTGTTGAGGGTTGAGTGAAGAGAATTGATGTTTGTGGATGGAGATTTGAAGAATGCAGATTAAGTATTGAGTATTGAAAGCTGTGAATTGACGATATTCTATTGGGTATTGAGGATTGTCACCTGATTGTTGAGGACTGAGGGCTGAAGATTGAGGATTCAGGATTGAGGATTCAGAATTGAGGTTTGAGGACTGAGGATTGAGGATTGAGGATTGAAGATTGAGTATTGAGGATTGCAGATTGAGGATTGAGGATTGAGGATTGAGGATTGAGGATGATGGCTGAGGGTTGAGGATTGAGGTTTAAGGACTGAGGACTGAGGATTGAGGATTGAGAATTGAGGATTGTGGATCGACGATTGAAGATTGAGGATTGGGTATTGAGGATTGAAGAATGAGGATTGAGGATTGAAGATTGAGGATTGAGGATTGAAGATTGAGTATTGAGGATTGAGGATTGAGGATTGAGTATTGAAGATTGAGTATTGAGGATTGAATGTAGGGGATTGAGGGTTGAGGATTGAGGATTGAGGATTGAAGATTGAGGACTGGGGACTGAGTATTGAGTGTTGAGTGATGAGAATTGGTGTTTGTGGATAGAGATTTAAAGATTGCAGATTGAGTATTGAGAACTGAAAGCTGTGAATTGATGATATTCTATTGAGGATTGAGAATTTGCAACTGATTGTTGAGGACTGAGGTCTGAAGATTGAGGATTCCGGATTGAGGATCCAGGATTGAGGTTTGAGGACTGAGGATTGAGGATTGAGGATTGAGGATTGAGGATTGAGGATTGAGGATTGAGGATTGAGGATTGAGTTTTGAGGATTGAGAATTCAGGATTGAGGGTTGAAGATTGTGTATACAGGATTGAAGATTGAGGATTGAGGATTGAGGATTGAGGATTGAGGATTGAAGATTGAGCATTGAGGATTGAAGATTGAGGATTGAGGATTGAGGATTGAGGATTGACGATGAGGGCTGAGGGTTGAGGATAGAGGTTTGAGGACTGAGGACTGAGGATTGAGGATTGAGAATTGAGGATTGAGGATTGAGGATTGAAGATTGAGGATTGGGTATTGAGGATTGAAGAATGAGGATTGAGGATTGAGGACTGAGGACTGAGGATTGAAGATTGAGAATTGAGGATTGAGGATTGAGGATTGAGTATTGAAGATTGATTATTGAGGATTGAAGATTGAAGATTGAGGATTGAGGATTGAGGTTTGAGGATTGAGGACTGAGGATTGAGGTTTGAATACTGAGGATTGAGGATTGAGGATTGAGGATTGAGGATTGAGGATTGAGGATTGAAGATTGAGGATTGGGTATTGCTGACTGAACATTGAGGATTGAGGATTGAGGATTGAATATTGAGGATTGAGGACTGAAGATTGAATATTGATGATTGAAGATTGAGGATTGAGGATTGAGGGCTGTGGATTGAGGACGAGGACTGAGGGTTCAGTATTGATGTCTGAGGTCTGAGGATTGAGGATTGAGGATTGAGGATTGAAGATTGAGTATTGAGGTTTGAAGATTGAGGATTTTGGATTGAGGATTGAGGACTGAGTATTGAAGATTGAGGATTGGGTATTGAGGATTGACGATTGAGGATTCAGTATTGAGGATTGAGAATTGAGGATAGAGGATTGAAGGTTGAGTATTGAGGATTGAAGATTGAGGATTGAGGATTGAGGATTGAGGATTGACTATGAGGGCTGAGGGTTGAGGATTTAGGTTTGAGGACTGAGGACTGAGGATTGAGGACTGAGAATTGAGGATTGAGGATTGAGGATTGAAGATTGAGGATTGGGTATTGAGGATCGAAGACTGAGGATTGAGGATTGAGGATTGAGGATTGAGGATTGAAGATTGAGGATTGAGGATTGAGGATTGAGGATTGAAGATTGAGTATTGAGGATTGAGGATTGAGGATTGAGGATTGAAGATTGAGGACTGAAGATTGAGGATTGAGGATTGAAGATTGAGTATTGAGGATTGAAGATTGAGGATTGAGGATTGAGGATTGATGATTGAGTATTGAGGATTGAAGATTGAGGATTGAGGATTGAGCATTGAGGACTGAGGATTGATGATTGTGGATTGATGATTGAGTATTGAGGATTGAAGATTGAGGATTGAGGATTGAGGATTAAGGATTGAGTGTTGAGGATTGAGAATTGAGGATTGAGGGTTGAAGATTGTGTATTCAGGATTGAAGATTGAGGATTGAGGATTGGGGATTGAGGATTGACGATGAGGGCTGAGGGTTGAGGATTGAGGTTTGAGGACTGAGGACTGAGGATTGAGGATTGAGAATTGAGGATTGAGGATTGAGGATTGAAGATTGAGGATTGGGTATTGAGGATTGAAGAATGAGGATTGAGGATTGAGGACTGAGGATTGAGTATTGAAGATTGAGTATTGAGGATTGAATGTAGGGGATTGAGGGTTGAGGATTAAGGATTGAGGATTGAAGATTGAGGACTGGGGACTGAGTATTGAGTGTTGAGTGATGAGAATTGGTGTTTGTGGATAGAGATTTAAAGATTGCAGATTGAGTATTGAGTATGGAAAACTGTGAATTGATGATATTCTATTGAGGATTGAGAATTTACAACTGATTGTTGAGGGCTGAGGGCTGAAAATTGAGGATTCAGTATTGAGGATTCAGAACTGAGGTTTGAGGACTGAGGATTGAGGGTTGAAGATTGATTATTGAGGATTGAAGATTGAAGATTGAGGGTTGAGGAATGAGGATTGAGGATGAGGGCTGAGGGTTGAGGATTGAGGTTTGAGGATTGAGGACTGAGGATTGAGGATTGAGGATTGATGATTGAGTATTGAGGATTGAAGATTGAGGATTGAGGATTGAGGATTGAGGATTGAGGATTGAAGATTGAGGATTGGGGGACTGAGTGTTGAGGGTTGAGTGATGAGAATTGATGTTTGTGGATAGAGATTTAAAGATAGCAGATTGAGTATTGAGTATTGAAAACTGTGAATTGATGATATTCTACTGAGGATTGAGAATTGACAACTGATTTTTGAGCACTGAGGTCTGAAGATTGAGGATTCAGGATTGAGGATTCAGGATTGAGGTTTGAGTACTGAGGATTGAGGATTGAGGATTGAGGATTGAGGATTGAGGATTGAGGATTGAGGATTGAAGATTGAGGATTGGGTATTGCTGACTGAACATTGAGGATTGAGGATTGAGGATTGAGTATTGAGGATTGAGGACTGAAGATTGAATATTGATGATTGAAGATTGAGGATTGAGGATTGAGGGCTGTGGATTGAGGACGAGGACTGAGGGTTCAGTATTGATGTCTGAGGTCTGAGGATTGAGGATAGAGGATTGAGGATTGAAGATTGAGTATTGAGGTTTGAAGATTGAGGATTTTGGATTGAGGACGGAGGATTGAGTATTGAAGATTGAGGATTGTGGATTGAGGATTGACGATTGAGGATTCAGTATTGAGGATTGAGAATTGAGGACAGAGGATTGAAGGTTGAGTATTGAGGATTGAAGATTGAGGATTGAGGCTTGAGGATTGAGGATTGACTATGAGGGCTGATGGTTGAGGATTGAGGTTTGAGGACTGAGGACTGAGGATTGAGGATTGAGAATTGAGGATTGAGGATTGAGGATTGAAGATTGAGGATTGGGTATTGAGGATCGAAGACTGAGGATTGAGGATTGAGGATTGAGGATTGAGGATTGAAGATTGAGGATTGAGGATTGAGGATTGAGGATTGAAGATTGAGTATTGAGGATTGAAGATTGCGGATTGAGGATTGAGGATTGATGATTGAGTTTTGAGGATTGAAGATTGAGGATTGAGGATTGAGGATTGAGTACTGAGGATTGATGATTGTGGATTGATGATTGAGTATTGAGGATTGAAGATTGAGGATTGAGGATTGAGGATTAAGGATTGAGTGTTGAGGATTGAGAATTGAGGATTGAGGGTTGAAGATTGTGTATTCAGGATTGAAGATTGAGGATTGAGGATTGAGGATTGAGGATTGACGATGAGGGCTGAGGGTTGAGGATTGAGGTTTGAGGACCGAGGACTGAGGATTGAGGATTGAGAATTGAGCATTGAGGATTGAGGATTGAAGATTGAGGATTGGGTATTGAGGATTGAAGAATGAGGATTGAGGATTGAGGACTGAGGATTGGGGATTGAAGATTGCGGACTGAGGATTGAGGATTGAGGATTGAGGATTGAGGATTGAGAATTGAAGATTGAGTACTGAGGTTTGAAGATTGAGGATTTTGGATTGAGGATTGAGGATTGAGTATTGAACATTGAGGATTGGGGATTGAGGATTGACGATTGAGGATTCAGTATTGAGGATTGAGAATTGAGGATTGAGGATTGAAGGTTGAGTATTGAGGATTGAAGATTGAGGATTGAGGATTGAGTATTGAGGATTGACTATGATTGCTGAGGGTTGAGGATTGAGGTTTGAGGAATGAGGACTGAGGATTGAGGATTGAGAATTGAGGATTGGGGATTGAGGATTGAAGATTGAGGATTGGGTATTGAGGTTCGAAGACTGAGGATTGATGATTGAGTATTGAGGATTGAAGATTGAGGATTGTGGATTGAGGATTGAGGATTGAGTTTTGAGGATTGAGAATTAAGGATTGAGGGTTGAAGATTGTGTATACAGGATTGAAGATTGAGGATTGAGGATTGAAGATTGAGGATTGAGGATTGAGGATTGAGTATTGAAGATTGAGTATTGAGGATTGAATGTAGGGGATTGAGGGTTGAGGATTGAGGATTGAGGATTGAAGATTGAGGACTGGGGACTGAGTATTGAGTGTTGAGTGATGAGAATTGGTGTTTGTGGATAGAGATTTAAAGATAGCAGATTGAGTATTGAGTATTGAAAACTGTGAATTGATGATATTCTATTGAGGATTGAGAATTGACAACTGATTTTTGAGCACTGAGGTCTGAAGATTGAGGATTCAGGATTGAGGATTCAGGATTGTAGTTTGAGTACTGAGGATTGAGGATTGAGGATTGAGGATTGAGGATTGAGGATTGAGGATTGAGGATTGAAGATTGAGGATTGGGTATTGCTGACTGAACATTGAGGATTGAGGATTGAGGATTGAGTATTGAGGATTGAGGACTGAAGATTGAATATTGATGATTGAAGATTGAGGATTGACGATTGAGGGCTGTGGATTGAGGACGAGGACTGAGGGTTCAGTATTGATGTCTGAGGTCTGAGGATTGAGGATTGAGGATTGAGGATTGAAGATTGAGTATTGAGGTTTGAAGATTGAGGATTTTGGATTGAGGACTGAGGATTGAGTAATGAAGATTGAGGATTGTGGATTGAGGATTGACGATTGAGGATTCAGTATTGAGGATTGAGAATTGAGGATAGAGGATTGAAGGTTGAGTATTGAGGATTGAAGATTGAGGATTGAGGATTGAGGATTGAGGATTGATGATTGAGTATTGAGGATTGAAGATTGAGGATTGAGGATTGAGGATTGAGGACTGAGGATTGATGATTGTGGATTGATGATTGAGTATTGGGGATTGAAGATTGAGGATTGAGGATTGAGGATTAAGGATTGAGTGTTGAGGATTGAGAATTGAGGATTGAGGGTTGAAGATTGTGTATTCAGGATTGAAGATTGAGGATTGAGGATTGAGGATTGAGGATTGACGATGAGGGCTGAGGGTTGAGGATTGAGGTTTGAGGACCGAGGACTGAGGATTGAGGATTGAGAATTGAGGATTGAGGATTGAGGATTGAAGATTGAGGATTGGGTATTGAGGATTGAAGAATGAGGATTGAGGATTGAGGACTGAGGATTGGGGATTGAAGATTGAGGACTGAGGATTGAGGATTGAGGATTGAGGAATGAGGATTGAGAATTGAAGATTGAGTATTGAGGTTTGAGGATTGAGGATTTTGGATTGAGGATTGAGGATTGAGTATTGAACATTGAGGATTGGGGATTGAGGATTGACGTTTGAGGATTCAGTATTGAGGATTGAGAATTGAGGATTGAGGATTGAAGGTTGAGTATTGAGGATTGAAGATTGAGGATTGAGGATTGAGTATTGAGGATTGACTATGAGGGCTGAGGGTTGAGGATTGAGGTTTGAGGACTGAGGACTGAGGATTGAGGATTGAGAATTGAGGATTGGGGATTGAGGATTGAAGATTGAGGATTGGGTATTGAGGATCGAAGACTGAGGATTGACGATTGAGGATTGAGGATTGAGGATTGAAGATTGAGGATTGGGGATTGAGGATTGAGGATTGAAGATTGAGTATTGAGGATTGAAGATTGAGGATTGAGGATTGAGGATTGATGATTGAGTATTGAGGATTGAAGATTGAGGATTGAGGATTGAGGATTGAGGACTGAGGATTGATGATTGAGGATTGATGATTGAGTATTGAGGATTGAAGATTGAGGATTGAGGATTGAGGATTGAGGATTGAGTTTTGAGGATTGAGAATTGAGGATTGAGGGTTGAAGATTGTGTATACAGGATTGAAGATTGAGGATTGAGGATTGAAGATTGGGGATTGAGGATTGAGGATTGAGGATTGAAGATTGAGTATTGAGGATTGAAGATTGAGGATTGAGGATTGAGGATTGATGATTGAGTATTGAGGATTGAAGATTGAGGATTGAAGGATTGAGGATTGAGGACTGAGGATTGATGATTGTGGATTGATGATTGAGTATTGGGGATTGAAGATTGAGGATTGAGGATTGAGGATTAAGGATTGAGTGTTGAGGATTGAGAATTGAGGATTGAGGGTTGAAGATTGTGTATTCAGGATTGAAGATTGAGGATTGAGGATTGAGGATTGAGGATTGACGATGAGGGCTGAGGGTTGAGGATTGAGGTTTGAGGACCGAGGACTGAGGATTGAGGATTGAGAATTGAGGATTGAGGATTGAGGATTGAAGATTGAGGATTGGGTATTGAGGATTGAAGAATGAGGATTGAGGATTGAGGACTGAGGATTGGGGATTGAAGACTGAGGACTGAGGATTGAGGATTGAGGATTGAGGAATGAGGATTGAGAATTGAAGATTGAGTATTGAGGTTTGAGGATTGAGGATTTTGGATTGAGGATTGAGGATTGAGTATTGAACATTGAGGATTGGGGATTGAGGATTGACGTTTGAGGATTCAGTATTGAGGATTGAGAATTGAGGATTGAGTATTGAACGTTGAGTATTGAGGATTGAAGATTGAGGATTGAGGATTGAGTATTGAGGATTGACTATGAGGGCTGAGGGTTGAGGATTGAGGTTTGAGGACTGAGGACTGAGGATTGAGGATTGAGAATTGAGGATTGGGGATTGAGGATTGAAGATTGAGGATTGGGTATTGAGGATCGAAGACTGAGGATTGACGATTGAGGATTGAGGATTGAGGATTGAAGATTGAGGATTGGGGATTGAGGATTGAGGATTGAAGATTGAGTATTGAGGATTGAAGATTGAGGATTGAGGATTGAGGATTGATGATTGAGTATTGAGGATTGAAGATTGAGGATTGAGGATTGAGGATTGAGGACTGAGGATTGATGATTGAGGATTGATGATTGAGTATTGAGGATTGAAGATTGAGGATTGAGGATTGAGGATTGAGGATTGAGTTTTGAGGATTGAGAATTGAGGATTGAGGGTTGAAGATTGTGTATACAGGATTGAAGATTGAGGATTGAGGATTGAAGATTGAGGATTGAGTATTGAGGATTGAGTATTGAAGATTGAGTATTGAGGATTGAATGTAGGCGATTGAGGGTTGAGGATTGAGGATTGAGGATTGAAGATTGAGGACTGGGGACTGAGTATTGAGTGTTGAGTGATGAGAATTGGTGTTTGTGGATAGAGATTTAAAGATTGCAGGTTGAGTATTGAGTATTGAAAACTGTGAATTGATGATACTCTATTGAGGATTTAGAATTTACAACTGATTGTTGAGGGCTGAGGGCTGAAAATTGAGGATTCAGTATTGAGGATTCAGAACTGAGGTTTGAGGACTGAGGATTGAGGGTTGAAGATTGATTATTGTGGATTGAAGATTGAAGATTGAGGGTTGAGGAATGAGGATTGAGGATGAGGGCTGAGGGTTGAGGATTGAGGTTTGAGGATTGAGGACTGAGGATTGAGGATTGAGGATTGATGATTGAGTATTGAGGATTGAAGATTGAGGATTGAGGATTGAGGATTGAGGATTGAGGATTGAAGATTGAGGATTGGGGGACTGAGTGTTGAGGGTTGAGTGATGAGAATTGATGTTTGTGGATAGAGATTTAAAGATAGCAGATTGAGTATTGAGTATTGAAAACTGTGAATTGATGATATTCTACTGAGGATTGAGAATTGACAACTGATTTTTGAGCACTGAGGTCTGAAGATTGAGGATTCAGGATTGAGGATTCAGGATTGAGGTTTGAGTACTGAGGATTGAGGATTGAGGATTGAGGATTGAGGATTGAGGATTGAGGATTGAGGATTGAAGATTGAGGATTGGGTATTGCTGACTGAACATTGAGGATTGAGGATTGAGGATTGAGTATTGAGGATTGAGGACTGAAGATTGAATATTGATGATTGAAGATTGAGGATTGAGGATTGAGGGCTGTGGATTGAGGACGAGGACTGAGGGTTCAGTATTGATGTCTGAGGTCTGAGGATTGAGGATAGAGGATTGAGGATTGAAGATTGAGTATTGAGGTTTGAAGATTGAGGATTTTGGATTGAGGACTGAGGATTGAGTATTGAAGATTGAGGATTGTGGATTGAGGATTGACGATTGAGGATTCAGTATTGAGGATTGAGAATTGAGGACAGAGGATTGAAGGTTGAGTATTGAGGATTGAAGATTGAGGATTGAGGCTTGAGGATTGAGGATTGACTATGAGGGCTGATGGTCGAGGATTGAGGTTTGAGGACTGAGGACTGAGGATTGAGGATTGAGAATTGAGGATTGAGGATTGAGGATTGAAGATTGAGGATTGGGTATTGAGGATCGAAGACTGAGGATTGAGGATTGAGGATTGAGGATTGAGGATTGAAGATTGGGGATTGAGGATTGAGGATTGAGGATTGAAGATTGAGTATTGAGGATTGAAGATTGAGGATTGAGGATTGAGAATTGATGATTGAGTATTGAGGATTGAAGATTGAGGATTGAGGATTGAGGATTGAGGACTGAGGATTGATGATTGTGGATTGATGATTGAGTATTGGGGATTGAAGATTGAGGATTGAGGATTGAGGATTAAGGATTGAGTGTTGAGGATTGAGAATTGAGGATTGAGGGTTGAAGATTGTGTATTCAGGATTGAAGATTGAGGATTGAGGATTGAGGATTGAGGATTGACGATGAGGGCTGAGGGTTGAGGATTGAGGTTTGAGGACCGAGGACTGAGGATTGAGGATTGAGAATTGAGGATTGAGGATTGAGGATTGAAGATTGAGGATCGGGTATTGAGGATTGAAGAATGAGGATTGAGGATTGAGGACTGAGGACTGGGGATTGAAGATTGAGGACTGAGGATTGAGGATTGAGGATTGAGGAATGAGGATTGAGAATCGAAGATTGAGTATTGAGGTTTGAGGATTGAGGATTTTGGATTGAGGATTGAGGATTGAGTATTGAACATTGAGGATTGGGGATTGAGGATTGACGTTTGAGGATTCAGTATTGAGGATTGAGAATTGAGGATTGAGGATTGAAGGTTGAGTATTGAGGATTGAAGATTGAGGATTGAGGATTGAGTATTGAGGATTGACTATGAGGGCTGAGGGTTGAGGATTGAGGTTTGAGGACTGAGGACTGAGGATTGAGGATTGAGAATTGAGGATTGGGGATTGAGGATTGAAGATTGAGGATTGGGTATTGAGGATCGAAGACTGAGGATTGACGATTGAGGATTGAGGATTGAGGATTGAAGATTGAGGATTGGGGATAGAGGATTGAGGATTGAAGATTGAGTATTGAGGATTGAAGATTGAGGATTGAGGATTGAGGATTGATGATTGAGTATTGAGGATTGAAGATTGAGGATTGAGGATTGAGGATTGAGGACTGAGGATTGATGATTGAGGATTGATGATTGAGTATTGAGGATTGAAGATTGAGGATTGAGGATTGAGGATTGAGGATTGAGTTTTGAGGATTGAGAATTGAGGATTGAGGGTTGAAGATTGTGTATACAGGATTGAAGATTGAGGATTGAGGATTGAAGATTGAGGATTGAGTATTGAGGATTGAGTATTGAAGATTGAGTATTGAGGATTGAATGTAGGCGATTGAGGGTTGAGGATTGAGGATTGAGGATTGAAGATTGAGGACTGGGGACTGAGTATTGAGTGTTGAGTGATGAGAATTGGTGTTTGCGGATAGAGATTTAAAGATTGCAGGTTGAGTATTGAGTATTGAAAACTGTGAATTGATGATACTCTATTGAGGATTTAGAATTTACAACTGATTGTTGAGGGCTGAGGGCTGAAAATTGAGGATTCAGTATTGAGGATTCAGAACTGAGGTTTGAGGACTGAGGATTGAGGGTTGAAGATTGATTATTGAGGATTGAAGATTGAAGATTGAGGTTTGAGGAATGAGGATTGAGGATGAGGGCTGAGGGTTGAGGATTGAGGTTTGAGGATTGAGGACTGAGGATTGAGGATTGAGGATTGATGATTGAGTATTGAGGATTGAAGATTGAGGATTGAGGATTGAGGATTGAGGATTGAGGATTGAAGATTGAGGATTGGGGGACTGAGTGTTGAGGGTTGAGTGATGAGAATTGATGTTTGTGGATAGAGATTTAAAGATAGCAGATTGAGTATTGAGTATTGAAAACTGTGAATTGATGATATTCTACTGAGGATTGAGAATTGACAACTGATTTTTGAGCACTGAGGTCTGAAGATTGAGGATTCAGGATTGAGGATTCAGGATTGAGGTTTGAGTACTGAGGATTGAGGATTGAGGATTGAGGATTGAGGATTGAGGATTGAGGATTGAGGATTGAAGATTGAGGATAGGGTATTGCTGACTGAACATTGAGGATTGAGGATTGAGGATTGAGTATTGAGGATTGAGGACTGAAGATTGAATATTGATGATTGAAGATTGAGGATTGAGGATTGAGGGCTGTGGATTGAGGACGAGGACTGAGGGTTCAGTATTGATGTCTGAGGTCTGAGGATTGAGGATAGAGGATTGAGGATTGAAGATTGAGTATTGAGGTTTGAAGATTGAGGATTTTGGATTGAGGACTGAGGATTGAGTATTGAAGATTGAGGATTGTGGATTGAGGATTGACGATTAAGGATTCAGTATTGAGGATTGAGAATTGAGGACAGAGGATTGAAGGTTGAGTATTGAGGATTGAAGATTGAGGATTGAGGCTTGAGGATTGAGGATTGACTATGAGGGCTGATGGTTGAGGATTGAGGTTTGAGGACTGAGGACTGAGGATTGAGGATTGAGAATTGAGGATTGAGGATTGAGGATTGAAGATTGAGGATTGGGTATTGAGGATCGAAGACTGAGGATTGAGGATTGAGGATTGAGGATTGAGGATTGAAGATTGAGGATTGAGGATTGAGGATTGAGGATTGAAGATTGAGTATTGAGGATTGAAGATTGAGGATTGAGGATTGAGGATTGATGATTGAGTATTGAGGATTGAAGATTGAGGATTGAGGATTGAGGATTGAGGACTGAGGATTGATGATTGTGGATTGATGATTGAGTATTGAGGATTGAAGATTGAGGATTGAGGATTGAGGATTAAGGATTGAGTGTTGAGGATTGAGAATTGAGGATTGAGGGTTGAAGATTGTGTATTCAGGATTGAAGATTGAGGATTGAGGATTGGGGATTGAGGATTGACGATGAGGGCTGAGGGTTGAGGATTGAGGTTTGAGGACTGAGGACTGAGGATTGAGGATTGAGAATTGAGGATTGAGGATTGAGGATTGAAGATTGAGGATTGGGTATTGAGGATTGAAGAATGAGGATTGAGGATTGAGGACTGAGGATTGAGTATTGAAGATTGAGTATTGAGGATTGAATGTAGGGGATTGAGGGTTGAGGATTAAGGATTGAGGATTGAAGATTGAGGACTGGGGACTGAGTATTGAGTGTTGAGTGATGAGAATTGGTGTTTGTGGATAGAGATTTAAAGATTGCAGATTGAGTATTGAGTATGGAAAACTGTGAATTGATGATATTCTATTGAGGATTGAGAATTTACAACTGATTGTTGAGGGCTGAGGGCTGAAAATTGAGGATTCAGTATTGAGGATTCAGAACTGAGGTTTGAGGACTGAGGATTGAGGGTTGAAGATTGATTATTGAGGATTGAAGATTGAAGATTGAGGGTTGAGGAATGAGGATTGAGGATGAGGGCTGAGGGTTGAGGATTGAGGTTTGAGGATTGAGGACTGAGGATTGAGGATTGAGGATTGATGATTGAGTATTGAGGATTGAAGATTGAGGATTGAGGATTGAGGATTCAGGATTGAGGATTGAAGATTGAGGATTGGGGGACTGAGTGTTGAGGGTTGAGTGATGAGAATTGATGTTTGTGGATAGAGATTTAAAGATAGCAGATTGAGTATTGAGTATTGAAAACTGTGAATTGATGATATTCTACTGAGGATTGAGAATTGACAACTGATTTTTGAGCACTGAGGTCTGAAGATTGAGGATTCAGGATTGAGGATTCAGGATTGAGGTTTGAGTACTGAGGATTGAGGATTGAGGATTGAGGATTGAGGATTGAGGATTGAGGATTGAGGATTGAAGATTGAGGATTGGGTATTGCTGACTGAACATTGAGGATTGAGGATTGAGGATTGAGTATTGAGGATTGAGGACTGAAGATTGAATATTGATGATTGAAGATTGAGGATTGAGGATTGAGGGCTGTGGATTGAGGACGAGGACTGAGGGTTCAGTATTGATGTCTGAGGTCTGAGGATTGAGGATAGAGGATTGAGGATTGAAGATTGAGTATTGAGGTTTGAAGATTGAGGATTTTGGATTGAGGACGGAGGATTGAGTATTGAAGATTGAGGATTGTGGATTGAGGATTGACGATTGAGGATTCAGTATTGAGGATTGAGAATTGAGGACAGAGGATTGAAGGTTGAGTATTGAGGATTGAAGATTGAGGATTGAGGCTTGAGGATTGAGGATTGACTATGAGGGCTGATGGTTGAGGATTGAGGTTTGAGGACTGAGGACTGAGGATTGAGGATTGAGAATTGAGGATTGAGGATTGAGGATTGAAGATTGAGGATTGGGTATTGAGGATCGAAGACTGAGGATTGAGGATTGAGGATTGAGGATTGAGGATTGAAGATTGAGGATTGAGGATTGAGGATTGAGGATTGAAGATTGAGTATTGAGGATTGAAGATTGCGGATTGAGGATTGAGGATTGATGATTGAGTTTTGAGGATTGAAGATTGAGGATTGAGGATTGAGGATTGAGTACTGAGGATTGATGATTGTGGATTGATGATTGAGTATTGAGGATTGAAGATTGAGGATTGAGGATTGAGGATTAAGGATTGAGTGTTGAGGATTGAGAATTGAGGATTGAGGGTTGAAGATTGTGTATTCAGGATTGAAGATTGAGGATTGAGGATTGAGGATTGAGGATTGACGATGAGGGCTGAGGGTTGAGGATTGAGGTTTGAGGACCGAGGACTGAGGATTGAGGATTGAGAATTGAGCATTGAGGATTGAGGATTGAAGATTGAGGATTGGGTATTGAGGATTGAAGAATGAGGATTGAGGATTGAGGACTGAGGATTGGGGATTGAAGATTGCGGACTGAGGATTGAGGATTGAGGATTGAGGATTGAGGATTGAGAATTGAAGATTGAGTACTGAGGTTTGAAGATTGAGGATTTTGGATTGAGGATTGAGGATTGAGTATTGAACATTGAGGATTGGGGATTGAGGATTGACGATTGAGGATTCAGTATTGAGGATTGAGAATTGAGGATTGAGGATTGAAGGTTGAGTATTGAGGATTGAAGATTGAGGATTGAGGATTGAGTATTGAGGATTGACTATGATTGCTGAGGGTTGAGGATTGAGGTTTGAGGAATGAGGACTGAGGATTGAGGATTGAGAATTGAGGATTGGGGATTGAGGATTGAAGATTGAGGATTGGGTATTGAGGTTCGAAGACTGAGGATTGATGATTGAGTATTGAGGATTGAAGATTGAGGATTGTGGATTGAGGATTGAGGATTGAGTTTTGAGGATTGAGAATTAAGGATTGAGGGTTGAAGATTGTGTATACAGGATTGAAGATTGAGGATTGAGGATTGAAGATTGAGGATTGAGGATTGAGGATTGAGTATTGAAGATTGAGTATTGAGGATTGAATGTAGGGGATTGAGGGTTGAGGATTGAGGATTGAGGATTGAAGATTGAGGACTGGGGACTGAGTATTGAGTGTTGAGTGATGAGAATTGGTGTTTGTGGATAGAGATTTAAAGATAGCAGATTGAGTATTGAGTATTGAAAACTGTGAATTGATGATATTCTATTGAGGATTGAGAATTGACAACTGATTTTTGAGCACTGAGGTCTGAAGATTGAGGATTCAGGATTGAGGATTCAGGATTGTAGTTTGAGTACTGAGGATTGAGGATTGAGGATTGAGGATTGAGGATTGAGGATTGAGGATTGAGGATTGAAGATTGAGGATTGGGTATTGCTGACTGAACATTGAGGATTGAGGATTGAGGATTGAGTATTGAGGATTGAGGACTGAAGATTGAATATTGATGATTGAAGATTGAGGATTGACGATTGAGGGCTGTGGATTGAGGACGAGGACTGAGGGTTCAGTATTGATGTCTGAGGTCTGAGGATTGAGGATTGAGGATTGAGGATTGAAGATTGAGTATTGAGGTTTGAAGATTGAGGATTTTGGATTGAGGACTGAGGATTGAGTAATGAAGATTGAGGATTGTGGATTGAGGATTGACGATTGAGGATTCAGTATTGAGGATTGAGAATTGAGGATAGAGGATTGAAGGTTGAGTATTGAGGATTGAAGATTGAGGATTGAGGATTGAGGATTGAGGATTGATGATTGAGTATTGAGGATTGAAGATTGAGGATTGAGGATTGAGGATTGAGGACTGAGGATTGATGATTGTGGATTGATGATTGAGTATTGGGGATTGAAGATTGAGGATTGAGGATTGAGGATTAAGGATTGAGTGTTGAGGATTGAGAATTGAGGATTGAGGGTTGAAGATTGTGTATTCAGGATTGAAGATTGAGGATTGAGGATTGAGGATTGAGGATTGACGATGAGGGCTGAGGGTTGAGGATTGAGGTTTGAGGACCGAGGACTGAGGATTGAGGATTGAGAATTGAGGATTGAGGATTGAGGATTGAAGATTGAGGATTGGGTATTGAGGATTGAAGAATGAGGATTGAGGATTGAGGACTGAGGATTGGGGATTGAAGATTGAGGACTGAGGATTGAGGATTGAGGATTGAGGAATGAGGATTGAGAATTGAAGATTGAGTATTGAGGTTTGAGGATTGAGGATTTTGGATTGAGGATTGAGGATTGAGTATTGAACATTGAGGATTGGGGATTGAGGATTGACGTTTGAGGATTCAGTATTGAGGATTGAGAATTGAGGATTGAGGATTGAAGGTTGAGTATTGAGGATTGAAGATTGAGGATTGAGGATTGAGTATTGAGGATTGACTATGAGGGCTGAGGGTTGAGGATTGAGGTTTGAGGACTGAGGACTGAGGATTGAGGATTGAGAATTGAGGATTGGGGATTGAGGATTGAAGATTGAGGATTGGGTATTGAGGATCGAAGACTGAGGATTGACGATTGAGGATTGAGGATTGAGGATTGAAGATTGAGGATTGGGGATTGAGGATTGAGGATTGAAGATTGAGTATTGAGGATTGAAGATTGAGGATTGAGGATTGAGGATTGATGATTGAGTATTGAGGATTGAAGATTGAGGATTGAGGATTGAGGATTGAGGACTGAGGATTGATGATTGAGGATTGATGATTGAGTATTGAGGATTGAAGATTGAGGATTGAGGATTGAGGATTGAGGATTGAGTTTTGAGGATTGAGAATTGAGGATTGAGGGTTGAAGATTGTGTATACAGGATTGAAGATTGAGGATTGAGGATTGAAGATTGGGGATTGAGGATTGAGGATTGAGGATTGAAGATTGAGTATTGAGGATTGAAGATTGAGGATTGAGGATTGAGGATTGATGATTGAGTATTGAGGATTGAAGATTGAGGATTGAAGGATTGAGGATTGAGGACTGAGGATTGATGATTGTGGATTGATGATTGAGTATTGGGGATTGAAGATTGAGGATTGAGGATTGAGGATTAAGGATTGAGTGTTGAGGATTGAGAATTGAGGATTGAGGGTTGAAGATTGTGTATTCAGGATTGAAGATTGAGGATTGAGGATTGAGGATTGAGGATTGACGATGAGGGCTGAGGGTTGAGGATTGAGGTTTGAGGACCGAGGACTGAGGATTGAGGATTGAGAATTGAGGATTGAGGATTGAGGATTGAAGATTGAGGATTGGGTATTGAGGATTGAAGAATGAGGATTGAGGATTGAGGACTGAGGATTGGGGATTGAAGACTGAGGACTGAGGATTGAGGATTGAGGATTGAGGAATGAGGATTGAGAATTGAAGATTGAGTATTGAGGTTTGAGGATTGAGGATTTTGGATTGAGGATTGAGGATTGAGTATTGAACATTGAGGATTGGGGATTGAGGATTGACGTTTGAGGATTCAGTATTGAGGATTGAGAATTGAGGATTGAGTATTGAAGGTTGAGTATTGAGGATTGAAGATTGAGGATTGAGGATTGAGTATTGAGGATTGACTATGAGGGCTGAGGGTTGAGGATTGAGGTTTGAGGACTGAGGACTGAGGATTGAGGATTGAGAATTGAGGATTGGGGATTGAGGATTGAAGATTGAGGATTGGGTATTGAGGATCGAAGACTGAGGATTGACGATTGAGGATTGAGGATTGAGGATTGAAGATTGAGGATTGGGGATTGAGGATTGAGGATTGAAGATTGAGTATTGAGGATTGAAGATTGAGGATTGAGGATTGAGGATTGATGATTGAGTATTGAGGATTGAAGATTGAGGATTGAGGATTGAGGATTGAGGACTGAGGATTGATGATTGAGGATTGATGATTGAGTATTGAGGATTGAAGATTGAGGATTGAGGATTGAGGATTGAGGATTGAGTTTTGAGGATTGAGAATTGAGGATTGAGGGTTGAAGATTGTGTATACAGGATTGAAGATTGAGGATTGAGGATTGAAGATTGAGGATTGAGTATTGAGGATTGAGTATTGAAGATTGAGTATTGAGGATTGAATGTAGGCGATTGAGGGTTGAGGATTGAGGATTGAGGATTGAAGATTGAGGACTGGGGACTGAGTATTGAGTGTTGAGTGATGAGAATTGGTGTTTGTGGATAGAGATTTAAAGATTGCAGGTTGAGTATTGAGTATTGAAAACTGTGAATTGATGATACTCTATTGAGGATTTAGAATTTACAACTGATTGTTGAGGGCTGAGGGCTGAAAATTGAGGATTCAGTATTGAGGATTCAGAACTGAGGTTTGAGGACTGAGGATTGAGGGTTGAAGATTGATTATTGTGGATTGAAGATTGAAGATTGAGGGTTGAGGAATGAGGATTGAGGATGAGGGCTGAGGGTTGAGGATTGAGGTTTGAGGATTGAGGACTGAGGATTGAGGATTGAGGATTGATGATTGAGTATTGAGGATTGAAGATTGAGGATTGAGGATTGAGGATTGAGGATTGAGGATTGAAGATTGAGGATTGGGGGACTGAGTGTTGAGGGTTGAGTGATGAGAATTGATGTTTGTGGATAGAGATTTAAAGATAGCAGATTGAGTATTGAGTATTGAAAACTGTGAATTGATGATATTCTACTGAGGATTGAGAATTGACAACTGATTTTTGAGCACTGAGGTCTGAAGATTGAGGATTCAGGATTGAGGATTCAGGATTGAGGTTTGAGTACTGAGGATTGAGGATTGAGGATTGAGGATTGAGGATTGAGGATTGAGGATTGAGGATTGAAGATTGAGGATTGGGTATTGCTGACTGAACATTGAGGATTGAGGATTGAGGATTGAGTATTGAGGATTGAGGACTGAAGATTGAATATTGATGATTGAAGATTGAGGATTGAGGATTGAGGGCTGTGGATTGAGGACGAGGACTGAGGGTTCAGTATTGATGTCTGAGGTCTGAGGATTGAGGATAGAGGATTGAGGATTGAAGATTGAGTATTGAGGTTTGAAGATTGAGGATTTTGGATTGAGGACTGAGGATTGAGTATTGAAGATTGAGGATTGTGGATTGAGGATTGACGATTGAGGATTCAGTATTGAGGATTGAGAATTGAGGACAGAGGATTGAAGGTTGAGTATTGAGGATTGAAGATTGAGGATTGAGGCTTGAGGATTGAGGATTGACTATGAGGGCTGATGGTCGAGGATTGAGGTTTGAGGACTGAGGACTGAGGATTGAGGATTGAGAATTGAGGATTGAGGATTGAGGATTGAAGATTGAGGATTGGGTATTGAGGATCGAAGACTGAGGATTGAGGATTGAGGATTGAGGATTGAGGATTGAAGATTGGGGATTGAGGATTGAGGATTGAGGATTGAAGATTGAGTATTGAGGATTGAAGATTGAGGATTGAGGATTGAGAATTGATGATTGAGTATTGAGGATTGAAGATTGAGGATTGAGGATTGAGGATTGAGGACTGAGGATTGATGATTGTGGATTGATGATTGAGTATTGGGGATTGAAGATTGAGGATTGAGGATTGAGGATTAAGGATTGAGTGTTGAGGATTGAGAATTGAGGATTGAGGGTTGAAGATTGTGTATTCAGGATTGAAGATTGAGGATTGAGGATTGAGGATTGAGGATTGACGATGAGGGCTGAGGGTTGAGGATTGAGGTTTGAGGACCGAGGACTGAGGATTGAGGATTGAGAATTGAGGATTGAGGATTGAGGATTGAAGATTGAGGATCGGGTATTGAGGATTGAAGAATGAGGATTGAGGATTGAGGACTGAGGACTGGGGATTGAAGATTGAGGACTGAGGATTGAGGATTGAGGATTGAGGAATGAGGATTGAGAATCGAAGATTGAGTATTGAGGTTTGAGGATTGAGGATTTTGGATTGAGGATTGAGGATTGAGTATTGAACATTGAGGATTGGGGATTGAGGATTGACGTTTGAGGATTCAGTATTGAGGATTGAGAATTGAGGATTGAGGATTGAAGGTTGAGTATTGAGGATTGAAGATTGAGGATTGAGGATTGAGTATTGAGGATTGACTATGAGGGCTGAGGGTTGAGGATTGAGGTTTGAGGACTGAGGACTGAGGATTGAGGATTGAGAATTGAGGATTGGGGATTGAGGATTGAAGATTGAGGATTGGGTATTGAGGATCGAAGACTGAGGATTGACGATTGAGGATTGAGGATTGAGGATTGAAGATTGAGGATTGGGGATAGAGGATTGAGGATTGAAGATTGAGTATTGAGGATTGAAGATTGAGGATTGAGGATTGAGGATTGATGATTGAGTATTGAGGATTGAAGATTGAGGATTGAGGATTGAGGATTGAGGACTGAGGATTGATGATTGAGGATTGATGATTGAGTATTGAGGATTGAAGATTGAGGATTGAGGATTGAGGATTGAGGATTGAGTTTTGAGGATTGAGAATTGAGGATTGAGGGTTGAAGATTGTGTATACAGGATTGAAGATTGAGGATTGAGGATTGAAGATTGAGGATTGAGTATTGAGGATTGAGTATTGAAGATTGAGTATTGAGGATTGAATGTAGGCGATTGAGGGTTGAGGATTGAGGATTGAGGATTGAAGATTGAGGACTGGGGACTGAGTATTGAGTGTTGAGTGATGAGAATTGGTGTTTGCGGATAGAGATTTAAAGATTGCAGGTTGAGTATTGAGTATTGAAAACTGTGAATTGATGATACTCTATTGAGGATTTAGAATTTACAACTGATTGTTGAGGGCTGAGGGCTGAAAATTGAGGATTCAGTATTGAGGATTCAGAACTGAGGTTTGAGGACTGAGGATTGAGGGTTGAAGATTGATTATTGAGGATTGAAGATTGAAGATTGAGGTTTGAGGAATGAGGATTGAGGATGAGGGCTGAGGGTTGAGGATTGAGGTTTGAGGATTGAGGACTGAGGATTGAGGATTGAGGATTGATGATTGAGTATTGAGGATTGAAGATTGAGGATTGAGGATTGAGGATTGAGGATTGAGGATTGAAGATTGAGGATTGGGGGACTGAGTGTTGAGGGTTGAGTGATGAGAATTGATGTTTGTGGATAGAGATTTAAAGATAGCAGATTGAGTATTGAGTATTGAAAACTGTGAATTGATGATATTCTACTGAGGATTGAGAATTGACAACTGATTTTTGAGCACTGAGGTCTGAAGATTGAGGATTCAGGATTGAGGATTCAGGATTGAGGTTTGAGTACTGAGGATTGAGGATTGAGGATTGAGGATTGAGGATTGAGGATTGAGGATTGAGGATTGAAGATTGAGGATAGGGTATTGCTGACTGAACATTGAGGATTGAGGATTGAGGATTGAGTATTGAGGATTGAGGACTGAAGATTGAATATTGATGATTGAAGATTGAGGATTGAGGATTGAGGGCTGTGGATTGAGGACGAGGACTGAGGGTTCAGTATTGATGTCTGAGGTCTGAGGATTGAGGATAGAGGATTGAGGATTGAAGATTGAGTATTGAGGTTTGAAGATTGAGGATTTTGGATTGAGGACTGAGGATTGAGTATTGAAGATTGAGGATTGTGGATTGAGGATTGACGATTAAGGATTCAGTATTGAGGATTGAGAATTGAGGACAGAGGATTGAAGGTTGAGTATTGAGGATTGAAGATTGAGGATTGAGGCTTGAGGATTGAGGATTGACTATGAGGGCTGATGGTTGAGGATTGAGGTTTGAGGACTGAGGACTGAGGATTGAGGATTGAGAATTGAGGATTGAGGATTGAGGATTGAAGATTGAGGATTGGGTATTGAGGATCGAAGACTGAGGATTGAGGATTGAGGATTGAGGATTGAGGATTGAAGATTGAGGATTGAGGATTGAGGATTGAGGATTGAAGATTGAGTATTGAGGATTGAAGATTGAGGATTGAGGATTGAGGATTGATGATTGAGTATTGAGGATTGAAGATTGAGGATTGAGGATTGAGGATTGAGGACTGAGGATTGATGATTGTGGATTGATGATTGAGTATTGAGGATTGAAGATTGAGGATTGAGGATTGAGGATTAAGGATTGAGTGTTGAGGATTGAGAATTGATGATTGAGTATTGAGGATTGAAGATTGAGGATTGAGGATTGAGGATTAAGGATTGAGTGTTGAGGATTGAGAATTGAGGATTGAGGGTTGAAGATTGTGTATTCAGGATTGAAGATTGAGGATTGAGGATTGGGGATTGAGGATTGACGATGAGGGCTGAGGGTTGAGGATTGAGGTTTGAGGACTGAGGACTGAGGATTGAGGATTGAGAATTGAGGATTGAGGATTGAGGATTGAAGATTGAGGATTGGGTATTGAGGATTGAAGAATGAGGATTGAGGATTGAGGACTGAGGATTGAGTATTGAAGATTGAGTATTGAGGATTGAATGTAGGGGATTGAGGGTTGAGGATTAAGGATTGAGGATTGAAGATTGAGGACTGGGGACTGAGTATTGAGTGTGAGTGATGAGAATTGGTGTTTGTGGATAGAGATTTAAAGATTGCAGATTGAGTATTGAGTATGGAAAACTGTGAATTGATGATATTCTATTGAGGATTGAGAATTTACAACTGATTGTTGAGGGCTGAGGGCTGAAAATTGAGGATTCAGTATTGAGGATTCAGAACTGAGGTTTGAGGACTGAGGATTGAGGGTTGAAGATTGATTATTGAGGATTGAAGATTGAAGATTGAGGGTTGAGGAATGAGGATTGAGGATGAGGGCTGAGGGTTGAGGATTGAGGTTTGAGGATTGAGGACTGAGGATTGAGGATTGAGGATTGATGATTGAGTATTGAGGATTGAAGATTGAGGATTGAGGATTGAGGATTGAGGATTGAGGATTGAAGATTGAGGATTGGGGGACTGAGTGTTGAGGGTTGAGTGATGAGAATTGATGTTTGTGGATAGAGATTTAAAGATAGCAGATTGAGTATTGAGTATTGAAAACTGTGAATTGATGATATTCTACTGAGGATTGAGAATTGACAACTGATTTTTGAGCACTGAGGTCTGAAGATTGAGGATTCAGGATTGAGGATTCAGGATTGAGGTTTGAGTACTGAGGATTGAGGATTGAGGATTGAGGATTGAGGATTGAGGATTGAGGATTGAGGATTGAAGATTGAGGATTGGGTATTGCTGACTGAACATTGAGGATTGAGGATTGAGGATTGAGTATTGAGGATTGAGGACTGAAGATTGAATATTGATGATTGAAGATTGAGGATTGAGGATTGAGGGCTGTGGATTGAGGACGAGGACTGAGGGTTCAGTATTGATGTCTGAGGTCTGAGGATTGAGGATAGAGGATTGAGGATTGAAGATTGAGTATTGAGGTTTGAAGATTGAGGATTTTGGATTGAGGACGGAGGATTGAGTATTGAAGATTGAGGATTGTGGATTGAGGATTGACGATTGAGGATTCAGTATTGAGGATTGAGAATTGAGGACAGAGGATTGAAGGTTGAGTATTGAGGATTGAAGATTGAGGATTGAGGCTTGAGGATTGAGGATTGACTATGAGGGCTGATGGTTGAGGATTGAGGTTTGAGGACTGAGGACTGAGGATTGAGGATTGAGAATTGAGGATTGAGGATTGAGGATTGAAGATTGAGGATTGGGTATTGAGGATCGAAGACTGAGGATTGAGGATTGAGGATTGAGGATTGAGGATTGAAGATTGAGGATTGAGGATTGAGGATTGAGGATTGAAGATTGAGTATTAAGGATTGAAGATTGCGGATTGAGGATTGAGGATTGATGATTGAGTTTTGAGGATTGAAGATTGAGGATTGAGGATTGAGGATTGAGTACTGAGGATTGATGATTGTGGATTGATGATTGAGTATTGAGGATTGAAGATTGAGGATTGAGGATTGAGGATTAAGGATTGAGTGTTGAGGATTGAGAATTGAGGATTGAGGGTTGAAGATTGTGTATTCAGGATTGAAGATTGAGGATTGAGGATTGAGGATTGAGGATTGACGATGAGGGCTGAGGGTTGAGGATTGAGGTTTGAGGACCGAGGACTGAGGATTGAGGATTGAGAATTGAGCATTGAGGATTGAGGATTGAAGATTGAGGATTGGGTATTGAGGATTGAAGAATGAGGATTGAGGATTGAGGACTGAGGATTGGGGATTGAAGATTGCGGACTGAGGATTGAGGATTGAGGATTGAGGATTGAGGATTGAGAATTGAAGATTGAGTACTGAGGTTTGAAGATTGAGGATTTTGGATTGAGGATTGAGGATTGAGTATTGAACATTGAGGATTGGGGATTGAGGATTGACGATTGAGGATTCAGTATTGAGGATTGAGAATTGAGGATTGAGGATTGAAGGTTGAGTATTGAGGATTGAAGATTGAGGATTGAGGATTGAGTATTGAGGATTGACTATGATTGCTGAGGGTTGAGGATTGAGGTTTGAGGAATGAGGACTGAGGATTGAGGATTGAGAATTGAGGATTGGGGATTGAGGATTGAAGATTGAGGATTGGGTATTGAGGTTCGAAGACTGAGGATTGATGATTGAGTATTGAGGATTGAAGATTGAGGATTGTGGATTGAGGATTGAGGATTGAGTTTTGAGGATTGAGAATTAAGGATTGAGGGTTGAAGATTGTGTATACAGGATTGAAGATTGAGGATTGAGGATTGAAGATTGAGGATTGAGGATTGAGGATTGAGTATTGAAGATTGAGTATTGAGGATTGAATGTAGGGGATTGAGGGTTGAGGATTGAGGATTGAGGATTGAAGATTGAGGACTGGGGACTGAGTATTGAGTGTTGAGTGATGAGAATTGGTGTTTGTGGATAGAGATTTAAAGATAGCAGATTGAGTATTGAGTATTGAAAACTGTGAATTGATGATATTCTATTGAGGATTGAGAATTGACAACTGATTTTTGAGCACTGAGGTCTGAAGATTGAGGATTCAGGATTGAGGATTCAGGATTGTAGTTTGAGTACTGAGGATTGAGGATTGAGGATTGAGGATTGAGGATTGAGGATTGAGGATTGAGGATTGAAGATTGAGGATTGGGTATTGCTGACTGAACATTGAGGATTGAGGATTGAGGATTGAGTATTGAGGATTGAGGACTGAAGATTGAATATTGATGATTGAAGATTGAGGATTGACGATTGAGGGCTGTGGATTGAGGACGAGGACTGAGGGTTCAGTATTGATGTCTGAGGTCTGAGGATTGAGGATTGAGGATTGAGGATTGAAGATTGAGTATTGAGGTTTGAAGATTGAGGATTTTGGATTGAGGACTGAGGATTGAGTAATGAAGATTGAGGATTGTGGATTGAGGATTGACGATTGAGGATTCAGTATTGAGGATTGAGAATTGAGGATAGAGGATTGAAGGTTGAGTATTGAGGATTGAAGATTGAGGATTGAGGATTGAGGATTGAGGATTGATGATTGAGTATTGAGGATTGAAGATTGAGGATTGAGGATTGAGGATTGAGGACTGAGGATTGATGATTGTGGATTGATGATTGAGTATTGGGGATTGAAGATTGAGGATTGAGGATTGAGGATTAAGGATTGAGTGTTGAGGATTGAGAATTGAGGATTGAGGGTTGAAGATTGTGTATTCAGGATTGAAGATTGAGGATTGAGGATTGAGGATTGAGGATTGACGATGAGGGCTGAGGGTTGAGGATTGAGGTTTGAGGACCGAGGACTGAGGATTGAGGATTGAGAATTGAGGATTGAGGATTGAGGATTGAAGATTGAGGATTGGGTATTGAGGATTGAAGAATGAGGATTGAGGATTGAGGACTGAGGATTGGGGATTGAAGATTGAGGACTGAGGATTGAGGATTGAGGATTGAGGAATGAGGATTGAGAATTGAAGATTGAGTATTGAGGTTTGAGGATTGAGGATTTTGGATTGAGGATTGAGGATTGAGTATTGAACATTGAGGATTGGGGATTGAGGATTGACGTTTGAGGATTCAGTATTGAGGATTGAGAATTGAGGATTGAGGATTGAAGGTTGAGTATTGAGGATTGAAGATTGAGGATTGAGGATTGAGTATTGAGGATTGACTATGAGGGCTGAGGGTTGAGGATTGAGGTTTGAGGACTGAGGACTGAGGATTGAGGATTGAGAATTGAGGATTGGGGATTGAGGATTGAAGATTGAGGATTGGGTATTGAGGATCGAAGACTGAGGATTGACGATTGAGGATTGAGGATTGAGGATTGAGGATTGAAGATTGAGGATTGGGGATTGAGGATTGAGGATTGAAGATTGAGTATTGAGGATTGAAGATTGAGGATTGAGGATTGAGGATTGATGATTGAGTATTGAGGATTGAAGATTGAGGATTGAGGATTGAGGATTGAGGACTGAGGATTGATGATTGAGGATTGATGATTGAGTATTGAGGATTGAAGATTGAGGATTGAGGATTGAGGATTGAGGATTGAGTTTTGAGGATTGAGAATTGAGGATTGAGGGTTGAAGATTGTGTATACAGGATTGAAGATTGAGGATTGAGGATTGAAGATTGGGGATTGAGGATTGAGGATTGAGGATTGAAGATTGAGTATTGAGGATTGAAGATTGAGGATTGAGGATTGAGGATTGATGATTGAGTATTGAGGATTGAAGATTGAGGATTGAAGGATTGAGGATTGAGGACTGAGGATTGATGATTGTGGATTGATGATTGAGTATTGGGGATTGAAGATTGAGGATTGAGGATTGAGGATTAAGGATTGAGTGTTGAGGATTGAGAATTGAGGATTGAGGGTTGAAGATTGTGTATTCAGGATTGAAGATTGAGGATTGAGGATTGAGGATTGAGGATTGACGATGAGGGCTGAGGGTTGAGGATTGAGGTTTGAGGACCGAGGACTGAGGATTGAGGATTGAGAATTGAGGATTGAGGATTGAGGATTGAAGATTGAGGATTGGGTATTGAGGATTGAAGAATGAGGATTGAGGATTGAGGACTGAGGATTGGGGATTGAAGACTGAGGACTGAGGATTGAGGATTGAGGATTGAGGAATGAGGATTGAGAATTGAAGATTGAGTATTGAGGTTTGAGGATTGAGGATTTTGGATTGAGGATTGAGGATTGAGTATTGAACATTGAGGATTGGGGATTGAGGATTGACGTTTGAGGATTCAGTATTGAGGATTGAGAATTGAGGGTTGAGTATTGAAGGTTGAGTATTGAGGATTGAAGATTGAGGATTGAGGATTGAGTATTGAGGATTGACTATGAGGGCTGAGGGTTGAGGATTGAGGTTTGAGGACTGAGGACTGAGGATTGAGGATTGAGAATTGAGGATTGGGGATTGAGGATTGAAGATTGAGGATTGGGTATTGAGGATCGAAGACTGAGGATTGACGATTGAGGATTGAGGATTGAGGATTGAAGATTGAGGATTGGGGATTGAGGATTGAGGATTGAAGATTGAGTATTGAGGATTGAAGATTGAGGATTGAGGATTGAGGATTGATGATTGAGTATTGAGGATTGAAGATTGAGGATTGAGGATTGAGGATTGAGGACTGAGGATTGATGATTGAGGATTGATGATTGAGTATTGAGGATTGAAGATTGAGGATTGAGGATTGAGGATTGAGGATTGAGTTTTGAGGATTGAGAATTGAGGATTGAGGGTTGAAGATTGTGTATACAGGATTGAAGATTGAGGATTGAGGATTGAAGATTGAGGATTGAGTATTGAGGATTGAGTATTGAAGATTGAGTATTGAGGATTGAATGTAGGCGATTGAGGGTTGAGGATTGAGGATTGAGGATTGAAGATTGAGGACTGGGGACTGAGTATTGAGTGTTGAGTGATGAGAATTGGTGTTTGTGGATAGAGATTTAAAGATTGCAGGTTGAGTATTGAGTATTGAAAACTGTGAATTGATGATACTCTATTGAGGATTTAGAATTTACAACTGATTGTTGAGGGCTGAGGGCTGAAAATTGAGGATTCAGTATTGAGGATTCAGAACTGAGGTTTGAGGACTGAGGATTGAGGGTTGAAGATTGATTATTGTGGATTGAAGATTGAAGATTGAGGGTTGAGGAATGAGGATTGAGGATGAGGGCTGAGGGTTGAGGATTGAGGTTTGAGGATTGAGGACTGAGGATTGAGGATTGAGGATTGATGATTGAGTATTGAGGATTGAAGATTGAGGATTGAGGATTGAGGATTGAGGATTGAGGATTGAAGATTGAGGATTGGGGGACTGAGTGTTGAGGGTTGAGTGATGAGAATTGATGTTTGTGGATAGAGATTTAAAGATAGCAGATTGAGTATTGAGTATTGAAAACTGTGAATTGATGATATTCTACTGAGGATTGAGAATTGACAACTGATTTTTGAGCACTGAGGTCTGAAGATTGAGGATTCAGGATTGAGGATTCAGGATTGAGGTTTGAGTACTGAGGATTGAGGATTGAGGATTGAGGATTGAGGATTGAGGATTGAGGATTGAGGATTGAAGATTCAGGATTGGGTATTGCTGACTGAACATTGAGGATTGAGAATTGAGGATTGAGTATTGAGGATTGAGGACTGAAGATTGAATATTGATGATTGAAGATTGAGGATTGAGGATTGAGGGCTGTGGATTGAGGACGAGGACTGAGGGTTCAGTATTGATGTCTGAGGTCTGAGGATTGAGGATAGAGGATTGAGGATTGAAGATTGAGTATTGAGGTTTGAAGATTGAGGATTTTGGATTGAGGACTGAGGATTGAGTATTGAAGATTGAGGATTGTGGATTGAGGATTGACGATTGAGGATTCAGTATTGAGGATTGAGAATTGAGGACAGAGGATTGAAGGTTGAGTATTGAGGATTGAAGATTGAGGATTGAGGCTTGAGGATTGAGGATTGACTATGAGGGCTGATGGTCGAGGATTGAGGTTTGAGGACTGAGGACTGAGGATTGAGGATTGAGAATTGAGGATTGAGGATTGAGGATTGAAGATTGAGGATTGGGTATTGAGGATCGAAGACTGAGGATTGAGGATTGAGGATTGAGGATTGAGGATTGAAGATTGGGGATTGAGGATTGAGGATTGAGGATTGAAGATTGAGTATTGAGGATTGAAGATTGAGGATTGAGGATTGAGAATTGATGATTGAGTATTGAGGATTGAAGATTGAGGATTGAGGATTGAGGATTGAGGACTGAGGATTGATGATTGTGGATTGATGATTGAGTATTGGGGATTGAAGATTGAGGATTGAGGATTGAGGATTAAGGATTGAGTGTTGAGGATTGAGAATTGAGGATTGAGGGTTGAAGATTGTGTATTCAGGATTGAAGATTGAGGATTGAGGATTGAGGATTGAGGATTGACGATGAGGGCTGAGGGTTGAGGATTGAGGTTTGAGGACCGAGGACTGAGGATTGAGGATTGAGAATTGAGGATTGAGGATTGAGGATTGAAGATTGAGGATCGGGTATTGAGGATTGAAGAATGAGGATTGAGGATTGAGGACTGAGGACTGGGGATTGAAGATTGAGGACTGAGGATTGAGGATTGAGGATTGAGGAATGAGGATTGAGAATCGAAGATTGAGTATTGAGGTTTGAGGATTGAGGATTTTGGATTGAGGATTGAGGATTGAGTATTGAACATTGAGGATTGGGGATTGAGGATTGACGTTTGAGGATTCAGTATTGAGGATTGAGAATTGAGGATTGAGGATTGAAGGTTGAGTATTGAGGATTGAAGATTGAGGATTGAGGATTGAGTATTGAGGATTGACTATGAGGGCTGAGGGTTGAGGATTGAGGTTTGAGGACTGAGGACTGAGGATTGAGGATTGAGAATTGAGGATTGGGGATTGAGGATTGAAGATTGAGGATTGGGTATTGAGGATCGAAGACTGAGGATTGACGATTGAGGATTGAGGATTGAGGATTGAAGATTGAGGATTGGGGATAGAGGATTGAGGATTGAAGATTGAGTATTGAGGATTGAAGATTGAGGATTGAGGATTGAGGATTGATGATTGAGTATTGAGGATTGAAGATTGAGGATTGAGGATTGAGGATTGAGGACTGAGGATTGATGATTGAGGATTGATGATTGAGTATTGAGGATTGAAGATTGAGGATTGAGGATTGAGGATTGAGGATTGAGTTTTGAGGATTGAGAATTGAGGATTGAGGGTTGAAGATTGTGTATACAGGATTGAAGATTGAGGATTGAGGATTGAAGATTGAGGATTGAGTATTGAGGATTGAGTATTGAAGATTGAGTATTGAGGATTGAATGTAGGCGATTGAGGGTTGAGGATTGAGGATTGAGGATTGAAGATTGAGGACTGGGGACTGAGTATTGAGTGTTGAGTGATGAGAATTGGTGTTTGCGGATAGAGATTTAAAGATTGCAGGTTGAGTATTGAGTATTGAAAACTGTGAATTGATGATACTCTATTGAGGATTTAGAATTTACAACTGATTGTTGAGGGCTGAGGGCTGAAAATTGAGGATTCAGTATTGAGGATTCAGAACTGAGGTTTGAGGACTGAGGATTGAGGGTTGAAGATTGATTATTGAGGATTGAAGATTGAAGATTGAGGTTTGAGGAATGAGGATTGAGGATGAGGGCTGAGGGTTGAGGATTGAGGTTTGAGGATTGAGGACTGAGGATTGAGGATTGAGGATTGATGATTGAGTATTGAGGATTGAAGATTGAGGATTGAGGATTGAGGATTGAGGATTGAGGATTGAAGATTGAGGATTGGGGGACTGAGTGTTGAGGGTTGAGTGATGAGAATTGATGTTTGTGGATAGAGATTTAAAGATAGCAGATTGAGTATTGAGTATTGAAAACTGTGAATTGATGATATTCTACTGAGGATTGAGAATTGACAACTGATTTTTGAGCACTGAGGTCTGAAGATTGAGGATTCAGGATTGAGGATTCAGGATTGAGGTTTGAGTACTGAGGATTGAGGATTGAGGATTGAGGATTGAGGATTGAGGATTGAGGATTGAGGATTGAAGATTGAGGATAGGGTATTGCTGACTGAACATTGAGGATTGAGGATTGAGGATTGAGTATTGAGGATTGAGGACTGAAGATTGAATATTGATGATTGAAGATTGAGGATTGAGGATTGAGGGCTGTGGATTGAGGACGAGGACTGAGGGTTCAGTATTGATGTCTGAGGTCTGAGGATTGAGGATAGAGGATTGAGGATTGAAGATTGAGTATTGAGGTTTGAAGATTGAGGATTTTGGATTGAGGACTGAGGATTGAGTATTGAAGATTGAGGATTGTGGATTGAGGATTGACGATTAAGCATTCAGTATTGAGGATTGAGAATTGAGGACAGAGGATTGAAGGTTGAGTATTGAGGATTGAAGATTGAGGATTGAGGCTTGAGGATTGAGGATTGACTATGAGGGCTGATGGTTGAGGATTGAGGTTTGAGGACTGAGGACTGAGGATTGAGGATTGAGAATTGAGGATTGAGGATTGAGGATTGAAGATTGAGGATTGGGTATTGAGGATCGAAGACTGAGGATTGAGGATTGAGGATTGAGGATTGAGGATTGAAGATTGAGGATTGAGGATTGAGGATTGAGGATTGAAGATTGAGTATTGAGGATTGAAGATTGAGGATTGAGGATTGAGGATTGATGATTGAGTATTGAGGATTGAAGATTGAGGATTGAGGATTGAGGATTGAGGACTGAGGATTGATGATTGTGGATTGATGATTGAGTATTGAGGATTGAAGATTGAGGATTGAGGATTGAGGATTAAGGATTGAGTGTTGAGGATTGAGAATTGAGGATTGAGGGTTGATGATTGTGTATTCAGGATTGAAGATTGAGGATTGAGGATTGAGGATTGAGGATTGACGATGAGGGCTGAGAGTTGAGGATTGAGGTTTGAGGACCGAGGACTGAGGATTGAGGATTGAGAATTGAGGATTGAGGATTGAGGATTGAAGATTGAGGATTGGGTATTGAGGATTGAAGAATGAGGATTGAGGATTGAGGACTGAGGATTGGGGATTGAAGATTGCGGACTGAGGATTGAGGATTGAGGATTGAGGATTGAGGATTGAGAATTGAAGATTGAGTATTGAGGTTTGAAGATTGAGGATTTTGGATTGAGGATTGAGGATTGAGTATTGAACATTGAGGATTGGGGATTGAGGATTGACGATTGAGGATTCAGTATTGAGGATTGAGAATTGAGGATTGAGGATTGAAGGTTGAGTATTGAGGATTGAAGATTGAGGATTGAGGATTGAGTATTGAGGATCGACTATGATTGCTGAGGGTTGAGGATTGAGGTTTGAGGAATGAGGACTGAGGATTGAGGATTGAGAATTGAGGATTGGGGATTGAGGATTGAAGATTGAGGATTGGGTATTGAGGTTCGAAGACTGAGGATTGATGATTGAGTATTGAGGATTGAAGATTGAGGATTGTGGATTGAGGATTGAGGATTGAGTTTTGAGGATTGAGAATTAAGGATTGAGGGTTGAAGATTGTGTATACAGGATTGAAGATTGAGGATTGAGGATTGAAGATTGAGGATTGAGGATTGAGGATTGAGGATTGAGTATTGAAGAATGAGTATTGAGGATTGAATGTAGGGGATTGAGGGTTGAGGATTGAGGATTGAGGATTGAAGATTGAGGACTGGGGACTGAGTATTGAGTGTTGAGTGATGAGAATTGGTGTTTGTGGATAGAGATTTAAAGATTGCAGATTGAGTATTGAGTATGGAAAACTGTGAATTGATGATACCCTATTGAGGATTGAGAATTTACAACTGATTGTTGAGGACTGAGGTCTGAAGATTGAGGATTCAGGATTGAGGATCCAGGATTGAGGTTTGAGGACTGAGGATTGAGGATTGAGGATTGAGGATTAAGGATTGAGGATTGAGGATTGAGGATTGGGGATTGAAGATTGAGGATTGGGTATTGCGTATTGAACATTGAGGATTGAGGATTGAGGATTCAGGATTGAGGATTGGGTATTGAGGATGGAAGACTGAGGATTGAAGATTGAGGATTGAGGGTTGAGGATTGAAGATTGAGGATTGAGGATTGAGGATTGAGGATTGAAGATTGAGTATTGAGGATTGAAGATTGAGGATTGAGGATTGAGGATTGAGGATTGAGTATTGAGGATTGAGAATTGAGGATTGAGGGTTGAAGATTGTGTATTCAGGATTGAAGATTAAGAATTGAGGATTGAGTATTGAGGATTGACGATGAGGGCTGAGTGTTGAGGATTGAGGTTTGAGGACTGAGGACTGAGGATTGAGGATTGAGAATTGAGGATTGAGGATTGAGGATTGAGGATTGAAGATTGAGGATTGGGTATTGAGGATTGAAGAATGAGGATTGAGGATTGAGGACTGAGGACTGAGGATTGAAGATTGAGAATTGAGGATTGAGGATTGAGGATTGAGTTTTGAAGATTGAGTATTGAGGATTGAATGTAGGGGATTGAGGGTTGAGGATTGAGGATTGAGGATTGAAGATTGAGGACTGGGGACTGAGTATTGAGGGTTGAATGATGAGAATTGGTGTTTGTGGATTGAGGTTTAAAGATTGCAGATTGAGTATTGAGTATTGAAAACTGTGAATTGATGATATTCTATTGAGGATTGAGAATTTACAACTGATTGTTGAGGGCTGAGGGCTGAAAATTGAGGATTCAGGATTGAGGATTCAGAATTGAGGTTTGAGGACTGAGGATTGAGGGTTGAAGATTGATTATTGAGGATTGAAGATTGAAGATTGAGGGTTGAGGAATGAGGATTGAGGATGAGGGCTGAGGGTTGAGGATTGAGGTTTGAGGTTTGAGGACTGAGGATTGAGGATTGAGGATTGATGATTGAGTATTGAGGATTGAAGATTGAGGATTGAGGATTGAGGATTGAGGATTGAGGATTAGAAGATTGAGGATTGGGGGACTGAGTGTTGAGGGTTGAGTGATGAGAATTGATGTTTGTGGATAGAGATTTAAAGATAGCAGATTGAGTATTGAGTATTGAAAACTGTGAATTGATGATATTCTATTGAGGATTGAGAATTGACAACTGATTTTTGAGCACTGAGGTCTGAAGATTGAGGATTCAGGATTGAGGATTCAGGATTGAGGTTTGAGTACTGAGGATTGAGGATTGAGGATTGAGGATTGAGGATTGAGGATTGAGGACTGAGGATTGAAGATTGAGGATTGGGTATTGCTGACTGAACATTGAGGATTGAGGATTGAGGATTGAGTATTGAGGATTGAGGACTGAAGATTGAATATTGATGATTGAAGATTGAGGATTGAGGATTGAGGGCTGTGGATTGAGGACGAGGACTGAGGGTTCAGTATTGATGTCTGAGGTCTGAGGATTGAGGATTGAGGATTGAGGATTGAAGATTGAGTATTGAGGTTTGAAGATTGAGGATTTTGGATTGAGGACTGAGGATTGAGTATTGAAGATTGAGGATTGTGGATTGAGGATTGACGATTGAGGATTCAGTATTGAGGATTGAGAATTGAGGATAGAGGATTGAAGGTTGAGTATTGAGGATTGAAGATTGAGGATTGAGGATTGAGGATTGAGGATTGACTATGAGGGCTGATGGTTGAGGATTGAGGTTTGAGGACTGAGGACTGAGGATTGAGGATTGAGAATTGAGGATTGAGGATTGAGGATTGAAGATTGAGGATTGGGTATTGAGGATCGAAGACTGAGGATTGAGGATTGAGGATTGAGGATTGAGGATTGAAGATTGGGGATTGAGGATTGAGGATTGAGGATTGAAGATTGAGTATTGAGGATTGAAGATTGAGGATTGAGGATTGAGGATTGATGATTGAGTATTGAGGATTGAAGATTGAGGATTGAGGATTGAGGACTGAGGATTGATCATTGTGGATTGATGATTGAGTATTGGGGATTGAAGATTGAGGATTGAGGATTGAGGATTAAGGATTGAGTGTTGAGGATTGAGAATTGAGGATTGAGGGTTGAAGATTGTGTATTCAGGATTGAAGATTGAGGATTGAGGATTGAGGATTGAGGATTGACGATGAGGGCTGAGGGTTGAGGATTGAGGTTTGAGGACCGAGGACTGAGGATTGAGGATTGAGAATTGAGGATTGAGGATTGAGGATTGAAGATTGAGGATTGGGTATTGAGGATTGAAGAATGAGGATTGAGGATTGAGGGCTGAGGATTGGGGATTGAAGATTGAGGACTGAGGATTGAGGATTGAGGATTGAGGAATGAGGATTGAGAATTGAAGATTGAGTATTGAGGTTTGAGGATTGAGGATTTTGGATTGAGGATTGAGGATTGAGTATTGAACATTGAGGATTGGGGATTGAGGATTGACGATTGAGGATTCAGTATTGAGGATTGAGAATTGAGGATTGAGGATTGAAGGTTGAGTATTGAGGATTGAAGATTGAGGATTGAGGATTGAGTATTGAGGATTGACTATGAGGGCTGAGGGTTGAGGATTGAGGTTTGAGGACTGAGGACTGAGGATTGAGGATTGAGAATTGAGGATTGGGGATTGAGGATTGAAGATTGAGGATTGGGTATTGAGGATCGAAGACTGAGGATTGACGATTGAGGATTGAGGATTGAGGATTGAAGATTGAGGATTGGGGATTGAGGATTGAGGATTGAAGATTGAGTATTGAGGATTGAAGATTGAGGATTGAGGATTGAGGATTGATGATTGAGTATTGAGGATTGAAGATTGAGGATTGAGGATTGAAGATTGAGGATTGAGTATTGAGGACTGAGTATTGAAGATTGAGTATTGAGGATTGAATGTAGGCGATTGAGGGTTGAGGATTGAGGATTGAGGATTGAAGATTGAGGACTGGGGACAGAGTATTGAGTGTTGAGTGATGAGAATTGGTGTTTGTGGATAGAGATTTAAAGATTGCAGGTTGAGTATTGAGTATTGAAAACTGTGAATTGATGATACTCTATTGAGGATTTAGAATTTACAACTGATTGTTGAGGACTGAGGTCTGAAGATTGGGGATTCAGGATTGAGGATCCAGGATTGAGGTTTGAGGACAGAGGATTGAGGATTGAGGATTGAGGATTGAGGATTGAGGATTGGGGATTGAAGATTGAGGATTGGGTATTGCGTATTGAACATTGAGGATTGAGGATTGAGGATTGAGGATTGAGGATTGGGTATTGAGGATTGAAGACTGAGGATTGAGGATTGAGGATTGAGGATTGAGGATTGAAGATTGAGGATTGAGGATTGAGGATTCAGGATTGAAGATTGAGTATTGAGGATTGAAGATTGAGGATTGAGGATTGAGGATTGAGGATTGAGTATTGAGGATTGAGAATTGAGGATTGAGGGTTGAAGATTGTGTATTCAGGATTGAAGATTGAGGATTGACGATTGAGGATTGAGGATTGACGATGAGGGCTGAGGGTTGAGGATTGAGGTTTGAGGACTGAGGACTGAGGATTGAGGATTGAGAATTGAGGATTGAGGATTGAGGATTGAAGATTGAGGATTGGGTATTGAGGATTGAAGAACGAGGATTGAGGATTGAGGACTGAGGATTGAGGATTGAAGATTGAGGATTGAAGATTAAGTATTGAGGATTGAAGGTTGAGGATTGAGGATTGAGGGTTGATGATTGAGTATTGGGGATTGAAGATTGAGGATTGAGGATTGAGGATTGAGGATTGAGGATTGGGTATTGAGGATTGAAGACTGAGGATTGAGGATTGAGGATTGAGGATTGAGGATTGAGGATTGGGTATTGAGGATTGAAGACTGAGGATTGAGGATTGAGGATTGAGGATTGAAGATTGAGGATTGAGGATTGAGGATTGAGGACTGAGGATTGATGATTGAGGATTGATGATTGAGTTCTGAGGATTGAAGATTGAGGATTGAGGATTGAGGATTAAGGATTGAGTGTTGAGGATTGAGAATTGAGGATTGAGGGTTGAAGATTGTGTATTCAGGATTGAAGATTGAGGATTGAGGATTGAGGATTGAGGATTGACGATGAGGGCTGAGGGTTGAGGATTGAGGTTTGAGGACTGAGGACTGAGGATTGAGGATTGAGAATTGAGGATTGAGGATTGAGGATTGAAGATTGAGGATTGGATATTGAGGATTGAAGAATGAGAATAGAGGATTGAGGACTGAGGATTGAGGATTGAAGATTGAGGATTGAGGATTGAGGATTGAGGATTGAGTATTGAAGATTGAGTATTGAGGATTGAGGATTGAAGATTGAGGACTGGGGACTGAGTATTGAGGGTTGAGTGACGAGAATTGGTGTTTGTGGATAGAGATTTAAAGATTGCAGATTGAGTATTGAGTATTGAAAACTGTGAATTGATGATATTCTATTGAGGATTGAGAATTTACAACTGATTGTTGAGGACTGAGGTCTGAAGATTGAGGATTCAGGATTGAGGATCCAGGATTGAGGTTTGAGGACTGAGGATTGTGGATTGAGGATTGAGGATTGAGGATTGAGGATTGAGGATTGAGGATTGGGTATTGAGGATTGAAGACTGAGGATTGAGGATTGAGGATTGAGGATTGAGGATTGAAGATTGAGGATTGTGGATTGAGGATTGAGGATTGAAGATTGAGTATTGAGGATTGAAGGTTGAGGATTGAGGATTGAGGATTGATGATTGAGTATTGAGGATTGAAGATTGAGGATTGGGGATTGAGGATTGAGGACTGAGGATTGGTGATTGAGGATTGATGATTGAGTATTGAGGACTGAAGATTGAGGATTGAGGATTGAGGATTGAGGATTGAGGATTGAGTATTGAGGATTGAGAATTGAGGATTGAGGATTGAGGGTTGAAGATTGTGTATTCAGGATTGAAGATTGAGGATTGAGGATTGAGGATTGTGGATTGACGATGAGGGCTGAGGGTTGAGGATTGAGGTTTGAGGACTGAGGACTGAGGATTGAGGATTCAGAATTGAGGATTGAGGATTGAGGATTGAAGATTGAGGATTGGGTATTGAGGATTGAAGAATGAGGATTGAGGATTGAGGACTGAGGATTGAGGATTGAGTATTGAAGATTGAGGATTGAGGATTGAGGATTGAGGATTGAGTATTGAGGATTGAGAATTGAGGATTGAGGGTTGAAGATTGTGTATTCAGGATTGAAGATTAAGAATTGAGGATTGAGTATTGAGGATTGACGATGAGGGCTGAGTGTTGAGGATTGAGGTTTGAGGACTGAGGACTGAGGATTGAGGATTGAGAATTGAGGATTGAGGATTGAGGATTGAGGATTGAAGATTGAGGATTGGGTATTGAGGATTGAAGAATGAGGATTGAGGATTGAGGACTGAGGACTGAGGATTGAAGATTGAGAATTGAGGATTGAGGATTGAGGATTGAGTTTTGAAGATTGAGTATTGAGGATTGAATGTAGGGGATTGAGGGTTGAGGATTGAGGATTGAGGATTGAAGATTGAGGACTGGGGACTGAGTATTGAGGGTTGAATGATGAGAATTGGTGTTTGTGGATTGAGGTTTAAAGATTGCAGATTGAGTATTGAGTATTGAAAACTGTGAATTGATGATATTCTATTGAGGATTGAGAATTTACAACTGATTGTTGAGGGCTGAGGGCTGAAAATTGAGGATTCAGGATTGAGGATTCAGAATTGAGGTTTGAGGACTGAGGATTGAGGGTTGAAGATTGATTATTGAGGATTGAAGATTGAAGATTGAGGGTTGAGGAATGAGGATTGAGGATGAGGGCTGAGGGTTGAGGATTGAGGTTTGAGGTTTGAGGACTGAGGATTGAGGATTGAGGATTGATGATTGAGTATTGAGGATTGAAGATTGAGGATTGAGGATTGAGGATTGAGGATTGAGGATTAGAAGATTGAGGATTGGGGGACTGAGTGTTGAGGGTTGAGTGATGAGAATTGATGTTTGTGGATAGAGATTTAAAGATAGCAGATTGAGTATTGAGTATTGAAAACTGTGAATTGATGATATTCTATTGAGGATTGAGAATTGACAACTGATTTTTGAGCACTGAGGTCTGAAGATTGAGGATTCAGGATTGAGGATTCAGGATTGAGGTTTGAGTACTGAGGATTGAGGATTGAGGATTGAGGATTGAGGATTGAGGATTGAGGACTGAGGATTGAAGATTGAGGATTGGGTATTGCTGACTGAACATTGAGGATTGAGGATTGAGGATTGAGTATTGAGGATTGAGGACTGAAGATTGAATATTGATGATTGAAGATTGAGGATTGAGGATTGAGGGCTGTGGATTGAGGACGAGGACTGAGGGTTCAGTATTGATGTCTGAGGTCTGAGGATTGAGGATTGAGGATTGAGGATTGAAGATTGAGTATTGAGGTTTGAAGATTGAGGATTTTGGATTGAGGACTGAGGATTGAGTATTGAAGATTGAGGATTGTGGATTGAGGATTGACGATTGAGGATTCAGTATTGAGGATTGAGAATTGAGGATAGAGGATTGAAGGTTGAGTATTGAGGATTGAAGATTGAGGATTGAGGATTGAGGATTGAGGATTGACTATGAGGGCTGATGGTTGAGGATTGAGGTTTGAGGACTGAGGACTGAGGATTGAGGATTGAGAATTGAGGATTGAGGATTGAGGATTGAAGATTGAGGATTGGGTATTGAGGATCGAAGACTGAGGATTGAGGATTGAGGATTGAGGATTGAGGATTGAAGATTGGGGATTGAGGATTGAGGATTGAGGATTGAAGATTGAGTATTGAGGATTGAAGATTGAGGATTGAGGATTGAGGATTGATGATTGAGTATTGAGGATTGAAGATTGAGGATTGAGGATTGAGGACTGAGGATTGATCATTGTGGATTGATGATTGAGTATTGGGGATTGAAGATTGAGGATTGAGGATTGAGGATTAAGGATTGAGTGTTGAGGATTGAGAATTGAGGATTGAGGGTTGAAGATTGTGTATTCAGGATTGAAGATTGAGGATTGAGGATTGAGGATTGAGGATTGACGATGAGGGCTGAGGGTTGAGGATTGAGGTTTGAGGACCGAGGACTGAGGATTGAGGATTGAGAATTGAGGATTGAGGATTGAGGATTGAAGATTGAGGATTGGGTATTGAGGATTGAAGAATGAGGATTGAGGATTGAGGGCTGAGGATTGGGGATTGAAGATTGAGGACTGAGGATTGAGGATTGAGGATTGAGGAATGAGGATTGAGAATTGAAGATTGAGTATTGAGGTTTGAGGATTGAGGATTTTGGATTGAGGATTGAGGATTGAGTATTGAACATTGAGGATTGGGGATTGAGGATTGACGATTGAGGATTCAGTATTGAGGATTGAGAATTGAGGATTGAGGATTGAAGGTTGAGTATTGAGGATTGAAGATTGAGGATTGAGGATTGAGTATTGAGGATTGACTATGAGGGCTGAGGGTTGAGGATTGAGGTTTGAGGACTGAGGACTGAGGATTGAGGATTGAGAATTGAGGATTGGGGATTGAGGATTGAAGATTGAGGATTGGGTATTGAGGATCGAAGACTGAGGATTGACGATTGAGGATTGAGGATTGAGGATTGAAGATTGAGGATTGGGGATTGAGGATTGAGGATTGAAGATTGAGTATTGAGGATTGAAGATTGAGGATTGAGGATTGAGGATTGATGATTGAGTATTGAGGATTGAAGATTGAGGATTGAGGATTGAAGATTGAGGATTGAGTATTGAGGACTGAGTATTGAAGATTGAGTATTGAGGATTGAATGTAGGCGATTGAGGGTTGAGGATTGAGGATTGAGGATTGAAGATTGAGGACTGGGGACAGAGTATTGAGTGTTGAGTGATGAGAATTGGTGTTTGTGGATAGAGATTTAAAGATTGCAGGTTGAGTATTGAGTATTGAAAACTGTGAATTGATGATACTCTATTGAGGATTTAGAATTTACAACTGATTGTTGAGGACTGAGGTCTGAAGATTGGGGATTCAGGATTGAGGATCCAGGATTGAGGTTTGAGGACAGAGGATTGAGGATTGAGGATTGAGGATTGAGGATTGAGGATTGGGGATTGAAGATTGAGGATTGGGTATTGCGTATTGAACATTGAGGATTGAGGATTGAGGATTGAGGATTGAGGATTGGGTATTGAGGATTGAAGACTGAGGATTGAGGATTGAGGATTGAGGATTGAGGATTGAAGATTGAGGATTGAGGATTGAGGATTCAGGATTGAAGATTGAGTATTGAGGATTGAAGATTGAGGATTGAGGATTGAGGATTGAGGATTGAGTATTGAGGATTGAGAATTGAGGATTGAGGGTTGAAGATTGTGTATTCAGGATTGAAGATTGAGGATTGACGATTGAGGATTGAGGATTGACGATGAGGGCTGAGGGTTGAGGATTGAGGTTTGAGGACTGAGGACTGAGGATTGAGGATTGAGAATTGAGGATTGAGGATTGAGGATTGAAGATTGAGGATTGGGTATTGAGGATTGAAGAACGAGGATTGAGGATTGAGGACTGAGGATTGAGGATTGAAGATTGAGGATTGAAGATTAAGTATTGAGGATTGAAGGTTGAGGATTGAGGATTGAGGGTTGATGATTGAGTATTGGGGATTGAAGATTGAGGATTGAGGATTGAGGATTGAGGATTGAGGATTGGGTATTGAGGATTGAAGACTGAGGATTGAGGATTGAGGATTGAGGATTGAGGATTGAGGATTGGGTATTGAGGATTGAAGACTGAGGATTGAGGATTGAGGATTGAGGATTGAAGATTGAGGATTGAGGATTGAGGATTGAGGACTGAGGATTGATGATTGAGGATTGATGATTGAGTTCTGAGGATTGAAGATTGAGGATTGAGGATTGAGGATTAAGGATTGAGTGTTGAGGATTGAGAATTGAGGATTGAGGGTTGAAGATTGTGTATTCAGGATTGAAGATTGAGGATTGAGGATTGAGGATTGAGGATTGACGATGAGGGCTGAGGGTTGAGGATTGAGGTTTGAGGACTGAGGACTGAGGATTGAGGATTGAGAATTGAGGATTGAGGATTGAGGATTGAAGATTGAGGATTGGATATTGAGGATTGAAGAATGAGAATAGAGGATTGAGGACTGAGGATTGAGGATTGAAGATTGAGGATTGAGGATTGAGGATTGAGGATTGAGTATTGAAGATTGAGTATTGAGGATTGAGGATTGAAGATTGAGGACTGGGGACTGAGTATTGAGGGTTGAGTGACGAGAATTGGTGTTTGTGGATAGAGATTTAAAGATTGCAGATTGAGTATTGAGTATTGAAAACTGTGAATTGATGATATTCTATTGAGGATTGAGAATTTACAACTGATTGTTGAGGACTGAGGTCTGAAGATTGAGGATTCAGGATTGAGGATCCAGGATTGAGGTTTGAGGACTGAGGATTGTGGATTGAGGATTGAGGATTGAGGATTGAGGATTGAGGATTGAGGATTGGGTATTGAGGATTGAAGACTGAGGATTGAGGATTGAGGATTGAGGATTGAGGATTGAAGATTGAGGATTGTGGATTGAGGATTGAGGATTGAAGATTGAGTATTGAGGATTGAAGGTTGAGGATTGAGGATTGAGGATTGATGATTGAGTATTGAGGATTGAAGATTGAGGATTGGGGATTGAGGATTGAGGACTGAGGATTGGTGATTGAGGATTGATGATTGAGTATTGAGGACTGAAGATTGAGGATTGAGGATTGAGGATTGAGGATTGAGGATTGAGTATTGAGGATTGAGAATTGAGGATTGAGGATTGAGGGTTGAAGATTGTGTATTCAGGATTGAAGATTGAGGATTGAGGATTGAGGATTGTGGATTGACGATGAGGGCTGAGGGTTGAGGATTGAGGTTTGAGGACTGAGGACTGAGGATTGAGGATTCAGAATTGAGGATTGAGGATTGAGGATTGAAGATTGAGGATTGGGTATTGAGGATTGAAGAATGAGGATTGAGGATTGAGGACTGAGGATTGAGGATTGAGTATTGAAGATTGAGGTTTGAGGGTTGAGGATTGAGGGTTGAGGACTGATGATTGAGGATTGAGGATTGAGCATTGACGATTGAAGATTGAAGACTGTGGATTGAGGATTGAAAGTTGACGATTGAGGATTGTGGATTGAGGATTGAGGATTGAACATTGAGGACTGAGTGTTGAGGGTTGAGTGATGAGAATTGATGTTTGTGGATAGAGGCTTGAAGGTTGCAGATTGTGTATTGAGTATTGAAAACTGTGAATTGAGGATATTCTATTGAGGATTCAGGATTGACAACTGATTGTTGAGGACTCAGGGCTGAAGATTGAGGATTGAGGTTTGAGGATTGAGGATTGACGGTGAGGGCTGATGGTTGAGGATTGAGGTTTGAGGACTGAGGACTGAGGATTGAGGATTGAGAATCGAGGATTGAGGATTGAGGATTGAAGATTGAGGATTGGGTATTGAGGATTGAAGAATGAGGATTGAGGATTGAGGAGTGAGGATTGAGGATTGAAGATTGAGGATTGAGGATTGAGGATTGATGATTGAAGATTGAGTATTGAGGATTGAAGGTAGGGGATTGAGGATTGAGGATTGAGGATTGAGGATTGAAGATTGAGGACTGGGGACTGAGTATTGAGGGTTGAGTGATGAGAATTGGTGTTTGTGGATAGAGATTTAAAGATTGCAGATTGAGTATTGAGTATTGAAATCTGTGAATTGATGATATTCTATTGAGGATTGAGAATTTACAACTGATTGTTGAGGACTGATGTCTGCAGATTGAGGATTCACGATTGAGGATCCAGGATTGAGGTTTGAGGACTGAGGATTGAGGATTGAGGATTGAGGATTGAGGATTGAGGATTGAGGATTGGGGATTGAAGATTGAGGATTGGGTATTGCGTATTGAACATTGAGGATTGAGGATTGAGGATTGAGGATTGAGGATTGAGGACTGAAGATTGAATATTGATGATTGAAGATTGAGTATTGAGGATTGAGGGTTGTGGATTGAGGACGGGGACTGAGGGTTGAGTATTGATGTCTGAGGTCTGAGGATTGAAGGTTGAGTATTGTGGATTGAAGATTGAGGATTGAGGATTGAGTTTTGAGGATTGAGAATTGAGGATTGAGGGTTGAAGATTGTGTATACAGGATTGAAGATTGAGGATTGAGGATTGAAGATTGAGGATTGAGGATTGAGGATTGAGGATTGAGTATTGAAGATTGAGTATTGAGGATTGAATGTAGGGGATTGAGGGTTGAGGATTGAGGATTGAGGATTGAAGATTGAGGACTGGGGACTGAGTATTGAGTGTTGAGTGATGAGAATTGGTGTTTGTGGATAGAGATTTAAAGATTGCAGATTGAGTATTGAGTATTGAAAACTGTGAATTGATGATACTCTATTGAGGATTTAGAATTTACAACTGATTGTTGAGGACTGAGGTCTGAAGATTGAGGATTCAGGATTGAGGATCCAGGATTGAGGTTTGAGGACTGAGGATTGAGGATTGAGGATTGAGGATTGAGGATTGAGGATTGAGGATGGAGGATTGGGGATTGAAGATTGAGGATTGGGTATTGCGTATTGAACATTGAGGATTGAGGATTGAGGATTGAGGATTGAGGATTGGGTATTGAGGATTGAAGATTGAGGATTGAGGATTGAGGATTGAGGATTGAGGATTGAGTATTGAAGATTGAGTATTGAGGATTGAGGATTGAAGATTGGGGACTGGGGACTGAGTATTGAGGGTTGAGTGATGAGAATTGGTGTTTGTGGATAGAGATTTAAAGATTGCAGATTGAGTATTGAGTATTGAAAACTGTGAATTGATGATATTCTATTGAGGATTGAGAATTTACCACTGATTGTTGAGGACTGAGGTCTGAAGATTGAGGATTGAGGATTGAGGATTGAGGATTGATGATTGAGGATTGAGGATTGAAGATTGAGGATTGGGTATTGCTGACTGAACATTGAGGATTGAGGATTGAGTATTGAGGATTGAGGACTGAAGATTGAATATTGATGATCGAAGATTGAGGATTGAGGATTGAGGGCTGTGGATTGAGGACGAGGACTGAGGGTTCAGTATTGATGTCTGAGGTCTGAGGATTGAGGATTGAGGATTGAGGATTGAAGATTGAGTATTGAGGATTGAAGATTGAGGATTGAGGATTGAGGATTGAGGATTGACTATGAGGGCTGAGGGTTGAGGATTGAGGTTTGATGACTGAGGACTGAGGATTGAGGATTGAGAATTGAGGATTGAGGATTGAGGATTGAAGATTGAGGATTGGGTATTGAGGATCGAAGACTGAGGATTGAGGATTGAGGATTGAGTATTGAGGATTGAAGATTGAGGATTGAGGATTGAGGATTGAGGATTGAAGATTGAGTATTGAGGATTGAAGATTGAGGATTGAGGATTGAGGATTGATGATTGCGTATTGAGGATTGAAGATTGAGGATTGAGGATTGAGGATTGAGGACTGAGGATTGATGATTGAGGATTGATGATTGAGTATTGAGGATTGAAGATTGAGAATTGAGGATTGAGGATTAAGGATTGAGTGTTGAGGATTGAGAATTGAGGATTGAGGGTTGAAGATTGTGTATTCAGGATTGAAGATTGAGGATTGAGGATTGAGGATTGAGGATTGACGATGAGGGCTGAGGGTTGAGGATTGAGGTTTGAGGACTGAGGACTGAGGATTGAGGATTGAGAATTGAGGATTGAGGATTGAGGATTGAAGATTGAGGATTGGGTATTGAGGATTGAAGAATGAGGATTGAGGATTGAGGACTGAGGATTGGGGATTGAAGATTGAGGATTGAGGATTGAGTATTGTGGATTGACTATGAGGGCTGAGGGTTGAGGATTGAGGTTTGAGGACTGAGGACTGAGGATTGAGGATTGAGAATTGAGGATTGAGGATTGAGGATTGAAGATTGAGGATTGTGTATTGAGGATGGAAGACTGAGGATACACGATTGAGGATTGAGTATTGAGGATTGAAGATTGAGGATTGAGGATTGAGGATTGAGGATTGAAGATTGAGTATTGAGAATTGAAGATTGAGGATTGAGGATTGTAGATTGATGATTGAGTATTGAGGATTGAAGATTGAGGATTGAGGATTGAGGATTGAGGACTGAGGATTGATGATTGAGGATTGATGATTGAGTATTGAGGATTGAATATTGAGGATTGAGGATTGAGGATTGAGGATTGAGCTTTGAGGATTGAGAATTGAGGATTGAGGGTTGAAGATTGTGTATACAGGATTGAAGATTGAGGATTGAGGATTGAGGATTGAGGATTGAGGATTGAGGATTGAGGATTGAGGATTGAAGATTGAGTATTGAGGACTGAAGATTGAGGATTGAGGATTGAGGATTGATGATTGAGTATTGAGGATTGAAGATTGAAGATTGAGTATTGAGGATTGAAGATTGAGGATTGAGGATTGAGGATTGATGATTGAGTATTGAGGATTGAAGATTGAGGATTGAGGATTGAGGATTGAGGACTGAGGATTGATGATTGAGGATTGATGATTGAGTTCTGAGGATTGAAGATTGAGGATTGAGGATTGAGGATTAAGGATTGAGTGTTGAGGATTGAGAATTGAGGATTGAGGGTTGAAGATTGTGTATTCAGGATTGAAGATTGAGGATTGAGGATTGAGGATTGAGGATTGACGATGAGGGCTGAGGGTTGAGGATTGAGGTTTGAGGACTGAGGACTGAGGATTGAGGATTGAGAATTGAGGATTGAGGATTGAGGATTGAAGATTGGGGATTGGGTATTGAGGATTGAAGAATGAGGATTGAGGATTGAGGACTGAGGATTGGGGATTGAAGATTGAGGACTGAGGATTGAGGGTTGAGGATTGAGGATTGAGGATTGAGGATTGAAGGTTGAGTATTGATTATTGAAGATTGAGGATTGAGGATTGAGTATTGTGGATTGACTATGAGGGCTGAGGGTTGAGGATTGAGGTTTGAGGACTGAGGACTGAGGATTGAGGATTGAGAATTGAGTATTGAGGATTGAGGACTGAAGATTGAATATTGATGATTGAAGATTGAGGATTGAGGATTGAGGGCTGTGGATTGAGGACGAGGACTGAGGGTTGAGTATTGATGTCTGAGGTCTGAGGATTGAGGATAAAGGATTGAGGATTGAAGATTGAGTATTGAGGATTGAAGATTGAGGATTGAGGATTGAGGATTGAGGATTGACTATGAGGGCTGAGGGTTGAGGATTGAGGTTTGATGACTGAGGACTGAGGATTTAGGATTGAGAATTGAGGATTGAGGATTGAGGATTGAAGATTGAGGATTGGGTATTGAGGATCGAAGACTGAGGATTGAGGATTGAGGATTGAGTATTGAGGATTGAAGATTGAGGATTGAGGATTGAGGATTGAGGATTGAAGATTGAGTATTGAGGTTTGAAGATTGAGGATTGAGGATTGAGGATTGATGATTGCGTATTGAGGATTGAAGATTGAGGATTGAGGATTGAGGACTGAGGATTGATGATTGAGGATTGATGATTGAGTATTGAGGATTGAAGATTGAGGATTGAGGATTGAGGATTAAGGATTGAGTGTTGAGGATTGAGAATTGAGGATTGAGGGTTGAAGATTGTGTATTCAGGATTGAAGATTGAGGATTGAGGATTGAGGATTGAGGATTGACGATGAGGGCTGAGGGTTGAGGATTGAGGTTTGAGGACTGAGGACTGAGGATTGAGGATTGAGAATTGAGGATTGAGGATTGAGGATTGAAGATTGAGGATTGGGTATTGAGGATTGAAGAATGAGGATTGAGGATTGAGGACTGAGGATTGGGGATTGAAGATTGAGGATTGAGGATTGAGTATTGTGGATTGACTATGAGGGCTGAGGGTTGAGGATTGAGGTTTGAGGACTGAGGACTGAGGATTGAGGATTGAGAATTGAGGATTGAGGATTGAGGATTGAAGATTGAGGATTGTGTATTGAGGATCGAAGACTGAGGATACACGATTGAGGATTGAGGATTGAGGATTGAAGATTGAGGATTGAGGATTGAGGATTGAGGATTGAAGATTGAGTATTGAGAATTGAAGATTGAGGATTGAGGATTGTAGATTGATGATTGAGTATTGAGGATTGAAGATTGAGGATTGAGGATTGAGGATTGAGGACTGAGGATTGATGATTGAGGATTGATGATTGAGTATTGAGGATTGAATATTGAGGATTGAGGATTGAGGATTGAGGATTGAGTTTTGAGGATTGAGAATTGAGGATTGAGGGTTGAAGATTGTGTATACAGGATTGAAGATTGAGGATTGAGGATTGAGGATTGAAGATTGAGGATTGAGGATTGAGGATTGAGGATTGAAGATTGAGTATTGAGGATTGAAGATTGAGGATTGAGGATTGAGGATTGATGATTGAGTATTGAGGATTGAAGATTGAGGATTGAGGATTGAGGATTGAGGACTGAGGATTGATGATTGAGGATTGATGATTGAGTTCTGAGGATTGAAGATTGAGGATTGAGGATTGAGGATTAAGGATTGAGTGTTGAGGATTGAGAATTGAGGATTGAGGGTTGAAGATTGTGTATTCAGGATTGAAGATTGAGGATTGAGGATTGAGGATTGAGGATTGACGATGAGGGCTGAGGGTTGAGGATTGAGGATTGAGGATTGAAGATTGAGGATTGGGTATTGAGGATTGAGGATTGAGGATTGTGGATTGAGGACTGAAGATTGAATATTGATGATTGAAGATTGAGTATTGAGGATTGAGGGTTGTGGATTGAGGACGGGGACTGCGGGTTGAGTATTGATGTCTGAGGTCTGAGGATTGAGGATTGAGGATTGAGGATTGAAGATTGAGGATTGAGGATTGAGGATTGAGGATTGAGTGTTGAGTATTGAGAATTGAGGATTGAGGGTTGAAGATTGTGTATTCAGGATTGAAGATTGAGGTTGAGGATTGAGGATTGAGGATTGACGATGAGGGCTGAGGGTTGAGGATTGAGGTTTGAGGACTGAGGACTGAGGATTGAGGATTGAGAATTGAGGATTGAGAATTGAGGATTGAAGATTGAGGATTGGGTATCGAGGATTGAAGAATGAGGATTGAGGATTGAGGACTGAGGATTGAGGATTGAAGATTGAGGACTGAGGATTGAGGATTGAGGATTGAGGATTGAGGATTGAGGATTGAAGATTGAGTATTGAGGTTTGAAGATTGAGGATTTTGGATTGAGAATTGAGGATTGAGGATTGAAGGTTGAGTATTGAGGATTGAAGATTGAGGATTGAGGATTGAGGATTGAGGATTGACCATGAGGGCTGAGGGTTGAGGATTGAGGATTGAGGATTGAGTATTGAAGATTGAGTATTGAGGATTGAATGTAGGTGATTGAGGGTTGAGGACTGTGGATTGAGGATTGAAGATTGAGGACTGGGGACTGAGTATTGAGGGTTGAGTGATGAGAATTGGTGTTTGTGAATAGAGATTTAAAGATTGCAGATTGAGTATTGAGTATTGAAAACTGTGAATTGATGATACTCTATTGAGGATTGAGAATTTACAACTGATTGTTAAAGGACTGAGGTCTGAAGATTGAGGATTCAGGATTGAGGATCCAGGATCGAGGTTTGAGGACTGAGGATTGAGGATTGAGGATTGAGGATTGAGGATTGAGGATTGAGGATGGAGGATTGGGGATTGAAGATTGAGGATTGGGTATTGCGTATTGAACATTGAGGATTGAGGATTGAGGATTGAGGATTGAGGATTGGGTATTGAGGATTGAAGACTGAGGATTGAGAATTGAGGATTGAGGATTGAGGATTGAAGATTGAGTATTGAACATTGAGGATTGAGGATTGAAGATTGAGTATTGAGGATTGAAGATTGAGGATTGAGGATTGAGGATTGAGGATTGAGTATTGAGGATTGAGAATTGAGGATTGAGGGTTGAAGATTGTGTATTCAGGATTGAAAATTGAGGATTGAGGATCGAGGATTGAGGATTGACGATGAGGGCTGAGGGTTGAGGATTGAGGTTTGAGGACTGAGGACTGAGGATTGAGGATTGAGAATTGAGGATTGAGGATTGAGGATTGAAGATTGAGGATTGGGTATTGAGGATTGAAGAATGAGGATTGAGGATTGAGGACTGAGGATTGAGGATTGAAGATTGAGGATTGAGGATTGAGGATTGAGGATTGAGGATTGAGTATTGAAGATTGAGTATTGAGGATTGAGGATTGAAGATTGGGGACTGGGGACTGAGTATTGAGGGTTGAGTGATGAGAATTGGTGTTTGTGGATAGAGATTTAAAGATTGCAGATTGAGTATTGAGGATTGAAAACTGTGAATTGATGATATTCTATTGAGGATTGAGAATTTACAACTGATTGTTGAGGACTGAGGTCTGAAGATTGAGGATTGAGGATTGAGGATTGAGGATTGAGGATTGAGGATTGAAGATTGAGGATTGGGTATTGCTGACTGAACATTGAGGATTGAGGATTGAGTATTGAGGATTGAGGACTGAAGATTGAATATTGATGATTGAAGATTGAGGATTGAGGATTGAGGGCTGTGGATTGAGGACGAGGACTGAAGGGTTCAGTATTGATGTCTGAGGTCTGAGGATTGAGGATTGAGGATTGAGGATTGAAGATTGAGTATTGAGGATTGAAGATTGAGGATTGAGGATTGAGGATTGAGGATTGACTATGAGGGCTGAGGGTTGAGGATTGAGGTTTGAGGACTGAGGACTGAGGATTGAGGATTGAGAATTGAGGATTGAGGATTGAGGATTGAAGATTGAGGATTGGGTATTGAGGATCGAAGACTGAGGATTGAGGATTGAGGATTGAGGATTGAGGATTGGAGATTGAGGATTGAGGATTGAGGATTGACGATTGAAGATTGAGTATTGAGGATTGAAGATTGAGGATTGATGATTGAGGATTGATGATTGAGTACTGAGGATTGAAGATTGAGGATTGAGGATTGAGGATTGAGGACTGAGGATTGATGATTGAGGATTGAGGATTGAGGATTGACGGTGAGGGCTGATGGTTGAGGATTGAGGTTTGAGGACTGAGGACTGAGGATTGAGGACTGAGAATTGAGGATTGAGGATTGAGGATTGAAGATTGAGGATTTTGGATTGAGGATTGAGGATTGAGTATTGAACATTGAGGATTGGGGATTGAGTATTGACGATTGAGGATTCAGTATTGAGGATTGAGAATTGAGGATTGAGGATTGAAGGTTGAGTATTGAGAATTGAAGATTGAGGATTGAGGATTGAGTATTGTGGATTCACTATGAGGGCTGAGGGTTGAGGATTGAGGTTTGAGGACTGAGGACTGAGGATTGAGGATTGAGAATTGAGGATAGAGGATTGAGGATTGAAGATTGAGGATTGGGTATTGAGGATCGAAGACTGAGGATAGACGATTGAGGATTGAGGATTGAGGATTGAAGATTGAGGATTGAGGATTGAGGATTGAGGATTGAAGATTGAGTATTGAGGATTGAAGCTTGAGGATTGAGGATTGAAGATTGATGATTGAGTATTGAGGATTGAAGATTGAGGATTGAGGATTGAGGATTGAGGACTGAGGATAGAAGATTGAGGATTGAGGATTGAGGATTGAGGACTGAGGATTGGTGATTGAGGATTGATGATTGAGTATTGAGGACTGAAGATTGAGGATTGAGGATTGAGGATTGAGGATTGAGGATTGAGTATTGAGGATTGAGAATTGAGGATTGAGGATTGAGGGTTGAAGATTGTGTATTCAGGATTGAAGATTGAGGATTGAGGATTGAGGATTGTGGATTGACGATGAGGGCTGAGGGTTGAGGATTGAGGTTTGAGGACTGAGGACTGAGGATTGAGGACTCAGAATTGAGGATTGAGGATTGAGGATTGAAGATTGAGGATTGGGTATTGAGGATTGAAGAATGAGGATTGAGGATTGAGGACTGAGGATTGAGGATTGAAGATTGAGGATTGAGGATTGAGGATTGAGGATTGAAGATTGAGTATTGAGGATTGAAGGTAGGGGATTGAGGATTGAGGATTGAGGATTGAGGATTGAAGATTGAGGACTGGGGACTGAGTATTGAGGGCTGAGTGATGAGAATTGATGTTTGTGGATGGAGATTTAAAGATTGCAGATTGAGTATTGAGTATTGAAAACTGTGAATTTATGATATTCTATTGAGGATTGAGAATTTACAACTGATTGTTGAGGACTGAGGTCTGAAGATTGAGGATTCAGGATTGAGGATCCAGGATTGAGGTTTGAGGAGTGAGGATTGAGGATTGAGGATTGAAGATTGAGGTTTGAGGGTCGAGGATTGAGGGTTGAGGACTGATGATTGAGGATTGAGGATTGAGCATTGACGATTGAAGATTGAAGACTGTGGATTGAGGATTGAAAATTGACGATTGAGGATTGTGGATTGAGGATTGAGGATTGAACATTGAGGACTGAGTGTTGAGGGTTGAGTGATGAGAATTGATGTTTGTGGATAGAGGCTTGAAGGTTGCAGATTGTGTATTGAGTATTGAAAACTGTGAATTGAGGATATTCTATTGAGGATTCAGGATTGACAACTGATTGTTGAGGACTCAGGGCTGAAGATTGAGGATTGAGGATTGAGGATTGAGGATTGACGGTGAGGGCTGATGGTTGAGGATTGAGGTTTGAGGACTGAGGACTGAGGATTGAGGATTGAGAATCGAGGATTGAGGATTGAGGATTGAAGATTGAGGATTGGGTATTGAGGATTGTAGAATGAGGATTGAGGATTGAGGAGTGAGGATTGAGGATTGAAGATTGAGGATTGAGGATTGAGGATTGATGATTGAAGATTGAGTATTGAGGATTGAAGGTAGGGGATTGAGGATTGAAGATTGAGGATTGAGGATTGAAGATTGAGGACTGGGGACTGAGTATTGAGGGTTGAGTGATGAGAATTGGTGTTTGTGGATAGAGATTTAAAGATTGCAGATTGAGTATTGAGTATTGAAAACTGTGAATTGATGATATACTATTGAGGATTGAGAATTTACAACTGATTGTTGAGGACTGAGGTCTGAAGATTGAGGATTCACGATTGAGGATCCAGGATTGAGGTTTGAGGACTGAGGATTGAGGATTGAGGATTGAGGATTGAGGAGTGAGGATTGAGGATTGAGGATTGGGGATTGAAGATTGAGGAGTGGGTATTGCGTATTGAACATTGAGGATTGAGGATTGAGGATTGAGGATTGAGGATTGAGGACTGAAGATTGAATATTGATGATTCAAGATTGAGTATTGAGGATTGAGGGTTGTGGATTGAGGACGGGGACTGAGGGTTGAGTATTGATGTCTGAGGTCTGAGGATTGAGGATTGAGGATTGAGGATTGAAGATTGAGGATTGAGGATTGAGGATTGAGGATTGAGTGTTGAGGATTGAGAATTGAGGATTGAGGGTTGAAGATTGTGTATTCAGGATTGAAGATTGAGGTTGAGGATTGAGGATTGAGGATTGACGATGAGGGCTGAGGGTTGAGGATTGAGGTTTGAGGACTGAGGACTGAGGATTGAGGATTGAGAATTGAGGATTGAGAATTGAGGATTGAAGATTGAGGATTGGGTATTGAGGATTGAAGAATGAGGATTGAGGATTGAGGACTGAGGATTGAGGATTGAAGATTGAGGACTGAGGATTGAGGATTGAGGATTGAGGATTGAGGATTGAGGATTGAAGATTGAGTATTGAGGTTTGAAGATTGAGGATTTTGGATTGAGAATTGAGGATTGAGTATTGAACATTGAGGATTGGGGATTGAGGATTGACGATTGAGGATTCAGTATTGAGGATTGAGAATTGAGGATTGAGGATTGAAGGTTGAGTATTGAGGATTGAAGATTGAGGATTGAGGATTGAGGATTGAGGATTGACTATGAGGGCTGAGGGCTGAGGATTGAGGATTGAGGATTGAGTATTGAAGATTGAGTATTGAGGATTGAATGTAGGTGATTGAGGGTTGAGGACTGAGGATTGAGGATTGAAGATTGAGGACTGGGGACTGAGTATTGAGGGTTGAGTGATGCGAATTGGTGTTTGTGAATAGAGATTTAAAGATTGCAGATTGAGTATTGAGTATTGAAAACTGTGAATTGATGATACTCTATTGAGGATTGAGAATTTACAACTGATTGTTGAGGACTGAGGTCTGAAGATTGAGGATTCAGGATTGAGGATCCAGGATTGAGGTTTGAGGACTGAGGATTGAGGATTGAGGATTGAGGATTGAGGATTGAGGATTGAGGATGGAGGATTGGGGATTGAAGATTGAGGATTGTGTATTGCGTATTGAACATTGAGGATTGAGGATTGAGGATTGAGGATTGAGTATTGGGTATTGAGGATTGAAGACTGAGGATTGAGGATTGAGGATTGAGGATTGAGGATTGAAGATTGAGGATTGAGGATTGAGGATTGAGGATTGAAGATTGAGTATTGAGGATTGAAGATTGAGGATTGAGGATTGAGGATTGAGGATTGAGTATTGAGGATTGAGAATTGAGGATTGAGGGTTGAAGATTGTGTATTCAGGATTGAAGATTGAGGATTGAGGATCGAGGATTGAGGATTGACGATGAGGGCTGAGGGTTGAGGATTGAGGTTTGAGGACTGAGGACTGAGGATTGAGGATTGAGAATTGAGGATTGAGGATTGAGGATTGAAGATTGAGGATTGGGTATTGAGGATTGAAGAATGAGGATTGAGGATTGAGGACTGAGGATTGAGGATTGAAGATTGAGGATTGAGGATTGAGGATTGAGGATTGAGGATTGAGTATTGAAGATTGAGTATTGAGGATTGAGGATTGAAGATTGGGGACTGGGGACTGAGTATTGAGGGTTGAGTGATGAGAATTGGTGTTTGTGGATAGAGATTTAAAGATTGCAGATTGAGTATTGAGTATTGAAAACTGTGAATTGATGATATTCTATTGAGGATTGAGAATTTACAACTGATTGTTGAGGACTGAGGTCTGAAGATTGGGGATTGAGGATTGAGGATTGAGGATTGAGGATTGAGGATTGAAGATTGAGGATTGGGTATTGCTGACTGAACATTGAGGATTGAGGATTGAGTATTGAGGATTGAGGACTGAAGATTGAATATTGATGATTGAAGATTGAGGATTGAGGATTGAGGGCTGTGGATTGAGGACGAGGACTGAGGGTTCAGTATTGATGTCTGAGGTCTGAGGATTGAGGATTGAGGATTGAGGATTGAAGATTGAGTATTGAGGATTGAAGATTGAGGATTGAGGATTGAGGATTGAGGATTGACTATGAGGGCTGAGGGTTGAGGATTGAGGTTTGAGGACTGAGGACTGAGGATTGAGGATTGAGAATTGAGGATTGAGGATTGAGGATTGAAGATTGAGGATTGGGTATTGAGGATCGAAGACTGAGGATTGAGGATTGAGGATTGAGGATTGAGGATTGGAGATTGAGGATTGAGGATTGAGGATTGAAGATTGAGTATTGAGGATTGAAGATTGAGGATTGAGGATTGAGGATTGATGATTGAGTATTGAGGACTGAAGATTGAGGATTGAGGATTGAGGATTGAGGACTGAGGATTGATGATTGAGGATTGATGATTGAGTATTGAGGATTGAAGATTGAGGATTGAGGATTGAGGATTAAGGATTGAATGTTGAGGATTGAGAATTGAGGATTGAGGGTTGAAGTTTGTGTATTCAGGATTGAAGATTGAGGATTGAGGATTGAGGATTGAGGATTGACGATGAGGGCTGAGGGTTGAGGATTGAGGTTTGAGGACTGAGGACTGAGGATTGAGGATTGAGAATTGAGGATTGAGAATTGAGGATTGAAGATTGAGGATTGGGTATTGAGGATTGAAGAATGAGGATTGAGAATTGAGGACTGAGGATTGAGGATTGAAGATTGAGGACTGACGATTGAGGATTGAGGATTGAGGATTGAGGATTGAGGATTGAAGATTGAGTATTGAGGTTTGAAGATTGAGGATTTTGGATTGAGGATTGAGGATTGAGTATTGAACATTGAGGATTGGGGATTGAGGATTGACGATTGAGGATTCAGTATTGAGGATTGAGAATTGAGGATTGAGGATTGAAGGTTGAGTATTGAGGATTGAAGATTGAGGATTGAGGATTGAGGATTGAGGATTGACTATGAGGGCTGAGGGTTGAGGATTGAGGATTGAGGATTGAGTATTGAAGATTGAGTATTGAGGATTGAATGTAGGTGATTGAGGGTTGAGGACTGAGGATTGAGGATTGAAGATTGAGGACTGGGGACTGAGTATTGAGGGTTGAGTGATGAGAATTGGTGTTTGTGAATAGAGATTTAAAGATTGCAGATTGAGTATTGAGTATTGAAAACTGTGAATTGATGATATTCTATTGAGGATTGAGAATTTACAACTGATTGTTGAGGGCTGAGGGCTGAAAATTGAGGATTCAGCATTGAGGATTCAGAATTGAGGTTTGAGGACTGAGGATTGAGGGTTGAAGATTGATTATTGAGGATTGAAGATTGAAGATTGAGGATTGAGGAATGAGGATTGAGGATGAGGGCTGAGGGTTGAGGATTGAGGTTTGAGGATTGAGGACTGAGGATTGAGGATTGAGGATTGATGATTGAGTATTGAGGATTGAAGATTGAGGATTGAGGATTGAGGATTGAGGATTGAGGATTGAAGATTGAGGATTGGGGACTGACTATGAGGGCTGAGGGTTGAGGATTGAGGATTGAGGATTGAGTATTGAAGATTGAGTATTGAGGATTGAATGTAGGTGATTGAGGGTTGAGGACTGAGGATTGAGGATTGAAGATTGAGGACTGGGGACTGAGTATTGAGGGTTGAGTGATGAGAATTGGTGTTTGTGAATAGAGATTTAAAGATAGCAGATTGAGTATTGAGTATTGAAAGCTGTGAATTGATGATATTCTATTGAGGATTGAGAATTGACAACTGATTTTTGAGCACTGAGGTCTGAAGATTGAGGATTCAGGATTGAGGATTCAGGATTGAGGATTCAGGATTGAGGTTTGAGTACTGAGGATTGAGGATTGAGGATTGAGGATTGAGGATTGAGGATTGAGGATTGAGGATTGAAGATTGAGGATTGGGTATTGCTGACTGAACATTGAGGATTGAGGATTGAGGATTGAGTATTGAGGATTGAGGACTGAAAATTGAATATTGATGATTGAAGATTGAGGATTGAGGATTGAGGGCTGTGGATTGAGGACGAGGACTGAGGGTTCAGTATTGATGTCTGAGGTCCGAGGATTGAGGATTGAGGTTTGAGGATTGAAGATTGAGTATTGAGGTTTTAAGATTGAGGATTTTGGATTGAGGATTGAGGATTGAGTATTGAAGATTGAGGATTGGGGATTGAGGATTGACGATTGAGGATTCAGTATTGAGGATTGAGAATTGAGGATAGAGGATTGAAGGTTGAGTATTGAGGATTGAAGATTGAGGATTGAGGATTGAGGATTGAGGTTTGACTATGAGGGCTGAGGGTTGAGGATTGACGTTTGAGGACTGAGGACTGAGGATTGAGGATTGAGGATTGAGGATTGAGGATTGAGGATTGAAGATTGAGTATTGAGGATTGAAGATTGAGGATTGAGGATTGAGGATTGATGATTGAGTATTGAGGATTGAAGATTGAGGATTGAGGATTGAGGATTGAGGACTGAGGATTGATGATTGAGGATTGATGATTGAGTATTGAGGATTGAAGGTTGAGGATTGAGGATTGAGGATTAAGGATTGAGTGTTGAGGATAGAGAATTGAGGATTGAGGGTTGAAGATTGTGTATTCAGGATTGAAGATTGAGGATTGAGGATTGAGGATTGAGGATTGACGATGAGGGCTGAGGGTTGAGGATTGAGGTTTGAGGACTGAGGACTGAGGATTGAGGACTGAGAATTGAGGATTGAGGATTGAGGATTGAAGATTGAGGATTGGGTATTGAGGATTGAAGAATGGGGATTGAGGATTGAGGACTGAGGATTGGGGATTGAAGATTGAGGACTGAGGATTGAGGATTGAGGATTGAGGATTGAGGATTGAGGATTGAAGACTGAGTATTGAGGTTTGAAGATTGAGGATTTTGGATTGAGGATTGAGGATTGAGTATTGAACATTGAGGATTGGGGATTGAGGATTGACGATTGAGGATTCAGTATTCAGGATTGAGAATTGAGTATTGACAATTGAAGGTTGAGTATTGAGGATTGAAGATTGAGGATTGAGGATAGAGTATTGAGGATTGACTATGAGGGCTGAGGGTTGAGGATTGAGGTTTGAGGACTGAGGACTGAGATTTGAGGATTGAGAATTGAGGATTGAGGATTGAGGATTGAAGATTGAGGATTGGGTATTGAGGATCGAAGACTGAGGATTGACGATTGAGGATTGAGGATTGAGGATTGAAGATTGAGGATTGAGGATTGAGGATTGAGGATTGAAGATTGAGTATTGAGGATTGAAGATTGAGGATTGAGGATTGAGGATTGATGATTGAGTATTGAGGATTGAGGATTCAGGATTGAGGATTGGGTATTGAGGATTGAAGACTGAGGATTGAGGATTGAGGATTGAGTGTTGTGGATTGAAGATTGAGGATTGAGGATTGAGGATTGAGGATTGAGGATTGAGTATTGAGGATTGAGGATTGAGGATTGATGATTGAGTATTGAGGATTGAGGATTCAGGATTGAGGATTGGGTATTGAGGATTGAAGACTGAGGATTGAGGATTGAGGATTGAGTGTTGAGGATTGAAGATTGAGGATTGAGGATTGAGGATTGAGGATTGAGGATTGAGTATTGAAGATTGAGTATTGAGGATTGAATGTAGGTGATTGAGGGTTGAGGACTGAGGATTGAGGATTGAAGATTGAGGACTGGGGACTGAGTATTGAGGGTTGAGTGATGAGAATTGGTGTTTGTGAATAGAGATTTAAAGATAGCAGATTGAGTATTGAGTATTGAAAGCTGTGAATTGATGATATTCTATTGAGGATTGAGAACTGACAACTGATTTTTGAGCACTGAGGTCTGAAGATTGAGGATTCAGGATTGAGGATTCAGGATTGAGGATTCAGGATTGAGGTTTGAGTACTGAGGATTGAGGATTGAGGATTGAGGATTGAGGATTGAGGATTGAGGATTGAGGATTGAAGATTGAGGATTGGGTATTGCTGACTGAACATTGAGGATTGAGGATTGAGGATTGAGTATTGAGGATTGAGGACTGAAAATTGAATATTGATAATTGAAGATTGAGGATTGAGGATTGAGGGCTGTGGATTGAGGACGAGGACTGAGGGTTCAGTATTGATGTCTGAGGTCTGAGGATTGAGGATTGAGGATTGAGGATTGAAGATTGAGTATTGAGGTTTGAAGATTGAGGATTTTGGATTGAGGATTGAGGATTGAGTATTGAAGATTGAGGATTGGGGATTGAGGATTGACGATTGAGGATTCAGTATTGAGGATTGAGAATTGAGGATAGAGGATTGAAGGTTGAGTATTGAGGATTGAAGATTGAGGATTGAGGATTGAGGATTGAGGTTTGACTATGAGGGCTGAGGGTTGAGGATTGACGTTTGAGGACTGAGGACTGAGGATTGAGGATTGAGAATTGAGGATTGAGGATTGAGGATTGAAGATTGAGTATTGAGGATTGAAGATTGAGGATTGAGGATTGAGGATTGATGATTGAGTATTGAGGATTGAAGATTGAGGATTGAGGATTGAGGATTGAGGACTGAGGATTGATGATTGAGGATTGATGATTGAGTATTGAGGATTGAAGGTTGAGGATTGAGGATTGAGGATTAAGGATTGAGTGTTGAGGATTGAGAATTGAGGATTGAGGGTTGAAGATTGTGTATTCAGGATTGAAGATTGAGGATTGAGGATTGAGGATTGAGGATTGACGATGAGGGCTGAGGGTTGAGGATTGAGGTTTGAGGACTGAGGACTGAGGATTGAGGATTGAGAATTGAGGATTGAGGATTGAGGATTGAAGATTGAGGATTGGGTATTGAGGATTGAAGAATGGGGATTGAGGATTGAGGACTGAGGATTGGGGATTGAAGATTGAGGACTGAGGATTGAGGATTGAGGATTGAGGATTGAGGATTGAGGATTGAAGATTGAGTATTGAGGTTTGAAGATTGAGGATTTTGGATTGAGAATTGAGGATTGAGTATTGAACATTGGGGATTGGGGATTGAGGATTGACGATTGAGGATTCAGTATTGAGGATTGAGAATTGAGGATTGAGGATTGAAGGTTGAGTATTGAGGATTGAAGATTGAGGATTGAGGATTGAGGATTGAGGATTGACTATGAGGGCTGAGGGCTGAGGATTGAGGATTGAGGATTGAGTATTGAAGATTGAGTATTGAGGATTGAATGTAGGTGATTGAGGGTTGAGGACTGAGGATTGAGGATTGAAGATTGAGGACTGGGGACTGAGTATTGAGGGTTGAGTGATGCGAATTGGTGTTTGTGAATAGAGATTTAAAGATTGCAGATTGAGTATTGAGTATTGAAAACTGTGAATTGATGATACTCTATTGAGGATTGAGAATTTACAACTGATTGTTGAGGACTGAGGTCTGAAGATTGAGGATTCAGGATTGAGGATCCAGGATTGAGGTTTGAGGACTGAGGATTGAGGATTGAGGATTGAGGATTGAGGATTGAGGATTGAGGATGGAGGATTGGGGATTGAAGATTGAGGATTGTGTATTGCGTATTGAACATTGAGGATTGAGGATTGAGGATTGAGGATTGAGTATTGGGTATTGAGGATTGAAGACTGAGGATTGAGGATTGAGGATTGAGGATTGAGGATTGAAGATTGAGGATTGAGGATTGAGGATTGAGGATTGAAGATTGAGTATTGAGGATTGAAGATTGAGGATTGAGGATTGAGGATTGAGGATTGAGTATTGAGGATTGAGAATTGAGGATTGAGGGTTGAAGATTGTGTATTCAGGATTGAAGATTGAGGATTGAGGATCGAGGATTGAGGATTGACGATGAGGGCTGAGGGTTGAGGATTGAGGTTTGAGGACTGAGGACTGAGGATTGAGGATTGAGAATTGAGGATTGAGGATTGAGGATTGAAGATTGAGGATTGGGTATTGAGGATTGAAGAATGAGGATTGAGGATTGAGGACTGAGGATTGAGGATTGAAGATTGAGGATTGAGGATTGAGGATTGAGGATTGAGGATTGAGTATTGAAGATTGAGTATTGAGGATTGAGGATTGAAGATTGGGGACTGGGGACTGAGTATTGAGGGTTGAGTGATGAGAATTGGTGTTTGTGGATAGAGATTTAAAGATTGCAGATTGAGTATTGAGTATTGAAAACTGTGAATTGATGATATTCTATTGAGGATTGAGAATTTACAACTGATTGTTGAGGACTGAGGTCTGAAGATTGGGGATTGAGGATTGAGGATTGAGGATTGAGGATTGAGGATTGAAGATTGAGGATTGGGTATTGCTGACTGAACATTGAGGATTGAGGATTGAGTATTGAGGATTGAGGACTGAAGATTGAATATTGATGATTGTAGATTGAGGATTGAGGATTGAGGGCTGTGGATTGAGGACGAGGACTGAGGGTTCAGTATTGATGTCTGAGGTCTGAGGATTGAGGATTGAGGATTGAGGATTGAAGATTGAGTATTGAGGATTGAAGATTGAGGATTGAGGATTGAGGATTGAGGATTGACTATGAGGGCTGAGGGTTGAGGATTGAGGTTTGAGGACTGAGGACTGAGGATTGAGGATTGAGAATTGAGGATTGAGGATTGAGGATTGAAGATTGAGGATTGGGTATTGAGGATCGAAGACTGAGGATTGAGGATTGAGGATTGAGGATTGAGGATTGGAGATTGAGGATTGAGGATTGAGGATTGAAGATTGAGTATTGAGGATTGAAGATTGAGGATTGAGGATTGAGGATTGATGATTGAGTATTGAGGACTGAAGATTGAGGATTGAGGATTGAGGATTGAGGACTGAGGATTGATGATTGAGGATTGATGATTGAGTATTGAGGATTGAAGATTGAGGATTGAGGATTGAGGATTAAGGATTGAATGTTGAGGATTGAGAATTGAGGATTGAGGGTTGAAGTTTGTGTATTCAGGATTGAAGATTGAGGATTGAGGATTGAGGATTGAGGATTGACGATGAGGGCTGAGGGTTGAGGATTGAGGTTTGAGGACTGAGGACTGAGGATTGAGGATTGAGAATTGAGGATTGAGAATTGAGGATTGAAGATTGAGGATTGGGTATTGAGGATTGAAGAATGAGGATTGAGAATTGAGGACTGAGGATTGAGGATTGAAGATTGAGGACTGACGATTGAGGATTGAGGATTGAGGATTGAGGATTGAGGATTGAAGATTGAGTATTGAGGTTTGAAGATTGAGGATTTTGGATTGAGGATTGAGGATTGTGTATTGAACATTGAGGATTGGGGATTGAGGATTGACGATTGAGGATTCAGTATTGAGGATTGAGAATTGAGGATTGAGGATTGAAGGTTGAGTATTGAGGATTGAAGATTGAGGATTGAGGATTGAGGATTGAGGATTGACTATGAGGGCTGAGGGTTGAGGATTGAGGATTGAGGATTGAGTATTGAAGATTGAGTATTGAGGATTGAATGTAGGTGATTGAGGGTTGAGGTCTGAGGATTGAGGATTGAAGATTGAGGACTGGGGACTGAGTATTGAGGGTTGAGTGATGAGAATTGGTGTTTGTGAATAGAGATTTAAAGATTGCAGATTGAGTATTGAGTATTGAAAACTGTGAATTGATGATATTCTATTGAGGATTGAGAATTTACAACTGATTGTTGAGGGCTGAGGGCTGAAAATTGAGGATTCAGCATTGAGGATTCAGAATTGAGGTTTGAGGACTGAGGATTGAGGGTTGAAGATTGATTATTGAGGATTGAAGATTGAAGATTGAGGATTGAGGAATGAGGATTGAGGATGAGGGCTGAGGGTTGAGGATTGAGGTTTGAGGATTGAGGACTGAGGATTGAGGATTGAGGATTGATGATTGAGTATTGAGGATTGAAGATTGAGGATTGAGGATTGAGGATTGAGGATTGAGGATTGAAGATTGAGGATTGGGGACTGACTATGAGGGCTGAGGGTTGAGGATTGAGGATTGAGGATTGAGTATTGAAGATTGAGTATTGAGGATTGAATGTAGGTGATTGAGGGTTGAGGACTGAGGATTGAGGATTGAAGATTGAGGACTGGGGACTGAGTATTGAGGGTTGAGTGATGAGAATTGGTGTTTGTGAATAGAGATTTAAAGATAGCAGATTGAGTATTGAGTATTGAAAGCTGTGAATTGATGATATTCTATTGAGGATTGAGAATTGACAACTGATTTTTGAGCACTGAGGTCTGAAGATTGAGGATTCAGGATTGAGGATTCAGGATTGAGGATTCAGGATTGAGGTTTGAGTACTGAGGATTGAGGATTGAGGATTGAGGATTGAGGATTGAGGATTGAGGATTGAGGATTGAAGATTGAGGATTGGGTATTGCTGACTGAACATTGAGGATTGAGGATTGAGGATTGAGTATTGAGGATTGAGGACTGAAAATTGAATATTGATGATTGAAGATTGAGGATTGAGGATTGAGGGCTGTGGATTGAGGACGAGGACTGAGGGTTCAGTATTGATGTCTGAGGTCCGAGGATTGAGGATTGAGGATTGAGGATTGAAGATTGAGTATTGAGGTTTGAAGATTGAGGATTTTGGATTGAGGATTGAGGATTGAGTATTGAAGATTGAGGATTGGGGATTGAGGATTGACGATTGAGGATTCAGTATTGAGGATTGAGAATTGAGGATAGAGGATTGAAGGTTGAGTATTGAGGATTGAAGATTGAGGATTGAGGATTGAGGATTGAGGTTTGACTATGAGGGCTGAGGGTTGAGGATTGACGTTTGAGGACTGAGGACTGAGGATTGAGGATTGAGGATTGAGGATTGAGGATTGAGGATTGAAGATTGAGTATTGAGGATTGAAGATTGAGGATTGAGGATTGAGGATTGATGATTGAGTATTGAGGATTGAAGATTGAGGATTGAGGATTGAGGATTGAGGACTGAGGATTGATGATTGAGGATTGATGATTGAGTATTGAGGATTGAAGGTTGAGGATTGAGGATTGAGGATTAAGGATTGAGTGTTGAGGATAGAGAATTGAGGATTGAGGGTTGAAGATTGTGTATTCAGGATTGAAGATTGAGGATTGAGGATTGAGGATTGAGGATTGACGATGAGGGCTGAGGGTTGAGGATTGAGGTTTGAGGACTGAGGACTGAGGATTGAGGACTGAGAATTGAGGATTGAGGATTGAGGATTGAAGATTGAGGATTGGGTATTGAGGATTGAAGAATGGGGATTGAGGATTGAGGACTGAGGATTGGGGATTGAAGATTGAGGACTGAGGATTGAGGATTGAGGATTGAGGATTGAGGATTGAGGATTGAAGATTGAGTATTGAGGTTTGAAGATTGAGGATTTTGGATTGAGGATTGAGGATTGAGTATTGAACATTGAGGATTGGGGATTGAGGATTGACGATTGAGGATTCAGTATTCAGGATTGAGAATTGAGGATTGACAATTGAAGGTTGAGTATTGAGGATTGAAGATTGAGGATTGAGGATAGAGTATTGAGGATTGACTATGAGGGCTGAGGGTTGAGGATTGAGGTTTGAGGACTGAGGACTGAGATTTGAGGATTGAGAATTGAGGATTGAGGATTGAGGATTGAAGATTGAGGATTGGGTATTGAGGATCGAAGACTGAGGATTGACGATTGAGGATTGAGGATTGAGGATTGAAGATTGAGGATTGAGGATTGAGGATTGAGGATTGAAGATTGAGTATTGAGGATTGAAGATTGAGGATTGAGGATTGAGGATTGATGATTGAGTATTGAGGATTGAGGATTCAGGATTGAGGATTGGGTATTGAGGATTGAAGACTGAGGATTGAGGATTGAGGATTGAGTGTTGTGGATTGAAGATTGAGGATTGAGGATTGAGGATTGAGGATTGAGGATTGAGTATTGAGGATTGAGGATTGAGGATTGATGATTGAGTATTGAGGATTGAGGATTCAGGATTGAGGATTGGGTATTGAGGATTGAAGACTGAGGATTGAGGATTGAGGATTGAGTGTTGAGGATTGAAGATTGAGGATTGAGGATTGAGGATTGAGGATTGAGGATTGAGTATTGAAGATTGAGTATTGAGGATTGAATGTAGGTGATTGAGGGTTGAGGACTGAGGATTGAGGATTGAAGATTGAGGACTGGGGACTGAGTATTGAGGGTTGAGTGATGAGAATTGGTGTTTGTGAATAGAGATTTAAAGATAGCAGATTGAGTATTGAGTATTGAAAGCTGTGAATTGATGATATTCTATTGAGGATTGAGAACTGACAACTGATTTTTGAGCACTGAGGTCTGAAGATTGAGGATTCAGGATTGAGGATTCAGGATTGAGGATTCAGGATTGAGGTTTGAGTACTGAGGATTGAGGATTGAGGATTGAGGATTGAGGATTGAGGATTGAGGATTGAGGATTGAAGATTGAGGATTGGGTATTGCTGACTGAACATTGAGGATTGAGGATTGAGGATTGAGTATTGAGGATTGAGGACTGAAAATTGAATATTGATGATTGAAGATTGAGGATTGAGGATTGAGGGCTGTGGATTGAGGACGAGGACTGAGGGTTCAGTATTGATGTCTGAGGTCTGAGGATTGAGGATTGAGGATTGAGGATTGAAGATTGAGTATTGAGGTTTGAAGATTGAGGATTTTGGATTGAGGATTGAGGATTGAGTATTGAAGATTGAGGATTGGGGATTGAGGATTGACGATTGAGGATTCAGTATTGAGGATTGAGAATTGAGGATAGAGGATTGAAGGTTGAGTATTGAGGATTGAAGATTGAGGATTGAGGATTGAGGATTGAGGTTTGACTATGAGGGCTGAGGGTTGAGGATTGACGTTTGAGGACTGAGGACTGAGGATTGAGGATTGAGAATTGAGGATTGAGGATTGAGGATTGAAGATTGAGTATTGAGGATTGAAGATTGAGGATTGAGGATTGAGGATTGATGATTGAGTATTGAGGATTGAAGATTGAGGATTGAGGATTGAGGATTGAGGACTGAGGATTGATGATTGAGGATTGATGATTGAGTATTGAGGATTGAAGGTTGAGGATTGAGGATTGAGGATTAAGGATTGAGTGTTGAGGATTGAGAATTGAGGATTGAGGGTTGAAGATTGTGTATTCAGGATTGAAGATTGAGGATTGAGGATTGAGGATTGAGGATTGACGATGAGGGCTGAGGGTTGAGGATTGAGGTTTGAGGACTGAGGACTGAGGATTGAGGATTGAGAATTGAGGATTGAGGATTGAGGATTGAAGATTGAGGATTGGGTATTGAGGATTGAAGAATGGGGATTGAGGATTGAGGACTGAGGATTGGGGATTGAAGATTGAGGACTGAGGATTGAGGATTGAGGATTGAGGATTGAGGATTGAGGATTGAGTATTGAGGATTGAAGATTGAGGATTGAGGATTGAGGATTGGGTATTGCTGACTGAACATTGAGGATTGAGGATTGAGGATTGAGTATTGAGGATTGAGGACTGAAAATTGAATATTGATGATTGAAGATTGAGGATTGAGGATTGAGGGCTGTGGATTGAGGACGAGGACTGAGGGTTCAGTATTGATGTCTGAGGTCTGAGGATTGAGGATTGAGGATTGAGGATTGAAGATTGAGTATTGAGGTTTGAAGATTGAGGATTTTGGATTGAGGATTGAGGATTGAGTATTGAAGATTGAGGATTGGGGATTGAGGATTGACGATTGAGGATTCAGTATTGAGGATTGAGAATTGAGGATAGAGGATTGAAGGTTGAGTATTGAGGATTGAAGATTGAGGATTGAGGATTGAGGATTGAGGTTTGACTATGAGGGCTGAGGGTTGAGGATTGACGTTTGAGGACTGAGGACTGAGGATTGAGGATTGAGAATTGAGGATTGAGGATTGAGGATTGAAGATTGAGTATTGAGGATTGAAGATTGAGGATTGAGGATTGAGGATTGATGATTGAGTATTGAGGATTGAAGATTGAGGATTGAGGATTGAGGATTGAGGACTGAGGATTGATGATTGAGGATTGATGATTGAGTATTGAGGATTGAAGGTTGAGGATTGAGGATTGAGGATTAAGGATTGAGTGTTGAGGATTGAGAATTGAGGATTGAGGGTTGAAGATTGTGTATTCAGGATTGAAGATTGAGGATTGAGGATTGAGGATTGAGGATTGACGATGAGGGCTGAGGGTTGAGGATTGAGGTTTGAGGACTGAGGACTGAGGATTGAGGATTGAGAATTGAGGATTGAGGATTGAGGATTGAAGATTGAGGATTGGGTATTGAGGATTGAAGAATGGGGATTGAGGATTGAGGACTGAGGATTGGGGATTGAAGATTGAGGACTGAGGATTGAGGATTGAGGATTGAGGATTGAGGATTGAGGATTGAGTATTGAGGATTGAAGATTGAGGATTGAGGATTGAGGATTGAGGATTGAGTATTGAGGATTGAGAATTGAGGATAGAGGGTTGAAGATTGTGTATTCAGGATTGAAGATTGAGGATTGAGGATTGAGGATTGAGGACTGACGATGAGGGCTGAGAGTTGAGGATTGAGGTTTGAGGACTGAGGACTGAGGATTGAGGATTGAGGATTGAGGATTGAGGATTGAGGATTGAGGATTGTGGATTGAGGATTGGGGATTGAAGATTGAGGATTGGGTATTGCGTATTGAACATTGAGGATTGAGGATTGAGGATTCAGGATTGAGGATTGGGTATTGAGGATTGAAGACTGAGGATTGAGGATTGAGGATTGAGGGTTGAGGATTGAAGATTGAGGATTGAGGATTGAGGATTGAGGATTGAAGATTGAGTATTGAGGATTGAAGATTGAGGATTGAGGATTGAGGATTGAGGATTGAGTATTGAGGATTGAGAATTGAGGATTGAGGGTTGAAGATTGTGTATTCAGGATTGAAGATTGAGGATTGAGGATTTAGGATTGAGGATTGACGATGAGGGCTGAGGGTTGAGGATTGAGGTTTGAGGACTGAGGACTGAGGATTAAGGATTGAGAATTGAGGATTGATGATTGAGGATTGAAGATTGAGGATTGGGTATTGAGGATTGAAGAATGAGGATTGAGGATTCAGGACTGAGGACTGAGGATTGAAGATTGAGGATTGAGGATTGAGGATTGAGGATTGAGTATTGAAGATTGAGTATTGAGGATTGAGGATTGAAGATTGAGGACTGGGGACTGAGTATTGAGCGTTGAGTGATGAGAATTGGTGTTTGTGGATAGAGATTTAAAGATTGCAGATTGAGTATTGAGTATTGAAAACTGTGAATTGATGATATTCTATTGAGGATTGAGAATTTACAACTGATTGTTGAGGACTGAGGTCTGAAGATTGAGGATTCACGATTGAGGATCCAGGATTGAGGTTTGAGGACTGAGGATTGAGGATTGAGGATTGAGGATTGAGGATTGGGGATTGAAGATTGAGGATTGGGTATTGCGTATTGAACATTGAGGATTGAGGATTGAGGATTGAGGATTGAGGATTGGGTATTGAGGATTGAAGACTGAGGATTGAGGATTGAGGATTGAGGTTTGAGGAGTGAGGATTGAGGATTGAGGATTGAAGATTGAGGTTTGAGGGTCGAGGATTGAGGGTTGAGGACTGATGATTGAGGATTGAGGATTGAGCATTGACGATTGAAGATTGAAGACTGTGGAATGAGGATTGAAAGTTGACGATTGAGGATTGTGGATTGAGGATTGAGGATTGAACATTGAGGACTGAGTGTTGAGGGTTGAGTGATGAGAATTGATGTTTGTGGATAGAGGCTTGAAGGTTGCGGATTGTGTATTGAGTATTGAAAACTGTGAATTGAGGATATTCTATTGAGGATTCAGGATTGACAACTGATTGTTGAGGACTCAGAGCTGAAGATTGAGGATTGAGGATTGAGGATTGAGGATTGACGGTGAGGGCTGATGGTTGAGGATTGAGGTTTGAGGACTGAGGACTGAGGATTGAGGATTGAGAATCGAGGATTGAGGATTGAGGATTGAAGATTGAGGATTGGGTATTGAGGATTGAAGAATGAGGATTGAGGATTGAGGAGTGAGGATTGAGGATTGAAGATTGAGGATTGAGGATTGAGGATTGATGATTGAAGATTGAGTATTGAGGATTGAAGGTAGGGGATTGAGGATTGAGGATTGAGGATTGAGGATTGAAGATTGAGGACTGGGGACTGAGTATTGAGGGTTGAGTGATGAGAATTGGTGTTTGTGGATAGAGATTTAAAGATTGCAGATTGAGTATTGAGTATTGAAAACTGTGAATTGATGATATTCTATTGAGGATTGAGAATTTACAACTGATTGTTGAGGACTGATGTCTGAAGATTGAGGATTCACGATTGAGGATCCAGGATTGAGGTTTGAGGACTGAGGATTGAGGATTGAGGATTGAGGATTGAGGAGTGAGGATTGAGGATTGAGGATTGGGGATTGAAGATTGAGGATTGGGTATTGCGTATTGAACATTGAGGATTGAGGATTGAGGATTGAGGATTGAGGATTGAGGACTGAAGATTGAATATTGATGATTGAAGATTGAGTATTGAGGATTGAGGGTTGTGGATTGAGGACGGGGACTGAGGGTTGAGTATTGATGTCTGAGGTCTGAGGATTGAGGATTGAGGATTGAGGATTGAAGATTGAGGATTGAGGATTGAGGATTGAGGATTGAGTGTTGAGGATTGAGAATTGAGGATTGAGGGTTGAAGACTGTGTATTCAGGATTGAAGATTGAAGTTGAGGATTGAGGATTGAGGATTGACGATGAGGGCTGAGGGTTGAGGATTGAGGTTTGAGGACTGAGGACTGAGGATTGAGGATTGAGAATTGAGGATTGAGAATTGAGGATTGAAGATTGAGGATTGGGTATTGAGGATTGAAGAATGAGGATTGAGGATTGAGGACTGAGGATTGAGGATTGAAGATTGAGGACTGAGGATTGAGGATTGAGGATTGAGGATTGAGGATTGAGGATTGAAGATTGAGTATTGAGGTTTGAAGATTGAGGATTTTGGATTGAGGATTGAGGATTGAGTATTGAACATTGAGGATTGGGGATTGAGGATTGAGGATTGAGGATTGGGTATTGAGGATTGAAGACTGAGGATTGAGTATTGAGGATTGAGGATTGAGGATTGAAGATTGAGGATTGAGGATTGAGGATTGAGGATTGAAGATTGAGGATTGAGGATTGAGGGCTGTGGATTGAGGACGAGGACTGAGGGTTCAGTATTGATGTCTGAGGTCTGAGGATTGAGGATTGAGGATTGAGGATTGAAGATTGAGTATTGAGGTTTGAAGATAGAGGATTTTGGATTGAGGATTGAGGATTGAGTATTGAAGATTGAGGATTGGGGATTGAGGATTGACGATTGAGGATTCAGTATTGAGGATTGAGAATTGAGGATAGAGTATTGAAGGTTGAGTATTGAGGATTGAAGATTGAGGATTGAGGATTGAGGATTGAGGTTTGACTATGAGGGCTGAGGGTGGAGGATTGACGTTTGAGGACTGAGGACTGAGGATTGAGGATTGAGAATTGAGGATTGAGGATTGAGGATTGAAGATTGAGGATTGGGTATTGAGGATCGAAGACTGAGGATTGAGGATTGAGGATTGAGGATTGAGGATTGAAGATTGCGGATTGAGGATTGAGGATTGAGGATTGAAGATTGAGTATTGAGGATTGAAGATTGAGGATTGATTATTGAGGATTGATGATTGAGTATTGAGGATTGAAGATTGAGGATTGAGGATTGAGGATTGAGGACTGAGGATTGATGATTGAGGATTGATGATTGAGTATTGAGGATTGAAGGTTGAGGATTGAGGATTGAGGATTAAGGATTGAGTGTTGAGGATTGAGAATTGAGGATTGAGGGTTGAAGATTGTGTATTCAGGATTGAAGATTGAGGATTGAGGATTGAGGATTGAGGATTGACGATGATGGCTGAGGGTTGAGGATTGAGGTTTGAGGACAGAGGACTGAGGATTGAGGATTGAGAATTGAGGATTGAGGATTGAGGATTGAAGATTGAGGATTGGGTATTGAGGATTGAAGAATGGGGATTGAGGATTGAGGACTGAGGATTGGGGATTGAAGATTGAGGACTGAGGATTGAGGATTGAGGATTGAGGATTGAGGATTGAGGATTGAAGATTGAGTATTGAGGTTTGAAGATTGAGGATTTTGGATTGAGGATTGAGGATTGAGTATTGAACATTGAGGATTGGGGATTGAGGATTGACGATTGAGGATTCAGTATTCAGGATTGAGAATTGAGGATTGACAATTGAAGGTTGAGTATTGAGGATTGAAGATGGAGGATTGAGGATAGAGTATTGAGGATTGACTATGAGGGCTGAGGGTTGAGGATTGAGGTTTGAGGACTGAGGACTGAGATTTGAGGATTGAGAATTGAGGATTGAGGATTGAGGATTGAAGATTGAGGATTGGGTATTGAGGATCGAAGACTGAGGATTGACGATTGAGGATTCAGGATTGAGGATTGAAGATTGAGGATTGAGGATTGAGGATTGAGGATTGAAGATTGAGTATTGAGGATTGAAGATTGAGGATTGAGGATTGAGGATTGAGGATTGATGATTGAGTATTGAGGATTGAGGATTCAGGATTGAGGATTGGGTATTGAGGATTGAAGACTGAGGATTGAGGATTGAGGATTGAGTGTTGAGGATTGAAGATTGAGGATTGAGGATTGAGGATTGAGGATTGAGGATTGAGTATTGAGGATTGAAGATTGAGGATTGAGGATTGAGGATTGAGGATTGAGGATTGAAGATTGAGGATTGGGGACTGACTATGAGGGCTGAGGGTTGAGGATTGAGGATTGAGGATTGAGTATTGAAGATTGAGTATTGAGGATTGAATGTAGGTGATTGAGGGTTGAGGACTGAGGATTGAGGATTGAAGATTGAGGACTGGGGACTGAGTATTGAGCGTTGAGTGATGAGAATTGGTGTTTGTGGATAGAGATTTAAAGATTGCAGATTGAGTATTGAGTATTGAAAACTGTGAATTGATGATATTCTATTGAGGATTGAGAATTTACAACTGATTGCTGAGGACTGAGGTCTGAAGATTGAGGATTCACGATTGAGGATCCAGGATTGAGGTTTGAGGACTGAGGATTGAGGATTAAGGATTGAGGATTGAGGATTGGGGATTGAAGATTGAGGATTGGGTATTGCGTATTGAACATTGAGGATTGAGGATTGAGGATTGAGGATTGAGGATTGGGTATTGAGGATTGAAGACTGAGGATTGAGGATTGAGGATTGAGGATTGAGGATTGAAGATTGAGGATTGTGGATTGAGGATTGAGGATTGAAGATTGAGTATTGAGGATTGAAGGTTGAGGATTGAGGATTGAGTATTGGGGATTGAGGATTGAAGATTGAGGATTGTGGATTCAGGATTAAAGATTGAGTATTGAGGATTGAAGATTGAGAATTGAGGATTGAGAATTGAACATTGAGGACTGAGTGTTGAGGGTTGAGTGATGAGAATTGATGTTTGTGGATGGAGATTTGATGAATGCAGATTAAGTATTGAGTATTGAAAGCTGTGGATTGACGATATTCTATTGGGTATTGAGGATTGTCACCTGATTGTTGAGGACTGAGGGCTGAAGACTGAGGATTCAGGATTGAGGATTCAGAATTGAGGTTTGAGGACTGAGGATTGAGGATTGAGGATTGAAGATTGAGTATTGAGGATTGAAGATTGAGGATTGAGGATTGAGGATTGAGGATTGAGGACTGAGGATTGGTGATTGAGGATTGATGATTGAGTATTGAGGACTGAAGATTGAGGATTGAGGATTGAGGATTGAGGATTGAGGATTGAGTATTGAGGATTGAGAATTGAGGATTGAGGATTGAGGGTTGAAGATTGTGTATTCAGGATTGAAGATTGAGGATTGAGGATTGAGGATTGTGGATTGACGATGAGGGCTGAGGGTTGAGGATTGAGGTTTGAGGACTGAGGTCTGAGGATTGAGGATTCAGAATTCAGGATTGAGGGTTGAGGATTGAAGATTGAGGATTGGGTATTGAGGATTGAAGAATGAGGATTGAGGATTGAGGACTGAGGATTGAGGATTGAAGATTGAGGTTTGAGGATTGAGGATTGAGGATTGAAGATTGAGTATTGAGGATTGAAGGTAGGGGATTGAGAATTGAGGATTGAGGATTGAGGATTGAAGATTGAGGACTGGGGACTGAGTATTGAGGGCTGAGTGATGAGAATTGATGTTTGTGGATAGAGATTTAAAGATTGCAGATTGAGTATTGAGTATTGAAAACTGTGAATTGATGATATTCTATTGAGGATTGAGAATTTACAACTGATTGTTGAGGACTGAGATCTGAAGATTGAGGATTCAGGATTGAGGATCCAGGATTGAGGTTTGAGGAGTGAGGATTGAGGATTGAGGATTGACGATGAGGACTGAGGGTTGAGGATTGAGGTTTGAGGACTGAGGACTGAGGATTGAGGATTGAGAATTGAGGATTGAGAATTGAGGATTGAAGATTGAGGATTGGGTATTGAGGATTGAAGAATGAGGATTGAGGATTGAGGACTGAGGATTGAGGATTGAAGATTGAGTACTGAGGATTGAGGATTGAGGATTGAGGATTGAGGATTGAGGATTGAAGATTGAGTATTGAGGTTTGAAGATTGAGGATTTTGGATTGAGGATTGAGGATTGAGTATTGAACATTGAGGATTGGGGATTGAGGATTGACGATTGAGGATTCAGTATTGAGGATTGAGAATTGAGGATTGAGGATTGAAGGTTGAGTATTGAGGATTGAAGATTGAGGATTGAGGATTGAGGATTGAGGATTGACTATGAGGGCTGAGGGTTGAGGATTGAGGATTGAGGATTGAGTATTGAAGATTGAGTATTGAGGATTGAATGTAGGTGATTGAGGGTTGAGGACTGAGGATTGAGGATTGAAGATTGAGGACTGGGGACTGAGTATTGAGGGTTGAGTGATGAGAATTGGTGTTTGTGAATAGAGATTTAAAGATTGCAGATTGAGTATTGAGTATTGAAAACTATGAATTGATGATATTCTATTGAGGATTGAGAATTTACAACTGATTGTTGAGGGCTGAGGGCTGAAAATTGAGGATTCAGCATTGAGGATTCAGAATTGAGGTTTGAGGACTGAGGATTGAGGGTTGAAGATTGATTATTGAGGATTGAAGATTGAAGATTGAGGATTGAGGAATGAGGATTGAGTATTGAGGATTGAAGATTGAGGATTGAGGATTGAGGATTGAGGATTGAGGATTGAAGATTGAGGATTGGGGACTGACTATGAGGGCTGAGGGTTGAGGATTGAGGATTGAGGATTGAGTATTGAAGATTGAGTATTGAGGATTGGATGTAGGTGATTGAGGGTTGAGGACTGAGGATTGTGGATTGAAGATTGAGGACTGGGGACTGAGTATTGAGGGTTGAGTGATGAGAATTGGTGTTTGTGAATAGAGCTTTAAAGATAGCAGATTGAGTATTGAGAATTGAAAGCTGTGAATTGATGATATTCTATTGAGGATTGAGAATTGACAACTGATTTTTGAGCACTGAGGTCTGAAGATTGAGGATTCAGGATTGAGGATTCAGGATTGAGGATTCAGGATTGAGGTTTGAGTACTGAGGATTGAGGATTGAGGATTGAGGATTGAGGATTGAGGATTGAGGATTGAGGATTGAAGATTGAGGATTGGGTATTGCTGACTGAACATTGAGGATTGAGGATTGAGGATTGAGTATTGAGGATTGAGGACTGAAAATTGAATATTGATGATTGAAGATTGAGGACTGAGGATTGAGGGCTGTGGATTGAGGACGAGGACTGAGGGTTCAGTATTGATGTCTGAGGTCTGAGGATTGAGGATTGAAGATTGAGGATTGAAGATTGAGTATTGAGGTTTGAAGATAGAGGATTTTGGATTGAGGATTGAGGATTGAGTATTGAAGATTGAGGAATGGGGATTGAGGATTGACGATTGAGGATTCAGTATTGCGGATTGAGAATTGAGGATAGAGGATTGAAGGTTGAGTATTGAGGATTGAAGATTGAGGATTGAGGATTGAGGATTGAGGTTTGACTATGAGGGCTGAGGGTGGAGGATTGACGTTTGAGGACTGAGGACTGAGGATTGAGGATTGAGAATTGAGGATTGAGGATTGAGGATTGAAGATTGAGGATTGAAGATTGAGGATTGAGGATTGAGGATTGAGAACTGAGGATTGATGATTGAGGATTGATGATTGAGTATTGAGGATTGAAGGTTGAGGATTGAGGATTGAGGATTAAGGATTGAGTGTTGAGGATTGAGAATTGAGGATTGAGGGTTGAAGATTGTGTATTCAGGATTGAAGATTGAGGATTGAGGATTGAGGATTGAGGATTGACGATGAGGGCTGATGGTTGAGGATTGAGGTTTGAGGACTGAGGACTGAGGATTGAGGATTGAGAATTGAGGATTGAGGATTGAGGATTGAAGATTGAGGATTGGGTATTGAGGATTGAAGAATGGGGATTGAGGATTGAGGACTGAGGATTGGGGATTGAAGATTGAGGACTGAGGATTGAGGATTGAGGATTGAGGATTGAGGATTGAGGATTGAAGATTGAGTATTGAGGTTTGAAGATTGAGGATTTTGGATTGAGGATTGAGGATTGAGTATTGAACATTGAGGATTGGCGATTGAGGATTGACGATTGAGGATTCAGTATTCAGGATTGAGAATTGAGGATTGACAATTGAAGGTTGAGTATTGAGGATTGAAGATTGAGGATTGAGGATAGAGTATTGAGGATTGACTATGAGGGCTGAGGGTTGAGGATTGAGGTTTGAGGACTGAGGACTGAGATTTGAGGATTGAGAATTGAGGATTGAGGATTGAGGATTGAAGATTGAGGATTGGGTATTGAGGATCGAAGACTGAGGATTGACGATTGAGGATTGAGGATTGAGGATTGAAGATTTAGGATTGAGGATTGAGGATTGAGGATTGAAGATTGAGTATTGAGGATTGAAGATTGAGGATTGAGGATTGAGGATTGATGATTGAGTATTGAGGATTGAGGATTCAGGATTGAGGATTGGGTATTGAGGATTGAAGACTGAGGATTGAGGATTGAGGATTGAGTGTTGAGGATTGAAGATTGAGGATTGAGGATTGAGGATTGAGGATTGAGGATTGAGTATTGAGGATTGAAGATTGAGGATTGAGGATTGAGGATTGAGGATTGAGTATTGAGGATTGAGAATTGAGGATAGAGGGTTGAAGATTGTGTATTCAGGATTGAAGATTGAGGATTGAGGATTGAGGATTGAGGACTGACGATGAGGGCTGAGGGTTGAGGATTGAGGTTTGAGGACTGAGGACTGAGGATTGAGGATTGAGGATTGAGGATTGAGGATTGAGGATTGAGGATTGAGGATTGAGGATTGGGGATTGAAGATTGAGGATTGGGTATTGCGTATTGAACATTGAGGATTGAGGATTGAGGATTCAGGATTGAGGATTGGGTATTGAGGATTGAAGACTGAGGATTGAGGATTGAGGATTGAGGGTTGAGGATTGAAGATTGAGGATTGAGGATTGAGGATTGAGGATTGAAGATTGAGTATTGAGGATTGAAGATTGAGGATTGAGGATTGAGGATTGAGGATTGAGTATTGAGGATTGAGAATTGAGGATTGAGGGTTGAAGATTGTGTATTCAGGATTGAAGATTGAGGATTGAGGATTTAGGATTGAGGATTGACGATGAGGGCTGAGGGTTGAGGATTGAGGTTTGAGGACTGAGGACTGAGGATTATGATTGAGAATTGAGGATTGATGATTGAGGATTGAAGATTGAGGATTGGGTATTGAGGATTGAAGAATGAGGATTGAGGATTGAGGACTGAGGATTGAGGATTGAAGATTGAGGATTGAGGATTGAGGATTGAGGATTGAGTATTGAAGATTGAGTATTGAGGATTGAGGATTGAAGATTGAGGACTGGGGACTGAGTATTGAGCGTTGAGTGATGAGAATTGGTGTTTGTGGATAGAGATTTAAAGATTGCAGCTTGAGTATTGAGTATTGAAAACTGTGAATTGATGATATTCTATTGAGGATTGAGAATTTACAACTGATTGTTGAGGACTGAGGTCTGAAGATTGAGGATTCACGATTGAGGATCCAGGATTGAGGTTTGAGGACTGAGGATTGAGGATTGAGGATTGAGGATTGAGGATTGGGGATTGAAGATTGAGGATTGGGTATTGAGGATTGAAGACTGAGGATTGATGATTGAGGATTGAGGATTGAGGATTGAAGATTGAGGATTGTGGATTGAGGATTGAGGATTGAAGATTGAGTATTGAGGATTGAAGGTTGAGGATTGAGGATTGAGTATTGGGGATTGAGGATTGAAGATTGAGGATTGTGGATTCAGGATTAAAGATTGAGTATAATGGATTGAAGATTGAGAATTGAGGATTGAGAATTGAACATTGAGGACTGAGTGTTGAGGGTTGAGTGATGAGAATTGATGTTTGTGGATAGAGGCTTGAAGGTTGCAGATTGTGTATTGAGTATTGAAAACTGTGAATTGAGGATATTCTATTCAGGATTCAGGATTGACAACTGATTGTTGAGGACTCAGGGCTGAAGATTGAGGATTGAGGTTTGAGGATTGAGGATTGACGGTGAGGGCTGATGGTTGAGGATTGAGGTTTGAGGACTGAGGACTGAGGATTGAGGATTGAGAATCGAGGATTGAGGATTGAGGATTGAAGATTGAGGATTGGGTATTGAGGATTGAAGAATGAGGATTGAGGATTGAGGAGTGAGGATTGAGTATTGAAGATTGAGGATTGAGGATTGAGGATTGAGGATTGATGATTGAAGATTGAGTATTGAGGATTGAATGTAGGGGATTGAGGATTGAGGATTGAGGATTGAGGATTGAAGATTGAGGACTGGGGACTGAGTATTGAGGGTTGAGTGATGAGAATTGGTGTTTGTGGATAGAGATTTAAAGATTGCAGATTGAGTATTGAGTATTGAAAACTGTGAATTGATGATATTCTATTGAGGATTGAGAATTTACAACTGATTGTTGAGGACTGAGGTCTGAAGATTGAGGATTCACGATTGAGGATCCAGGATTGAGGTTTGAGGACTGAGGATTGAGGATTGAGGATTGAGGATTGAGGATTGAGGATTGAGGATTGGGGATTGAAGATTGAGGATTGGGTATTGCGTATTGAACATTGAGGATTGAGGATTGAGGATTGAAGATTGAGGATTGGGTATTGAGGATCGAAGACTGAGGATTGACGATTGAGGATTGAGGATTGAGGATTGAAGATTTAGGATTGAGGATTGAGGATTGAGGATTGAAGATTGAGTATTGAGGATTGAAGATTGAGGATTGAGGATTGAGGATTGATGATTGAGTATTGAGGATTGAGGATTCAGGATTGAGGATTGGGTATTGAGGATTGAAGACTGAGGATTGAGGATTGAGGATTGAGTGTTGAGGATTGAAGATTGAGGATTGAGGATTGAGGATTGAGGATTGAGGATTGAGTATTGAGGATTGAAGATTGAGGATTGAGGATTGAGGATTGAGGATTGAGTATTGAGGATTGAGAATTGAGGATAGAGGGTTGAAGATTGTGTATTCAGGATTGAAGATTGAGGATTGAGGATTGAGGATTGAGGACTGACGATGAGGGCTGAGGGTTGAGGATTGAGGTTTGAGGACTGAGGACTGAGGATTGAGGATTGAGGATTGAGGATTGAGGATTGAGGATTGAGGATTGAGGATTGAGGATTGGGGATTGAAGATTGAGGATTGGGTATTGCGTATTGAACATTGAGGATTGAGGATTGAGGATTCAGGATTGAGGATTGGGTATTGAGGATTGAAGACTGAGGATTGAGGATTGAGGATTGAGGGTTGAGGATTGAAGATTGAGGATTGAGGATTGAGGATTGAGGATTGAAGATTGAGTATTGAGGATTGAAGATTGAGGATTGAGGATTGAGGATTGAGGATTGAGTATTGAGGATTGAGAATTGAGGATTGAGGGTTGAAGATTGTGTATTCAGGATTGAAGATTGAGGATTGAGGATTTAGGATTGAGGATTGACGATGAGGGCTGAGGGTTGAGGATTGAGGTTTGAGGACTGAGGACTGAGGATTATGATTGAGAATTGAGGATTGATGATTGAGGATTGAAGATTGAGGATTGGGTATTGAGGATTGAAGAATGAGGATTGAGGATTGAGGACTGAGGATTGAGGATTGAAGATTGAGGATTGAGGATTGAGGATTGAGGATTGAGTATTGAAGATTGAGTATTGAGGATTGAGGATTGAAGATTGAGGACTGGGGACTGAGTATTGAGCGTTGAGTGATGAGAATTGGTGTTTGTGGATAGAGATTTAAAGATTGCAGCTTGAGTATTGAGTATTGAAAACTGTGAATTGATGATATTCTATTGAGGATTGAGAATTTACAACTGATTGTTGAGGACTGAGGTCTGAAGATTGAGGATTCACGATTGAGGATCCAGGATTGAGGTTTGAGGACTGAGGATTGAGGATTGAGGATTGAGGATTGAGGATTGGGGATTGAAGATTGAGGATTGGGTATTGAGGATTGAAGACTGAGGATTGATGATTGAGGATTGAGGATTGAGGATTGAAGATTGAGGATTGTGGATTGAGGATTGAGGATTGAAGATTGAGTATTGAGGATTGAAGGTTGAGGATTGAGGATTGAGTATTGGGGATTGAGGATTGAAGATTGAGGATTGTGGATTCAGGATTAAAGATTGAGTATAATGGATTGAAGATTGAGAATTGAGGATTGAGAATTGAACATTGAGGACTGAGTGTTGAGGGTTGAGTGATGAGAATTGATGTTTGTGGATAGAGGCTTGAAGGTTGCAGATTGTGTATTGAGTATTGAAAACTGTGAATTGAGGATATTCTATTCAGGATTCAGGATTGACAACTGATTGTTGAGGACTCAGGGCTGAAGATTGAGGATTGAGGTTTGAGGATTGAGGATTGACGGTGAGGGCTGATGGTTGAGGATTGAGGTTTGAGGACTGAGGACTGAGGATTGAGGATTGAGAATCGAGGATTGAGGATTGAGGATTGAAGATTGAGGATTGGGTATTGAGGATTGAAGAATGAGGATTGAGGATTGAGGAGTGAGGATTGAGTATTGAAGATTGAGGATTGAGGATTGAGGATTGAGGATTGATGATTGAAGATTGAGTATTGAGGATTGAATGTAGGGGATTGAGGATTGAGGATTGAGGATTGAGGATTGAAGATTGAGGACTGGGGACTGAGTATTGAGGGTTGAGTGATGAGAATTGGTGTTTGTGGATAGAGATTTAAAGATTGCAGATTGAGTATTGAGTATTGAAAACTGTGAATTGATGATATTCTATTGAGGATTGAGAATTTACAACTGATTGTTGAGGACTGAGGTCTGAAGATTGAGGATTCACGATTGAGGATCCAGGATTGAGGTTTGAGGACTGAGGATTGAGGATTGAGGATTGAGGATTGAGGATTGAGGATTGAGGATTGGGGATTGAAGATTGAGGATTGGGTATTGCGTATTGAACATTGAGGATTGAGGATTGAGGATTGAGGATTGAGGATTGAGGACTGAAGATTGAATATTGATGATTGAAGATTGACTATTGAGGATTGAGGGTTGTGGATTGAGGACGGGGACTGAGGGTTGAGTATTGATGTCTGAGGTCTGAGGATTGAGGATTGGGTATTGAGGATTGAAGAATGAAGATTGAGGATTGAGGACTGAGGATTGAGGATTGAAGATTGAGGACTGAGGATTGAGTATTGAGGATTGAGGATTGAGGATTGAGGATTGAAGATTGAGTATTGAGGTTTGAAGATTGAGGATTTTGGATTGAGGATTGAGGATTGAGTATTGAACATTGAGGATTGGGGATTGAGGATTGACGATTGAGGATTCAGTATTGAGGATTGAGAATTGAGGATTGAGGGTTGAAGGTTGAGTATTGAGGATTGAAGATTGAGGATTGAGGATTGAGGATTGAGGATTGACTATGAGGGCTGAGGGTTGAGGATTGAGGATTGAGGATTGAGTATTGAAGATTGAGTATTGAGGATTGAACGTAGGGGATTGAGGGTTGAGGACTGAGGATTGAGGATTGAAGATTGAGGACTGGGGACTGAGTATTGAGGGTTGAGTGATGAGAATTGGTGTTCGTGGATAGAGATTTAAAGATTGCAGATTGAGTATTGAGTATTGAAAACTGTGAATTGATGATATTCTATTGAGGATTGAGAATTTACAACTGATTGTAGAGGGCTGAGGGCTGAAAATTGAGGATTCAGGATTGAGGATTCAGAATTGAGGTTTGAGGACTGAGGATTGAGGGTTGAAGATTGATTATTGAGGATTGAAGATTGAAGATTGAGGATTGAGGAATGAGGATTGAGGATGAGGGCTGAGGGTTGAGGATTGAGGTTTGAGGATTGAGGACTGAGGATTGAGGATTGAGGATTGATGATTGAGTATTGAGGATTGGAGATTGAGGATTGAGGATTGAGGATTGAGGATTGAGGATTGAGGATTGAAGATTGAGGATTGGGGACTGTGTGTTGAGGGTAGAGTGATGAGAATTGATGTTTGTGGATAGAGATTTAAAGATAGCAGATTGAGTATTGAGTATTGAAAGCTGTGAATTGATGATATTCTATTGAGGATTGAGAATTGACAACTGATTTTTGAGCACTGAGGTCTGAAGATTGAGGATTCAGGATTGAGGATTCAGGATTGAGGATTCAGGATTGAGGTTTGAGTACTGAGGATTGAGGATTGAGGATTGAGGATTGAGGGTTGAGGATTGAGGATTGAAGATTGAGGATTGGGTATTGCTGACTGAACATTGAGGATTGAGGATAGAGGATTGAGTATTGAGGATTGAGGACTGAAGATTGAATATTTATGATTGAAGATTGAGGATTGAGGATTGAGGGCTGTTGATTGAGGACGAGGACTGAGGGTTCAGTATTGATGTCTGAGGTCTGTGGATTGAGGATTGAGGATTGAGGATTGAAGATTGAGTATTGAGGTTTGAAGATTGAGGATTTTGGATTGAGGATTGAGGATTGAGTATTGAAGATTGAGGATTGTGGATTGAGGATTGACGATTGAGGATTCAGTATTGAGGATTGAGAATTGAGGATAGAGGATTGAAGGTTGAGTATTGAGGATTGAAGATTGAGGATTGAGGATTGAGGATTGAGGTTTGACTATGAGGGCTGAGGGTTGAGGATTGAGGTTTGAGGACTGAGGACTGAGGATTGAGGATTGAGAATTGAGGATTGAGGATTGAGGATTGAAGATTGAGGATTGGGTATTGAGGATTGAAGAATGACGATTGAGGATTGAGGACTGAGGATTGGGGATTGAAGATTGAGGACTGAGGAATGAGGATTGAGGATTGAGGATTGAGGATGGAGGATTGAAGATTGAGTATTGAGGTTTGAAGATTGAGGATTTTGGATTGAGGATTGAGGATTGAGTATTGAACATTGAGGATTGGGGATTGAGGATTGACGATTGAGGATTCAGTATTGAGGATTGAGAATTGAGGATTGAGGATTGAAGGTTGAGTATTGAGGATTGAAGATTGAGGATTGAGGATTGAGTATTGTGGATTGACTATGAGGGCTGAGGGTTGAGGATTGAGGTTTGAGGACTGAGTACTGAGGATTGAGGATTGAGAATTGAGGATTGAGGATTGAGGATTGAAGATTGAGGTTTGGGTATTGAGGATCGAAGACTGAGGATAGACGATTGAGGATTGAGGATTGAGGATTGAAGATTGAGGATTGAGGATTGAGGATTGAGGATTGAAGATTGAGTATTGAGTATTGAAGATTGAGGATTGAGGATTGAAGATTGATGATTGAGTATTGAGGATTGAAGATTGAGGATTGAGGATTGAGGATTGAGGACTGAGGATTGATGATTGAGGATTGATGATTGAGTATTGAGGATTGAAGATTGAGGATTGAGGACTGAGGATTGGTGATTGAGGATTGATGATTGAGTATTGAGGACTGAAGATTGAGGATTGAGGATTGAGGATTGAGGATTGAGGATTGAGTATTGAGGATTGAGAATTGAGGATTGAGGATTGAGGGTTGAAGATTGTGTATTCAGGATTGAAGATTGAGGATTGAGGATTGAGGATTGTGGATTGACGATGAGGGCTGAGGGTTGAGGATTGAGGTTTGAGGACTGAGGTCTGAGGATTGAGGATTCAGAATTCAGGATTGAGGGTTGAGGATTGAAGATTGAGGATTGGGTATTGAGGATTGAAGAATGAGGATTGAGGATTGAGGACTGAGGATTGAGGATTGAAGATTGAGGTTTGAGGATTGAGGATTGAGGATTGAAGATTGAGTATTGAGGATTGAAGGTAGGGGATTGAGGATTGAGGATTGAGGATTGAGGATTGAAGATTGAGGACTGGGGACTGAGTATTGAGGGCTGAGTGATGAGAATTGATGTTTGTGGATAGAGATTTAAAGATTGCAGATTGAGTATTGAGTATTGAAACCTGTGAATTGATGATATTCTATTGAGGATTGAGAATTTACAACTGATTGTTGAGGACTGAGATCTGGAGATTGAGGATTCAGGATTGAGGATCCAGGATTGAGGTTTGAGGAGTGAGGATTGAGGATTGAGGATTGACGATGAGGGCTGAGGGTTGAGGATTGAGGTTTGAGGACTGAGGACTGAGGATTGAGGATTGAGAATTGAGGATTGAGAATTGAGGATTGAAGATTGAGGATTGGGTATTGAGGATTGAAGAATGAGGATTGAGGATTGAGGACTGAGGATTGAGGATTGAAGATTGAGGACTGAGGATTGAGGATTGAGGATTGAGGATTGAGGATTGAGGATTGAAGATTGAGTATTGAGGTTTGAAGATTGAGGATTTTGGATTGAGGATTGAGGATTGAGTATTGAACATTGAGGATTGGGGATTGAGGATTGACGATTGAGGATTCAGTATTGAGGATTGAGAATTGAGGATTGAGGATTGAAGGTTGAGTATTGAGGATTGAAGATTGAGGATTGAGGATTGAGGATTGAGGATTGACTATGAGGGCTGAGGGTTGAGGATTGAGGATTGAGGATTGAGTATTGAAGATTGAGTATTGAGGATTGAATGTAGGTGATTGAGGGTTGAGGACTGAGGATTGAGGATTGAAGATTGAGGACTGGGGACTGAGTATTGAGGGTTGAGTGATGAGAATTGGTGTTTGTGAATAGAGATTTAAAGATTGCAGATTGAGTATTGAGTATTGAAAACTATGAATTGATGATATTCTATTGAGGATTGAGAATTTACAACTGATTGTTGAGGGCTGAGGGCTGAAAATTGAGGATTCAGCATTGAGGATTCAGAATTGAGGTTTGAGGACTGAGGATTGAGGGTTGAAGATTGATTATTGAGGATTGAAGATTGAAGATTGAGGATTGAGGAATGAGGATTGAGGATGAGGGCTGAGGGTTGAGGATTGAGGTTTGAGGATTGAGGACTGAGGATTGAGGATTGAGGATTGATGATTGAGTATTGAGGATTGAAGATTGAGGATTGAGGATTGAGGATTGAGGATTGAGGATTGAAGATTGAGGATTGGGGACTGACTATGAGGGCTGAGGGTTGAGGATTGAGGATTGAGGATTGAGTATTGAAGATTGAGTATTGAGGATTGGATGTAGGTGATTGAGGGTTGAGGACTGAGGATTGTGGATTGAAGATTGAGGACTGGGGACTGAGTATTGAGGGTTGAGTGATGAGAATTGGTGTTTGTGAATAGAGCTTTAAAGATAGCAGATTGAGTATTGAGAATTGAAAGCTGTGAATTGATGATATTCTATTGAGGATTGAGAATTGACAACTGATTTTTGAGCACTGAGGTCTGAAGATTGAGGATTCAGGATTGAGGATTCAGGATTGAGGATTCAGGATTGAGGTTTGAGTACTGAGGATTGAGGATTGAGGATTGAGGATTGAGGATTGAGGATTGAGGATTGAGGATTGAAGATTGAGGATTGAGGATTGAGGGCTGTGGATTGAGGACGAGGACTGAGGGTTCAGTATTGATGTCTGAGGTCTGAGGATTGAGGATTGAGGATTGAGGATTGAAGATTGAGTATTGAGGTTTGAAGATAGAGGATTTTGGATTGAGGATTGAGGATTGAGTATTGAAGATTGAGGATTGGGGATTGAGGATTGACGATTGAGGATTCAGTATTGAGGATTGAGAATTGGGGATAGAGGATTGAAGGTTGAGTATTGAGGATTGAAGATTGAGGATTGAGGATTGAGGATTGAGGTTTGACTATGAGGGCTGAGGGTGGAGGATTGACGTTTGAGGACTGAGGACTGAGGATTGAGGATTGAGAATTGAGGATTGAGGATTGAGGATTGAAGATTGAGGATTGGGTATTGAGGATCGAAGACTGAGGATTGAGGATTGAGGATTGAGGATTGAGGATTGAAGATTGAGGATTGAGGATTGAGGATTGAGGATTGAAGATTGAGTATTGAGGATTGAAGATTGAGGATTGAGGATTGAGGATTGATGATTGAGTATTGAGGATTGAAGATTGAGGATTGAGGATTGAGGATTGAGGACTGAGGATTGATGATTGAGGATTGATGATTGAGTATTGAGGATTGAAGGTTGAGGATTGAGGATTGAGGATTAAGGATTGAGTGTTGAGGATTGAGAATTGAGGATTGAGGGTTGAAGATTGTGTATTCAGGATTGAAGATTGAGGATTGAGGATTGAAGATTGAGGTTTGAGGGTTGAGGATTGAGGGTCGAGGACTGATGATTGAGGATTGAGGATTGAGCATTGACGATTGAAGATTGAAGACTGTGGATTGAGGATTGAAAATTGACGATTGAGGATTGTGGATTGAGGATTGAGGATTGAACATTGAGGACTGAGTGTTGAGGGTTGAGTGATGAGAATTGATGTTTGTGGATAGAGGCTTGAAGGTTGCAGATTGTGTATTGAGTATTGAAAACTGTGAATTGAGGATATTCTATTCAGGATTCAGGATTGACAACTGATTGTTGAGGACTCAGGGCTGAAGATTGAGGATTGAGGTTTGAGGATTGAGGATTGACGGTGAGGGCTGATGGTTGAGGATTGAGGTTTGAGGACTGAGGACTGAGGATTGAGGATTGAGAATCGAGGATTGAGGATTGAGGATTGAAGATTGAGGATTGGGTATTGAGGATTGAAGAATGAGGATTGAGGATTGAGGAGTGAGGATTGAGTATTGAAGATTGAGGATTGAGGATTGAGGATTGAGGATTGATGATTGAAGATTGAGTATTGAGGATTGAATGTAGGGGATTGAGGATTGAGGATTGAGGATTGAGGATTGAAGATTGAGGACTGGGGACTGAGTATTGAGGGTTGAGTGATGAGAATTGGTGTTTGTGAATAGAGCTTTAAAGATAGCAGATTGAGTATTGAGAATTGAAAGCTGTGAATTGATGATATTCTATTGAGGATTGAGAATTGACAACTGATTTTTGAGCACTGAGGTCTGAAGATTGAGGATTCAGGATTGAGGATTCAGGATTGAGGATTCAGGATTGAGGTTTGAGTACTGAGGATTGAGGATTGAGGATTGAGGATTGAGGATTGAGGATTGAGGATTGAGGATTGAAGATTGAGGATTGAGGATTGAGGGCTGTGGATTGAGGACGAGGACTGAGGGTTCAGTATTGATGTCTGAGGTCTGAGGATTGAGGATTGAGGATTGAGGATTGAAGATTGAGTATTGAGGTTTGAAGATAGAGGATTTTGGATTGAGGATTGAGGATTGAGTATTGAAGATTGAGGATTGGGGATTGAGGATTGACGATTGAGGATTCAGTATTGAGGATTGAGAATTGAGGATAGAGGATTGAAGGTTGAGTATTGAGGATTGAAGATTGAGGATTGAGGATTGAGGATTGAGGTTTGACTATGAGGGCTGAGGGTGGAGGATTGACGTTTGAGGACTGAGGACTGAGGATTGAGGATTGAGAATTGAGGATTGAGGATTGAGGATTGAAGATTGAGGATTGGGTATTGAGGATCGAAGACTGAGGATTGAGGATTGAGGATTGAGGATTGAGGATTGAAGATTGAGGATTGAGGATTGAGGATTGAGGATTGAAGATTGAGTATTGAGGATTGAAGATTGAGGATTGAGGATTGAGGATTGATGATTGAGTATTGAGGATTGAAGATTGAGGATTGAGGATTGAGGATTGAGGACTGAGGATTGATGATTGAGGATTGATGATTGAGTATTGAGGATTGAAGGTTGAGGATTGAGGATTGAGGATTAAGGATTGAGTGTTGAGGATTGAGAATTGAGGATTGAGGGTTGAAGATTGTGTATTCAGGATTGAAGATTGAGGATTGAGGATTGAAGATTGAGGTTTGAGGGTTGAGGATTGAGGGTTGAGGACTGATGATTGAGGATTGAGGATTGAGCATTGACGATTGAAGATTGAAGACTGTGGATTGAGGATTGAAAATTGACGATTGAGGATTGTGGATTGAGGATTGAGGATTGAACATTGAGGACTGAGTGTTGAGGGTTGAGTGATGAGAATTGATGTTTGTGGATAGAGGCTTGAAGGTTGCAGATTGTGTATTGAGTATTGAGAACTGTGAATTGAGGATATTCTATTGAGGATTCAGGATTGACAACGGATCGTTGAGGACTCAGGGCTGAAGATTGAGGATTGAGGTTTGAGGATTGAGGATTGACGGTGAGGGCTGATGGTTGAGGATTGAGGTTTGAGGACTGAGGACTGAGGATTGAGGATTGAGGATTGAGGATTGAGGATTGAGGATTGAGGATTGAGGATTGATGATTGAGTATTGAGGATTGAAGATTGAGGATTGAGGATTGAGGATTGAGGACTGAGGATTGATGATTGAGGATTGATGATTGAGGATTGAGGATTGAAGGTTGAGGATTGAGGATTGAGGATTAAGGATTGAGTGTTGAGGATTGAGAATTGAGGATTGAGGGTTGAAGATTGTGTATTCAGGATTGAAGATTGAGGATTGAGGATTGAGGATTGAGGATTGACGATGAGGGCTGAGGGTTGAGGATTGAGGTTTGAGGACTGAGGACTGAGGATTGAGGATTGAGAATTGCGGATTGAGGATTGAGGATTGAAGATTGAGGATTGGGTATTGAGGATTGAAGAATGGGGATTGAGGATTGAGGACTGAGGATTGGGGATTGAAGATTGAGGACTGAGGATTGAGGATTGAGGATTGAGGATTGAGGATTGAGGATTGAAGATTGAGTATTGAGGTTTGAAGATTGAGAATTTTGGATTGAGGATTGAGGATTGAGTATTGAACATTGAGGATTGGGGATTGAGGATTGACGATTGAGGATTCAGTATTCAGGATTGAGAATTGAGGATTGACAATTGAAGGTTGAGTATTGAGGATTGAAGATTGAGGATTGAGGATAGAGTATTGAGGATTGACTATGAGGGCTGAGGGTTGAGGATTGAGGTTTGAGGACTGAGGACTGAGATTTGAGGATTGAGGATTGAGGATTGAGGATTGATGATTGAGTATTGAGGATTGAGGATTCAGGATTGAGGATTGGGTATTGAGGATTGAAGACTGAGGATTGAGGATTGAGGATTGAGTGTTGAGGATTGAAGATTGAGGATTGAGGATTGAGGATTGAGGATTGAGGATTGAGTATTGAGGATTGAAGATTGAGGATTGAGGATTGAGGATTGAGGATTGAGTATTGAGGATTGAGAATTGAGGATAGAGGGTTGAAGATTGTGTATTCAGGATTGAAGATTGAGGATTGAGGATTGAGGATTGAGGACTGACGATGAGGGCTGAGGGTTGAGGATTGAGGTTTGAGGACTGAGGACTGAGGATTGAGGATTGAGGATTGAGGATTGAGGATTGAGGATTGAGGATTGATGATTGAGTATTGAGGATTGAAGATTGAGGATTGAGGATTGAGGATTGAGGACTGAGGATTGATGATTGAGGATTGATGATTGAGTATTGAGGATTGAAGGTTGAGGATTGAGGATTGAGGATTAAGGATTGAGTGTTGAGGATTGAGAATTGAGGATTGAGGGTTGAAGATTGTGTATTCAGGATTGAAGATTGAGGATTGAGGATTGAAGATTGAGGTTTGAGGGTTGAGGATTGAGGGTTGAGGACTGATGATTGAGGATTGAGGATTGAGCATTGACGATTGAAGATTGAAGACTGTGGATTGAGGATTGAAAATTGACGATTGAGGATTGTGGATTGAGGATTGAGGATTGAACATTGAGGACTGAGTGTTGAGGGTTGAGTGATGAGAATTGATGTTTGTGGATAGAGGCTTGAAGGTTGCAGATTGTGTATTGAGTATTGAGAACTGTGAATTGAGGATATTCTATTGAGGATTCAGGATTGACAACGGATCGTTGAGGACTCAGGGCTGAAGATTGAGGATTGAGGTTTGAGGATTGAGGATTGACGGTGAGGGCTGATGGTTGAGGATTGAGGTTTGAGGACTGAGGACTGAGGATTGAGGATTGAGGATTGAGGATTGAGGATTGAGGATTGAGGATTGAGGATTGATGATTGAGTATTGAGGATTGAAGATTGAGGATTGAGGATTGAGGATTGAGGACTGAGGATTGATGATTGAGGATTGATGATTGAGGATTGAGGATTGAAGGTTGAGGATTGAGGATTGAGGATTAAGGATTGAGTGTTGAGGATTGAGAATTGAGGATTGAGGGTTGAAGATTGTGTATTCAGGATTGAAGATTGAGGATTGAGGATTGAGGATTGAGGATTGACGATGAGGGCTGAGGGTTGAGGATTGAGGTTTGAGGACTGAGGACTGAGGATTGAGGATTGAGAATTGCGGATTGAGGATTGAGGATTGAAGATTGAGGATTGGGTATTGAGGATTGAAGAATGGGGATTGAGGATTGAGGACTGAGGATTGGGGATTGAAGATTGAGGACTGAGGATTGAGGATTGAGGATTGAGGATTGAGGATTGAGGATTGAAGATTGAGTATTGAGGTTTGAAGATTGAGGATTTTGGATTGAGGATTGAGGATTGAGTATTGAACATTGAGGATTGGGGATTGAGGATTGACGATTGAGGATTCAGTATTCAGGATTGAGAATTGAGGATTGACAATTGAAGGTTGAGTATTGAGGATTGAAGATTGAGGATTGAGGATAGAGTATTGAGGATTGACTATGAGGGCTGAGGGTTGAGGATTGAGGTTTGAGGACTGAGGACTGAGATTTGAGGATTGAGGATTGAGGATTGAGGATTGATGATTGAGTATTGAGGATTGAGGATTCTGGATTGAGGATTGGGTATTGAGGATTGAAGACTGAGGATTGAGGATTGAGGATTGAGTGTTGAGGATTGAAGATTGAGGATTGAGGATTGAGGATTGAGGATTGAGGATTGAGTATTGAGGATTGAAGATTGAGGATTGAGGATTGAGGATTGAGGATTGAGTATTGAGGATTGAGAATTGAGGATAGAGGGTTGAAGATTGTGTATTCAGGATTGAAGATTGAGGATTGAGGATTGAGGATTGAGGACTGACGATGAGGGCTGAGGGTTGAGGATTGAGGTTTGAGGACTGAGGACTGAGGATTGAGGATTGAGGATTGAGGATTGAGGATTGAGGATTGAGGATTGAGGATTGAGGATTGGGGATTGAAGATTGAGGATTGGGTATTGCGTATTGAACATTGAGGATTGAGGATTGAGGATTCAGGATTGAGGATTGGGTATTGAGGATTGAAGACTGAGGATTGAGGATTGAGGATTGAGGGTTGAGGATTGAAGATTGAGGATTGAGGATTGAGGATTGAGGATTGAAGATTGAGTATTGAGGATTGAAGATTGAGGATTGAGGATTGAGGATTGAGGATTGAGTATTGAGGATTGAGAATTGAGGATTGAGGGTTGAAGATTGTGTATTCAGGATTGAAGATTGAGGATTGAGGATTTAGGATTGAGGATTGACGATAAGGGCTGAGGGTTGAGGATTGAGGTTTGAGGACTGAGGACTGAGGATTATGATTGAGAATTGAGGATTGATGATTGAGGATTGAAGATTGAGGATTGGGTATTGAGGATTGAAGAATGAGGATTGAGGATTGAGGACTGAGGATTGAGGATTGAAGATTGAGGATTGAGGATTGAGGATTGAGGATTGAGTATTGAAGATTGAGTATTGAGGATTGAGGATTGAAGATTGAGGACTGGGGACTGAGTATTGAGCGTTGAGTGATGAGAATTGGTGTTTGTGGATAGAGATTTAAAGATTGCAGATTGAGTATTGAGTATTGAAAACTGTGAATTGATGATATTCTATTGAGGATTGAGAATTTACAACTGATTGTTGAGGACTGAGGTCTGAAGATTGAGGATTCACGATTGAGGATCCAGGATTGAGGTTTGAGGACTGAGGATTGAGGATTGAGGATTGAGGATTGAGGATTGGGGATTGAAGATTGAGGATTGGGTATTGCGTATTGAACATTGAGGATTGAGGATTGAGGATTGAGGATTGAGGATTGGGTATTGAGGATTGAAGACTGAGGATTGAGGATTGAGGATTGAGGATTGAGGATTGAAGATTGAGGATTGTGGATTGAGGATTGAGGATTGAAGATTGAGTATTGAGGATTGAAGGTTGAGGATTGAGGATTGAGTATTGGGGATTGAGGATTGAAGATTGAGGATTGTGGATTCAGGATTAAAGATTGAGTATAATGGATTGAAGATTGAGAATTGAGGATTGAGAATTGAACATTGAGGACTGAGTGTTGAGGGTTGAGTGATGAGAATTGATGTTTGTGGATGGAGATTTGATGAATGCAGATTAAGTATTGAGTGTTGAAAGCTGTGAATTGACGATATTCTATTGGGTATTGAGGATTGTCACCTGATTGTTGAGGACTGAGGGCTGAAGACTGAGGATTCAGGATTGAGGATTCAGAATTGAGGTTTGAGGACTGAGGATTGAGGATTGAGGATTGAAGATTGAGTATTGAGGATTGAAGGTTGAGGATTGAGGATTGAGGATTGAGGATTGAGGACTGAGGATTGGTGATTGAGGATTGATGATTGAGTATTGAGGACTGAAGATTGAGGATTGAGGATTGAGGATTGAGGATTGAGGATTGAGTATTGAGGATTGAGAATTGAGGATTGAGGATTGAGGGTTGAAGATTGTGTATTCAGGATTGAAGATTGAGGATTGAGGATTGAGGATTGTGGATTGACGATGAGGGCTGAGGGTTGAGGATTGAGGTTTGAGGACTGAGGTCTGAGGATTGAGGATTCAGAATTCAGGATTGAGGGTTGAGGATTGAAGATTGAGGATTGGGTATTGAGGATTGAAGAATGAGGATTGAGGATTGAGGACTGAGGATTGAGGATTGAAGATTGAGGTTTGAGGATTGAGGATTGAGGATTGAAGATTGAGTATTGAGGATTGAAGGTAGGGGATTGAGGATTGAGGATTGAGGATTGAGGATTGAAGATTGAGGACTGGGGCCTGAGTATTGAGGGCTGAGTGATGAGAATTGATGTTTGTGGATAGAGATTTAAAGATTGCAGATTGAGTATTAAGTATTGAAAACTGTGAATTGATGATTTTCTATTGAGGATTGAGAATTTACAACTGATTGTTGAGGACTGAGGTCTGAAGATTGAGGATTCAGGATTGAGGATCCAGGATTGAGGTTTGAGGAGTGAGGATTGAGGATTGAGGATTGAAGATTGAGGTTTGAGGGTTGAGGATTGAGGGTCGAGGACTGATGATTGAGGATTGAGGATTGAGCATTGACGATTGAAGATTGAAGACTGTGGATTGAGGATTGAAAATTGACGATTGAGGATTGTGGATTGAGGATTGAGGATTGAACATTGAGGACTGAGTGTTGAGGGTTGAGTGATGAGAATTGATGTTTGTGGATAGAGGCTTGAAGGTTGCAGATTGTGTATTGAGTATTGAAAACTGTGAATTGAGGATATTCTATTCAGGATTCAGGATTGACAACTGATTGTTGAGGACTCAGGGCTGAAGATTGAGGATTGAGGTTTGAGGATTGAGGATTGACGGTGAGGGCTGATGGTTGAGGATTGAGGTTTGAGGACTGAGGACTGAGGATTGAGGATTGAGAATCGAGGATTGAGGATTGAGGATTGAAGATTGAGGATTGGGTATTGAGGATTGAAGAATGAGGATTGAGGATTGAGGAGTGAGGATTGAGTATTGAAGATTGAGGATTGAGGATTGAGGATTGAGGATTGATGATTGAAGATTGAGTATTGAGGATTGAAGGTAGGGGATTGAGGATTGAGGATTGAGGATTGAGGATTGAAGATTGAGGACTGGGGACTGAGTATTGAGGGTTGAGTGATGAGAATTGGTGTTTGTGGATAGAGATTTAAAGATTGCAGATTGAGTATTGAGTATTGAAAACTGTGAATTGATGATATTCTATTGAGGATTGAGAATTTACAACTGATTGTTGAGGACTGAGGTCTGAAGATTGAGGATTCACGATTGAGGATCCAGGATTGAAGTTTGAGGACTGAGGATTGAGGATTGAGGATTGAGGATTGAGGATTGAGGATTGAGGATTGGGGATTGAAGATTGAGGATTGGGTATTGCGTATTGAACATTGAGGATTGAGGATTGAGGATTGAGGATTGAGGATTGAGGACTGAAGATTGAATATTGATGATTGAAGATTGAGTATTGAGGATTGAGGGTTGTGGATTGAGGACGGGGACTGAGGGTTGAGTATTGATGTCTGAGGTCTGAGGATTGAGGATTGGGTATTGAGGATTGAAGAATGAAGATTGAGGATTGAGGACTGAGGATTGAGGATTGAACATTGAGGACTGAGGATTGAGTATTGAGGATTGAGGATTGAGGATTGAGGATTGAAGATTGAGTATTGAGGTTTGAAGATTGAGGATTTTGGATTGAGGATTGAGGATTGAGTATTGAACATTGAGGATTGGGGATTGAGGATTGACGATTGAGGATTCAGTATTGAGGATTGAGAATTGAGGATTGAGGGTTGAAGGTTGAGTATTGAGGATTGAAGATTGAGGATTGAGGATTGAGGATTGAGGATTGACTATGAGGGCTGAGGGTTGAGGATTGAGGATTGAGGATTGAGTATTGAAGATTGAGTATTGAGGATTGAACGTAGGGGATTGAGGGTTGAGGACTGAGGATTGAGGATTGAAGATTGAGGACTGGGGACTGAGTATTGAGGGTTGAGTGATGAGAATTGGTGTTCGTGGATAGAGATTTAAAGATTGCAGATTGAGTATTGAGTATTGAAAACTGTGAATTGATGATATTCTATTGAGGATTGAGAATTTACAACTGATTGTAGAGGGCTGAGGGCTGAAAATTGAGGATTCAGGATTGAGGATTCAGAATTGAGGTTTGAGGACTGAGGATTGAGGGTTGAAGATTGATTATTGAGGATTGAAGATTGAAGATTGAGGATTGAGGAATGAGGATTGAGGATGAGGGCTGAGGGTTGAGGATTGAGGTTTGAGGATTGAGGACTGAGGATTGAGGATTGAGGATTGATGATTGAGTATTGAGGATTGGAGATTGAGGATTGAGGATTGAGGATTGAGGATTGAGGATTGAAGATTGAGGATTGGGGACTGAGTGTTGAGGGTAGAGTGATGAGAATTGATGTTTGTGGATAGAGATTTAAAGATAGCAGATTGAGTATTGAGTATTGAAAGCTGTGAATTGATGATATTCTATTGAGGATTGAGAATTGACAACTGATTTTTGAGCACTGAGGTCTGAAGACTGAGGATTCAGGATTGAGGATTCAGGATTGAGGATTCAGGATTGAGGTTTGAGTACTGAGGATTGAGGATTGAGGATTGAGGATTGAGGGTTGAGGATTGAGGATTGAGGATTGAAGATTGAGGATTGGGTATTGCTGACTGAACATTGAGGATTGAGGATTGAGGATTGAGTTTTGAGGATTGAGGACTGAAGATTGAATATTTATGATTGAAGATTGAGGATTGAGGATTGAGGGCTGTTGATTGAGGACGAGGACTGAGGGTTCAGTATTGATGTCTGAGGTCTGTGGATTGAGGATTGAGGATTGAGGATTGAAGATTGAGTATTGAGGTTTGAAGATTGAGGATTTTGGATTGAGGATTGAGGATTGAGTATTGAAGATTGAGGATTGTGGATTGAGGATTGACGATTGAGGATTCAGTATTGAGGATTGAGAATTGAGGATAGAGGATTGAAGGTTGAGTATTGAGGATTGAAGATTGAGGATTGAGGATTGAGGATTGAGGTTTGACTATGAGGGCTGAGGGTTGAGGATTGAGGTTTGAGGACTGAGGACTGAGGATTGAGGATTGAGAATTGAGGATTGAGGATTGAGGATTGAAGATTGAGGATTGGGTATTGAGGATCGAAGACTGAGGATTGAGGATTGAGGATTGAGGATTGAGGATTGAAGATTGAGGATTGAGGATTGAGGATTGAGGATTGAAGATTGAGTATCGAGGATTGAAGATTGAGGATTGAGGATTGAGGATTGATGATTGAGTATTGAGGATTGAAGATTGAGGATTGAGGATTGAGGATTGAGGATTGATGATAGAGTATTGAGGATTGACTATGAGGGCTGAGGGTTGAGGATTGAGGTTTGAGGACTGAGGACTGAGGATTGAGGATTGAGAATTGAGGATTGAGGATTGAGGATTGAAGATTGAGGATTGAGGATTGAGGATTGAAGATTGAGGATTGAGGATTGAGGATTGAGGATTGAAGATTGAGTATTGAGGATTGAAGATTGAGAATTGAGGATTGAGGATTGATGATTGAGTATTGAGGATTGAAGATTGAGGATTGAGGATTGAGGATTGAGGACTGAGGATTGATGATTGAGGATTGATGATTGAGTATTGAGGGTTGAAGATTGAGGAATGAGGATTGAGGATTGAGGATTGAGTATTGAGGATTGAGAATTGAGGATTGAGGATTGAGGATTGAGGACTGAGTATTGAAGATTGAGTATTGAGGATTGAGGATTGAAGATTGGGGACTGGGGACTGAGTATTGAGGGTTGAGTGATGAGAATTGGTGTTTGTGGATAGAGATTTAAAGATTGCAGATTGAGTATTGAGTATTGAAAACTGTGAATTGATGATATTCTATTGAGGATTGAGAATTTACAACTGATTGTTGAGGACTGAGGTCTGAAGATTGAGGATTGAGGATTGAGGATTGAGGATTGAGGATTGAGGATTGAGGATTGAAGATTGAGTATCGAGGATTGAAGATTGAGGATTGAGGATTGAGGATTGATGATTGAGTATTGAGGATTGAAGATTGAGGATTGAGGATTGAGGATTGAGGACTGAGGATTGATGATTGAGGATTGATGATTGAGTATTGAGGATTGAAGATTGAGGATTGAGGATTGAGGATTAAGGATTGAGTGTTGAGGATTGAGAATTGAGGATTGAGGGTTGAAGATTGTCGATTCAGGACTGAAGATTGAGGATTGAGGATTGAGGACTGAGGATTGACGATGAGGGCTGAGGGTTGAGGATTGAGGTTTGAGGACTGAGGACTGAGGATTGAGGATTGAGAATTGAGGATTGAGGATTTAGGATTGAAGATTGAGGATTGGGTATTGAGGATTGAAGAATGGGGATTGAGGATTGAGGACTGAGAATTGGGGATTGAAGATTGAGGACTGAGGATTGAGGATTGAGGATTGAGGATTGAGAATTGAGGATTGAAGATTGAGTATTGAGGTTTGAAGATTGAGGATTTAGGATTGAGGATTGAGGATTGAGTATTGAACATTGAGGATTGGGGATTGAGAATTGACGATTGAGGATTCAGTATTGAGGATTGAGAATTGAGGATTGAGGATTGAAGGTTGAGTATTGAGGATTGAAGATTGAGGATTGATGATTGAGTATTGAGGATTGACTATGAGGGCTGAGGGTTGAGGATTGAGGTTTGAGGACTGAGGACTGAGGATTGAGGATTGAGAATTGAGGATTGAGGATTGAGGATTGAAGATTGAGGATTGGGTATTGGGGATCGAAGACTGAGGATTGACGGTTGAGGATTGAGGATTGAGGATTGAAGATTGAGGATTGAGGATTGAGGATTGAGGATTGAAGATTGAGTATTGAGGATTGAAGATTGAGGATTGAGGATTGAGGATTGATGATTGAGTATTGAGGATTGAAGATTGAGGATTGAGGATTGAGGCTTGAGGACTGAGGATTGATGATTGAGGATTGATGATTGAGTATTGAGGGTTGAAGATTGAGGATTGAGGATTGAGGATTGAGGATTGAGTTTTGAGGATTGAGAATTGAGGATTGAGGGTTGAATATTGTGTATACAGGATTGAAGATTGAGGATTGAGGATTGAAGATTGAGGATTGAGGATTGAGGATTGAGGATTGAGTATTGAAGATTGAGTATTGAGGATTGAATGTAGGGGATTGAGGGTTGAGGATTGAGGATTGAGGATTGAAGATTGAGGACTGGGGACTGAGTATTGAGTGTTGAGTGATGAGAATTGGTGTTTGTGGATAGAGACTTAAAGATTGCAGATTGAGTATTGAGTATTGAAAACTGTGAATTGATGATACTCTATTGAGGATTGAGAATTTACAACTGATTGTTGAGGACTGAGGTCTGAAGATTGAGGATTCAGGGTTGAGGATCCAGGATTGAGGTTTGAGGACTGAGGATTGAGGATTGAGGACTGAGGATTGAGGATTGAGAATTGAGGATTGAGGATTGAGGATTGAAGATTGAGGATTGGGTATTGAGGATCGAAGACTGAGGATTGAGGATTGAGGATTGAGGATTGAGGATTGAAGATTGAGGATTGAGGATTGAAGATTGAGGATTGTGTATTGAGGATTGAAGAATGACGATTGAGGATTGAGGACTGAGGATTGGGGATTGAAGATTGAGGACTGAGGAATGAGGATTGAGGATTGAGGATTGAGGATGGAGGATTGAAGATTGAGTATTGAGGTTTGAAGATTGAGGATTTTGGATTGAGGATTGAGGATTGAGTATTGAACATTGAGGATTGGGGATTGAGGATTGACGATTGAGGATTCAGTATTGAGGATTGAGAATTGAGGATTGAGGATTGAAGGTTGAGTATTGAGGATTGAAGATTGAGGATTGAGGATTGAGTATTGTGGATTGACTATGAGGGCTGAGGGTTGAGGATTGAGGTTTGAGGACTGAGGACTGAGGATTGAGGATTGAGAATTGAGAATTGAGGATTGAGGATTGAAGATTGAGGATTGGGTATTGAGGATCGAAGACTGAGGATAGACGATTGAGGATTGAGGATTGAGGATTGAAGATTGAGGATTGAGGATTGAGGATTGAGGATTGAAGATTGAGTATTGAGGATTGAAGATTGAGGATTGAGGATTGAAGATTGATGATTGAGTATTGAGGATTGAAGATTGAGGATTGAGGATTGAGGATTGAGGACTGAGGATTGATGATTGAGGATTGATGATTGAGTATTGAGGATTGAAGATTGAGGATTGAGGATTGAGGATTGAGGATTGAGTTTTGAGGATTGAGAATTGAGGATTGAGGGTTGAAGATTGTGTATACAGGATTGAAGATTGAGGATTGAGGATTGAAGATTGAGGATTGAGGATTGAGGATTGAGGATTGAGTATTGATGATTGAGTATTGAGGATTGAATGTAGGGGATTGAGGGTTGAGGATTGAGGATTGAGGATTGAAGATTGAGGACTGGGGACTGAGTATTGAGTGTTGAGTGATGAGAATTGGTGTTTGTGGATAGAGATTTAAAGATTGCAGATTGAGTATTGAGTATTGAAAACTGTGAATTGATGATACTCTATTGAGCATTGAGAATTTACAACTGATTGTTGAGGACTGAGGTCTGAAGATTGAGGATTCAGGATTGAGGATACAGGATTGAGGTTTGAGGACTGAGGATTGAGGATTGAGGATTGAGGATTGAGGATTGAGGATTGAGGATTGAGGATTGGGGATTGAAGATTGAGGATTGGGTATTGCGTATTGAACATTGAGGATTGAGGATTGAGGATTGAGGATTGAGGATTGGGTATTGAGGATTGAAGACTGAGGATTGAGGATTGAGGATTGAGGATTGAGGATTGAAGATTGAGGATTGAGGATTGAGGATTGAGGATTGAGGATTGAAGATTGAGTATTGAGGATTGAAGATTGAGGATTGAGGATTGAGGATTGAGGATTGAGTATTGAGGATTGAGAATTGAGGATTGAGGGTTGAAGATTGTGTATTCAGGATTGAAGATTGAGGATTGAGGATTGAGGATTGAGGATTGAGGATTGACGATGAGGGCTGAGGGTTGAGGATTGATGTTTGAGGGCTGAGGATTGAGGATTGAGGATTGAGAATTGAGGATTGCGGATTGAGGATTGAAGATTGAGGATTGGATATTGAGGATTGAAGAATGAGGATAGAGGATTGAGGACTGAGTATTGAGGATTGAAGATTGAGGATTGAGGATTGAGGATTGAGGATTGAGTATTGAAGATTGAGTATTGAGGGTTGAGGATTGAAGGTTGAGGACTGGGGACTGAGTATTGAGGGTTGAGTGATGAGAATTGGTGTTTGTGGATAGAGATTTAAAGATTGCAGATTGAGTATTGAGTATTGAAAACTGTGAATTGATGATATTCTATTGAGGATTGAGAATTTACAACTGATTGTTGAGGACTGAGGTCTGAAGATTGAGGATTCAGGATTGAGGATCCAGGATTGAAGTTTGAGGACTGAGGATTGTGGATTGAGGATTGAGGATTGAGGATTGAGGATTGAGGATTGAGGATTGGGTATTGAGGATTGAAGACTGAGGACTGAGGATTGAGGATTGAGTATTGAGGATTGAGGATTGAGGACTGAGGATTGATGATTGAGGATTGATGATTGAGTATTGAGGATTGAAGATTGAGGATTGAGGATTGAGGGTTAAGGATTGAGTGTTGAGGATTGAGAATTGAGGATTGAGGGTTGAAGATTGTGTATTCAGGATTGAAGATTGAGGATTGAGGATTGAGGATTGAGGATTGACGATGAGGGCTGAGGGTTGAGGATTGAGGTTTGAGGACTGAGGACTGAGGATTGAGGATTGAGAATTGAGGATTGAGGATTGAGGATTGAAGATTGAGGATTGGGTATTGAGGATTGAAGAATGAGGATTGAGGATTGAGGACTGAGGATTGGGGATTGAAGATTGAGGACTGAGGATTGAGGATTGAGGATTGAGGATTGAGGATGGAGGATTGAAGATTGAGTATTGAGGTTTGAAGATTGAGGATTTTGGATTGAGGATTGAGGATTGAGTATTGAACATTGAGGATTGGGGATTGAGGATTGACGATTGAGGATTCAGTATTGAGGATTGAGAATTGAGGATTGAGGATTGAAGGTTGAGTATTGAGGATTGAAGATTGAGGATTGAGGATTGAGTATTGTGGATTGACTATGAGGGCTGAGGGTTGAGGATTGAGGTTTGAGGACTGAGGACTGAGGATTGAGGATTGAGAATTGAGGACTGAGGATTGAGGATTGAGGATTGAGGATTGAAGATTGAGTATTGAGGATTGAAGATTGAGGATTGAGGATTGAGGATTGAGGATTGAGTATTGAGGATTGAGAATTGAGGATTGAGGGTTGAAGATTGTGTATTCAGGATTGAAGATTGAGGATTGAGGATTGAGGATTGAGGATTGACGATGAGGGCTGAGGGTTGAGGATAGATGTTTGAGGACTGAGGATTGAGGATTGAGGATTGAGAATTGAGGATTGCGGATTGAGGATTGAAGATTGAGGATTGGATATTGAGGATTGAAGAATGAGGATAGAGGATTGAGGACTGAGTATTGAGGATTGAAGATTGAGGATTGAGGATTGAGGATTGAGGATTGAGTATTGAAGATTGAGTATTGAGGGTTGAGGATTGAAGATTGAGGACTGGGGACTGAGTATTGAGGGTTGAGTGATGAGAATTGGTGTTTGTGGATAGAGATTTAAAGATTGCAGATTGAGTATTGAGTATTGAAAACTGTGAATTGATGATATTCTATTGAGGATTGAGAATTTACAACTGATTGTTGAGGACTGAGGTCTGAAGATTGAGGATTCAGGATTGAGGATCCAGGATTGAAGTTTGAGGACTGAGGATTGTGGATTGAGGATTGAGGATTGAGGATTGAGGATTGAGGATTGAGGATTGGGTATTGAGGATTGAAGACTGAGGACTGAGGATTGAGGATTGAGTATTGAGGATTGAAGATTGAGGATTGAGGATTGAGGATTGAGGACTGAGGATTGGTGATTGAGGATTGATGATTGAGTATTGAGGACTGAAGATTGAGGATTGAGGATTGAGGATTGAGGATTGAGGATTGAGTATTGAGGATTGAGAATTGAGGATTGAGGATTGAGGGTTGAAGATTGTGTATTCAGGATTGAAGATTGAGGATTGAGGATTGAGGATTGTGGATTGACGATGAGGGCTGAGGGTTGAGGATTGAGGTTTGAGGACTGAGGTCTGAGGATTGAGGATTCAGAATTCAGGATTGAGGGTTGAGGATTGAAGATTGAGGATTGGGTATTGAGGATTGAAGAATGAGGATTGAGGATTGAGGACTGAGGATTGAGGATTGAAGATTGAGGTTTGAGGATTGAGGATTGAGGATTGAAGATTGAGTATTGAGGATTGAAGGTAGGGGATTGAGGATTGAGGATTGAGGATTGAGGATTGAAGATTGAGGACTGGGGACTGAGTATTGAGGGCTGAGTGATGAGAATTGATGTTTGTGGATAGAGATTTAAAGATTGCAGATTGAGTATTGAGTATTGAAAACTGTGAATTGATGATATTCTATTGAGGATTGAGAATTTACAACTGATTGTTGAGGACTGAGATCTGGAGATTGAGGATTCAGGATTGAGGATCCAGGATTGAGGTTTGAGGAGTGAGGATTGAGGATTGAGGATTGACGATGAGGGCTGAGGGTTGAGGATTGAGGTTTGAGGACTGAGGACTGAGGATTGAGGATTGAGAATTGAGGATTGAGAATTGAGGATTGAAGATTGAGGATTGGGTATTGAGGATTGAAGAATGAGGATTGAGGATTGAGGACTGAGGATTGAGGATTGAAGATTGAGGACTGAGGATTGAGGATTGAGGATTGAGGATTGAGGATTGAGGATTGAAGATTGAGTATTGAGGTTTGAAGATTGAGGATTTTGGATTGAGGATTGAGGATTGAGTATTGAACATTGAGGATTGGGGATTGAGGATTGACGATTGAGGATTCAGTATTGAGGATTGAGAATTGAGGATTGAGGATTGAAGGTTGAGTATTGAGGATTGAAGATTGAGGATTGAGGATTGAGGATTGAGGATTGACTATGAGGGCTGAGGGTTGAGGATTGAGGATTGAGGATTGAGTATTGAAGATTGAGTATTGAGGATTGAATGTAGGTGATTGAGGGTTGAGGACTGAGGATTGAGGATTGAAGATTGAGGACTGGGGACTGAGTATTGAGGGTTGAGTGATGAGAATTGGTGTTTGTGAATAGAGATTTAAAGATTGCAGATTGAGTATTGAGTATTGAAAACTATGAATTGATGATATTCTATTGAGGATTGAGAATTTACAACTGATTGTTGAGGGCTGAGGGCTGAAAATTGAGGATTCAGCATTGAGGATTCAGAATTGAGGTTTGAGGACTGAGGATTGAGGGTTGAAGATTGATTATTGAGGATTGAAGATTGAAGATTGAGGATTGAGGAATGAGGATTGAGGATGAGGGCTGAGGGTTGAGGATTGAAGATTGAGTATTGAGGATTGAAGGTTGAGGATTGAGGATTGAGGATTGAGGATTGAGGACTGAGGATTGGTGATTGAGGATTGATGATTGAGTATTGAGGACTGAAGATTGAGGATTGAGGATTGAGGATTGAGGATTGAGGATTGAGTATTGAGGATTGAGAATTGAGGATTGAGGATTGAGGGTTGAAGATTGTGTATTCAGGATTGAAGATTGAGGATTGAGGATTGAGGATTGTGGATTGACGATGAGGGCTGAGGGTTGAGGATTGAGGTTTGAGGACTGAGGTCTGAGGATTGAGGATTCAGAATTCAGGATTGAGGGTTGAGGATTGAAGATTGAGGATTGGGTATTGAGGATTGAAGAATGAGGATTGAGGATTGAGGACTGAGGATTGAGGATTGAAGATTGAGGTTTGAGGATTGAGGATTGAGGATTGAAGATTGAGTATTGAGGATTGAAGGTAGGGGATTGAGGATTGAGGATTGAGGATTGAGGATTGAAGATTGAGGACTGGGGCCTGAGTATTGAGGGCTGAGTGATGAGAATTGATGTTTGTGGATAGAGATTTAAAGATTGCAGATTGAGTATTAAGTATTGAAAACTGTGAATTGATGATTTTCTATTGAGGATTGAGAATTTACAACTGATTGTTGAGGACTGAGGTCTGAAGATTGAGGATTCAGGATTGAGGATCCAGGATTGAGGTTTGAGGAGTGAGGATTGAGGATTGAGGATTGAAGATTGAGGTTTGAGGGTTGAGGATTGAGGGTCGAGGACTGATGATTGAGGATTGAGGATTGAGCATTGACGATTGAAGATTGAAGACTGTGGATTGAGGATTGAAAATTGACGATTGAGGATTGTGGATTGAGGATTGAGGATTGAACATTGAGGACTGAGTGTTGAGGGTTGAGTGATGAGAATTGATGTTTGTGGATAGAGGCTTGAAGGTTGCAGATTGTGTATTGAGTATTGAAAACTGTGAATTGAGGATATTCTATTCAGGATTCAGGATTGACAACTGATTGTTGAGGACTCAGGGCTGAAGATTGAGGATTGAGGTTTGAGGATTGAGGATTGACGGTGAGGGCTGATGGTTGAGGATTGAGGTTTGAGGACTGAGGACTGAGGATTGAGGATTGAGAATCGAGGATTGAGGATTGAGGATTGAAGATTGAGGATTGGGTATTGAGGATTGAAGAATGAGGATTGAGGATTGAGGAGTGAGGATTGAGTATTGAAGATTGAGGATTGAGGATCGAGGATTGAGGATTGATGATTGAAGATTGAGTATTGAGGATTGAAGGTAGGGGATTGAGGATTGAGGATTGAGGATTGAGGATTGAAGATTGAGGACTGGGGACTGAGTATTGAGGGTTGAGTGATGAGAATTGGTGTTTGTGGATAGAGATTTAAAGATTGCAGATTGAGTATTGAGTATTGAAAACTGTGAATTGATGATATTCTATTGAGGATTGAGAATTTACAACTGATTGTTGAGGACTGAGGTCTGAAGATTGAGGATTCACGATTGAGGATCCAGGATTGAAGTTTGAGGACTGAGGATTGAGGATTGAGGATTGAGGATTGAGGATTGAGGATTGAGGATTGGGGATTGAAGATTGAGGATTGGGTATTGCGTATTGAACATTGAGGATTGAGGATTGAGGATTGAGGATTGAGGATTGAGGACTGAAGATTGAATATTGATGATTGAAGATTGAGTATTGAGGATTGAGGGTTGTGGATTGAGGACGGGGACTGAGGGTTGAGTATTGATGTCTGAGGTCTGAGGATTGAGGATTGGGTATTGAGGATTGAAGAATGAAGATTGAGGATTGAGGACTGAGGATTGAGGATTGAACATTGAGGACTGAGGATTGAGTATTGAGGATTGAGGATTGAGGATTGAGGATTGACGATTGAGGATTCAGTATTGAGGATTGAGAATTGAGGATTGAGGATTGAAGGTTGAGTATTGAGGATTGAAGATTGAGGATTGAGGATTGAGGATTGAGGATTGACTATGAGGGCTGAGGGTTGAGGATTGAGGATTGAGGATTGAGTATTGAAGATTGAGTATTGAGGATTGAATGTAGGTGATTGAGGGTTGAGGACTGAGGATTGAGGATTGAAGATTGAGGACTGGGGACTGAGTATTGAGGGTTGAGTGATGAGAATTGGTGTTTGTGAATAGAGATTTAAAGATTGCAGATTGAGTATTGAGTATTGAAAACTATGAATTGATGATATTCTATTGAGGATTGAGAATTTACAACTGATTGTTGAGGGCTGAGGGCTGAAAATTGAGGATTCAGCATTGAGGATTCAGAATTGAGGTTTGAGGACTGAGGATTGAGGGTTGAAGATTGATTATTGAGGATTGAAGATTGAAGATTGAGGATTGAGGAATGAGGATTGAGGATGAGGGCTGAGGGTTGAGGATTGAAGATTGAGTATTGAGGATTGAAGGTTGAGGATTGAGGATTGAGGATTGAGGATTGAGGACTGAGGATTGGTGATTGAGGATTGATGATTGAGTATTGAGGACTGAAGATTGAGGATTGAGGATTGAGGATTGAGGATTGAGGATTGAGTATTGAGGATTGAGAATTGAGGATTGAGGATTGAGGGTTGAAGATTGTGTATTCAGGATTGAAGATTGAGGATTGAGGATTGAGGATTGTGGATTGACGATGAGGGCTGAGGGTTGAGGATTGAGGTTTGAGGACTGAGGTCTGAGGATTGAGGATTCAGAATTCAGGATTGAGGGTTGAGGATTGAAGATTGAGGATTGGGTATTGAGGATTGAAGAATGAGGATTGAGGATTGAGGACTGAGGATTGAGGATTGAAGATTGAGGTTTGAGGATTGAGGATTGAGGATTGAAGATTGAGTATTGAGGATTGAAGGTAGGGGATTGAGGATTGAGGATTGAGGATTGAGGATTGAAGATTGAGGACTGGGGCCTGAGTATTGAGGGCTGAGTGATGAGAATTGATGTTTGTGGATAGAGATTTAAAGATTGCAGATTGAGTATTAAGTATTGAAAACTGTGAATTGATGATTTTCTATTGAGGATTGAGAATTTACAACTGATTGTTGAGGACTGAGGTCTGAAGATTGAGGATTCAGGATTGAGGATCCAGGATTGAGGTTTGAGGAGTGAGGATTGAGGATTGAGGATTGAAGATTGAGGTTTGAGGGTTGAGGATTGAGGGTCGAGGACTGATGATTGAGGATTGAGGATTGAGCATTGACGATTGAAGATTGAAGACTGTGGATTGAGGATTGAAAATTGACGATTGAGGATTGTGGATTGAGGATTGAGGATTGAACATTGAGGACTGAGTGTTGAGGGTTGAGTGATGAGAATTGATGTTTGTGGATAGAGGCTTGAAGGTTGCAGATTGTGTATTGAGTATTGAAAACTGTGAATTGAGGATATTCTATTCAGGATTCAGGATTGACAACTGATTGTTGAGGACTCAGGGCTGAAGATTGAGGATTGAGGTTTGAGGATTGAGGATTGACGGTGAGGGCTGATGGTTGAGGATTGAGGTTTGAGGACTGAGGACTGAGGATTGAGGATTGAGAATCGAGGATTGAGGATTGAGGATTGAAGATTGAGGATTGGGTATTGAGGATTGAAGAATGAGGATTGAGGATTGAGGAGTGAGGATTGAGTATTGAAGATTGAGGATTGAGGATTGAGGATTGAGGATTGATGATTGAAGATTGAGTATTGAGGATTGAAGGTAGGGGATTGAGGATTGAGGATTGAGGATTGAGGATTGAAGATTGAGGACTGGGGACTGAGTATTGAGGGTTGAGTGATGAGAATTGGTGTTTGTGGATAGAGATTTAAAGATTGCAGATTGAGTATTGAGTATTGAAAACTGTGAATTGATGATATTCTATTGAGGATTGAGAATTTACAACTGATTGTTGAGGACTGAGGTCTGAAGATTGAGGATTCACGATTGAGGATCCAGGATTGAAGTTTGAGGACTGAGGATTGAGGATTGAGGATTGAGGATTGAGGATTGAGGATTGAGGATTGGGGATTGAAGATTGAGGATTGGGTATTGCGTATTGAACATTGAGGATTGAGGATTGAGGATTGAGGATTGAGGATTGAGGACTGAAGATTGAATATTGATGATTGAAGATTGAGTATTGAGGATTGAGGGTTGTGGATTGAGGACGGGGACTGAGGGTTGAGTATTGATGTCTGAGGTCTGAGGATTGAGGATTGGGTATTGAGGATTGAAGAATGAAGATTGAGGATTGAGGACTGAGGATTGAGGATTGAACATTGAGGACTGAGGATTGAGTATTGAGGATTGAGGATTGAGGATTGAGGATTGAAGATTGAGTATTGAGGTTTGAAGATTGAGGATTTTGGATTGAGGATTGAGGATTGAGTATTGAACATTGAGGATTGGGGATTGAGGATTGACGATTGAGGATTCAGTATTGAGGATTGAGAATTGAGGATTGAGGGTTGAAGGTTGAGTATTGAGGATTGAAGATTGAGGATTGAGGATTGAGGATTGAGGATTGACTATGAGGGCTGAGGGTTGAGGATTGAGGATTGAGGATTGAGTATTGAAGATTGAGTATTGAGGATTGAACGTAGGGGATTGAGGGTTGAGGACTGAGGATTGAGGATTGAAGATTGAGGACTGGGGACTGAGTATTGAGGGTTGAGTGATGAGAATTGGTGTTCGTGGATAGAGATTTAAAGATTGCAGATTGAGTATTGAGTATTGAAAACTGTGAATTGATGATATTCTATTGAGGATTGAGAATTTACAACTGATTGTAGAGGGCTGAGGGCTGAAAATTGAGGATTCAGGATTGAGGATTCAGAATTGAGGTTTGAGGACTGAGGATTGAGGGTTGAAGATTGATTATTGAGGATTGAAGATTGAAGATTGAGGATTGAGGAATGAGGATTGAGGATGAGGGCTGAGGGTTGAGGATTGAGGTTTGAGGATTGAGGACTGAGGATTGAGGATTGAGGATTGATGATTGAGTATTGAGGATTGGAGATTGAGGATTGAGGATTGAGGATTGAGGATTGAGGATTGAAGATTGAGGATTGGGGACTGAGTGTTGAGGGTAGAGTGATGAGAATTGATGTTTGTGGATAGAGATTTAAAGATAGCAGATTGAGTATTGAGTATTGAAAGCTGTGAATTGATGATATTCTATTGAGGATTGAGAATTGACAACTGATTTTTGAGCACTGAGGTCTGAAGATTGAGGATTCAGGATTGAGGATTCAGGATTGAGGATTCAGGATTGAGGTTTGAGTACTGAGGATTGAGGATTGAGGATTGAGGATTGAGGGTTGAGGATTGAGGATTGAGGATTGAAGATTGAGGATTGGGTATTGCTGACTGAACATTGAGGATTGAGGATTGAGGATTGAGTTTTGAGGATTGAGGACTGAAGATTGAATATTTATGATTGAAGATTGAGGATTGAGGATTGAGGGCTGTTGATTGAGGACGAGGACTGAGGGTTCAGTATTGATGTCTGAGGTCTGTGGATTGAGGATTGAGGATTGAGGATTGAAGATTGAGTATTGAGGTTTGAAGATTGAGGATTTTGGATTGAGGATTGAGGATTGAGTATTGAAGATTGAGGATTGTGGATTGAGGATTGACGATTGAGGATTCAGTATTGAGGATTGAGAATTGAGGATAGAGGATTGAAGGTTGAGTATTGAGGATTGAAGATTGAGGATTGAGGATTGAGGATTGAGGTTTGACTATGAGGGCTGAGGGTTGAGGATTGAGGTTTGAGGACTGAGGACTGAGGATTGAGGATTGAGAATTGAGGATTGAGGATTGAGGATTGAAGATTGAGGATTGGGTATTGAGGATCGAAGACTGAGGATTGAGGATTGAGGATTGAGGATTGAGGATTGAAGATTGAGGATTGAGGATTGAGGATTGAGGATTGAAGATTGAGTATCGAGGATTGAAGATTGAGGATTGAGGATTGAGGATTGATGATTGAGTATTGAGGATTGAAGATTGAGGATTGAGGATTGAGGATTGAGGATTGATGATAGAGTATTGAGGATTGACTATGAGGGCTGAGGGTTGAGGATTGAGGTTTGAGGACTGAGGACTGAGGATTGAGGATTGAGAATTGAGGATTGAGGATTGAGGATTGAAGATTGAGGATTGAGGATTGAGGATTGAAGATTGAGGATTGAGGATTGAGGATTGAGGATTGAAGATTGAGTATTGAGGATTGAAGATTGAGAATTGAGGATTGAGGATTGATGATTGAGTATTGAGGATTGAAGATTGAGGATTGAGGATTGAGGATTGAGGACTGAGGATTGATGATTGAGGATTGATGATTGAGTATTGAGGGTTGAAGATTGAGGAATGAGGATTGAGGATTGAGGATTGAGTATTGAGGATTGAGAATTGAGGATTGAGGATTGAGGATTGAGGACTGAGTATTGAAGATTGAGTATTGAGGATTGAGGATTGAAGATTGGGGACTGGGGACTGAGTATTGAGGGTTGAGTGATGAGAATTGGTGTTTGTGGATAGAGATTTAAAGATTGCAGATTGAGTATTGAGTATTGAAAACTGTGAATTGATGATATTCTATTGAGGATTGAGAATTTACAACTGATTGTTGAGGACTGAGGTCTGAAGATTGAGGATTGAGGATTGAGGATTGAGGATTGAGGATTGAGGATTGAGGATTGAAGATTGAGTATCGAGGATTGAAGATTGAGGATTGAGGATTGAGGATTGATGATTGAGTATTGAGGATTGAAGATTGAGGATTGAGGATTGAGGATTGAGGACTGAGGATTGATGATTGAGGATTGATGATTGAGTATTGAGGATTGAAGAATGGGGATTGAGGATTGAGGACTGAGAATTGGGGATTGAAGATTGAGGACTGAGGATTGAGGATTGAGAATTGAGGATTGAGGATTGAGGATTGAAGATTGAGGATTGGGTATTGGGGATCGAAGACTGAGGATTGACGGTTGAGGATTGAGGATTGAGGATTGAAGATTGAGGATTGAGGATTGAGGATTGAGGATTGAAGATTGAGTATTGAGGATTGAAGATTGAGGATTGAGGATTGAGGATTGATGATTGAGTATTGAGGATTGAAGATTGAGGATTGAGGATTGAGGCTTGAGGACTGAGGATTGATGATTGAGGATTGATGATTGAGTATTGAGGGTTGAAGATTGAGGATTGAGGATTGAGGATTGAGGATTGAGTTTTGAGGATTGAGAATTGAGGATTGAGGGTTGAATATTGTGTATACAGGATTGAAGATTGAGGATTGAGGATTGAAGATTGAGGATTGAGGATTGAGGATTGAGGATTGAGTATTGAAGATTGAGTATTGAGGATTGAATGTAGGGGATTGAGGGTTGAGGATTGAGGATTGAGGATTGAAGATTGAGGACTGGGGACTGAGTATTGAGTGTTGAGTGATGAGAATTGGTGTTTGTGGATAGAGACTTAAAGATTGCAGATTGAGTATTGAGTATTGAAAACTGTGAATTGATGATACTCTATTGAGGATTGAGAATTTACAACTGATTGTTGAGGACTGAGGTCTGAAGATTGAGGATTCAGGGTTGAGGATCCAGGATTGAGGTTTGAGGACTGAGGATTGAGGATTGAGGACTGAGGATTGAGGATTGAGAATTGAGGATTGAGGATTGAGGATTGAAGATTGAGGATTGGGTATTGAGGATCGAAGACTGAGGATTGAGGATTGAGGATTGAGGATTGAGGATTGAAGATTGAGGATTGAGGATTGAAGATTGAGGATTGGGTATTGAGGATTGAAGAATGACGATTGAGGATTGAGGACTGAGGATTGGGGATTGAAGATTGAGGACTGAGGAATGAGGATTGAGGATTGAGGATTGAGGATGGAGGATTGAAGATTGAGTATTGAGGTTTGAAGATTGAGGATTTTGGATTGAGGATTGAGGATTGAGTATTGAACATTGAGGATTGGGGATTGAGGATTGACGATTGAGGATTCAGTATTGAGGATTGAGAATTGAGGATTGAGGATTGAAGGTTGAGTATTGAGGATTGAAGATTGAGGATTGAGGATTGAGTATTGTGGATTGACTATGAGGGCTGAGGGTTGAGGATTGAGGTTTGAGGACTGAGGACTGAGGATTGAGGATTGAGAATTGAGAATTGAGGATTGAGGATTGAAGATTGAGGATTGGGTATTGAGGATCGAAGACTGAGGATAGACGATTGAGGATTGAGGATTGAGGATTGAAGATTGAGGATTGAGGATTGAGGATTGAGGATTGAAGATTGAGTATTGAGGATTGAAGATTGAGGATTGAGGATTGAAGATTGATGATTGAGTATTGAGGATTGAAGATTGAGGATTGAGGATTGAGGATTGAGGACTGAGGATTGATGATTGAGGATTGATGATTGAGTATTGAGGATTGAAGATTGAGGATTGAGGATTGAGGATTGAGGATTGAGTTTTGAGGATTGAGAATTGAGGATTGAGGGTTGAAGATTGTGTATACAGGATTGAAGATTGAGGATTGAGGATTGAAGATTGAGGATTGAGGATTGAGGATTGAGGATTGAGTATTGATGATTGAGTATTGAGGATTGAATGTAGGGGATTGAGGGTTGAGGATTGAGGATTGAGGATTGAAGATTGAGGACTGGGGACTGAGTATTGAGTGTTGAGTGATGAGAATTGGTGTTTGTGGATAGAGATTTAAAGATTGCAGATTGAGTATTGAGTATTGAAAACTGTGAATTGATGATACTCTATTGAGCATTGAGAATTTACAACTGATTGTTGAGGACTGAGGTCTGAAGATTGAGGATTCAGGATTGAGGATACAGGATTGAGGTTTGAGGACTGAGGATTGAGGATTGAGGATTGAGGATTGAGGATTGAGGATTGAGGATTGAGGATTGGGGATTGAAGATTGAGGATTGGGTATTGCGTATTGAACATTGAGGATTGAGGATTGAGGATTGAGGATTGAGGATTGGGTATTGAGGATTGAAGACTGAGGATTGAGGATTGAGGATTGAGGATTGAGGATTGAAGATTGAGGATTGAGGATTGAGGATTGAGGATTGAGGATTGAAGATTGAGTATTGAGGATTGAAGATTGAGGATTGAGGATTGAGGATTGAGGATTGAGTATTGAGGATTGAGAATTGAGGATTGAGGGTTGAAGATTGTGTATTCAGGATTGAAGATTGAGGATTGAGGATTGAGGATTGAGGATTGAGGATTGACGATGAGGGCTGAGGGTTGAGGATTGATGTTTGAGGGCTGAGGATTGAGGATTGAGGATTGAGAATTGAGGATTGCGGATTGAGGATTGAAGATTGAGGATTGGATATTGAGGATTGAAGAATGAGGATAGAGGATTGAGGACTGAGTATTGAGGATTGAAGATTGAGGATTGAGGATTGAGGATTGAGGATTGAGTATTGAAGATTGAGTATTGAGGGTTGAGGATTGAAGGTTGAGGACTGGGGACTGAGTATTGAGGGTTGAGTGATGAGAATTGGTGTTTGTGGATAGAGATTTAAAGATTGCAGATTGAGTATTGAGTATTGAAAACTGTGAATTGATGATATTCTATTGAGGATTGAGAATTTACAACTGATTGTTGAGGACTGAGGTCTGAAGATTGAGGATTCAGGATTGAGGATCCAGGATTGAAGTTTGAGGACTGAGGATTGTGGATTGAGGATTGAGGATTGAGGATTGAGGATTGAGGATTGAGGATTGGGTATTGAGGATTGAAGACTGAGGACTGAGGATTGAGGATTGAGTATTGAGGATTGAGGATTGAGGACTGAGGATTGATGATTGAGGATTGATGATTGAGTATTGAGGATTGAAGATTGAGGATTGAGGATTGAGGGTTAAGGATTGAGTGTTGAGGATTGAGAATTGAGGATTGAGGGTTGAAGATTGTGTATTCAGGATTGAAGATTGAGGATTGAGGATTGAGGATTGAGGATTGACGATGAGGGCTGAGGGTTGAGGATTGAGGTTTGAGGACTGAGGACTGAGGATTGAGGATTGAGAATTGAGGATTGAGGATTGAGGATTGAAGATTGAGGATTGGGTATTGAGGATTGAAGAATGAGGATTGAGGATTGAGGACTGAGGATTGGGGATTGAAGATTGAGGACTGAGGATTGAGGATTGAGGATTGAGGATTGAGGATGGAGGATTGAAGATTGAGTATTGAGGTTTGAAGATTGAGGATTTTGGATTGAGGATTGAGGATTGAGTATTGAACATTGAGGATTGGGGATTGAGGATTGACGATTGAGGATTCAGTATTGAGGATTGAGAATTGAGGATTGAGGATTGAAGGTTGAGTATTGAGGATTGAAGATTGAGGATTGAGGATTGAGTATTGTGGATTGACTATGAGGGCTGAGGGTTGAGGATTGAGGTTTGAGGACTGAGGACTGAGGATTGAGGATTGAGAATTGAGGACCGAGGATTGAGGATTGAGGATTGAGGATTGAAGATTGAGTATTGAGGATTGAAGATTGAGGATTGAGGATTGAGGATTGAGGATTGAGTATTGAGGATTGAGAATTGAGGATTGAGGGTTGAAGATTGTGTATTCAGGATTGAAGATTGAGGATTGAGGATTGAGGATTGAGGATTGACGATGAGGGCTGAGGGTTGAGGATAGATGTTTGAGGACTGAGGATTGAGGATTGAGGATTGAGAATTGAGGATTGCGGATTGAGGATTGAAGATTGAGGATTGGATATTGAGGATTGAAGAATGAGGATAGAGGATTGAGGACTGAGTATTGAGGATTGAAGATTGAGGATTGAGGATTGAGGATTGAGGATTGAGTATTGAAGATTGAGTATTGGGGGTTGAGGATTGAAGATTGAGGACTGGGGACTGAGTATTGAGGGTTGAGTGATGAGAATTGGTGTTTGTGGATAGAGATTTAAAGATTGCAGATTGAGTATTGAGTATTGAAAACTGTGAATTGATGATATTCTATTGAGGATTGAGAATTTACAACTGATTGTTGAGGACTGAGGTCTGAAGATTGAGGATTCAGGATTGAGGATCCAGGATTGAAGTTTGAGGACTGAGGATTGTGGATTGAGGATTGAGGATTGAGGATTGAGGATTGAGGATTGAGGATTGGGTATTGAGGATTGAAGACTGAGGACTGAGGATTGAGGATTGAGTATTGAGGATTGAAGATTGAGGATTGAGGATTGAGGATTGAGGACTGAGGATTGGTGATTGAGGATTGATGATTGAGTATTGAGGACTGAAGATTGAGGATTGAGGATTGAGGATTGAGGATTGAGGATTGAGTATTGAGGATTGAGAATTGAGGATTGAGGATTGAGGGTTGAAGATTGTGTATTCAGGATTGAAGATTGAGGATTGAGGATTGAGGATTGTGGATTGACGATGAGGGCTGAGGGTTGAGGATTGAGGTTTGAGGACTGAGGTCTGAGGATTGAGGATTCAGAATTCAGGATTGAGGGTTGAGGATTGAAGATTGAGGATTGGGTATTGAGGATTGAAGAATGAGGATTGAGGATTGAGGACTGAGGATTGAGGATTGAAGATTGAGGTTTGAGGATTGAGGATTGAGGATTGAAGATTGAGTATTGAGGATTGAAGGTAGGGGATTGAGGATTGAGGATTGAGGATTGAGGATTGAAGATTGAGGACTGGGGACTGAGTATTGAGGGCTGAGTGATGAGAATTGATGTTTGTGGATAGAGATTTAAAGATTGCAGATTGAGTATTGAGTATTGAAAACTGTGAATTGATGATATTCTATTGAGGATTGAGAATTGACAACTGATTTTTGAGCACTGAGGTCTGAAGATTGAGGATTCAGGATTGAGGATTCAGGATTGAGGATTCAGGATTGAGGTTTGAGTACTGAGGATTGAGGATTGAGGATTGAGGATTGAGGATTGAGGATTGAGGATTGAGGATTGAAGATTGAGGATTGAGGATTGAGGGCTGTGGATTGAGGACGAGGACTGAGGGTTCAGTATTGATGTCTGAGGTCTGAGGATTGAGGATTGAGGATTGAGGATTGAAGATTGAGTATTGAGGTTTGAAGATAGAGGATTTTGGATTGAGGATTGAGGATTGAGTATTGAAGATTGAGGATTGGGGATTGAGGATTGACGATTGAGGATTCAGTATTGAGGATTGAGAATTGAGGATAGAGGATTGAAGGTTGAGTATTGAGGATTGAAGATTGAGGATTGAGGATTGAGGATTGAGGTTTGACTATGAGGGCTGAGGGTGGAGGATTGACGTTTGAGGACTGAGGACTGAGGATTGAGGATTGAGAATTGAGGATTGAGGATTGAGGATTGAAGATTGAGGATTGGGTATTGAGGATCGAAGACTGAGGATTGAGGATTGAGGATTGAGGATTGAGGATTGAAGATTGAGGATTGAGGATTGAGGATTGAGGATTGAAGATTGAGTATTGAGGATTGAAGATTGAGGATTGAGGATTGAGGATTGATGATTGAGTATTGAGGATTGAAGATTGAGGATTGAGGATTGAGGATTGAGGACTGAGGATTGATGATTGAGGATTGATGATTGAGTATTGAGGATTGAAGGTTGAGGATTGAGGATTGAGGATTAAGGATTGAGTGTTGAGGATTGAGAATTGAGGATTGAGGGTTGAAGATTGTGTATTCAGGATTGAAGATTGAGGATTGAGGATTGAAGATTGAGGTTTGAGGGTTGAGGATTGAGGGTTGAGGACTGGTGATTGAGGATTGAGGATTGAGCATTGACGATTGAAGATTGAAGACTGTGGATTGAGGATTGAAAATTGACGATTGAGGATTGTGGATTGAGGATTGAGGATTGAACATTGAGGACTGAGTGTTGAGGGTTGAGTGATGAGAATTGATGTTTGTGGATAGAGGCTTGAAGGTTGCAGATTGTGTATTGAGTATTGAGAACTGTGAATTGAGGATATTCTATTGAGGATTCAGGATTGACAACGGATCGTTGAGGACTCAGGGCTGAAGATTGAGGATTGAGGTTTGAGGATTGAGGATTGACGGTGAGGGCTGATGGTTGAGGATTGAGGTTTGAGGACTGAGGACTGAGGATTGAGGATTGAGGATTGAGGATTGAGGATTGAGGATTGAGGATTGAGGATTGATGATTGAGTATTGAGGATTGAAGATTGAGGATTGAGGATTGATGATTGAGGACTGAGGATTGATGATTGAGGATTGATGATTGAGTATTGAGGATTGAAGGTTGAGGATTGAGGATTGAGGATTAAGGATTGAGTGTTGAGGATTGAGAATTGAGGATTGAGGGTTGAAGATTGTGTATTCAGGATTGAAGATTGAGGATTGAGGATTGAGGATTGAGGATTGACGATGAGGGCTGAGGGTTGAGGATTGAGGTTTGAGGACTGAGGACTGAGGATTGAGGATTGAGAATTGCGGATTGAGGATTGAGGATTGAAGATTGAGGATTGGGTATTGAGGATTGAAGAATGGGGATTGAGGATTGAGGACTGAGGATTGGGGATTGAAGATTGAGGACTGAGGATTGAGGATTGAGGATTGAGGATTGAGGATTGAGGATTGAAGATTGAGTATTGAGGTTTGAAGGTTGAGGATTTTGGATTGAGGATTGAGGATTGAGTATTGAACATTGAGGATTGGGGATTGAGGATTGACGATTGAGGATTCAGTATTCAGGATTGAGAATTGAGGATTGACAATTGAAGGTTGAGTATTGAGGATTGAAGATTGAGGATTGAGGATAGAGTATTGAGGATTGACTATGAGGGCTGAGGGTTGAGGATTGAGGTTTGAGGACTGAGGACTGAGATTTGAGGATTGAGGATTGAGGATTGAGAATTGATGATTGAGTATTGAGGATTGAGGATTCAGGATTGAGGATTGGGTATTGAGGATTGAAGACTGAGGATTGAGGATTGAGGATTGAGTGTTGAGGATTGAAGATTGAGGATTGAGGATTGAGGATTGAGGATTGAGGATTGAGTATTGAGGATTGAAGATTGAGGATTGAGGATTGAGGATTGAGGATTGAGTATTGAGGATTGAGAATTGAGGATAGAGGGTTGAAGATTGTGTATTCAGGATTGAAGATTGAGGATTGAGGATTGAGGATTGAGGACTGACGATGAGGGCTGAGGGTTGAGGATTGAGGTTTGAGGACTGAGGACTGAGGATTGAGGATTGAGGATTGAGGATTGAGGATTGAGGATTGAGGATTGAGGATTGAGGATTGGGGATTGAAGATTGAGGATTGGGTATTGCGTATTGAACATTGAGGATTGAGGATTGAGGATTCAGGATTGAGGATTGGGTATTGAGGATTGAAGACTGAGGATTGAGGATTGAGGATTGAGGGTTGAGGATTGAAGATTGAGGATTGAGGATTGAGGATTGAGGATTGAAGATTGAGTATTGAGGATTGAAGATTGAGGATTGAGGATTGAGGATTGAGGATTGAGTATTGAGGATTGAGAATTGAGGATTGAGGGTTGAAGATTGTGTATTCAGGATTGAAGATTGAGGATTGAGGATTTAGGATTGAGGATTGACGATAAGGGCTGAGGGTTGAGGATTGAGGTTTGAGGACTGAGGACTGAGGATTATGATTGAGAATTGAGGATTGATGATTGAGGATTGAAGATTGAGGATTGGGTATTGAGGATTGAAGAATGAGGATTGAGGATTGAGGACTGAGGATTGAGGATTGAAGATTGAGGATTGAGGATTGAGGATTGAGGATTGAGTATTGAAGATTGAGTATTGAGGATTGAGGATTGAAGATTGAGGACTGGGGACTGAGTATTGAGCGTTGAGTGATGAGAATTGGTGTTTGTGGATAGAGATTTAAAGATTGCAGATTGAGTATTGAGTATTGAAAACTGTGAATTGATGATATTCTATTGAGGATTGAGAATTTACAACTGATTGTTGAGGACTGAGGTCTGAAGATTGAGGATTCACGATTGAGGATCCAGGATTGAGGTTTGAGGACTGAGGATTGAGGATTGAGGATTGAGGATTGAGGATTGGGGATTGAAGATTGAGGATTGGGTATTGCGTATTGAACATTGAGGATTGAGGATTGAGGATTGAGGATTGAGGATTGGGTATTGAGGATTGAAGACTGAGGATTGAGGATTGAGGATTGAGGATTGAGGATTGAAGATTGAGGATTGTGGATTGAGGATTGAGGATTGAAGATTGAGTATTGAGGATTGAAGGTTGAGGATTGAGGATTGAGTATTGGGGATTGAGGATTGAAGATTGAGGATTGTGGATTCAGGATTAAAGATTGAGTATAATGGATTGAAGATTGAGAATTGAGGATTGAGAATTGAACATTGAGGACTGAGTGTTGAGGGTTGAGTGATGAGAATTGATGTTTGTGGATGGAGATTTGATGAATGCAGATTAAGTATTGAGTGTTGAAAGCTGTGAATTGACGATATTCTATTGGGTATTGAGGATTGTCACCTGATTGTTGAGGACTGAGGGCTGAAGACTGAGGATTCAGGATTGAGGATTCAGAATTGAGGTTTGAGGACTGAGGATTGAGGATTGAGGATTGAAGATTGAGTATTGAGGATTGAAGGTTGAGGATTGAGGATTGAGGATTGAGGATTGAGGACTGAGGATTGGTGATTGAGGATTGATGATTGAGTATTGAGGACTGAAGATTGAGGATTGAGGATTGAGGATTGAGGATTGAGTATTGAGGATTGAGAATTGAGGATTGAGGATTGAGGGTTGAAGATTGTGTATTCAGGATTGAAGATTGAGGATTGAGGATTGAGGATTGTGGATTGACGATGAGGGCTGAGGGTTGAGGATTGAGGTTTGAGGACTGAGGTCTGAGGATTGAGGATTCAGAATTCAGGATTGAGGGTTGAGGATTGAAGATTGAGGATTGGGTATTGAGGATTGAAGAATGAGGATTGAGGATTGAGGATTGAGGATTGAGGATTGAAGATTGAGGTTTGAGGATTGAGGATTGAGGATTGAAGATTGAGTATTGAGGATTGAAGGTAGGGGATTGAGGATTGAGGATTGAGGATTGAGGATTGAAGATTGAGGACTGGGGCCTGAGTATTGAGGGCTGAGTGATGAGAATTGGTGTTTGTGGATAGAGATTTAAAGATTGCTGATTGAGTATTGAGTATTGAAAACTGTGAATTGATGATATTCTATTGAGGATTGAGAATTTACAACTGATTGTTGAGGACTGAGGTCTGAAGATTGAGGATTCACGATTGAGGATCCAGGATTGAGGTTTGAGGACTGAGGATTGAGGATTGAGGATTGAGGATTGAGGATTGGGGATTGAAGATTGAGGATTGGGTATTGCGTATTGAACATTGAGGATTGAGGATTGAGGATTGAGGATTGAGGATTGGGTATTGAGGATTGAAGACTGAGGATTGAGGATTGAGGATTGAGGATTGAGGATTGAAGATTGAGGATTGTGGATTGAGGATTGAGGATTGAAGATTGAGTATTGAGGATTGAAGGTTGAGGATTGAGGATTGAGTATTGGGGATTGAGGATTGAAGATTGAGGATTGTGGATTCAGGATTAAAGATTGAGTATAATGGATTGAAGATTGAGAATTGAGGATTGAGAATTGAACATTGAGGACTGAGTGTTGAGGGTTGAGTGATGAGAATTGATGTTTGTGGATGGAGATTTGATGAATGCAGATTAAGTATTGAGTGTTGAAAGCTGTGAATTGACGATATTCTATTGGGTATTGAGGATTGTCACCTGATTGTTGAGGACTGAGGGCTGAAGACTGAGGATTCAGGATTGAGGATTCAGAATTGAGGTTTGAGGACTGAGGATTGAGGATTGAGGATTGAAGATTGAGTATTGAGGATTGAAGGTTGAGGATTGAGGATTGAGGATTGAGGATTGAGGACTGAGGATTGGTGATTGAGGATTGATGATTGAGTATTGAGGACTGAAGATTGAGGATTGAGGATTGAGGATTGAGGATTGAGGATTGAGTATTGAGGATTGAGAATTGAGGATTGAGGATTGAGGGTTGAAGATTGTGTATTCAGGATTGAAGATTGAGGATTGAGGATTGAGGATTGTGGATTGACGATGAGGGCTGAGGGTTGAGGATTGAGGTTTGAGGACTGAGGTCTGAGGATTGAGGATTCAGAATTCAGGATTGAGGGTTGAGGATTGAAGATTGAGGATTGGGTATTGAGGATTGAAGAATGAGGATTGAGGATTGAGGACTGAGGATTGAGGATTGAAGATTGAGGTTTGAGGATTGAGGATTGAGGATTGAAGATTGAGTATTGAGGATTGAAGGTAGGGGATTGAGGATTGAGGATTGAGGATTGAGGATTGAAGATTGAGGACTGGGGCCTGAGTATTGAGGGCTGAGTGATGAGAATTGATGTTTGTGGATAGAGATTTAAAGATTGCAGATTGAGTATTAAGTATTGAAAACTGTGAATTGATGATATTCTATTGAGGATTGAGAATTTACAACTGATTGTTGAGGACTGAGGTCTGAAGATTGAGGATTCAGGATTGAGGATCCAGGATTGAGGTTTGAGGAGTGAGGATTGAGGATTGAGGATTGAAGATTGAGGTTTGAGGGTTGAGGATTGAGGGTCGAGGACTGATGATTGAGGATTGAGGATTGAGCATTGACGATTGAAGATTGAAGACTGTGGATTGAGGATTGAAAATTGACGATTGAGGATTGTGGATTGAGGATTGAGGATTGAACATTGAGGACTGAGTGTTGAGGGTTGAGTGATGAGAATTGATGTTTGTGGATAGAGGCTTGAAGGTTGCAGATTGTGTATTGAGTATTGAAAACTGTGAATTGAGGATATTCTATTCAGGATTCAGGATTGACAACTGATTGTTGAGGACTCAGGGCTGAAGATTGAGGATTGAGGTTTGAGGATTGAGGATTGACGGTGAGGGCTGATGGTTGAGGATTGAGGTTTGAGGACTGAGGACTGAGGATTGAGGATTGAGAATCGAGGATTGAGGATTGAGGATTGAAGATTGAGGATTGGGTATTGAGGATTGAAGAATGAGGATTGAGGATTGAGGAGTGAGGATTGAGTATTGAAGATTGAGGATTGAGGATTGAGGATTGAGGATTGATGATTGAAGATTGAGTATTGAGGATTGAAGGTAGGGGATTGAGGATTGAGGATTGAGGATTGAGGATTGAAGATTGAGGACTGGGGACTGAGTATTGAGGGTTGAGTGATGAGAATTGGTGTTTGTGGATAGAGATTTAAAGATTGCAGATTGAGTATTGAGTATTGAAAACTGTGAATTGATGATATTCTATTGAGGATTGAGAATTTACAACTGATTGTTGAGGACTGAGGTCTGAAGATTGAGGATTCACGATTGAGGATCCAGGATTGAAGTTTGAGGACTGAGGATTGAGGATTGAGGATTGAGGATTGAGGATTGAGGATTGAGGATTGGGGATTGAAGATTGAGGATTGGGTATTGCGTATTGAACATTGAGGATTGAGGATTGAGGATTGAGGATTGAGGATTGAGGACTGAGGATTGATGATTGAGGATTGATGATTGAGTATTGAGGATTGAAGGTTGAGGATTGAGGATTGAGGATTAAGGATTGAGTGTTGAGGATTGAGAATTGAGGATTGAGGGTTGAAGATTGTGTATTCAGGATTGAAGATTGAGGATTGAGGATTGAGGATTGAGGATTGACGATGAGGGCTGAGGGTTGAGGATTGAGGTTTGAGGACTGAGGACTGAGGATTGAGGATTGAGAATTGCGGATTGAGGATTGAGGATTGAAGATTGAGGATTGGGTATTGAGGATTGAAGAATGGGGATTGAGGATTGAGGACTGAGGATTGGGGATTGAAGATTGAGGACTGAGGATTGAGGATTGAGGATTGAGGATTGAGGATTGAGGATTGAAGATTGAGTATTGAGGTTTGAAGGTTGAGGATTTTGGATTGAGGATTGAGGATTGAGTATTGAACATTGAGGATTGGGGATTGAGGATTGACGATTGAGGATTCAGTATTCAGGATTGAGAATTGAGGATTGACAATTGAAGGTTGAGTATTGAGGATTGAAGATTGAGGATTGAGGATAGAGTATTGAGGATTGACTATGAGGGCTGAGGGTTGAGGATTGAGGTTTGAGGACTGAGGACTGAGATTTGAGGATTGAGGATTGAGGATTGAGGATTGATGATTGAGTATTGAGGATTGAGGATTCAGGATTGAGGATTGGGTATTGAGGATTGAAGACTGAGGATTGAGGATTGAGGATTGAGTGTTGAGGATTGAAGATTGAGGATTGAGGATTGAGGATTGAGGATTGAGGATTGAGTATTGAGGATTGAAGATTGAGGATTGAGGATTGAGGATTGAGGATTGAGTATTGAGGATTGAGAATTGAGGATAGAGGGTTGAAGATTGTGTATTCAGGATTGAAGATTGAGGATTGAGGATTGAGGATTGAGGACTGACGATGAGGGCTGAGGGTTGAGGATTGAGGTTTGAGGACTGAGGACTGAGGATTGAGGATTGAGGATTGAGGATTGAGGATTGAGGATTGAGGATTGAGGATTGAGGATTGGGGATTGAAGATTGAGGATTGGGTATTGCGTATTGAACATTGAGGATTGAGGATTGAGGATTCAGGATTGAGGATTGGGTATTGAGGATTGAAGACTGAGGATTGAGGATTGAGGATTGAGGGTTGAGGATTGAAGATTGAGGATTGAGGATTGAGGATTGAGGATTGAAGATTGAGTATTGAGGATTGAAGATTGAGGATTGAGGATTGAGGATTGAGGATTGAGTATTGAGGATTGAGAATTGAGGATTGAGGGTTGAAGATTGTGTATTCAGGATTGAAGATTGAGGATTGAGGATTTAGGATTGAGGATTGACGATAAGGGCTGAGGGTTGAGGATTGAGGTTTGAGGACTGAGGACTGAGGATTATGATTGAGAATTGAGGATTGATGATTGAGGATTGAAGATTGAGGATTGGGTATTGAGGATTGAAGAATGAGGATTGAGGATTGAGGACTGAGGATTGAGGATTGAAGATTGAGGATTGAGGATTGAGGATTGAGGATTGAGTATTGAAGATTGAGTATTGAGGATTGAGGATTGAAGATTGAGGACTGGGGACTGAGTATTGAGCGTTGAGTGATGAGAATTGGTGTTTGTGGATAGAGATTTAAAGATTGCAGATTGAGTATTGAGTATTGAAAACTGTGAATTGATGATATTCTATTGAGGATTGAGAATTTACAACTGATTGTTGAGGACTGAGGTCTGAAGATTGAGGATTCACGATTGAGGATCCAGGATTGAGGTTTGAGGACTGAGGATTGAGGATTGAGGATTGAGGATTGAGGATTGGGGATTGAAGATTGAGGATTGGGTATTGCGTATTGAACATTGAGGATTGAGGATTGAGGATTGAGGATTGAGGATTGGGTATTGAGGATTGAAGACTGAGGATTGAGGATTGAGGATTGAGGATTGAGGATTGAAGATTGAGGATTGTGGATTGAGGATTGAGGATTGAAGATTGAGTATTGAGGATTGAAGGTTGAGGATTGAGGATTGAGTATTGGGGATTGAGGATTGAAGATTGAGGATTGTGGATTCAGGATTAAAGATTGAGTATAATGGATTGAAGATTGAGAATTGAGGATTGAGAATTGAACATTGAGGACTGAGTGTTGAGGGTTGAGTGATGAGAATTGATGTTTGTGGATGGAGATTTGATGAATGCAGATTAAGTATTGAGTGTTGAAAGCTGTGAATTGACGATATTCTATTGGGTATTGAGGATTGTCACCTGATTGTTGAGGACTGAGGGCTGAAGACTGAGGATTCAGGATTGAGGATTCAGAATTGAGGTTTGAGGACTGAGGATTGAGGATTGAGGATTGAAGATTGAGTATTGAGGATTGAAGGTTGAGGATTGAGGATTGAGGATTGAGGATTGAGGACTGAGGATTGGTGATTGAGGATTGATGATTGAGTATTGAGGACTGAAGATTGAGGATTGAGGATTGAGGATTGAGGATTGAGTATTGAGGATTGAGAATTGAGGATTGAGGATTGAGGGTTGAAGATTGTGTATTCAGGATTGAAGATTGAGGATTGAGGATTGAGGATTGTGGATTGACGATGAGGGCTGAGGGTTGAGGATTGAGGTTTGAGGACTGAGGTCTGAGGATTGAGGATTCAGAATTCAGGATTGAGGGTTGAGGATTGAAGATTGAGGATTGGGTATTGAGGATTGAAGAATGAGGATTGAGGATTGAGGATTGAGGATTGAGGATTGAAGATTGAGGTTTGAGGATTGAGGATTGAGGATTGAAGATTGAGTATTGAGGATTGAAGGTAGGGGATTGAGGATTGAGGATTGAGGATTGAGGATTGAAGATTGAGGACTGGGGCCTGAGTATTGAGGGCTGAGTGATGAGAATTGGTGTTTGTGGATAGAGATTTAAAGATTGCAGATTGAGTATTGAGTATTGAAAACTGTGAATTGATGATATTCTATTGAGGATTGAGAATTTACAACTGATTGTTGAGGACTGAGGTCTGAAGATTGAGGATTCACGATTGAGGATCCAGGATTGAGGTTTGAGGACTGAGGATTGAGGATTGAGGATTGAGGATTGAGGATTGGGGATTGAAGATTGAGGATTGGGTATTGCGTATTGAACATTGAGGATTGAGGATTGAGGATTGAGGATTGAGGATTGGGTATTGAGGATTGAAGACTGAGGATTGAGGATTGAGGATTGAGGATTGAGGATTGAAGATTGAGGATTGTGGATTGAGGATTGAGGATTGAAGATTGAGTATTGAGGATTGAAGGTTGAGGATTGAGGATTGAGTATTGGGGATTGAGGATTGAAGATTGAGGATTGTGGATTCAGGATTAAAGATTGAGTATAATGGATTGAAGATTGAGAATTGAGGATTGAGAATTGAACATTGAGGACTGAGTGTTGAGGGTTGAGTGATGAGAATTGATGTTTGTGGATGGAGATTTGATGAATGCAGATTAAGTATTGAGTGTTGAAAGCTGTGAATTGACGATATTCTATTGGGTATTGAGGATTGTCACCTGATTGTTGAGGACTGAGGGCTGAAGACTGAGGATTCAGGATTGAGGATTCAGAATTGAGGTTTGAGGACTGAGGATTGAGGATTGAGGATTGAAGATTGAGTATTGAGGATTGAAGGTTGAGGATTGAGGATTGAGGATTGAGGATTGAGGACTGAGGATTGGTGATTGAGGATTGATGATTGAGTATTGAGGACTGAAGATTGAGGATTGAGGATTGAGGATTGAGGATTGAGGATTGAGTATTGAGGATTGAGAATTGAGGATTGAGGATTGAGGGTTGAAGATTGTGTATTCAGGATTGAAGATTGAGGATTGAGGATTGAGGATTGTGGATTGACGATGAGGGCTGAGGGTTGAGGATTGAGGTTTGAGGACTGAGGTCTGAGGATTGAGGATTCAGAATTCAGGATTGAGGGTTGAGGATTGAAGATTGAGGATTGGGTATTGAGGATTGAAGAATGAGGATTGAGGATTGAGGACTGAGGATTGAGGATTGAAGATTGAGGTTTGAGGATTGAGGATTGAGGATTGAAGATTGAGTATTGAGGATTGAAGGTAGGGGATTGAGGATTGAGGATTGAGGATTGAGGATTGAAGATTGAGGACTGGGGCCTGAGTATTGAGGGCTGAGTGATGAGAATTGATGTTTGTGGATAGAGATTTAAAGATTGCAGATTGAGTATTAAGTATTGAAAACTGTGAATTGATGATATTCTATTGAGGATTGAGAATTTACAACTGATTGTTGAGGACTGAGGTCTGAAGATTGAGGATTCAGGATTGAGGATCCAGGATTGAGGTTTGAGGAGTGAGGATTGAGGATTGAGGATTGAAGATTGAGGTTTGAGGGTTGAGGATTGAGGGTCGAGGACTGATGATTGAGGATTGAGGATTGAGCATTGACGATTGAAGATTGAAGACTGTGGATTGAGGATTGAAAATTGACGATTGAGGATTGTGGATTGAGGATTGAGGATTGAACATTGAGGACTGAGTGTTGAGGGTTGAGTGATGAGAATTGATGTTTGTGGATAGAGGCTTGAAGGTTGCAGATTGTGTATTGAGTATTGAAAACTGTGAATTGAGGATATTCTATTCAGGATTCAGGATTGACAACTGATTGTTGAGGACTCAGGGCTGAAGATTGAGGATTGAGGTTTGAGGATTGAGGATTGACGGTGAGGGCTGATGGTTGAGGATTGAGGTTTGAGGACTGAGGACTGAGGATTGAGGATTGAGAATCGAGGATTGAGGATTGAGGATTGAAGATTGAGGATTGGGTATTGAGGATTGAAGAATGAGGATTGAGGATTGAGGAGTGAGGATTGAGTATTGAAGATTGAGGATTGAGGATTGAGGATTGAGGATTGATGATTGAAGATTGAGTATTGAGGATTGAAGGTAGGGGATTGAGGATTGAGGATTGAGGATTGAGGATTGAAGATTGAGGACTGGGGACTGAGTATTGAGGGTTGAGTGATGAGAATTGGTGTTTGTGGATAGAGATTTAAAGATTGCAGATTGAGTATTGAGTATTGAAAACTGTGAATTGATGATATTCTATTGAGGATTGAGAATTTACAACTGATTGTTGAGGACTGAGGTCTGAAGATTGAGGATTCACGATTGAGGATCCAGGATTGAAGTTTGAGGACTGAGGATTGAGGATTGAGGATTGAGGATTGAGGATTGAGGATTGAGGATTGGGGATTGAAGATTGAGGATTGGGTATTGCGTATTGAACATTGAGGATTGAGGATTGAGGATTGAGGATTGAGGATTGAGGACTGAAGATTGAATATTGATGATTGAAGATTGAGTATTGAGGATTGAGGGTTGTGGATTGAGGACGGGGACTGAGGGTTGAGTATTGATGTCTGAGGTCTGAGGATTGAGGATTGGGTATTGAGGATTGAAGAATGAAGATTGAGGATTGAGGACTGAGGATTGAGGATTGAACATTGAGGACTGAGGATTGAGTATTGAGGATTGAGGATTGAGGATTGAGGATTGAAGATTGAGTATTGAGGTTTGAAGATTGAGGATTTTGGATTGAGGATTGAGGATTGAGTATTGAACATTGAGGATTGGGGATTGAGGATTGACGATTGAGGATTCAGTATTGAGGATTGAGAATTGAGGATTGAGGGTTGAAGGTTGAGTATTGAGGATTGAAGATTGAGGATTGAGGATTGAGGATTGAGGATTGACTATGAGGGCTGAGGGTTGAGGATTGAGGATTGAGGATTGAGTATTGAAGATTGAGTATTGAGGATTGAACGTAGGGGATTGAGGGTTGAGGACTGAGGATTGAGGATTGAAGATTGAGGACTGGGGACTGAGTATTGAGGGTTGAGTGATGAGAATTGGTGTTCGTGGATAGAGATTTAAAGATTGCAGATTGAGTATTGAGTATTGAAAACTGTGAATTGATGATATTCTATTGAGGATTGAGAATTTACAACTGATTGTAGAGGGCTGAGGGCTGAAAATTGAGGATTCAGGATTGAGGATTCAGAATTGAGGTTTGAGGACTGAGGATTGAGGGTTGAAGATTGATTATTGAGGATTGAAGATTGAAGATTGAGGATTGAGGAATGAGGATTGAGGATGAGGGCTGAGGGTTGAGGATTGAGGTTTGAGGATTGAGGACTGAGGATTGAGGATTGAGGATTGATGATTGAGTATTGAGGATTGGAGATTGAGGATTGAGGATTGAGGATTGAGGATTGAGGATTGAAGATTGAGGATTGGGGACTGAGTGTTGAGGGTAGAGTGATGAGAATTGATGTTTGTGGATAGAGATTTAAAGATAGCAGATTGAGTATTGAGTATTGAAAGCTGTGAATTGATGATATTCTATTGAGGATTGAGAATTGACAACTGATTTTTGAGCACTGAGGTCTGAAGATTGAGGATTCAGGATTGAGGATTCAGGATTGAGGATTCAGGATTGAGGTTTGAGTACTGAGGATTGAGGATTGAGGATTGAGGATTGAGGGTTGAGGATTGAGGATTGAGGATTGAAGATTGAGGATTGGGTATTGCTGACTGAACATTGAGGATTGAGGATTGAGGATTGAGTTTTGAGGATTGAGGACTGAAGATTGAATATTTATGATTGAAGATTGAGGATTGAGGATTGAGGGCTGTTGATTGAGGACGAGGACTGAGGGTTCAGTATTGATGTCTGAGGTCTGTGGATTGAGGATTGAGGATTGAGGATTGAAGATTGAGTATTGAGGTTTGAAGATTGAGGATTTTGGATTGAGGATTGAGGATTGAGTATTGAAGATTGAGGATTGTGGATTGAGGATTGACGATTGAGGATTCAGTATTGAGGATTGAGAATTGAGGATAGAGGATTGAAGGTTGAGTATTGAGGATTGAAGATTGAGGATTGAGGATTGAGGATTGAGGTTTGACTATGAGGGCTGAGGGTTGAGGATTGAGGTTTGAGGACTGAGGACTGAGGATTGAGGATTGAGAATTGAGGATTGAGGATTGAGGATTGAAGATTGAGGATTGGGTATTGAGGATCGAAGACTGAGGATTGAGGATTGAGGATTGAGGATTGAGGATTGAAGATTGAGGATTGAGGATTGAGGATTGAGGATTGAAGATTGAGTATCGAGGATTGAAGATTGAGGATTGAGGATTGAGGATTGATGATTGAGTATTGAGGATTGAAGATTGAGGATTGAGGATTGAGGATTGAGGACTGAGGATTGATGATTGAGGATTGATGATTGAGTATTGAAGATTGAAGATTGAGGATTGAGGATTGAGGATTAAGGATTGAGTGTTGAGGATTGAGAATTGAGGATTGAGGGTTGAAGATTGTGTATTCAGGACTGAAGATTGAGGATTGAGGATTGAGGATTGAGGATTGACGATGAGGGCTGAGGATTGAGGATTGAGGATTGAGGTTTGACTATGAGGGCTGGGGGTTGAGGATTGAGGTTTGAGGACTGAAGACTGAGGATTGAGGATTGAGAATTGAGGATTGAGGATTGAGGATTGAAGATTGAGGATTGGGTATTGAGGATTGAAGAATGGGGATTGAGGATTGAGGACTGAGGATTGGGGATTGAAGATTGAGGACTGGGGATTGAGGATTGAGGATTGAGGATTGAGGATTGAGGATTGAAGATTGAGTATTGAGGTTTGAAGATTGAGGATTTTGGATTGAGGATTGAGGATTGAGTATTGAACATTGAGGATTGGGGATTGAGAATTGACGATTGAGGATTCAGTATTGAGGATTGAGAATTGAGGATTGAGGATTGAAGGTTGAGTATTGAGGATTGAAGATTGAGGATTGATGATAGAGTATTGAGGATTGACTATGAGGGCTGAGGGTTGAGGATTGAGGTTTGAGGACTGAGGACTGAGGATTGAGGATTGAGAATTGAGGATTGAGGATTGAGGATTGAAGATTGAGGATTGAGGATTGAGGATTGAAGATTGAGGATTGAGGATTGAGGATTGAGGATTGAAGATTGAGTATTGAGGATTGAAGATTGAGAATTGAGGATTGAGGATTGATGATTGAGTATTGAGGATTGAAGATTGAGGATTGAGGATTGAGGATTGAGGACTGAGGATTGATGATTGAGGATTGATGATTGAGTATTGAGGGTTGAAGATTGAGGAATGAGGATTGAGGATTGAGGATTGAGTATTGAGGATTGAGAATTGAGGATTGAGGATTGAGGATTGAGGACTGAGTATTGAAGATTGAGTATTGAGGATTGAGGATTGAAGATTGGGGACTGGGGACTGAGTATTGAGGGTTGAGTGATGAGAATTGGTGTTTGTGGATAGAGATTTAAAGATTGCAGATTGAGTATTGAGTATTGAAAACTGTGAATTGATGATATTCTATTGAGGATTGAGAATTTACAACTGATTGTTGAGGACTGAGGTCTGAAGATTGAGGATTGAGGATTGAGGATTGAGGATTGAGGATTGAGGATTGAGGATTGAAGATTGAGTATCGAGGATTGAAGATTGAGGATTGAGGATTGAGGATTGATGATTGAGTATTGAGGATTGAAGATTGAGGATTGAGGATTGAGGATTGAGGACTGAGGATTGATGATTGAGGATTGATGATTGAGTATTGAGGATTGAAGATTGAGGATTGAGGATTGAGGATTAAGGATTGAGTGTTGAGGATTGAGAATTGAGGATTGAGGGTTGAAGATTGTGGATTCAGGACTGAAGATTGAGGATTGAGGATTGAGGACTGAGGATTGACGATGAGGGCTGAGGGTTGAGGATTGAGGTTTGAGGACTGAGGACTGAGGATTGAGGATTGAGAATTGAGGATTGAGGATTTAGGATTGAAGATTGAGGATTGGGTATTGAGGATTGAAGAATGGGGATTGAGGATTGAGGACTGAGAATTGGGGATTGAAGATTGAGGACTGAGGATTGAGGATTGAGGATTGAGGATTGAGAATTGAGGATTGAAGATTGAGTATTGAGGTTTGAAGATTGAGGATTGAGGATTGAAGATTGAGGATTGAGGATTGAGGATTGAGGATTGAAGATTGAGTATTGAGGATTGAAGATTGAGGATTGAGGATTGAGGATTGATGATTGAGTATTGAGGATTGAAGATTGAGGATTGAGGATTGAGGCTTGAGGACTGAGGATTGATGATTGAGGATTGATGATTGAGTATTGAGGGTTGAAGATTGAGGATTGAGGATTGAGGATTGAGGATTGAGTTTTGAGGATTGAGAATTGAGGATTGAGGGTTGAATATTGTGTATACAGGATTGAAGATTGAGGATTGAGGATTGAAGATTGAGGATTGAGGATTGAGGATTGAGGATTGAGTATTGAAGATTGAGTATTGAGGATTGAATGTAGGGGATTGAGGGTTGAGGATTGAGGATTGAGGATTGAAGATTGAGGACTGGGGACTGAGTATTGAGTGTTGAGTGATGAGAATTGGTGTTTGTGGATAGAGACTTAAAGATTGCAGATTGAGTATTGAGTATTGAAAACTGTGAATTGATGATACTCTATTGAGGATTGAGAATTTACAACTGATTGTTGAGGACTGAGGTCTGAAGATCGAGGATTCAGGGTTGAGGATCCAGGATTGAGGTTTGAGGACTGAGGATTGAGGATTGAGGACTGAGGATTGAGGATTGAGAATTGAGGATTGAGGATTGAGGATTGAAGATTGAGGATTGGGTATTGAGGATCGAAGACTGAGGATTGAGGATTGAGGATTGAGGATTGAGGATTGAAGATTGAGGATTGAGGATTGAAGATTGAGGATTGGGTATTGAGGATTGAAGAATGACGATTGAGGATTGAGGACTGAGGATTGGGGATTGAAGATTGAGGACTGAGGAATGAGGATTGAGGATTGAGGATTGAGGATGGAGGATTGAAGATTGAGTATTGAGGTTTGAAGATTGAGGATTTTGGATTGAGGATTGAGGATTGAGTATTGAACATTGAGGATTGGGGATTGAGGATTGACGATTGAGGATTCAGTATTGAGGATTGAGAATTGAGGATTGAGGATTGAAGGTTGAGTATTGAGGATTGAAGATTGAGGATTGAGGATTGAGTATTGTGGATTGACTATGAGGGCTGAGGGTTGAGGATTGAGGTTTGAGGACTGAGGACTGAGGATTGAGTTTTGAGGATTGAGAATTGAGGATTGAGGGTTGAAGATTGTGTATACAGGATTGAAGATTGAGGATTGAGGATTGAAGATTGAGGATTGAGGATTGAGGATTGAGGATTGAGTATTGATGATTGAGTATTGAGGATTGAATGTAGGGGATTGAGGGTTGAGGATTGAGGATTGAGGATTGAAGATTGAGGACTGGGGACTGAGTATTGAGTGTTGAGTGATGAGAATTGGTGTTTGTGGATAGAGATTTAAAGATTGCAGATTGAGTATTGAGTATTGAAAACTGTGAATTGATGATACTCTATTGAGCATTGAGAATTTACAACTGATTGTTGAGGACTGAGGTCTGAAGATTGAGGATTCAGGATTGAGGATCCAGGATTGAGGTTTGAGGACTGAGGATTGAGGATTGAGGATTGAGGATTGAGGATTGAGGATTGAGGATTGAGGATTGGGGATTGAAGATTGAGGATTGGGTATTGCGTATTGAACATTGAGGATTGAGGATTGAGGATTGAGGATTGAGGATTGGGTATTGAGGATTGAAGACTGAGGATTGAGGATTGAGGATTGAGGATTGAGGATTGAAGATTGAGGATTGAGGATTGAGGATTGAGGATTGAGGATTGAAGATTGAGTATTGAGGATTGAAGATTGAGGATTGAGGATTGAGGATTGAGGATTGAGTATTGAGGATTGAGAATTGAGGATTGAGGGTTGAAGATTGTGTATTCAGGATTGAAGATTGAGGATTGAGGATTGAGGATTGAGGATTGAGGATTGACGATGAGGGCTGAGGGTTGGGGATTGATGTTTGAGGGCTGAGGATTGAGGATTGAGGATTGAGAATTGAGGATTGCGGATTGAGGATTGAAGATTGAGGATTGGATATTGAGGATTGAAGAATGAGGATAGAGGATTGAGGACTGAGTATTGAGGATTGAAGATTGAGGATTGAGGATTGAGGATTGAGGATTGAGTATTGAAGATTGAGTATTGAGGGTTGAGGATTGAAGGTTGAGGACTGGGGACTGAGTATTGAGGGTTGAGTGATGAGAATTGGTGTTTGTGGATAGAGATTTAAAGATTGCAGATTGAGTATTGAGTATTGAAAACTGTGAATTGATGATATTCTATTGAGGATTGAGAATTTACAACTGATTGTTGAGGACTGAGGTCTGAAGATTGAGGATTCAGGATTGAGGATCCAGGATTGAAGTTTGAGGACTGAGGATTGTGGATTGAGGATTGAGGATTGAGGATTGAGGATTGAGGATTGAGGATTGGGTATTGAGGATTGAAGACTGAGGACTGAGGATTGAGGATTGAGTATTGAGGATTGAGGATTGAGGACTGAGGATTGATGATTGAGGATTGATGATTGAGTATTGAGGATTGAAGATTGAGGATTGAGGATTGAGGGTTAAGGATTGAGTGTTGAGGATTGAGAATTGAGGATTGAGGGTTGAAGATTGTGTATTCAGGATTGAAGATTGAGGATTGAGGATTGAGGATTGAGGATTGACGATGAGGGCTGAGGGTTGAGGATTGAGGTTTGAGGACTGAGGACTGAGGATTGAGGATTGAGAATTGAGGATTGAGGATTGAGGATTGAAGATTGAGGATTGGGTATTGAGGATTGAAGAATGAGGATTGAGGATTGAGGACTGAGGATTGGGGATTGAAGATTGAGGACTGAGGATTGAGGATTGAGGATTGAGGATTGAGGATGGAGGATTGAAGATTGAGTATTGAGGTTTGAAGATTGAGGATTTTGGATTGAGGATTGAGGATTGAGTATTGAACATTGAGGATTGGGGATTGAGTATTGACGATTGAGGATTCAGTATTGAGGATTGAGAATTGAGGATTGAGGATTGAAGGTTGAGTATTGAGGATTGAAGATTGAGGATTGAGGATTGAGTATTGTGGATTGACTATGAGGGCTGAGGGTTGAGGATTGAGGTTTGAGGACTGAGGACTGAGGATTGAGGATTGAGAATTGAGGATTGAGGATTGAGGATTGAGGATTGAGGATTGAAGATTGAGGATTGGGTATTGCTGACTGAACATTGAGGATTGAGGATTGAGGATTGAGTATTGAGGATTGAGGACTGAAGATTGAATATTTATGATTGAAGGTTGAGGATTGAGGATTGAGGGCTGTGGATTGAGGACGAGGACTGAGGGTTCAGTATTGATGTCTGAGGTCTGAGGATTGAGGATTGAGGATTGAGGATTGAAGATTGAGTATTGAGGTTTGAAGATTGAGGATTTTGGATTGAGGATTGAGGATTGAGTATTGAAGATTGAGGATTGTGGATTGAGGATTGACGATTGAGGATTCAGTATTGAGGATTGAGAAATGAGGATAGAGGATTGAAGGTTGAGTATTGAGGATTGAAGATTGAGGATTGAGGATTGAGGATTGAGGTTTGACTATGAGGGCTGAGGGTTGAGGATTGAGGTTTGAGGACTGAGGACTGAGGATTGAGGATTGAGAATTGAGGATTGAGGATTGAGGATTGAAGATTGAGGATTGGGTATTGAGGATCGAAGACTGAGGATTGAGGATTGAGGATTGAGGATTGAGGATTGGAGATTGAGGATTGAGGATTGAGCATTGAGGATTGAAGATTGAGTATCGAGGATTGAAGATTGGGGATTGAGGATTGAGGATTGATGATTGAGTATTGAGGATTGAAGATTGAGGATTGAGGATTGAGGATTGAGGACTGAGGATTGATGATTGAGGATTGAGGATTGAAGATTGAGGATTGAGGATTGAGGATTGAGGATTGAGTATTGAAGATTGAGTATTGAGGATTGAATGTAGGGGATTGAGGGTTGAGGTTTGAGGATTGAGGATTGAAGATTGAGGACTGGGGACTGAGTATTGAGTGTTGAGTGATGAGAATTGGTGTTTGTGGATAGAGACTTAAAGATTGCAGATTGAGTATTGAGTATTGAAAACTGTGAATTGATGATACTCTATTGAGGATTGAGAATTTACAACTGATTGTTGAGGACTGAGGTCTGAAGATTGAGGATTCAGGGTTGAGGATCCAGGATTGAGGTTTGAGGACTGAGGATTGAGGATTGAGGATTGAGGATTGAGGATTGAGGATTGAGGATGGAGGATTGGGGATTGAAGATTGAGGATTGGGTATTGCGTATTGAACATTGAGGATTGAGGATTGAGGATTGAGGATTGAGGATTGGGTATTGAGGATTGAAGACTGAGGATTGAGGATTGAGGATTGAGGATTGAGGATTGAAGATTGAGGATTGAGGATTGAGGATTGAGGATTGAAGATTGAGCATTGAGGATTGAAGATTGAGGATTGAGGATTGAGGATTGAGGATTGAGTATTGAGGATTGAGAATTGAGGATTGAGGGTTGAAGATTGTGTATTCAGGATTGAAGATTGAGGATTGAGAATTGAGGATTGAGGATTGACGATGAGGGCTGAGGGTTGAGGATTGAGGTTTGAGGACTGAGGACTGAGATTTGAGGATTGAGAATTGAGGATTGAGGATTGAGGATTGAAGATTGAGAATTGGGTATTGAGGATCGAAGACTGAGGATTGACGATTGAGGATTGAGGATTGAGGATTGAAGGTTGAGGATTGAGGATTGAGGATTGAGGATTGAAGATTGAGTATTGAGGATTGAAGATTGAGGATTGAGGATTGAGGATTGATGATTGAGTATTGAGGATTGAGGATTCAGGATTGAGGATTGGGTATTGAGGATTGAAGACTGAGGATTGAGGACTGAGGATTGAGGGTTGAGGATTGAAGATTGAGGATTGAGGATTGAGGATTGAGGATTGAGGATTGAGTATTGAGGATTGAAGATTGAGGATTGAGGATTGAGGATTGAGGATTGAGTATTGAGGATTGAGGATTGAGGATTGAGGGTTGAAGATTGTGTATTCAGGATTGAAGATTGAGGATTGAGGATTGAGGATTGAGGACTGACGATGAGGGCTGAGGGTTGAGGATTGAGGTTTGAGGACTGAGGACTGAGGATTGAGGATTGAGAGTTGAGGATTGAGGATTGAGGATTGAAGATTGAGGATTGGGTATTGAGGATTGAAGAATGAGGATTGAGGATTGAGGACTGAGGACTGAGGATTGAAGATTGAGAATTGAGGATTGAGGATTGAGGATTGAGTATTGAAGATTGAGTATTGAGGATTGAATGTAGGGGATTGAGGGTTGAGGATTGAGGATTGAGGATTGAAGATTGAGGACTGGGGACTGAGTATTGAGGGTTGAATGATGAGAATTGGTGTTTGTGGATAGAGATTTAAAGATTGCAGATTGGGTATTGAGTATTGAAAACTGTGAATTGAGGATATTCTATTGAGGATTGAGAATTTACAACTGATTGTTGAGGACTGAGGTCTGAAGGTTGAGGATTCAGGATTGAGGATCCAGGATTGAGGTTTGAGGACTGAGGATTGAGGATTGAGGACTGAGGATTGAGGATTGGGGATTGAAGATTGAGGATTGGGTATTGCGTATTGAACATTGAGGATTGAGGATTGAGGATTGAGGATTGAGGATTGGGTATTGAGTATTGAAGACTGAGGATTGAGGATTGAGGATTGAGGATTGAGGATTGAAGATTGAGGATTGTGGATTGAGGATTGAGGATTGAAGATTGAGTATTGAGGATTGAAGGTTGAGGATTGAGGATTGAGTATTGGGGATTGAGGATTGAAGATTGAGGATTGTGGATTCAGGATTAAAGATTGAGTATTGAGGATTGAAGGTTGAGAATTGAGGATTGAGGATTGAACATTGAGGACTGAGTGTTGAGGGTTGAGTGATGAGAATTGATGTTTGTGGATGGAGATTTGAAGAATGCAGATTAAGTATTGAGTATTGAAAGCTGTGAATTGACGATATTCTATTGGGTATTGAGGATTGTCACCTGATTGTTGAGGACTGAGGGCTGAAGATTGAAGATTCAGGATTGAGGATTCAGAATTGAGGTTTGAGGACTGAGGATTGAGGATTGAGGATTGAAGACTGAGTATTGAGGATTGAAGATTGGGGATTGAGGATTGAGGATTGAGGATTGAGGATGATGGCTGAGGGTTGAGGATTGAGGTTTAAGGACTGAGGACTGAGGATTGAGGATTGAGAATTGAGGATTGTGGATCGAGGATTGAAGATTGAGGATTGAAGAATGAGGATTGAGGATTGAGGATTGAGGATTGAGGATTGAAGATTGAGTGTTGCGGATTGAAGATTGATGATTGAGGATTGTGGATTGAGGATTGAGGATTGAACATTGAGGACTGAGTGTTGAGGGTTGAGTGATGAGAATTGGTGTTTGTGGATAGAGATTTAAAGATTGCAGATTGAGTATTGAGTATTGAAAACTGTGAATTGAGGATATTCTATTGAGGATTGAGTATTGACAACTGATTGTTGAGGGCTGAGGGCTGAAAATTGAGGATTCAGGGTTGAGGATTCTGAATTGAGGTTTGAGGACTGAGGATTGAGGGTTGAAGATTGATTATTGAGGATTGAAGATTGAAGATTGAGGATTGAGGAATGAGGATTGAGGATGAGGGCTGAGGGTTGAGGATTGAGGTTTGAGGATTGAGGACTGAGGATTGAGGATTGAGGATTGATGATTGAGTATTGAGGATTGAAGATTGAGGATTGAGGATTGAGGATTGAGGATTGAGGATTGAAGATTGAGAATTGGGGACTGAGTGTTGAGGGTTGAGTGATGAGAATTGATGTTTGTGGATAGAGATTTAAAGATAGCAGATTGAGTATTGAGTATTGAAAACTGTGAATTGATGATATTCTATTGAGGATTGAGAATTGACAACTGATTTTTGAGAACTGAGGTCTGAAGATTGAGGATTCAGGATTGTGGATTCAGGATTGAGGTTTGAGTACTGAGGATTGAGGATTGAGGATTGAGGATTGAGGATTGAGGACTGAAGATCGAGGATTGAAGATTGAGGATTGGGTATTGCTGACTGAACATTGAGGATTGAGGATTGAGGATTGAGTATTGAGGATTGAGGACTGAAGGTTGAATATTGATGATTGAAGATTGAGGATTGAGGATTGAGGGCTGTGGATTGAGAACGAGGACTGAGGGTTCAGCATTGATGTCTGAGGTCTGAGGATTGAGTATTGAGGATTGAGGATTAAGGATTGAGGATTGAGGATTGAAGATTGAGGATTGAGGATTGAGGATTGAGGATTGAAGATTGAATATTGAGGACTGAGGATTGATGGTTGAGGATTGATGATTGAGTATTGAGGATTGAAGATTGAGGATTGAGGATTAAGGATTGAGTGTTGAGGATTGAGAATTGAGGACTGAGGATTGAGGATTGAGAATTGAGGATTGAGGATTGAGGAATGAAGATTGAGGATTGGGTATTGAGGATCGAAGAATGAGGATTGACGATTGAGGATTGAGGATTGAGGATTGAAGATTGAGGATTGGGGATTGAGGATTGAGGATTGAAGATTGAGTATTGAGGATTGAAGATTGAGGATTGAGGATTGAGGATTGATGATTGAGTATTGAGGATTGAAGATTGAGGATTGAGGATTGAGGATTGAGGACTGAGGATTGATGATTGAGGATTGATGATTGAGTATTGAGGATTGAATGTAGGCGATTGAGGGTTGAGGATTGAGGATTGAGGATTGAAGATTGAGGACTGGGGACTGAGTATTGAGTGTTGAGTGATGAGAATTGGTGTTTGTGGATAGAGATTTAAAGATTGCAGATTGAGTATTGAGTATTGAAAACTGTGAATTGATGATACTCTATTGAGGATTTAGAATTTACAACTGATTGTTGAGGACTGAGGTCTGAAGATTGAGGATTCAGGATTGAGGATCCAGGATTGAGGTTTGAGGACAGAGGATTGAGGATTGAGTATTGAGGATTGAGGATTGAGGATTGAGGATTGAGGATTGACGATTGAGGATTGGGGATTGAAGATTGAGGATTGGGTATTGCGTATTGAACATTGAGGATTGAGGATTGAGGATTGAGGATTGAGGATTGGGTTTTGAGGATTGAAGACTGAGGATTGAGGATTGAGGATTGAGGATTGAGGATTGAAGATTGAGGATTGAGGATTGAGGATTGAGGATCGAAGATTGAGGATTGAGGATTGATGATTGAGTATTGAGGATTGAGGATTCAGGATTGAGGATTGGGTATTGAGGATTGAAGACTGAGGATTGAGGATTGAGGATTGAGGGTTGAGGATTCAAGATTGAGGATTGAGGATTGAGGATTGAGGATTGAGGATTGAGTATTGAGGATTGAAGGTTGAGGATTGAGGATTCAGGATTGAGGATTGAGTATTGAGGATTGAGAATTGAGGATTGGGGGTTGAAGATTGTGTATTCAGGATTGAAGATTGAGGATTGAGTATTGAGGATTGAGGACTGACGATGAGGGCTGAGGGTTGAGGATTGAGGTTTGAGGACTGAGGACTGAGGATTGAGGATTGAGAGTTGAGGATTGAGGATTGAGGATTGAAGATTGAGGATTGGGTATTGAGGATTGAAGAACGAGGATTGAGGATTGAGGACTGAGGACTGAGGATTGAAGATTGAGAATTGAGGATTGAGGATTGAGGATTGAGTATTGAAGATTGAGTATTGAGGATTGAATGTAGGGGATTGAGGGTTGAGGATTGAGGATTGAGGATTGAAGATTGAGGACTGGGGACCGAGTATTGAGGGTTGAATGATGAGAATTGGTGTTTGTGGATAGAGATTTAAAGATTGCAGATTGAGTATTGAGTATTGAAAACTGTGAATTGATGATATTCTATTGAGGATTGAGAATTTACAACTGATTGTTGAGGGCTGAGGGCTGAAAATTGAGGATTCAGGAGTGAGGATTCAGAATTGAGGTTTGAGGACTGAGGATTGAGGGTTGAAGATTGATTATTGAGGATTGAAGATTGAAGATTGAGGATTGAGGAATGAGGATTGAGGATGAGGGCTGAGGGTTGAGGATTGAGGTTTGAGGATTGAGGACTGAGGATTGAGGATTGAGGATTGATGATTGAGTATTGAGGATTGAAGATTGAGGATTGAGGATTGAGGATTGAGGATTGAGGATTGAAGATTGAGGATTGGGGGACTGAGTGTTGAGGGTTGAGTGATGAGAATTGATGTTTGTGGATAGAGCTTTAAAGATAGCAGATTGAGTATTGAGTATTGAAAACTGTGAATTGATGATATTCTATTGAGGATTGAGAATTGACAACTGATTTTTGAGCACTGTGGTCTGAAGATTGAGGATTCAGGATTGAGGATTCAGGATTGAGGTTTGAGTACTGAGGATTGAGGATTGAGGATTGAGGATTGACGATTGAGGATTGAGGATTGAGGATTGAAGATTGAGGATTGGGTATTGCTGACTGAACATTGAGGATTGAGGATTGAGGATTGAGTATTGAGGATTGAGGACTGAAGATTGAATATTGATGATTGAAGATTGAGGATTGAGGATTGAGGGCTGTGGATTGAGGACGAGGACTGAGGGTTCAGTATTGATGTCTGAGGTCTGAGGATTGAGGATTGAGGATTGAGGATTGAAGATTGAGTATTGAGGTTTGAAGATTGAGGATTTTGGATTGAGGATTGAGTATTGAGCATTGAAGATTGAGGATTGAGGATTGAGGATTGATGATTGAGTATTGAGGATTGAAGATTGAGGATTGAGGATTGAGGATTGAGGACTGAGGATTGATGATTGAGGATTGATGATTGAGTATTGAGGATTGAAGGTTGAGGATTGAGGATTGAGGATTAAGGATTGAGTTTGAGGATTGAGAATTGAGGATTGAGGGTTGAATATTGTGTATTCAGGATTGAAGATTGAGGATTGAGGATTGAGGATTGAGGATTGACGATGAGGGCTGAGGGTTGAGGATTGAGGTTTGAGGACTGAGGACTGAGGATTGAGGATTGAGAATTGAGGATTGAGGATTGAGGATTGAAGATTGAGGATTGGGTATTGAGGATTGAAGAATGGGGACTGAGGATTGAGGACTGAGGATTGGGGATTCAAGATTGAGGACTGAGGATTGAGGACTGAGGATTGAGGATTGAGGATTGAGGATTGAAGATTGAGTATTGATGATTGAAGATTGAGGATTTTGGATTGAGGATTGAGGATTGAGTATTGAACATTGAGGATTGGGGATTGAGGATTGACGATTGAGGATTCAGTATTCAGGATTGAGAATTGAAGATTGAGGATTGAAGGTTGAGTATTGAGGATTGAAGATTGAGGATTGAGGATAGAGTATTGAGGATTGACCATGAGGGCTGAGGGTTGAGGATTGAGGTTTGAGGACTGAGGACTGAGATTTGAGGATTGAGAATTGAGGATTGAGGATTGAGGATTGAAGATTGAGAATTGGGTATTGAGGATCGAAGACTGAGGATTGACGATTGAGGATTGAGGATTGAGGATTGAAGGTTGAGGATTGAGGATTGAGGATTGAGGATTGAAGATTGAGTATTGAGGATTGAAGATTGAGGATTGAGGATTGAGGATTGATGATTGAGTATTGAGGATTGAGGATTCAGGATTGAGGATTGGGTATTGAGGATTGAAGACTGAGGATTGAGGATTGAGGATTGAGGGTTGAGGATTGAAGATTGAGGATTGAGGATTGAGGATTGAGGATTGAGGATTGAGTATTGAGGATTGAAGATTGAGGATTGAGGATTGAGGATTGAGGATTGAGTATTGAGGATTGAGAATTGAGGATTGAGGGTTGAAGATTGTGTATTCAGGATTGAAGATTGAGGATTGAGGATTGAGGATTGAGGACTGACGATGAGGGCTGAGGGTTGAGGATTGAGGTTTGAGGACTGAGGACTGAGGATTGAGGATTGAGAGTTGAGGATTGAGGATTGAGGATTGAAGATTGAGGATTGGGTATTGAGGATTGAAGAATGAGGATTGAGGATTGAGGACTGAGGACTGAGGATTGAAGATTGAGAATTGAGGATTGGGGATTGAGGATTGAGTATTGAAGATTGAGTATTGAGGATTGAATGTAGGGGATTGAGGGTTGAGGATTGAGGATTGAGGATTGAAGATTGAGGACTGGGGACTGAGTATTGAGGGTTGAATGATGAGAATTGGTGTTTGTGGATAGAGATTTAAAGATTGCAGATTGGGTATTGAGTATTGAAAACTGTGAATTGAGGATATTCTATTGAGGATTGAGAATTTACAACTGATTGTTGAGGACTGAGGTCTGAAGGTTGAGGATTCAGGATTGAGGATCCAGGATTGAGGTTTGAGGACTGAGGATTGAGGATTGAGGACTGAGGATTGAGGATTGGGGATTGAAGATTGAGGATTGGGTATTGCGTATTGAACATTGAGGATTGAGGATTGAGGATTGAGGATTGAGTATTGGGTATTGAGTATTGAAGACTGAGGATTGAGGATTGAGGATTGAGGATTGAGGATTGAAGATTGAGGATTGTGGATTGAGGATTGAGGATTGAAGATTGAGTATTGAGGATTGAAGGTTGAGGATTGAGGATTGAGTATTGGGGATTGAGGATTGAAGATTGAGGATTGTGGATTCAGGATTAAAGATTGAGTATTGAGGATTGAAGATTGAGAATTGAGGATTGAGGATTGAACATTGAGGACTGAGTGTTGAGGGTTGAGTGATGAGAATTGATGTTTGTGGATGGAGATTTGAAGAATGCAGATTAAGTATTGAGTATTGAAAGCTGTGAATTGACGATATTCTATTGGGTATTGAGGATTGTCACCTGATTGTTGAGGACTGAGGGCTGAAGATTGAAGATTCAGGATTGAGGATTCAGAATTGAGGTTTGAGGACTGAGGATTGAGGATTGAGGATTGAAGATTGAGTATTGAGGATTGAAGATTGAGGATTGAGGATTGAGGATTGAGGATTGAGGATGATGGCTGAGGGTTGAGGATTGAGGTTTAAGGACTGAGGACTGAGGATTGAGGATTGAGAATTGAGGATTGTGGATCGAGGATTGAAGATTGAGGATTGAAGAATGAGGATTGAGGATTGAGGATTGAGGATTGAGGATTGAAGATTGAGTATTGCGGATTGAAGATTGATGATTGAGGATTGTGGATTGAGGATTGAGGATTGAACATTGAGGACTGAGTGTTGAGGGTTGAGTGATGAGAATTGGTGTTTGTGGATAGAGATTTAAAGATTGCAGATTGAGTATTGAGTATTGAAAACTGTGAATTGAGGATATTCTATTGAGGATTGAGTATTGACAACTGATTGTTGAGGGCTGAGGGCTGAAAATTGAGGATTCAGGATTGAGGATTCTGAATTGAGGTTTGAGGACTGAGGATTGAGGGTTGAAGATTGATTATTGAGGATTGAAGATTGAAGATTGAGGATTGAGGAATGAGGATTGAGGATGAGGGCTGAGGGTTGAGGATTGAGGTTTGAGGATTGAGGACTGAGGATTGAGGATTGAGGATTGATGATTGAGTATTGAGGATTGAAGATTGAGGATTGAGGATTGAGGATTGAGGATTGAGGATTGAAGATTGAGAATTGGGGACTGAGTGTTGAGGGTTGAGTGATGAGAATTGATGTTTGTGGATAGAGATTTAAAGATAGCAGATTGAGTATTGAGTATTGAAAACTGTGAATTGATGATATTCTATTGAGGATTGAGAATTGACAACTGATTTTTGAGAACTGAGGTCTGAAGATTGAGGATTCATGATTGTGGATTCAGGATTGAGGTTTGAGTACTGAGGATTGAGGATTGAGGATTGAGGATTGAGGATTGAGGATTGAAGATCGAGGATTGAAGATTGAGGATTGGGTATTGCTGACTGAACATTGAGGATTGAGGATTGAGGATTGAGTATTGAGGATTGAGGACTGAAGGTTGAATATTGATGATTGAAGATTGAGGATTGAGGAATGAGGGCTGTGGATTGAGAACGAGGACTGAGGGTTCAGCATTGATGTCTGAGGTCTGAGGATTGAGTATTGAGGATTGAGGATTGAGGATTGAGGATTGAGGATTGAAGATTGAGGATTGAGGATTGAGGATTGAGGATTGAAGATTGAGTATTGAGGACTGAGGATTGATGATTGAGGATTGATGATTGAGTATTGAGGATTGAAGATTGAGGATTGAGGATTAAGGATTGAGTGTTGAGGATTGAGAATTGAGGACTGAGGATTGAGGATTGAGAATTGAGGATTGAGGATTGAGGAATGAAGATTGAGGATTGGGTATTGAGGATCGAAGAATGAGGATTGACGATTGAGGATTGAGGATTGAGGATTGAAGATTGAGGATTGGGGATTGAGGATTGAGGATTGAAGATTGAGTATTGAGGATTGAAGATTGAGGATTGAGGATTGAGGATTGATGATTGAGTATTGAGGATTGAAGATTGAGGATTGAGGATTGAGGATTGAGGACTGAGGATTGATGATTGAGGATTGATGATTGAGTATTGAGGATTGAATGTAGGCGATTGAGGGTTGAGGATTGAGGATTGAGGATTGAAGATTGAGGACTGGGGACTGAGTATTGAGTGTTGAGTGATGAGAATTGGTGTTTGTGGATAGAGATTTAAAGATTGCAGATTGAGTATTGAGTATTGAAAACTGTGAATTGATGATACTCTATTGAGGATTTAGAATTTACAACTGATTGTTGAGGACTGAGGTCTGAAGATTGAGGATTCAGGATTGAGGATCCAGGATTGAGGTTTGAGGACAGAGGATTGAGGATTGAGTATTGAGGATTGAGGATTGAGGATTGAGGATTGAGGATTGAGGATTGAGGATTGGGGATTGAAGATTGAGGATTGGGTATTGCGTATTGAACATTGAGGATTGAGGATTGAGGATTGAGGATTGAGGATTGGGTTTTGAGGATTGAAGACTGAGGATTGAGGATTGAGGATTGAGGATTGAGGATTGAAGATTGAGGATTGAGGATTGAGGATTGAGGATCGAAGATTGAGGATTGAGGATTGATGATTGAGTATTGAGGATTGAGGATTCAGGATTGAGGATTGGGTATTGAGGATTGAAGACTGAGGATTGAGGATTGAGGATTGAGGGTTGAGGATTCAAGATTGAGGATTGAGGATTGAGGATTGAGGATTGAGGATTGAGTATTGAGGATTGAAGGTTGAGGATTGAGGATTCAGGATTGAGGATTGAGTATTGAGGATTGAGAATTGAGGATTGGGGGTTGAAGATTGTGTATTCAGGATTGAAGATTGAGGATTGAGGATTGAGGATTGAGGACTGACGATGAGGGCTGAGGGTTGAGGATTGAGGTTTGAGGACTGAGGACTGAGGATTGAGGATTGAGAGTTGAGGATTGAGGATTGAGGATTGAAGATTGAGGATTGGGTATTGAGGATTGAAGAACGAGGATTGAGGATTGAGGACTGAGGACTGAGGATTGAAGATTGAGAATTGAGGATTGAGGATTGAGGATTGAGTATTGAAGATTGAGTATTGAGGATTGAATGTAGGGGATTGAGGGTTGAGGATTGAGGATTGAGGATTGAAGATTGAGGACTGGGGACTGAGTATTGAGGGTTGAATGATGAGAATTGGTGTTTGTGGATAGAGATTTAAAGATTGCAGTTTGAGTATTGAGTATTGAAAACTGTGAATTGATGATATTCTATTGAGGATTGAGAATTTACAACTGATTGTTGAGGGCTGAGGGCTGAAAATTGAGGATTCAGGATTGAGGATTCAGAATTGAGGTTTGAGGACTGAGGATTGAGGGTTGAAGATTGATTATTGAGGATTGAAGATTGAAGATTGAGGATTGAGGAATGAGGATTGAGGATGAGGGCTGAGGGTTGAGGATTGAGGTTTGAGGATTGAGGACTAAGGATTGAGGATTGAGGATTGATGATTGAGTATTGAGGATTGAAGATTGAGGATTGAGGATTGAGGATTGAGGATTGAGGATTGAAGATTGAGGATTGGGGGACTGAGTGTTGAGGGTTGAGTGATGAGAATTGATGTTTGTGGATAGAGATTTAAAGATAGCAGATTGAGTATTGAGTATTGAAAACTGTGAATTGATGATATTCTATTGAGGATTGAGAATTGACAACTGATTTTTGAGCACTGAGGTCTGAAGATTGAGGATTCAGGATTGAGGATTCAGGATTGAGGTTTGAGTACTGAGGATTGAGGATTGAGGATTGAGGATTGAGGATTGAGGATTGAGGATTGAGGATTGAAGATTGAGGATTGGGTATTGCTGACTGAACATTGAGGATTGAGGATTGAGGATTGAGTATTGAGGATTGAGGACTGAAGATTGAATATTGATGATTGAAGATTGAGGATTGAGGATTGAGGGCTGTGGATTGAGGACGAGTACTGAGGGTTCAGTATTGATGTCTGAGGTCTGAGGATTGAGGATTGAGGATTGAGGATTGAAGATTGAGTATTGAGGTTTGAAGATTGAGGATTTTGGATTGAGGATTGAGGATTGAGTATTGAAGATTGAGGATTGTGGATTGAGGATTGACGATTGAGGATTCAGTATTGAGGATTGAGAATTGAGGATAGAGGATTGAAGGTTGAGTATTGAGGATTGAAGATTGAGGATTGAGGATTGAGGATTGAGGATTGACTATGAGGGCTGATGGTTGAGGATTGATGTTTGAGGACTGAGGGCTGAGGGCTGAGGATTGAGGATTGAGAATTGAGGATTGAGGATTGAGGATTGAAGATTGAGGATTGGGTATTGAGGATCGAAGACTGAGGATTGAGGATTGAGGATTGAGGATTGAGGATTGAAGATTGAGGATTGAGGATTGAGGATTGAGGATTGAAGATTGAGTATTGAGGATTGAAGATTGAGGATTGAGGATTGAGGATTGATGATTGAGTATTGAGGATTGAAGATTGAGGATTGAGGATTGAGGATTGAGGACTGAGGATTGATGATTGTGGATTGATGATTGAGTATTGAGGATTGAAGATTGAGGATTGAGGATTGAGGATTAAGGATTGAGTGTTGAGGATTGAGAATTGAGGATTGAGGGTTGAAGATTGTGTATTCAGGATTGAAGATTGAGGATTGAGGATTGAGGATTGAGGATTGACGATGAGGGCTGAGGGTTGAGGATTGAGGTTTGAGGACCGAGGACTGAGGATTGAGGATTGAGAATTGAGGATTGAGGATTGAGGATTGAAGATTGAGGATTGGTTATTGAGGATTGAAGTATGAGGATTGAGGATTGAGGACTGAGGATTGGGGATTGAAGATTGAGGACTGAGGATTGAGGATTGAGGATTGAGGATTGAGGATTGAGAATTGAAGATTGAGTATTGAGGTTTGAAGATTGAGGATTTTGGATTGAGGATTGAGGATTGAGTATTGAACATTGAGGATTGGGGATTGAGGATTGACGATTGAGGATTCAGTATTGAGGATTGAGAATTGAGGATTGAGGATTGAAGGTTGAGTATTGAGGATTGAAGATTGAGGATTGAGGATTGAGTATTGAGGATTGACTATTAGGGCTGAGGGTTGAGGATTGAGGTTTGAGGACTCAGGACTGAGGATTGAGGATTGAGAATTGAGGATTGGGGATTGAGGATTGAAGATTGAGTATTGGGTATTGAGGATCGAAGACTGAGGATTGACGATTGAGGATTGAGGATTGAGGATTGAAGATTGAGGATTGAGGATTGAGGATTGAGGATTGAAGATTGAGGATTGGGTATTGCTGACTGAACATTGAGGATTGAGGATTGAGGATTGAGTATTGAGGATTGAGGACTGAAGATTGAATATTGATGATTGAAGATTGAGGATTGAGGATTGAGGGCTGTGCATTGAGGACGAGGACTGAGGGTTCAGTATTGATGTCTGAGGTCTGAGGATTGAGGATTGAGGATTGAGGATTGAAGATTGCGTATTGAGGTTTGAAGATTGAGGATTTTGGATTGAGGATTGAGGATTGAGTATTGAAGATTGAGGATTGTGGATTGAGGATTGACGATTGAGGATTCAGTATTGAGGATTGAGAATTGAGGATAGAGGATTGAAGGTTGAGTATTGAGGATTGAAGATTGAGGATTGAGGATTGAGGATTGAGGATTGACTATGAGGGCTGATGGTTGAGGATTGATGTTTGAGGACTGAGGGCTGAGGGCTGAGGATTGAGGATTGAGAATTGAGGATTGAGGATTGAGGATTGAAGATTGAGGATTGGGTATTGAGGATCGAAGACTGAGGATTGAGGATTGAGGATTGAGGATTGAGGATTGAAGATTGAGGATTGAGGATTGAGGATTGAGGATTGAAGATTGAGTATTGAGGATTGAAGATTGAGGATTGAGGATTGAGGATTGATGATTGAGTATTGAGGATTGAAGATTGAGGATTGAGGATTGAGGATTGAGGACTGAGGATTGATGATTGTGGATTGATGATTGAGTATTGAGGATTGAAGATTGAGGATTGAGGATTGAGGATTAAGGATTGAGTGTTGAGGATTGAGAATTGAGGATTGAGGGTTGAAGATTGTGTATTCAGGATTGAAGATTGAGGATTGAGGATTGAGGATTGAGGATTGACGATGAGGGCTGAGGGTTGAGGATTGAGGTTTGAGGACCGAGGACTGAGGATTGAGGATTGAGAATTGAGGATTGAGGATTGAGGATTGAAGATTGAGGATTGGGTATTGAGGATTGAAGTATGAGGATTGAGGATTGAGGACTGAGGATTGGGGATTGAAGATTGAGGACTGAGGATTGAGGATTGAGGATTGAGGATTGAGGATTGAGAATTGAAGATTGAGTATTGAGGTTTGAAGATTGAGGATTTTGGATTGAGGATTGAGGATTGAGTATTGAACATTGAGGATTGGGGATTGAGGATTGACGATTGAGGATTCAGTATTGAGGATTGAGAATTGAGGATTGAGGATTGAAGGTTGAGAATTGAGGATTGAAGATTGAGGATTGAGGATTGAGTATTGAGGATTGACTATTAGTGCTGAGGGTTGAGGATTGAGGTTTGAGGACTGAGGACTGAGGATTGAGGATTGAGAATTGAGGATTGGGGATTGAGGATTGAAGATTGAGTATTGGGTATTGAGGATCGAAGACTGAGGATTGACGATTGAGGATTGAGGATTGAGGATTGAAGATTGAGGATTGAGGATTGAGGATTGAGGATTGAGGATTGAAGATTGAGAATTGAGGATTGAGGATTGAGTATTGAAGATTGAGTATTGAGGATTGAATGTAGGGGATTGAGGGTTGAGGATTGAGGATTGCGGATTGAAGATTGAGGACTGGGGACTGAGTATTGAGTGTTGAGTGATGAGAATTGGTGTTTGTGGATAGAGATTTAAAGATTGCAGATTGAGTATTGAGTATTGAAAACTGTGAATTGATGATACTCTATTGAGGATTGAGAATTTACAACTGATTGTTGAGGACTGAGGTCTGAAGATTGAGGATTCAGGATTGCGGATCCAGGATTGAGGTTTGAGGTCTGAGGATTGAGGATTGAGGATTGAGGATTGAGGATTGAGGATTGAGGATTGAGGATTGAGGATTGGGGATTGAAGATTGAGGATTGGGTATTGCGTATTGAACATTGAGGATTGAGGATAGAGGATTCAGGATTGAGGATTGGGTATTGAGGATTGAAGACTGAGGATTGAGGATTGAGGATTGAGGGTTGAGGATTGAAGATTGAGGATTGAGGATAGAGGATTGAGGATTGAAGATTGAGTATTGAGGATTGAAGATTGAGGATTGAGGATTGGGGATTGAGGATTGAGTATTGAGGATTGAGAATTGAAGATTGAGGGTTGAAGATTGTGTATTCAGGATTGAAGATTGAGGATTGAGGATTGAGGATTGAGGATTGACGATGAGGGCTGAGGGTTGAGGATTGAGGTTTGAGGACTGAGGACTGAGGATTAAGGATTGAGAATTGAGGATTGATGATTGAGGATTGAAGATTGAGGATTGGCTATTGAGGATTGAAGAATGAGGATTGAGGATTGAGGACTGAGGATTGAGGATTGAAGATTGAGGATTGAGGATTGAGGATTGAGGATTGAGTATTGAAGATTGAGTATTGAGGATTGAGGATTGAAGATTGAGGACTGGGGACTGAGTATTGAGCGTTGAGTGATGAGAATTGGTGTTTGTGGATAGAGATTTAAAGATTGCAGATTGAGTATTGAGTATTGAAAACTGTGAATTGATGATATCCTATTGAGGATTGAGAATTTACAACTGATTGTTGAGGACTGAGGTCTGAAGATTGAGGATTCAGGATTGAGGATCCAGGATTGAGGTTTGAGTACTGAGGATTGAGGATTGAGGATTGAGGATTGAGGATTGGGGATTGAAGATTGAGGATTGGGTATTGCGTATTGAACATTGAGGATTGAGGATTGAGGATTGAGGATTGAGGTTTGGGTATTGAGGATTGAAGACTGAGGATTGAGGATTGAGGATTGAGGATTGAGGATTGAAGATTGAGGATTGTGGATTGAGGATTGAGGATTGAAGATTGAGTATTGAGGATTGAAGGTTGAGGATTGAGGATTGAGTATTGGGGATTGAGGATTGAAGATTGAGGATTGTGGATTCAGGATTAAAGATTGAGTATTGAGGATTGAAGATTGAGAATTGAGGATTGAGGATTGAACATTGAGGACTGAGTGTTGAGGGTTGAGTGATGAGAATTGATGTTTGTGGATGGAGATTTGAAGAATGCAGATTAAGTATTGAGTATTGAAAGCTGTGAATTGACGATATTCTATTGGGTATTGAGGATTGTCACCTGATTGTTGAGGACTGAGGGCTGAAGATTGAGGATTCAGGATTGAGGATTCAGAATTGAGGTTTGAGGACGGAGGATTGAGGATTGAGGATTGAAGATTGAGTATTGAGGATTGAAGATTGAGGATTGAGGATTGAGGATTGAGGATTGAGGATGATGGCTGAGGGTTGAGGATTGAGGTTTAAGGACTGAGGACTGAGGATTGAGGATTGAGAATTGAGGATTGTGGATCGAGGATTGAAGATTGAGGATTGAAGAATGAGGATTGAGGATTGAGGATTGAGGATTGAGGATTGAAGATTGAGTATTGCGGATTGAAGATTGATGATTGAGGATTGTGGATTGAGGATTGAGGATTGAACATTGAGGACTGAGTGTTGAGGGTTGAGTGATGAGAATTGGTGTTTGTGGATAGAGGTTTGAAGATTGCAGATTGAGCATTGAGTATTGAAGACTGTGAATGCAGGATATTCTATTGAGGATTGAGTGTTGACAACTGATTGTTGAGGGCTGAGGGCTGAAAATTGAGGATTCAGGATTGAGGATTCTGAATTGAGGTTTGAGGACTGAGGATTGAGGGTTGAAGATTGATTATTGAGGATTGAAGATTGAAGATTGAGGATTGAGGAATGAGGATTGAGGATGAGGGCTGAGGGTTGAGGATTGAGGTTTGAGTATTGAGGACTGAGGATTGAGGATTGAGGATTGATGATTGAGTATTGAGGATTGAAGATTGAGGATTGAGGATTGAGGATTGAGGATTGAGGATTGAAGATTGAGAATTGGGGACTGAGTGTTGAGGGTTGAGTGATGAGAATTGATGTTTGTGGATAGAGATTTAAAGATAGCAGATTGAGTATTGAGTATTGAAAACTGTGAATTGATGATATTCTATTGAGGATTGAGAATTGACAACTGATTTTTGAGAACTGAGGTCTGACGATTGAGGATTCAGGATTGAGGATTCAGGATTGAGGTTTGAGTACTGAGGATTGAGGATTGAGGATTGAGGATCGAGGATTGAGGATTGAAGATCGAGGATTGAAGATTGAGGATTGGGTATTGCTGACTGAACATTGAGGATTGAGGATTGAGGATTGAGTATTGAGGATTGAGCACTGAAGGTTGAATATTGATGATTGAAGATTGAGGATTGAGGATTGAGGGCTGTGGATTGAGAACGAGGACTGACGGTTCAGCATTGATGTCTGAGGTCTGAGGATTGAGGATTGAGGATTGAGGATTGAAGATTGAGTATTGAGGTTTGAAGATTGAGGATTTTGGATTGAGGATTGAAGATTAAGGATTGGGGATTGAGGATTGACGATTGAGGATTCAGTATTGAGGATTGAGAATTGAGGATAGAGGATTGAAGGTTGAGTATTGAGGATTGAAGATTGAGGATTGAGGATTGTGGATTGAGGATTGACTATGAGGCCTGAGGGTTGAGGATTGAGGTTTGAGGACTGAGGACTGAGGATTGAGGATTGAGAATTGAGGATTGAGGATTGATGATTGAGTATTGAGGATTGAAGATTGAGGATTGAGGATTGAGGATTGAGGACTGAGGATTGATGATTGTGGATTGATGATTGAGTATTGAGGATTGAAGATTGAGGATTGAGGATTGAGGATTAAGGATTGAGTGTTGAGGATTGAGAATTGAGGATTGAGGGTTGAAGATTGTGTATTCAGGATTGAAGATTGAGGATTGAGGATTGAGGATTGAGGATTGACGATGAGGGCTGAGGGTTGAGGATTGAGGTTTGAGGACCGAGGACTGAGGATTGAGGATTGAGAATTGAGGATTGAGGATTGAGGATTGAAGATTGAGGATTGGGTATTGAGGATTGAAGTATGAGGATTGAGGATTGAGGACTGAGGATTGGGGATTGAAGATTGAGGACTGAGGATTGAGGATTGAGGATTGAGGATTGAGGATTGAGAATTGAAGATTGAGTATTGAGGTTTGAAGATTGAGGATTTTGGATTGAGGATTGAGGATTGAGTATTGAACATTGAGGATTGGGGATTGAGGATTGACGATTGAGGATTCAGTATTGAGGATTGAGAATTGAGGATTGAGGATTGAAGGTTGAGTATTGAGGATTGAAGATTGAGGATTGAGGATTGAGTATTGAGGATTGACTATTAGGGCTGAGGGTTGAGGATTGAGGTTTGAGGACTGAGGACTGAGGATTGAGGATTGAGAATTGAGGATTGGGGATTGAGGATTGAAGATTGAGTATTGGGTATTGAGGATCGAAGACTGAGGATTGACGATTGAGGATTGAGGATTGAGGATTGAAGATTGAGGATTGAGGATTGAGGATTGAGGATTGAGGATTGAAGATTGAGTATTGAGGATTGAAGATTGAGGATTGAGGATTGAGGATTGAGGATTGAGGACTGAGGATTGATGATTGAGGTTTGATGATTGAGTATTGAGGATTGAAGATTGAGGATTGAGGATTGAGGATTGAGGATTGAGTTTTGAGGATTGAGAATTGAGGATTGAGGGTTGAAGATTGTGTATACAGGATTGATGATTGAGGATTGAGGATTGAAGATTGAGGATTGAGGATTGAGGATTGAGGATTGAGTATTGAAGATTGAGTATTGAGGATTGAATGTAGGGGATTGAGGGTTGAGGATTGAGGATTGAGGATTGAAGATTGAGGACTGGGGACTGAGTATTGAGTGTTGAGTGATGAGAATTGGTGCTTGTGGATAGAGATTTAAAGATTGCAGATTGAGTATTGAGTATTGAAAACTGTGAATTGATGATACTCTATTGAGGATTGAGAATTTACAACTGATTGTTGAGGACTGAGGTCTGAAGATTGAGGATTCAGGATTGCGGATCCAGGATTGAGGTTTGAGGACTGAGGATTGAGGATTGAGGATTGAGGATTGAGGATTGAGGATTGAGGATTGAGGATTGAGGATTGGGGATTGAAGACTGAGGATTGGGTATTGCGTATTGAACATTGAGGATTGAGGATAGAGGATTCAGGATTGAGGATTGGGTATTGAGGATTGAAGACTGAGGATTGAGGATTGAGGATTGAGGGTTGAGGATTGAAGATTGAGGATTGAGGATAGAGGATTGAGGATTGAAGATTGAGTATTGAGGATTGAAGATTGAGGATTGAGGATTGGGGATTGAGGATTGAGTATTGAGGATTGAGAATTGAGGATTGAGGGTTGAAGTTTGTGTATTCAGGATTGAAGATTGAGGATTGAGGATTGAGGATTGAGGATTGACGATGAGGGCTGAGGGTTGAGGATTGAGGTTTGAGGACTAAGGACTGAGGATTAAGGATTGAGAATTGAGGATTGATGATTGAGGATTGAAGATTGAGGATTGGCTATTGAGGATTGAAGAATGAGGATTGAGGATTGAGGACTGAGGATTGAGGATTGAAGATTGAGGATTGAGGATTGAGGATTGAGGATTGAGTATTGAAGATTGAGTATTGAGGATTGAGGATTGAAGATTGAGGACTGGGGACTGAGTATTGAGCGTTGAGTGATGAGAATTGGTGTTTGTGGATAGAGATTTAAAGATTGCAGATTGAGTATTGAGTATTGAAAACTGTGAATTTATGATATCCTATTGAGGATTGAGAATTTACAACTGATTGTTGAGGACTGAGGTCTGAAGATTGAGGATTCAGGATTGAGGATCCAGGCTTGAGGTTTGAGTACTGAGGATTGAGGATTGAGGATTGAGGATTGAGGATTGGGGATTGAAGATTGAGGATTGGGTATTGCGTATTGAACATTGAGGATTGAGGATTGAGGATTGAGGATTGAGGATTGGGTATTGAGGATTGAAGACTGAGGATTGTGGATTGAGGATTGAGGATTGAGGATTGAAGATTGAGGATTGTGGATTGAGGATTGAGGATTGAAGATTGAGTATTGAGGATTGAAGGTTGAGGATTGAGGATTGAGTATTGGGGATTGAGGATTGAAGATTGAGGATTGTGGATTCAGGATTAAAGATTGAGTATTGAGGATTGAAGATTGAGAATTGAGGATTGAGGATTGAACATTGAGGACTGAGTGTTGAGGGTTGAGTGATGAGAATTGATGTTTGTGGATGGAGATTTGAAGAATGCAGATTAAGTATTGAGTATTGAAAGCTGTGAATTGACGATAGTCTATTGGGTATTGAGGATTGTCACCTGATTGTTGAGGACTGAGGGCTGAAGATTGAGGATTCAGGATTGAGGATTCAGAATTGAGGTTTGAGGACGGAGGATTGAGGATTGAGGATTGAAGATTGAGTATTGAGGATTGAAGATTGAGGATTGAGGATTGAGGATTGAGGATTGAGGATGATGGCTGAGGGTTGAGGATTGAGGTTTAAGGACTGAGGACTGAGGATTGAGGATTGAGAATTGAGGATTGTGGATCGAGGATTGAAGATTGAGGATTGAAGAATGAGGATTGAGGATTGAGTATTGAGGATTGAGGATTGAAGATTGAGTATTGCGGATTGAAGATTGATGATTGAGGATTGTGGATTGAGGATTGAGGATTGAACATTGAGGACTGAGTGTTGAGGGTTGAGTGATGAGAATTGGTGTTTGTGGATAGAGGTTTGAAGATTGCAGATTGAGCATTGAGTATTGAAGACTGTGAATGCAGGATATTCTATTGAGGATTGAGTGTTGACAACTGATTGTTGAGGGCTGAGGGCTGAAAATTGAGGATTCAGGATTGAGGATTCTGAATTGAGGTTTGAGGACTGAGGATTGAGGGTTGAAGATTGATTATTGAGGATTGAAGATTGAAGATTGAGGATTGAGGAATGAGGATTGAGGATGAGGGCTGAGGGTTGAGGATTGAGGTTTGAGTATTGAGGACTGAGGATTGAGGATTGAGGATTGATGATTGAGTATTGAGGATTGAAGATTGAGGATTGAGGATTGAGGATTGAGGATTGAGGATTGAAGATTGAGAATTGGGGACTGAGTGTTGAGGGTTGAGTGATGAGAATTGATGTTTGTGGATAGAGATTTAAAGATAGCAGATTGAGTATTGAGTATTGAAAACTGTGAATTGATGATATTCTATTGAGGATTGAGAATTGACAACTGATTTTTGAGAACTGAGGTCTGAAGATTGAGGATTCAGGATTGAGGATTCAGGATTGAGGTTTGAGTACTGAGGATTGAGGATTGAGGATTGAGGATCGAGGATTGAGGATTGAAGATCGAGGATTGAAGATTGAGGATTGGGTATTGCTGACTGAACATTGAGGATTGAGGATTGAGGATTGAGTATTGAGGATTGAGCACTGAAGGTTGAATATTGATGATTGAAGATTGAGGATTGAGGATTGAGGGCTGTGGATTGAGAACGAGGACTGACGGTTCAGCATTGATGTCTGAGGTCTGAGGATTGAGGATTGAGGATTGAGGATTGAAGATTGAGTATTGAGGTTTGAAGATTGAGGATTTTGGATTGAGGATTGAGGATTGAGTATTGAAGATTGAGGATTGGGGATTGAGGATTGACGATTGAGGATTCAGTATTGAGGATTGAGAATTGAGGATAGAGGATTGAAGGTTGAGTATTGAGGATTGAAGATTGAGGATTGAGGATTGTGGATTGAGGATTGACTATGAGGCCTGAGGGTTGAGGATTGAGGTTTGAGGACTGAGGACTGAGGATTGAGGATTGAGAATTGAGGATTGAGGATTGACGATTGAGGATTCAGTATTGAGGATTGAGAATTGAGGACCGAGGACTGAGGATTGAGGATTGAGAATTGAGGATTGAGGATTGAGGATTGAAGATTGAGGATTGGGTATTGAGGATTGAAGTATGAGGATTGAGGATTGAGGACTGAGGATTGGGGATTGAAGATTGAGGACTGAGGATTGAGGATTGAGGATTGAGGATTGAGGATTGAGAATTGAAGATTGAGTATTGAGGTTTGAAGATTGAGGATTTTGGATTGGGGATTGAGGATTGAGTATTGAACATTGAGGATTGGCGATTGAGGATTGACGATTGAGGATTCAGTATTGAGGATTGAGAATTGAGGATTGAGGATTGAAGGTTGAGTATTGAGGATTGAAGATTGAGGATTGAGGATTGAGTATTGAGGATTGACTATTAGGGCTGAGGGTTGAGGATTGAGGTTTGAGGACTGAGGACTGAGGATTGAGGATTGAGAATTGAGGATTGGGGATTGAGGATTGAAGATTGAGTATTGGGTATTGAGGATCGAAGACTGAGGATTGACGATTGAGGATTGAGGATTGAGGATTGAAGATTGAGGATTGAGGATTGAGGATTGAGGATTGAGGATTGAAGATTGAGTATTGAGGATTGAAGATTGAGGATTGAGGATTGAGGATTCAGGATTGAGGACTGAGGATTGATGATTGAGGTTTGATGATTGAGTATTGAGGATTGAAGATTGAGGATTGAGGATTGAGGATTGAGGATTGAGTTTTGAGGATTGAGAATTGAGGATTGAGGGTTGAAGATTGTGTATACAGGATTGAAGATTGAGGATTGAGGATTGAAGATTGAGGATTGAGGATTGAGGATTGAGGATTGAGTATTGAAGATTGAGTATTGAGGATTGAATGTAGGGGATTGAGGGTTGAGGATTGAGGATTGAGGATTGAAGATTGAGGACTGGGGACTGAGTATTGAGTGTTGAGTGATGAGAATTGGTGTTTGTGGATAGAGATTTAAAGATTGCAGATTGAGTATTGAGTATTGAAAACTGTGAATTGATGATACTCTATTGAGGATTGAGAATTTACAACTGATTGTTGAGGACTGAGGTCTGAAGATTGAGGATTCAGGATTGCGGATCCAGGATTGAGGTTTGAGGACTGAGGATTGAGGATTGAGGATTGAGGATTGAGGATTGAGGATGGAGGATTGAGGATTGAGGATTGGGGATTGAAGATTGAGGATTGGGTATTGCGTATTGAACATTGAGGATTGAGGATAGAGGATTCAGGATTGAGGATTGGGTATTGAGGATTGAAGACTGAGGATTGAGGATTGAGGATTGAGGGTTGAGGATTGAAGATTGAGGATTGAGGATAGAGGATTGAGGATTGAAGATTGAGTATTGAGGATTGAAGATTGAGGATTGAGGATTGGGGATTGAGGATTGAGTATTGAGGATTGAGAATTGAGGATTGAGGGTTGAAGTTTGTGTATTCAGGATTGAAGATTGAGGATTGAGGATTGAGGATTGAGGATTGACGATGAGGGCTGAGGGTTGAGGATTGAGGTTTGAGGACTGAGGACTGAGGATTAAGGATTGAGAATTGAGGATTGATGATTGAGGATTGAAGATTGAGGATTGGCTATTGAGGATTGAAGAATGAGGATTGAGGATTGAGGACTGAGGATTGAGGATTGAAGATTGAGGATTGAGGATTGAGGATTGAGGATTGAGTATTGAAGATTGAGTATTGAGGATTGAGGATTGAAGATTGAGGACTGGGGACTGAGTATTGAGCGTTGAGTGATGAGAATTGGTGTTTGTGGATAGAGATTTAAAGATTGCAGATTGAGTATTGAGTATTGAAAACTGTGAATTGATGATATCCTATTGAGGATTGAGAATTTACAACTGATTGTTGAGGACTGAGGTCTGAAGATTGAGGATTCAGGATTGAGGATCCAGGATTGAGGTTTGAGTACTGAGGATTGAGGATTGAGGATTGAGGATTGAGGATTGGGGATTGAAGATTGAGGATTGGGTATTGCGTATTGAACATTGAGGATTGAGGATTGAGGATTGAGGATTGAGGATTGGGTATTGAGGATTGAAGACTGAGGATTGAGGGTTGAGGATTGAGGATTGAGGATTGAAGATTGAGGATTGTGGATTGAGGATTGAGGATTGAAGATTGAGTATTGAGGATTGAAGGTTGAGGATTGAGGATTGAGTATTGGGGATTGAGGATTGAAGATTGAGGATTGTGGATTCAGGATTAAAGATTGAGTATTGAGGATTGAAGATTGAGAATTGAGGATTGAGGATTGAACATTGAGGACTGAGTGTTGAGGGTTGAGTGATGAGAATTGATGTTTGTGGATGGAGATTTGAAGAATGCAGATTAAGTATTGAGTATTGAAAGCTGTGAATTGACGATATTCTATTGGGTATTGAGGATTGTCACCTGATTGTTGAGGACTGAGGGCTGAAGATTGAGGATTCAGGATTGAGGATTCAGAATTGAGGTTTGAGGACGGAGGATTGAGGATTGAGGATTGATGATTGAGTATTGGGGATTGAAGATCGAGGATTGAGGATTGAGGATTGAGGATTGAGGATGATGGCTGAGGGTTGAGGATTGAGGTTTAAGGACTGAGGACTGAGGATTGAGGATTGAGAATTGAGGATTGTGGATCGAGGATTGAAGATTGAGGATTGAAGAATGAGGATTGAGGATTGAGGATTGAGGATTGAGGATTGAAGATTGAGTATTGCGGATTGAAGATTGATGATTGAGGATTGTGGATTGAGGATTGAGGATTGAACATTGAGGACTGAGTGTTGAGGGTTGAGTGATGAGAATTGGTGTTTGTGGATAGAGGTTTGAAGATTGCAGATTGAGCATTGAGTATTGAAGACTGTGAATGCAGGATATTCTATTGAGGATTGAGTGTTGACAACTGATTGTTGAGGGCTGAGGGCTGAAAATTGAGGATTCAGGATTGAGGATTCTGAATTGAGGTTTGAGGACTGAGGATTGAGGGTTGAAGATTGATTATTGAGGATTGAAGATTGAAGATTGAGGATTGAGGAATGAGGATTGAGGATGAGGGCTGAGGGTTGAGGATTGAGGTTTGAGTATTGAGGACTGAGGATTGAGGATTGAGGATTGATGATTGAGTATTGAGGATTGAAGATTGAGGATTGAGGATTGAGGATTGAGGATTGAGGATTGAAGATTGAGAATTGGGGACTGAGTGTTGAGGGTTGAGTGATGAGAATTGATGTTTGTGGATAGAGATTTAAAGATAGCAGATTGAGTATTGAGTATTGAAAACTGTGAATTGATGATATTCTATTGAGGATTGAGAATTGACAACTGATTTTTGAGAACTGAGGTCTGAAGATTGAGGATTCAGGATTGAGGATTCACGATTGAGGTTTGAGTACTGAGGATTGAGGATTGAGGATTGAGGATCGAGGATTGAGGATTGAAGATCGAGGATTGAAGATTGAGGATTGGGTATTGCTGACTGAACATTGAGGATTGAGGATTGAGGATTGAGTATTGAGGATTGAGCACTGAAGGTTGAATATTGATGATTGAAGATTGAGGATTGAGGATTGAGGGCTGTGGATTGAGAACGAGGACTGACGGTTCAGCATTGATGTCTGAGGTCTGAGGATTGAGGATTGAGGATTGAGGATTGAAGATTGAGTATTGAGGTTTGAAGATTGAGGATTTTGGATTGAGGATTGAGGATTGAGTATTGAAGATTGAGGATTGGGGATTGAGGATTGACGATTGAGGATTCAGTATTGAGGATTGAGAATTGAGGATAGAGGATTGAAGGTTGAGTATTGAGGATTGAAGATTGAGGATTGAGGATTGTGGATTGAGGATTGACTATGAGGCCTGAGGGTTGAGGATTGAGGTTTGAGGACTGAGGACTGAGGATTGAGGATTGAGAATTGAGGATTGAGGATTGAGGATTGAAGATTGAGGATTGGGTATTGAGGGTCGAAGACTGAGGATTGAGGATTGAGGATTGAGGATTGAGGATCGAAGATTAAGGATTGAAGATTGAGGATTGGGTATTGAGGATCGAAGACTGAGGATTGAGGATTGAGGATTGAGGATTGAGGATTGAAGATTGAGGATTGAGGATTGAGGATTGAGGATTGAAGATTGAGTATTGAGGACTGAGGATTGATGATTGAGGATTGATGATTGAGTATTGAGGATTGAAGATTGAGGATTGAGGATTAAGGATTGAGTGTTGAGTATTGAGAATTGAGGACTGAGGATTGAGGATTGAGAATTGAGGATTGAGGATTGAGGATTGAAGATTGAGGATTGGGTATTGAGGATCGAAGACTGAGGATTGACGATTGAGGATTGAGGATTGAGGATTGAAGATTGAGGATTGGGGATTGAGGATTGAGGATTGAAGATTGAGTATTGAGGATTGAAGATTGGGGATTGAGGATTGAGGATTGATGATTGAGTATTGAGGATTGAAGATTGAGGATTGAGGATTGAGGATTGAGGACTGAGGATTGATGATTGAGGATTGATGATTGAGTATTGAGGATTGAATGTAGGCGATTGAGAGTTGAGGATTGAGGATTGAGGATTGAAGATTGAGGACTGGGGACTGAGTATTGAGTGTTGAGTGATGAGAATTGGTGTTTGTGGATAGAGATTTAAAGATTGCAGATTGAGTATTGAGTATTGAAAACTGTGAATTGATGATACTCTATTGAGGATTTAGAATTTACAACTGATTGTTGAGGACTGAGGTCTGAAGATTGAGGATTCAGGATTGAGGATCCAGGATTGAGGTTTGAGGACAGAGGATTGAGGATTGAGGATTGAGGATTGAGGATTGAGGATTGAGGATTGAGGATTGGGGATTGAAGATTGAGGATTGGGTATTGCGTATTGAACATTGAGGATTGAGGATTGAGGATTGAGGATTGGGTATTGAGGATTGAAGACTGAGGATTGAGGATTGAGGATTGAGGATTGAGGATTGAAGATTGAGGATTGAGGATTGAGGATTGAGGATTGAAGATTGAGTATTGAGGATTGAAGATTGAGGATTGAGGATTGAGGATTGAGGATTGAGTATTGAGGATTGAGAATTGAGGATTGAGGGTTGAAGATAGTGTATTCAGGATTGAAGATTGAGTATTGCGGATTGAAGATTGATGATTGAGGATTGTGGATTGAGGATTGAGGATTGAACATTGAGGACTGAGTGCTGAGGGTTGAGTGATGAGAATTGGTGTTTGTGGATAGAGGTTTGAAGATTGCAGATTGAGCATTGAGTATTGAAAACTGTGAATTGAGGATATTCTATTGAGGATTGAGTATTGACAACTGATTGTTGAGGGCTGAGGGCTCAAAATTGAGGATTCAGGATTGAGGATTCTGAATTGAGGTTTGAGGACTGAGGATTGAGTGTTGAAGATTGATTATTGAGGATTGAAGATTGAAGATTGAGGATTGAGGAATGAGGATTGAGGATGAGGGCTGAGGGTTGAGGATTGAGGTTTGAGGATTGAGGACTGAGGATTGAGGATTGAGGATTGATGATTGAGTATTGAGGATTGAAGATTGAGGATTGAGGATTGAGGATTGAGGATTGAGGATTGAAGATTGAGAATTGGGGACTGAGTGTTGAGGGTTGAGTGATGAGAATTGATGTTTGTGGATAGAGATTTAAAGATAGCAGATTGAGTATTGAGTATTGAAAACTGTGAATTGATGATATTCTATTGAGGATTGAGAATTGACAACTGATTTTTGAGAACTGAGGTCTGAAGATTGAGGATTCAGGATTGAGGATCCAGGATTGAGGTTTGAGGACAGAGGATTGAGGATTGAGGATTGAGGATTGAGGATTGAGGATTGAGGATTGAGGATTGAAGATTGAGGATTGGGTATTGAGGATCGAAGAATGGGTATTGAGGATTGAGGACTGAGGGTTGAGGATTGAAGATTGAGGATTGAGGACTGAGGACTGAGGATTGAGGATTGAGAATTGAGGATTGAGGATTGAGGATTGAAGATTGAGGATTGGGTATTGAGGATTGAAGAATGAGGATTGAGGATTGAGGACTGAGGATTGAGGATAGAAGATTGAGGATTGAGGATTGAGGATTGAGGATTGAGTATTGAAGATTGAGTATTGAGGATTGAGGATTGAAGATTGAGGACTGGGGACTGAGTATTGAGGGTTGAGTGATGAGAATTGGTGTTTGTGGATAGAGATTTAAAGATTGCAGATTGAGTATTGAGTATTGAAAACTGTGAATTGATGATATTCCATTGAGGATTGAGAATTTACAACTGATTGTTGAGGACTGAGGTCTGAAGATTGAGCATTCAGGATTGAGGATCCAGGATTGAGGTTTGAGGACTGAGGATTGAGGATTGAGGATTGAGGATTGAGGATTGAGGATTGAGGATTGAGGATTGGGGATTGAAGATTGAGGATTGGGTATTGCGTATTGAACATTGAGGATTGAGGATTGAGGATTGAGGATTGAGGATTGGGTATTGAGGATTGAAGACTGAGGATTGAGGATTGAGGATTGAGTTTTGAGGATTGAGAATTGAGGATTGAGGGTTGAGGGTTGAAGATTGTGTATACAGGATTGAAGATTGAGGATTGAGGATTGAAGATTGAGGATTGAGGGTTGAGGATTGAGGATTGAGTATTGAAGATTGAGTATTGAGGATTGAATGTAGGCGATTGAGGGTTGAGGATTGAGGATTGAGGACTGAAGATTGAGGACTGGGGACTGAGTATTGAGTGTTGAGTGATGAGAATTGGTGTTTGTGGATAGAGGTTTAAAGATTGCAGGTTGAGTATTGAGTATTGAAAACTGTGAATTGATGATACTCTATTGAGGATTTAGAATTTACAACTGATTGTTGAGGACTGAGGTCTGAAGATTGAGGATTCAGGATTGAGGATCCAGGATTGAGGTTTGAGGACAGAGGATTGAGGATTGAGGATTGAGGATTGAGGATTGAGGATTGGGGATTGAAGATTGAGGATTGGGTATTGCGTATTGAACATTGAGGATTGAGGATTGAGGATTGAGGATTGAGGATTGGGTATTGAGGATTGAAGACTGAGGATTGAGGATTGAGGATTGAGGATTGAGGATTGAAGATTGAGGATTGAGGGTTGAGGATTGAGGATTGAAGATTGAGTATTGAGGATTGAAGATTGAGGATTGAGGATTGAGGATTGAGGATTGAGTATTGAGGATTGAGAATTGAGTATTGAGGGTTGAAGATTGTGTATTCAGGATTGAAGATTGAGGATAGAGGATTGAAGATTGAGGATTGAGGATTGAGGATTGAGGATTGAGTATTGAAGATTGAGTATTGAGGATTGAGGATTGAAGATTGAGGACTGGGGACTGAGTATTGAGGGTTGAGTGATGAGAATTGGTGTTTGTGGATAGAGATTTAAAGATTGCAGATTGAGTATTGAGTATTGAAAACTGTGAATTGATGATATTCCATTGAGGATTGAGAATTTACAACTGATTGTTGAGGACTGAGGTCTGAAGATTGAGGATTCAGGATTGAGGATCCAGGATTGAGGTTTGAGGACTGAGGATTGAGGATTGAGGATTGAGGATTGAGGATTGAGGATTGAGGATTGAGGATTGGGGATTGAAGATTGAGGATTGGGTATTGCGTATTGAACATTGAGGATTGAGGATTGAGGATTGAGGATTGAGGATTGGGTATTGAGGATTGAAGACTGAGGATTGAGGATTGAGGATTGAGTTTTGAGGATTGAGAATTGAGGATTGAGGGTTGAAGATTGTGTATACAGGATTGAAGATTGAGGATTGAGGATTGAAGATTGAGGATTGAGGGTTGAGGATTGAGGATTGAGTATTGAAGATTGAGTATTGAGGATTGAATGTAGGCGATTGAGGGTTGAGGATTGAGGATTGAGGACTGAAGATTGAGGACTGGGGACTGAGTATTGAGTGTTGAGTGATGAGAATTGGTGTTTGTGGATAGAGGTTTAAAGATTGCAGGTTGAGTATTGAGTATTGAAAACTGTGAATTGATGATACTCTATTGAGGATTTAGAATTTACAACTGATTGTTGAGGACTGAGGTCTGAAGATTGAGGATTCAGGATTGAGGATCCAGGATTGAGGTTTGAGGACAGAGGATTGAGGATTGAGGATTGAGGATTGAGGATTGAGGATTGAGGATTGAGGGTTGGGGATTGAAGATTGAGGATTGGGTATTGCGTATTGAACATTGAGGATTGAGGATTGAGGATTGAGGATTGAGGATTGGGTATTGAGGATTGAAGATTGAGGATTGAGGATTGAGGATTGAGGATTGACGATGAGGGCTGAGGGTTGAGGATTGAGGTTTGAGGACTGAGGACTGAGGATTGAGGATTGAGAATTGAGGATTGAGGATTGAGGATTGAAGATTGAGGATTGGGTATTGAGGATTGAAGAATGAGGATTGAGGATTGAGGACTGAGGATTGAGGATTGAAGATTGAGGATTGAGGATTGAGGATTGAGGATTGAAGATTGAGGATTGTGGATTGAGGATTGAGGATTCAAGATTGAGTATTGAGGATTGAAGGTTGAGGATTGAGGATTGAGGGTTGCTGATTCAGTATTGAGGATTGAAGATTGAGGATTGAGGATTGAGGATTGAGGACTGAGGATTGGTGATTGAGGATAGATGATTGAGTATTGAGGATTGAAGATTGAGTATTGAGGATTGAAGATTGAGGATTGAGGATTGAGGATTGAGGATTGAGTATTGAGGATTGAGAATTGAGGATTGAGGATTGAGGGTTGAAGATTGTGTATTCAGGATTGAAGATCGAGGATTGAGGATTGAGGATTGTGGATTGACGATGAGGGCTGAGGGTTGAGGATTGAGGTTTGAGGACTGAGGACTGAGGATTGAGGATTGGGGATTGAGGATTGAGGATTGAAGATTGAGTATTGAGGATTGAGGATTGAGGATTGAGTTTTGAGGATTGAGAATTGAGGATTGACGGTTGAAGATTGTGTATACAGGATTGAAGATTGAGGATTGAGGATTGAAGATTGAGGATTGAGGATTGAGGATTGAGGATAGAGTATTGAAGATTGAGTATTGAGGATTGAATGTAGGCGATTGAGGGTTGAGGATTGAGGATTGAGGATTGAAGATTGAGGACTGGGGTCTGAGTATTGAGTGTTGAGTGATGAGAATTGGTGTTTGTGGATAGAGATTTAAAGATTGCAGATTGAGTATTGAGTACTGAAAACCGTGAATTGATGATACTCTATTGAGGATTTAGAATTTACAACTGATTGTTGAGGACTGAGGTCTGAAGATTGAGGATTCAGGATTGAGGATCCAGGATTGAGGTTTGAGGACAGAGGATTGAGGATTGAGGATTGAGGATTGAGGATTGAGGATTGGGGATTGAAGATTGAGGATTGGGTATTGCGTATTGAAAATTGAGGATTGAGGATTGAGGATTGAGGATTGAGGATTGGGTATTGAGGATTGAAGACTGAGGATTGAGGATTGAGGATTGAGGATTGAGGATTGAAGATTGAGGATTGAGGGTTGAGGATTGAGGATTGAAGATTGAGTATTGAGGATTGAAGATTGAGGATTGAGGATTGAGGATTGAGGATTGAGTATTGAGGATTGAGAATTGAGTATTGAGGGTTGAAGATTGTGTATTCAGGATTGAAGATTGAGGATTGAGGATTGAGAATTGAGGATTGACGATGAGGGCTGAGGGTTGAGGATTGAGGTTTGAGGACTGAGGACTGAGGATTGAGGATTGAGAATTGAGGATTGAGGATTGAGGATTGAAGATTGAGGATTGGGTATTGAGGATTGAAGAATGAGGATTGAGGATTGAGGACTGAGGATTGAGGATTGAAGATTGAGGATTGAGGATTGAGGATTGAGGATTGAGTATTGAAGATTGAGTATTGAGGATTGAGGATTGAAGATTGAGGACTGGGGACTGAGTATTGAGGGTTGAGTGATGAGAATTGGTGTTTGTGGATAGAGATTTAAAGATTGCAGATTGAGTATTGAGTATTGAAAACTGTGAATTGATGATATTCCACTGAGGATTGAGAATTTACAACTGATTGTTGAGGACTGAGGTCTGAAGATTGAGGATTCAGGATTGAGGATCCAGGATTGAGGTTTGAGGACTGAGGATTGAGGATTGAGGATTGAGGATTGAGGATTGAGGATTGAGGATTGAGGATTGGGGATTGAAGATTGAGGATTGGGTATTGCGTATTGAACATTGAGGATTGAGGATTGAGGATTGAGGATTGAGGATTGGGTATTGAGGATTGAAGACTGAGGATTGAGGATTGAGGATTGAGTTTTGAGGATTGAGAATTGAGGATTGAGGGTTGAAGATTGTGTATACAGGATTGAAGATTGAGGATTGAGGATTGAAGATTGAGGATTGAGGATTGATGATTGAGTATTGAGGATTGAAGATTGAGGATTGAGGATTGAGGATTGAGGACTGAGGATTGATGATTGAGTGTTGATGATTGAGTATTGAGGATTGAAGATTGAGTATTGAGGATTGAGGATTGAGGATTGAGTTTTGAGGATTGAGAATTGAGGATTGAGGGTTGAAGATTGTGTATACAGGATTGAAGATTGAGGATTGAGGATTGAAGATTGAGGATTGAGGATTGAGGATTGAGGATAGAGTATTGAAGATTGAGTATTGAGGATTGAATGTAGGCGATTGAGAGTTGAGGATTGAGGATTGAGGATTGAAGATTGAGGACTGGGGACTGAGTATTGAGTGTTGAGTGATGAGAATTGGTGTTTGTGGATAGAGATTTAAAGATTGCAGATTGAGTATTGAGTACTGAAAACCGTGAATTGATGATACTCTATTGAGGATTTAGAATTTACAACTGATTGTTGAGGACTGAGGTCTGAAGATTGAGGATTCAGGATTGAGGATCCAGGATTGAGGTTTGAGGACAGAGGATTGAGGATTGAGGATTGAGGATTGAGGATTGAGGATTGGGGATTGAAGATTGAGGATTGGGTATTGCGTATTGAACATTGAGGATTGAGGATTGAGGATTGAGGATTGAGGATTGGGTATTGAGGATTGAAGACTGAGGATTGAGGATTGAGGATTGAGGATTGAGGATTGAAGATTGAGGATTGAGGGTTGAGGATTGAGGATTGAAGATTGAGTATTGAGGATTGAAGATTGAGGATTGAGGATTGAGGATTGAGGATTGAGTATTGAGGATTGAGAATTGAGGATTGAGGGTTGAAGATTGTGTATTCAGGATTGAAGATTGAGGATTGAGGATTGAGGATTGAGGATTGACGATGAGGGCTGAGGGTTGAGGATTGAGGTTTGAGGACTGAGGACTGAGGATTGAGGATTGAGAATTGAGGATTGAGGATTGAGGATTGAAGATTGAGGATTGGGTATTGAGGATTGAAGAATGAGGATTGAGGATTGAGGACTGAGGATTGAGGATTGAAGATTGAGGATTGAGGATTGAGGATTGAGGATTGAGTATTGAAGATTGAGTATTGAGGATTGAGGATTGAAGATTGAGGACTGGGGACTGAGTATTGAGGGTTGAGTGATGAGAATTGGTGTTTGTGGATAGAGATTTAAAGATTGCAGATTGAGTATTGAGTATTGAAAACTGTGAATTGATGATATTCCATTGAGGATTGAGAATTTACAACTGATTGTTGAGGACTGAGGTCTGAAGATTGAGGATTCAGGATTGAGGATCCAGGATTGAGGTTTGAGGACTGAGGATTGAGGATTGTGGATTGAGGATTGAGGATTGAGGATTGAGGATTGAGGATTGGGGATTGAAGATTGAGGATTGGGTATTGCGTATTGAACATTGAGGATTGAGGATTGAGGATTGAGGATTGAGGATTGGGTATTGAGGATTGAAGACTGAGGATTGACTATGAGTGCTGAGGGTTGAGGATTGAGGTTTGAGAACTGAGGATTGAGGATTGATGATTGAGTATTGAGGATTGAAGATTGAGGATTGAGGATTGAGGATTGAGGACTGAGGATTGGTGATTGAGAATTGATGATTGAGTATTGAGGATAGAAGGTTGAGGATTGAGGATTGAGGATTGAGGATTGAGTATTGAGGATTGAGAATTGAGGATTGAGGATTGAGGGTTGAAGATTGTGTATTCAGGATTGAAGATTGAGGATTGAGGATTGAGGATTGAGGATTGACGATGAGGGCTGAGGGTTGAGGATTGAGGTTTGAGGACTGAGGACTGAGGATTGAGGATTCAGAATTGAGGATTGAGGATTGAGGATTGAAGATTGAGGATTGGGTATTGAGGATTGAAGAATGAGGATTGAGGATTGAGGACTGAGGATTGAGGATTGAAGATTGAGGATTGAGGATTGAGGATTGAGGATTGAAGATTGAGTATTGAGGATTGAAGGTAGGGGATTGAGGATTGAGGATTGAGGATTGAGGATTGAAGATTGAGGACTGGGGACTGAGTATTGAGGTCTGAGTGATGAGAATTGATGTTTGTGGATAGAGATTTAAAGATTGCAGATTGAGTATTGAGTATTGAAAACTGTGAATTGATGATATTCTATTGAGGATTGAGAATTTACAACTGATTGTTGAGGACTGAGGTCTGAAGATTGAGGATTCAGGATTGAGGATCCAGGATTGAGGTTTGAGGAGTGAGGATTGAGGATTGAGGATTGAAGATTGAGGTTTGAGGGTTGAGGATTGAGGGTTGAGGACTGAGGATTGAGGATTCAGGATTGAGCATTGACGATTGAAGATTGAAGACTGTGGATTGAGGATTGAAAATTGACGATTGAGGACTCAGTATTGAGGATTGAGAATTGAGGATTGAGGATTGAAGGTTGAGTATTGAGGATTGAAGATTGAAGATTGAGGATTGAGTATTGAGTATTGACTATGAGGGCTGAGGGTTGAGGATTGAGGTTCGAGGACTGAGGACTGAGGATTGAGGATTGAGAATTGAGGATTGGGGATTGAGGATTGAAGATTGAGGATTGGGTATTGAGGATCGAAGACTGAGGATTGACGATTGAGGATTGAGGATTGAGGATTGAAGATTGAGGATTGAGGATTGAGGATTGAGGATTGAAGATTGAGTATTGAGGATTGAAGATTGAGGATTGAGGATTGAGGATTGATGATTGAGTATTGAGGATTGAAGATTGAGGATTGAGGATTGAGGATTGAGGACTGAGGATTGATGATTGAGGATTGATGATTGAGTATTGAGGATTGAAGATTGAGGATTGAGGATTGAGGATTGAGGATTGAGTTTTGAGGATTGAGAATTGAGGATTGAGGGTTGAAAATTGTGTATACAGGATTGAAGATTGAGGATTGAGGATTGAAGATTGAGGATTGAGGATTGAGGATTGAGGATTGAGTATTGAAGATTGAGTATTGAGGATTGAATGTAGGGGATTGAGGGTTGAGTATTGATGATTGAGGATTGAAGATTGAGGACTGGGGACTGAGCATTGAGTGTTGAGTGATGAGAATTGGTGTTTGTGGATAGAGATTTAAAGATTGCAGATTGAGTATTGAGTATTGAAAACTGTGAATTGATGTTACTCTTTTGAGGATTGAGAATTTACAACTGATTGTGGAGGACTGAGGTCTGAAGATTGAGGATTCAGGATTGAGGATCCAGGATTGAGGTTTGAGGACTGAGGATTCAGGATTGAGGATTGAGGATTGAGGATTGAGGATTGAGGATTGAGGATTGGGGATTGAAGATTGAGGATTGGGTATTGCGTATTGAACATTGAGGATTGAGGATTGAGGATTCAGGATTGAGGATTGGGTATTGAGGATTGAAGACTGAGGATTGAGGATTAAGGATTGAGGGTTGAGGATTGAAGATTGAGGATTGAGGATTGAGGATTGAGGATTGAAGATTGAGTATTGAGGATTGAAGATTGAGGATTGAGGATTGAGGATTGAGGATTGAGTATTGAGGATTGAGTATTGAGGATTGAGGGTTGAAGATTGTGTATTCAGGATTGAAGATTGAGGATTGAGGATTGAGGATTGAGGATTGACGATGAGGGCTGAGGGTTGAGGATTGAGGTTTGAGGACTGAGGACTGAGGATTAAGGATTGAGAATTGAGGATTGAGGATTGAGGATTGAAGATTGAGCATTGGGTATTGAGGATTGAAGAGTGAGGATTGAGGATTGAGGACTGAGGATTGAGGATTGAAGATTGAGGATTGAGGATTGAGGATTGAGGATTGAGTATTGAAGATTGAGTATTGAGGATTGAGGATTGAAGATTGAGGACTGGGGACTGAGTATTGAGGGTTGAGTGATGAGAATTGGTGTTTGTGGATAGAGATTTAAAGATTGCAGATTGAGTATTGAGTATTGAAAGCTGTGAATTGATGATATTCTATTGAGGATTGAGAATTTACAACTGATTGTTGAGGACTGAGGTCTGAAGATTGAGGATTCAGGATTGAGGATCCAGGATTGAGGTTTGAGGACTGAGGATTGAGGATAGAGGATTGAGGATTGAGGATTGAGGATTGAGGATTGAGGATTGGGGATTGAAGATTGAGGATTGAGGATTGAAGGTTGAGGATTGAGAATTGAGTATTGCGGATTGAGGATTGAAGATTGAGGATCGTGGATTCAGGATTAAAGATTGAGTATTGAGGATTGAAGATTGAGAATTGAGGATTGAGGATTGAACATTGAGGACTGAGTGTTGAGGGTTGAGTGATGAGAATTGATGTTTGTGGATGGAGATTTGAAGAATGCAGATTAAGTATTGAGTATTGAAAGCTGTGAATTGACGATATTCTATTGGGTATTGAGGATTGTCACCTGATTGTTGAGGACTGAGGGCTGAAGATTGAGGATTCAGGATTGAGGATTCAGAATTGAGGTTTGAGGACTGAGGATTGAGGATTGAGGATTGAAGATTGAGTATTGAGGATTGAAGATTGAGGATTGAGGATTGAGGATTGAGGATTGAGGATGATGGCTGAGGGTTGAGGATTGAGGTTTAAGGACTGAGGACTGAGGATTGAGGATTGAGAATTGAGGATTGTGGATCGAGGATTGAAGATTGAGGATTGGGTATTGAGGATTGAAGAATGAGGATTGAGGATTGAGGATTGAGGATTGAGGATTGAGGATTGAAGATTGAGGATTCGGTACTGAGGATTGAAGAATGAGGATTGAGGATTGAGGATTGAGGATTGAGGATTGAAGATTGAGTATTGCGGATTGAAGATTGATGATTGAGGATTGTGGATTGAGGATTGAGGATTGAACATTGAGGACTGAGTGTTGAGGGTTGAGTGATGAGAATTGGTGTTTGTGGATAGAGGTTTGAAGATTGCAGATTGAACATTGAGTATTGAAAACTGTGAATTGAGGATATTCAATTGAGGATTGAGTATTGACAACTGATTGTTGAGGGCTGAGTGCTGAAAATTAAGGATTCAGGATTGCGGATTCTGAATTGAGGTTTAAGGACTGAGGATTGAGGGTTGAAGATTGATTATTGAGGATTGAAGATTGAAGATTGAGGATTGAGGAATGAGGATTGAGGATGAGGGCTGAGGGTTGAGGATTGAGGTTTGAGGATTGAGGACTGAGGATTGAGGGTTGAGGATTTATAATTGAGTATTGAGGATTGAAGATTGAGGATTGAGGATTGAGGATTTAGGATTGAGGATTGAAGATTGAGGATTGGGGACTGAGTGTTGAGGGTTGAGTGATGAGAATTGATGTTTGTGGATAGAGATTTAAAGATAGCAGATTGAGTATTGAGTATTGAAAACTGTGAATTGATGATATTCTATTGAGGATTGAGAATTGACAACTGATTTTTGAGAACTGAGGTCTGAAGATTGAGGATTCAGGATTGAGGATTCAGGATTGAGGTTTGAGTACTGAGGATTGAGGATTGAGGATTGAGGATTGAGGATTGAGGATTGAAGATTGAGGATTGAAGATTGAGGATTGGGTATTGCTGACTGAACATTGAGGATTGAGGTTTGAGGATTGAGTATTGAGGATTGAGGACTGAAGTTTGAATATTGATGATTGAAGATTGAGGATTGAGGATTGAGGGCTGTGGATTGAGGACGAGGACTGAGGGTTCAGTATTGATGTCTGAGGTCTGAGGATTGAGGATTGAGGATTGAGGATTGAAGATTGAGTATTGAGGTTTGAAGATTGAGGATTTTGGATTGAGGATTGAGGATTGAGTATTGAAGATTGAGGATTGGGGATTGAGGATTGACGATTGAGGATTCAGTATTGAGGATTGAGAATTGAGGATAGAGGATTGAAGGTTGAGTATTGAGGATTAAAGATTGAGGATTGAGGATTGAGGATTGAGGATTGACTATGAGTGCTGAGGGTTGAGGATTGAGGTTTGAGAACTGAGGACTGAGGATTGAGGATTGAGAATTGAGGATTGAGGATTGAGGATTGAAGATTGAGGATTGGGTATTGAGGATCGAAGACTGAGGATTGAGGATTGAAGATTGAGGATTGAGGATTGAGGATTGATGATTGAGTATTGAGGATTGAAGATTGAGGATTGAGGATTGAGGATTGAGGACTGAGGATTGATGATTGAGGATTGATGATTGAGTATTGAGGATTGAAGATTGAGGATTGAGGATTGAAGATTGAGGATTGAGGATTGAGGATCGAGGATTGACGATGAGGGCTGAGGGTTGAGGATTGAGGTTTGAGGACTGAGGACTGAGGATTGAGGATTGAGAATGAGGATTGGGGATTGAGGATTGAAGATTGAGGATTAGGTATTGAGGATTGAAGAATGAGGATTGAGGATTGAGGACTGAGGATTGGGGATTGAAGATTGAGGACTGAGGATTGAGGATTGAGGATTGAGGATTGAGGATTGAGGATTGAAGATTGAGTATTGAGGTTTGAGGATTGAGGATTTTGGATTGAGGATTGAGGATTGAGTATTGAACATTGAGGATTGGGGATTGAAGATTGAGGATTGAGGATTGAGGATTGAGGACTGAGGATTGATGATTGAGGATTGATGGTTGAGTATTGAGGATTGAAGATTGAGGATTGAGGATTGAGGATTGAGGATTGAGTTTTGAGGATTCAGAATTGAGGATTGAGGGTTGAAGATTGTGTATACAGGATTGAAGATTGAGGATTGAGAATTGAAGATTGAGGATTGAGGATTGAGGATGGAGGATTGAGTATTGAAGATTGAGTATTGAGGATTGAATGTAGGGGATTGAGGGTTGAGGATTGAGGATTGAGGATTGAAGATTGAGGACTGGGGACTGAGTATTGAGTGTTGAGTGATGAGAATTGGTGTTTGTGGATAGAGATTTAAAGATTGCAGATTGAGTATTGAGTATTGAAAACTGTGAATTGATGATACTCTATTGAGGATTGAGAATTTACAACTGATTGTTGAGGACTGAGGTCTGAAGATTGAGGATTCAGGATTGAGGATCCAGGATTGAGGTTTGAGGACTGAGGATTGAGGATTGAGGATTGAGGATTGAGGATTGAGGATTGAGGATTGAGGATTGGGGATTGAAGATTGAGGATTGGGTATTGCGTATTGAACATTGAGGATTGAGGATTGAGGATTGAGGATTGAGGATTGGGTATTGAGGATTGAAGACTGAGGATTGTGGATTGAGGATTGAGGATTGAGGATTGAAGATTGAGGATTGAGGATTGAGGATTGAGGATTGAAGATTGAGTATTGAGGATTGAAGATTGAGGGTTGAGGATTGAGGACTGAGGACTGAGGATTGAGGATTGAGAATTGAGGATTGAGGATTGAGGATTGAAGATTGAGGATTGGATATTGAGGATTGAAGAATGAGGATAGAGGATTGAGGACTAAGGATTGAGGATTGAAGATTGAGGATTGAGGATTGAGGATTGAGGATTGAGTATTGAAGATTGAGTATTGAGGATTGAGGATTGAAGATTGAGGACTGGGGACTGAGTATTGAAGGTTGAGTGATGAGAATTGGTGTTTGTGGATAGAGATTTAAAGATTGCAGATTGAGTATTGAGTATTGAAAACTGTGAATTGATGATATTCTATTGAGGATTGAGAATTTACAACTGATTGTTGAGGACTGAGGTCTGAAGATTGAGGATTCAGGATTGAGGATCCAGGATTGAGGTTTGAGGAGTGAGGATTGAGGATTGAGGATTGAAGATTGAGGTTTGAGGGTTGAGGATTGAGGGTTGAGGACTGATGATTGAGGATTGAGGATTGAGCATTGACGATTGAAGATTGAAGACTGTGGATTGAGGATTGAAAATTGACGATTGAGGATTGTGGATTGAGGATTGAGGATTGAACTTTGAGGACTGAGTGTTGAGGGTTGAGTGATGAGAATTGATGTTCGTGGATAGAGGCTTGAAGGTTGCAGATTGTGTATTGAGTATTGAAAACTGTGAATTGAGGATATTCTATTGAGGATTCAGGATTGACAACTGACTGTTGAGGACTCAGGGCTGAAGATTGAGGATTGAGGATTGAGGATTGAGGATTGACGGTGAGGGCTGATGGTTGAGGATTGAGGTTTGAGGACTGAGGACTGAGGATTGAGGATTGAGAATCGAGGATTGAGGATTGAGGATTGAAGATTGAGGATTGGGTATTGAGGATTGAAGAATGAGGATTGAGGATTGAGGATTGAGGATTGAGGATTGAGGATTGAGGATTGAGGATTGAGGACTGAAGATTGAATATTGATGATTGAAGATTGAGTATTGAGGATTGAGGGTTGTGGATTGAGGACGGGGACTGAGGGTTGAGTATTGATGTCTGAGGTCTGAGGATTGAGGATTGAGGATTGAGGATTGAAGATTGAGGATTGAGGATTGAGGATTGAGGATTGAGTGTTGAGGATTGATAATTGAGGATTGAGGGTTGAAGATTGTGTATTCAGGATTGAAGATTGAGGATTGAGGATTGAGGATTGAGGATTGACGATGAGGGCTGAGGGTTGAGGATTGAGGTTTGAGGACTGAGGACTGAGGATTGAGGATTGAGAATTGAGGATTGAGAATTCAGGATTGAAGATTGAGGATTGGGTATTGAGGATTGAAGAATGAGGATTGAGGATTGAGGACTGAGGATTGAGGATTGAAGATTGAGGACTGAGGATTGAGGATTGAGGATTGAGGATTGAGGATTGCGGATTGAAGATTGAGTATTGAGGTTTGAAGATTGAGGATTTTGGATTGAGGAATGAGGATTGAGTATTGAACATTGAGGATTGGGGATTGAGGATTGACGATTGAGGATTCAGTATTGAGGATTGAGAATTGAGGATTGAGGATTGAAGGTTGAGTATTGAGGATTGAAGATTGAGGATTGAGGATTGAGGATTGAGGATTGACTATGAGGGCTGAGGGTTGAGGATTGAGGATTGAGGATTGAGGATTGAGTATTGAAGATTGAGTATTGAGGATTGAATGTAGGGGATCGAGGGTTGAGGACTGAGGATTAAGGATTGAAGATTGAGGACTGGGGACTGAGTATTGAGGGTTGAGTGATGAGAATTGGTGTTTGTGGATAGAGATTTAAAGATTGCAGATTGAGTATTGAGTATTGAAAACTGTGAATTGATGATATTCTATTGAGGATTGAGAATTTACAACTGATTGTTGAGGGCTGAGGGCTGCAAATTGAGGATTCAGGATTGAGGATTCAGAATTGAGGTTTGAGGACTGAGGATTGAGGGTTGAAGGTTGATTATTGAGGATTGAAGACTCAAGATTGAGGATTGAGGAATGAGGATTGAGGATGAGGGCTGAGGGTTGAGGATTGAGGTTTGAGGATTGAGGACTGAGGATTGAGGATTGAGGATTGATGATTGAGTATTGAGGATTGAAGATTGAGGATTGAGGATTGAGGATTGAGGATTGAGGATTGAAGATTGAGGATTGGGGACTGAGTGTTGAGGGTAGAGTGATGAGAATTGATGTTCGTGGATAGAGATTTAAAGATAGCAGATTGAGTATTGAGTATTGAAAGCTGTAAATTGATGATATTCTATTGAGGATTGAGAATTGACAACTGATTTTTGAGCACTGAGGTCTGAAGATTGAGGATTCAGGATTGAGGATTCAGGATTGAGGATTCAGGATTGACGTTTGAGTACTGAGGATTGAGGATTGAGGATTGAGGATTGAGGATTGAGGATTGAGGATTGAGGATTGAAGATTGAGGATTGGGTATTGCTGACTGAACATTGAGGATTGAGGATTGAGGATTGAGTATTGAGGATTGAGGACTGAAGATTGAATATTGATGATTGAAGATTGAGGATTGAGGATTGAGGGCTGTGGATTGAGGACGAGGGCTGAGGGTTCAGTATTGATGTCTGAGGTCTGAGGATTGAGGATTGAGGATTGAGGATTGAAGATTGAGTATTGAGGTTTGAAGATTGAGGATTTTGGATTGAGGATTGAGGATTGAGTATTGAAGATTGAGGATTGGGGATTGAGGATTGACGATTGAGGATTCAGTATTGAGGATTGAGAATTGAGGATTGAGGATTGAAGGTTGAGTATTGAGAATTGAAGATTGAGGATTGAGGATTGAGTATTGAGGATTGACTATGAGGGCTGAGGGTTGAGGATTGAGGTTTGAGGACTGAGGACTGAGGATTGAGGATTGAGAATTGAGGATTGAGGATTGAGGGTTGAAGATTGAGGATTGGGTATTGAGGATCGAAGACTGAGGATTGACGATTGAGGATTGAGGATTGAGGATTGATGATTGAGTATTGAGGATTTTGGATTGAGGATTGAGGATTGAGTATTGAACATTGAGGATTGGGGATTGAGGATTGACGATTGAGGATTCAGTATTGAGGATTGAGAATTGAGGATTGAGGATTGAAGGTTGAGTATTGAGGATTGAAGATTGAGGATTAATGATTGAGTATTGAGGATTGACTATGAGGGCTGAGGGTTGAGGATTGAGGTTTGAGGTCTGAGGACTGAGGATTGAGGATTGAGAATTGAGGATTGAGGATTGAGGATTGAAGATTGAGGATTGGGTATTGATGATCGAAGACTGAGGATTGACGATTGAGGATTGAGGATTGAGGATTGAAGATTGAGGATTGAGGATTGAGGATTGAGGATTGAAGATTGAGTATTGAGGATTGAAGATTGAGTATTGAGGATTGAAGATTGAGGATTGAGGATTGAGGATTGAGGATTGAGGATGATGGCTGAGGGTTGAGGATTGAGGTTTAAGGACTGAGGACTGAGGATTGAGGATTGAGAATTGAGGATTGTGGATCGAGGATTGAAGATTGAGGATTGGGTATTGAGGATTGAAGAATGAGGATTGAGGATTGAGGATTGAGGATTGAGGATTGAGGATTGAAGATTGAGGATTCGGTACTGAGGATTGAAGAATGAGGATTGAGGATTGAGGATTGAGGATTGAGGATTGAAGATTGAGTATTGCGGATTGAAGATTGATGATTGAGGATTGTGGATTGAGGATTGAGGATTGAACATTGAGGACTGAGTGTTGAGGGTTGAGTGATGAGAATTGGTGTTTGTGGATAGAGGTTTGAAGATTGCAGATTGAACATTGAGTATTGAAAACTGTGAATTGAGGATATTCAATTGAGGATTGAGTATTGACAACTGATTGTTGAGGGCTGAGTGCTGAAAATTAAGGATTCAGGATTGAGGATTCTGAATTGAGGTTTAAGGACTGAGGATTGAGGGTTGAAGATTGATTATTGAGGATTGAAGATTGAAGATTGAGGATTGAGGAATGAGGATTGAGGATGAGGGCTGAGGGTTGAGGATTGAGGTTTGAGGATTGAGGACTGAGGATTGAGGGTTGAGGATTTATAATTGAGTATTGAGGATTGAAGATTGAGGATTGAGGATTGAGGATTTAGGATTGAGGATTGAAGATTGAGGATTGGGGACTGAGTGTTGAGGGTTGAGTGATGAGAATTGATGTTTGTGGATAGAGATTTAAAGATAGCAGATTGAGTATTGAGTATTGAAAACTGTGAATTGATGATATTCTATTGAGGATTGAGAATTGACAACTGATTTTTGAGAACTGAGGTCTGAAGATTGAGGATTCAGGATTGAGGATTCAGGATTGAGGTTTGAGTACTGAGGATTGAGGATTGAGGATTGAGGATTGAGGATTGAGGATTGAAGATTGAGGATTGAAGATTGAGGATTGGGTATTGCTGACTGAACATTGAGGATTGAGGTTTGAGGATTGAGTATTGAGGATTGAGGACTGAAGTTTGAATATTGATGATTGAAGATTGAGGATTGAGGATTGAGGGCTGTGGATTGAGGACGAGGACTGAGGGTTCAGTATTGATGTCTGAGGTCTGAGGATTGAGGATTGAGGATTGAGGATTGAAGATTGAGTATTGAGGTTTGAAGATTGAGGATTTTGGATTGAGGATTGAGGATTGAGTATTGAAGATTGAGGATTGGGGATTGAGGATTGACGATTGAGGATTCAGTATTGAGGATTGAGAATTGAGGATAGAGGATTGAAGGTTGAGTATTGAGGATTAAAGATTGAGGATTGAGGATTGAGGATTGAGGATTGACTATGAGTGCTGAGGGTTGAGGATTGAGGTTTGAGAACTGAGGACTGAGGATTGAGGATTGAGAATTGAGGATTGAGGATTGAGGATTGAAGATTGAGGATTGGGTATTGAGGATCGAAGACTGAGGATTGAGGATTGAAGATTGAGGATTGAGGATTGAGGATTGATGATTGAGTATTGAGGATTGAAGATTGAGGATTGAGGATTGAGGATTGAGGACTGAGGATTGATGATTGAGGATTGATGATTGAGTATTGAGGATTGAAGATTGAGGATTGAGGATTGAGGATTAAGGATTGAGTTTTGAGGATTGAGAATTGAGGATTGAGTGTTGAAGATTGAGTATTCAGGATTGAAGATTGAGGATTGAGGATTGAGGATTGAGGATTGACGATGAGGGCTGAGGGTTGAGGATTGAGGTTTGAGGACTGAGGACTGAGGATTGAGGATTGAGGATTGAGGATTGAGGATTGAGGATTGAAGATTGAGGATTGGGGACTGAGTGTTGAGGGTTGAGTGATGAGAATTGATGTTTGTGGATAGAGATTTAAAGATAGCAGATTGAGTATTGAGTATTGAAAGCTGTGAATTGATGATATTCTATTGAGGATTGAGAATTGACAACTGATTTTTGAGCACTGAGGTCTGAAGATTGAGGATTCAGGATTGAGGATTCAGGATTGAGGTTTGAGTACTGAGGATTGAGGATTGAGGATTGAGGATTGAGGATTGAGGATTGAGGATTGAGGATTGAAGATTGAGGATTGGGTATTGCTGACTGAACATTGAGGATTGAGGATTGAGGATTGAGTATTGAGGATTGAGGACTGAAGGTTGAATATTGATGATTGAAGATTGAGGATTGAGGATTGAGGGCTGTGGATTGAGGACGAGGACTGAGGGTTCAGTATTGATGTCTGAGGTCTGAGGATTGAGGATTGAGGATTGAGGATTGAAGATTGAGTATTGAGGATTGAAGATTGAGGATTGAGGATTGAGGATTGAGGATTGACTATGAGGGCTGAGGGTTGAGGATTGAGGTTTGAGGACTGAGGACTGAGGATTGAGGATTGAGAATTGAGGATTGAGGATTGAGGACTGAAGATTGAGGATTGGGTATTGAGGATCGAAGACTGAGGATTGAGGATTGAGGATTGAGGATTGAGGATTGAAGATTGAGGATTCAGGATTGAGGATTGAGGATTGAAGATTGAGTATTGAGGATTGAAGTTTGAGGATTGAGGATTGAGGATTGATGATTGAGTATTGAGGATTGAAGATTGAGGATTGAGGATTGAAGATTCAGGATTGAGGATTGAGGATCGAGGATTGACGATGAGGGCTGAGGGTTGAGGATTGAGGTTTGAGGACTGAGGACTGAGGATTGAGGATTGAGAATGAGGATTGGGGATTGAGGATTGAAGATTGAGGATTGGGTATTGAGGATTGAAGAATGAGGATTGAGGATTGAGGACTGAGGATTGGGGATTGAAGATTGAGGACTGAGGATTGAGGATTGAGGATTGAGGATTGAGGATTGAGGATTGAAGATTGAGTATTGAGGTTTGAGGATTGAGGATTTTGGATTGAGGATTGAGGATTGAGTATTGAACATTGAGGATTGGGGATTGAAGATTGAGGATTGAGGATTGAGGATTGAGGACTGAGGATTGATGATTGAGGATTGATGGTTGAGTATTGAGGATTGAAGATTGAGGATTGAGGATTGAGGATTGAGGATTGAGTTTTGAGGATTCAGAATTGAGGATTGAGGGTTGAAGATTGTGTATACAGGATTGAAGATTGAGGATTGAGAATTGAAGATTGAGGATTGAGGATTGAGGATGGAGGATTGAGTATTGAAGATTGAGTATTGAGGATTGAATGTAGGGGATTGAGGGTTGAGGATTGAGGATTGAGGATTGAAGATTGAGGACTGGGGACTGAGTATTGAGTGTTGAGTGATGAGAATTGGTGTTTGTGGATAGAGATTTAAAGATTGCAGATTGAGTATTGAGTATTGAAAACTGTGAATTGATGATACTCTATTGAGGATTGAGAATTTACAACTGATTGTTGAGGACTGAGGTCTGAAGATTGAGGATTCAGGATTGAGGATCCAGGATTGAGGTTTGAGGACTGAGGATTGAGGATTGAGGATTGAGGATTGAGGATTGAGGATTGAGGATTGAGGATTGGGGATTGAAGATTGAGGATTGGGTATTGCGTATTGAACATTGAGGATTGAGGATTGAGGATTGAGGATTGAGGATTGGGTATTGAGGATTGAAGACTGAGGATTGTGGATTGAGGATTGAGGATTGAGGATTGAAGATTGAGGATTGAGGATTGAGGATTGAGGATTGAAGATTGAGTATTGAGGATTGAAGATTGAGGGTTGAGGATTGAGGACTGAGGACTGAGGATTGAGGATTGAGAATTGAGGATTGAGGATTGAGGATTGAAGATTGAGGATTGGATATTGAGGATTGAAGAATGAGGATAGAGGATTGAGGACTAAGGATTGAGGATTGAAGATTGAGGATTGAGGATTGAGGATTGAGGATTGAGTATTGAAGATTGAGTATTGAGGATTGAGGATTGAAGATTGAGGACTGGGGACTGAGTATTGAAGGTTGAGTGATGAGAATTGGTGTTTGTGGATAGAGATTTAAAGATTGCAGATTGAGTATTGAGTATTGAAAACTGTGAATTGATGATATTCTATTGAGGATTGAGAATTTACAACTGATTGTTGAGGACTGAGGTCTGAAGATTGAGGATTCAGGATTGAGGATCCAGGATTGAGGTTTGAGGAGTGAGGATTGAGGATTGAGGATTGAAGATTGAGGTTTGAGGGTTGAGGATTGAGGGTTGAGGACTGATGATTGAGGATTGAGGATTGAGCATTGACGATTGAAGATTGAAGACTGTGGATTGAGGATTGAAAATTGACGATTGAGGATTGTGGATTGAGGATTGAGGATTGAACTTTGAGGACTGAGTGTTGAGGGTTGAGTGATGAGAATTGATGTTTGTGGATAGAGGCTTGAAGGTTGCAGATTGTGTATTGAGTATTGAAAACTGTGAATTGAGGATATTCTATTGAGGATTCAGGATTGACAACTGACTGTTGAGGACTCAGGGCTGAAGATTGAGGATTGAGGATTGAGGATTGAGGATTGACGGTGAGGGCTGATGGTTGAGGATTGAGGTTTGAGGACTGAGGACTGAGGATTGAGGATTGAGAATCGAGGATTGAGGATTGAGGATTGAAGATTGAGGATTGGGTATTGAGGATTGAAGAATGAGGATTGAGGATTGAGGATTGAGGATTGAGGATTGAGGATTGAGGATTGAGGACTGAAGATTGAATATTGATGATTGAAGATTGAGTATTGAGGATTGAGGGTTGTGGATTGAGGACGGGGACTGAGGGTTGAGTATTGATGTCTGAGGTCTGAGGATTGAGGATTGAGGATTGAGGATTGAAGATTGAGGATTGAGGATTGAGGATTGAGGATTGAGTGTTGAGGATTGAGAATTGAGGATTGAGGGTTGAAGATTGTGTATTCAGGATTGAAGATTGAGGATTGAGGATTGAGGATTGAGGATTGACGATGAGGGCTGAGGGTTGAGGATTGAGGTTTGAGGACTGAGGACTGAGGATTGAGGATTGAGAATTGAGGATTGAGAATTCAGGATTGAAGATTGAGGATTGGGTATTGAGGATTGAAGAATGAGGATTGAGGATTGAGGACTGAGGATTGAGGATTGAAGATTGAGGACTGAGGATTGAGGATTGAGGATTGAGGATTGAGGATTGCGGATTGAAGATTGAGTATTGAGGTTTGAAGATTGAGGATTTTGGATTGAGGAATGAGGATTGAGTATTGAACATTGAGGATTGGGGATTGAGGATTGACGATTGAGGATTCAGTATTGAGGATTGAGAATTGAGGATTGAGGATTGAAGGTTGAGTATTGAGGATTGAAGATTGAGGATTGAGGATTGAGGATTGAGGATTGACTATGAGGGCTGAGGGTTGAGGATTGAGGATTGAGGATTGAGTATTGAAGATTGAGTATTGAGGATTGAATGTAGGGGATCGAGGGTTGAGGACTGAGGATTAAGGATTGAAGATTGAGGACTGGGGACTGAGTATTGAGGGTTGAGTGATGAGAATTGGTGTTTGTGGATAGAGATTTAAAGATTGCAGATTGAGTATTGAGTATTGAAAACTGTGAATTGATGATATTCTATTGAGGATTGAGAATTTACAACTGATTGTTGAGGGCTGAGGGCTGCAAATTGAGGATTCAGGATTGAGGATTCAGAATTGAGGTTTGAGGACTGAGGATTGAGGGTTGAAGATTGATTATTGAGGATTGAAGACTCAAGATTGAGGATTGAGGAATGAGGATTGAGGATGAGGGCTGAGGGTTGAGGATTGAGGTTTGAGGATTGAGGACTGAGGATTGAGGATTGAGGATTGATGATTGAGTATTGAGGATTGAAGATTGAGGATTGAGGATTGAGGATTGAGGATTGAGGATTGAAGATTGAGGATTGGGGACTGAGTGTTGAGGGTAGAGTGATGAGAATTGATGTTCGTGGATAGAGATTTAAAGATAGCAGATTGAGTATTGAGTATTGAAAGCTGTAAATTGATGATATTCTATTGAGGATTGAGAATTGACAACTGATTTTTGAGCACTGAGGTCTGAAGATTGAGGATTCAGGATTGAGGATTCAGGATTGAGGATTCAGGATTGACGTTTGAGTACTGAGGATTGAGGATTGAGGATTGAGGATTGAGGATTGAGGATTGAGGATTGAGGATTGAAGATTGAGGATTGGGTATTGCTGACTGAACATTGAGGATTGAGGATTGAGGATTGAGTATTGAGGATTGAGGACTGAAGATTGAATATTGATGATTGAAGATTGAGGATTGAGGATTGAGGGCTGTGGATTGAGGACGAGGGCTGAGGGTTCAGTATTGATGTCTGAGGTCTGAGGATTGAGGATTGAGGATTGAGGATTGAAGATTGAGTATTGAGGTTTGAAGATTGAGGATTTTGGATTGAGGATTGAGGATTGAGTATTGAAGATTGAGGATTGGGGATTGAGGATTGACGATTGAGGATTCAGTATTGAGGATTGAGAATTGAGGATTGAGGATTGAAGGTTGAGTATTGAGAATTGAAGATTGAGGATTGAGGATTGAGTATTGAGGATTGACTATGAGGGCTGAGGGTTGAGGATTGAGGTTTGAGGACTGAGGACTGAGGATTGAGGATTGAGAATTGAGGATTGAGGATTGAGGGTTGAAGATTGAGGATTGGGTATTGAGGATCGAAGACTGAGGATTGACGATTGAGGATTGAGGATTGAGGATTGATGATTGAGTATTGAGGATTTTGGATTGAGGATTGAGGATTGAGTATTGAACATTGAGGATTGGGGATTGAGGATTGACGATTGAGGATTCAGTATTGAGGATTGAGAATTGAGGATTGAGGATTGAAGGTTGAGTATTGAGGATTGAAGATTGAGGATTAATGATTGAGTATTGAGGATTGACTATGAGGGCTGAGGGTTGAGGATTGAGGTTTGAGGTCTGAGGACTGAGGATTGAGGATTGAGAATTGAGGATTGAGGATTGAGGATTGAAGATTGAGGATTGGGTATTGATGATCGAAGACTGAGGATTGACGATTGAGGATTGAGGATTGAGGATTGAAGATTGAGGATTGAGGATTGAGGATTGAGGATTGAAGATTGAGTATTGAGGATTGAAGATTGAGGATTGAGGATTGAGGATTGATGATTGAGTATTGAGGATTGAAGATTGAGGATTGAGGATTGAGGATTGAGGACTAAGGATTGATGATTGAGGATTGATGATTGAGTATTGAGGGTTGAAGATTGAGGATTGAGGATTGAGGATTGAGGATTGAGTTTTGAGGATTGAGAATTGAGGATTGAGGGTTGAAGATTGTGTATACAGGATTGAAGATTGAGGATTGAGGATTGAAGATTGAGGATTGAGGATTGGGGATTGAGGATTGAGTATTGAAGATTGAGTATTGAGGATTGAATGTAGGGGATTGAGGGTTGAGGATTGAGGATTGAGGATTGAAGATTGAGGACTGGGGACTGAGTATTGAGTGTTGAGTGATGAGAATTGGTGTTTGTGGATAGAGATTTAAAGATTGCAGATTGAGTATTGAGTATTGAAAACTGTGAATTGATGATACTCTATTGAGGATTGAGAATTTACAACTGATTGTTGCGGACTGAGGTCTGAAGATTGAGGATTCAGGATTGAGGATCCAGGATTGAGGTTTGAGGACTGAGGATTGAGGATTGAGGATTGAGGTTTGAGGATTGAGGATTGAGGATTGAGGATTGGGGATTGAAGATTGAGGATTGGGTATTGCGTATTGAACATTGAGGATTGAGGATTGAGGATTGAGGATTGAGGATTGGGTATTGAGGATTGAAGACTGAGGATTGAGGATTGAGGATTGAGGATTGAGGATTGAAGATTGAGGATTGAGGATTGAGGATTGAGGATTGAGTATTGAGGATTGAGAATTGAGGATTGAGGGTTGAAGATTGTGTATTCAGGATTGAAGGTTGAGGATTGAGGATTGAGGATTGAGGATTGACGATGAGGGCTGAGGGTTGAGGATTGAGGTTTGAGGACTGAGGACTGAGGATTGAGGATTGAGAATTGAGGATTGAGGATTGAGGATTGAAGATTGAGGATTGGGTATTGAGGATTGAAGAATGAGGATTGAGGATTGAGGACTGAGGATTGAGGATTGAAGATTGAGGATTGAGGATTGAGGATTGAGGATTGAGGATTGAGTATTGAAGATTGAGTATTGAGGATTGAGGATTGAAGATTGGGGACTGGGGACTGAGTATTGAGGGTTGAGTGATGAGAACTGGTGTTTGTGGATAGAGATTTAAAGATTGCAGATTGAGTATTGAGTATTGAAAACTGTGAATTGATGATATTCTATTGAGGATTGAGAATTTACAACTGATTGTTGAGGACTGAGGTCTGAAGATTGAGGATTCAGGGTTGAGGATCCAGGATTGAAGTTTGAGGACTGAAGATTGAGGATTGAGGATTGAGGATTGAGGATTGAGGATTGAGGATTGAGGATTGGGGAATGAAGATTGAGGATTGGGTATTGCGTATTGAACATTGAGGATTGAGGATTGAGGATTGAGGAGTGAGGATTGGGTATTGAGGATTGAAGACTGAGGATTGAGGATTGAGGATTGAGGATTGAGGATTGAAGATTGAGGATTGTGGATTGAGGATTGAGGATTGAAGATTGAGTATTGAGGATTGAAGGTTGAGGATTGAGGATTGAGGATTGATGATTGAGTATTGAGGATTGAAGATTGAGGATTGAGGATTGAGGATTGAGGACTGAGGATTGGTGATTGAGGATTGATGATTGAGTATTGAGGATTGAAGATTGAGGATTGAGGATTGAGGATTGAGGACGAGGACTGAGGGTTCAGTATTGATGTCTGAGGTCTGAGGATTGAGGATTGATGATTGAGGATTGATGATTGAGTATTGAGTATTGAAGATTGAGTATTGAGGATTGAATTTAGGGGATTGAGGGTTGAGGATTGAGGATTGAGGATTGAAGATTGAGGACTGGGGACTGAGCATTGAGTGTTGAATGATGAGAATTGGTGTTTGTGGATAGAGATATAAAGATTGCAGATTGAGTATTGAGTATTGAAAACTGTGAATTGATGATACTCTATTGAGGATTGAGAATTTACAACTGATTGTTGAGGACTGAGGTCTGAAGATTGAGGATTCAGGATTGAGGATCCAGGATTGGGGTTTGCGGACTGAGGATTGAGGATTGAGGATTGAGGATTGAGGATTGAGGATTGAGGATTGAGGATTGGGGATTGAAGATTGAGGATTGGGTATTGCGTATTGAACATTGAGGATTGCGGATTGAGGATTGAGGATTGAGGATTGGGTATTGAGGATTGAAGACTGAGGATTGAGGATTGAGGATTGAGGATTGAGGATTGAAGATTGAGGATTGAGGATTGAGGATTGAGGATTGAAGATTGAGTATTGAGGATTGAAGATTGAGGATTGAGGATTGAGGATTGAGGATTGAGTATTGAGGATTGGGAATTGAGGATTGAGGGTTGAAGATTGTGTATTCAGGATTGAAGATTGAGGATTGAGGATTGAGGATTGAGGATTGACGATGAGGGCTGAGGGTTGAGGATTGAGGTTTGAGGACTGAGGACTGAGGATTGAGGATTGAGAATTGAGGATTGAGGATTGAGGATTGAAGATTGAGGATTGGGTATTGAGGATTGAAGAAGGAGGATTGAGGATTGAGGACTGAGGATTGAGGATTGAAGATTGAGGATTGAGGATTGAGGATGGAGGATTGAGTATTGAAGATTGAGTATTGAGGATTGAATGTAGGGGATTGAGGGTTGAGGATTGAGGATTGAGGATTGAAGATTGAGGACTGGGGACTGAGTATTGAGTGTTGAGTGATGAGAATTGGTGTTTGTGGATAGAGATTTAAAGATTGCAGATTGAGTATTGAGTATTGAAAACTGTGAATTGATGATACTCTATTGAGGATTGAGAATTTACAACTGATTGTTGAGGACTGAGGTCTGAAGATTGAGGATTCAGGATTGAGGATCCAGGATTGAGGTTTGAGGACTGAGGATTGAGGATTGAGGATTGAGGATTGAGGATTGAGGATTGAGGATTGAGGATTGGGGGTTGAAGATTGAGGATTGGGTATTGCGTATTGAACATTGAGGATTGAGGATTGAGGATGGAGGATTGAGGATTGGGTATTGAGGATTGAAGACTGAGGATTGTGGATTGAGGATTGAGGATTGAGGATTGAAGATTGAGGATTGAGGATTGAGGATTGAGGATTGAAGATTGAGTATTGAGGATTGAAGATTGAGGGTTGAGGATTGAGGACTGAGGACTAAGGATTGAGGATTGAGAATTGAGGATTGAGGATTGAGGATTGAAGATTGAGGATTGGATATTGAGGATTGAAGAATGAGGATAGAGGATTGAGGACTAAGGATTGAGGATTGAAGATTGAGGATTGAGGATTGAGGATTGAGGATTGAGTATTGAAGATTGAGTATTGAGGATTGAGGATTGAAGATTGAGGACTGGGGACTGAGTATTGAAGGTTGAGTGATGAGAATTGGTGTTTGTGGATAGAGATTTAAAGATTGCAGATTGAGTATTGAGTATTGAAAACTGTGAATTGATGATATTCTATTGAGGATTGAGAATTTACAACTGATTGTTGAGGACTGAGGTCTGAAGATTGAGGATTCAGGATTGAGGATCCAGGATTGAGGTTTGAGGAGTGAGGATTGAGGATTGAGGATTGAAGATTGAGGTTTGAGGGTTGAGGATTGAGGGTTGAGGACTGATGATTGAGGATTGAGGATTGAGCATTGACGATTGAAGATTGAAGACTGTGGATTGAGGATTGAAAATTGACGATTGAGGATTGTGGATTGAGGATTGAGGATTGAACATTGAGGACTGAGTGTTGAGGGTTGAGTGATGAGAATTGATGTTTGTGGATAGAGGCTTGAAGGTTGCAGATTGTGTATTGAGTATTGAAAACTGTGAATTGAGGATATTCTATTGAGGATTCAGGATTGACAACTGACTGTTGAGGACTCAGGGCTGAAGATTGAGGATTGAGGATTGAGGATTGAGGATTGACGGTGAGGGCTGATGGTTGAGGATTGAGGTTTGAGGACTGAGGACTGAGGATTGAGGATTGAGAATCGAGGATTGAGGATTGAGGATTGAAGATTGAGGATTGGGTATTGAGGATTGAAGAATGAGGATTGAGGATTGAGGATTGAGGATTGAGGATTGAGGATTGAGGATTGAGGACTGAAGATTGAATATTGATGATTGAAGATTGAGTATTGAGGATTGAGGGTTGTGGATTGAGGACGGGGACTGAGGGTTGAGTATTGATGTCTGAGGTCTGAGGATTGAGGATTGAGGATTGAGGATTGAAGATTGAGGATTGAGGATTGAGGATTGAGGATTGAGTGTTGAGGATTGAGAATTGAGGATTGAGGGTTGAAGATTGTGTATTCAGGATTGAAGATTGAGGATTGAGGATTGAGGATTGAGGATTGACGATGAGGGCTGAGGGTTGAGGATTGAGGTTTGAGGACTGAGGACTGAGGATTGAGGATTGAGAATTGAGGATTGAGAATTCAGGATTGAAGATTGAGGATTGGGTATTGAGGATTGAAGAATGAGGATTGAGGATTGAGGACTGAGGATTGAGGATTGAAGATTGAGGACTGAGGATTGAGGATTGAGGATTGAGGATTGAGGATTGCGGATTGAAGATTGAGTATTGAGGTTTGAAGATTGAGGATTTTGGATTGAGGAATGAGGATTGAGTATTGAACATTGAGGATTGGGGATTGAGGATTGACGATTGAGGATTCAGTATTGAGGATTGAGAATTGAGGATTGAGGATTGAAGGTTGAGTATTGAGGATTGAAGATTGAGGATTGAGGATTGAGGATTGAGGATTGACTATGAGGGCTGAGGGTTGAGGATTGAGGATTGAGGATTGAGTATTGAAGATTGAGTATTGAGGATTGAATGTAGGGGATCGAGGGTTGAGGACTGAGGATTAAGGATTGAAGATTGAGGACTGGGGACTGAGTATTGAGGGTTGAGTGATGAGAATTGGTGTTTGTGGATAGAGATTTAAAGATTGCAGATTGAGTATTGAGTATTGAAAACTGTGAATTGATGATATTCTATTGAGGATTGAGAATTTACAACTGATTGTTGAGGGCTGAGGGCTGCAAATTGAGGATTCAGGATTGAGGATTCAGAATTGAGGTTTGAGGACTGAGGATTGAGGGTTGAAGATTGATTATTGAGGATTGAAGACTCAAGATTGAGGATTGAGGAATGAGGATTGAGGATGAGGGCTGAGGGTTGAGGATTGAGGTTTGAGGATTGAGGCCTGAGGATTGAGGATTGAGGATTGATGATTGAGTATTGAGGATTGAAGATTGAGGATTGAGGATTGAGGATTGAGGATTGAGGATTGAAGATTGAGGATTGGGGACTGAGTGTTGAGGGTAGAGTGATGAGAATTGATGTTCGTGGATAGAGATTTAAAGATAGCAGATTGAGTATTGAGTATTGAAAGCTGTGAATTGATGATATTCTATTGAGGATTGAGAATTGACAACTGATTGTTGAGGACTGAGGTCTGAAGATTGAGGATTCAGGGTTGAGGATCCAGGATTGAAGTTTGAGGACTGAAGATTGAGGATTGAGGATTGAGGTTTGAGGATTGAGGATTGAGGATTGAGGATTGGGGATTGAAGATTGAGGATTGGGTATTGCGTATTGAACATTGAGGATTGAGGATTGAGGATTGAGGATTGAGGATTGGGTATTGAGGATTGAAGACTGAGGATTGAGGATTGAGGATTGGGGATTGAGGATTGAAGATTGAGGATTGAGGATTGAGGATTGAGGATTGAGTATTGAGGATTGAGAATTGAGGATTGAGGGTTGAAGATTGTGTATTCAGGATTGAAGGTTGAGGATTGAGGATTGAGGATTGAGGATTGACGATGAGGGCTGAGGGTTGAGGATTGAGGTTTGAGGACTGAGGACTGAGGATTGAGGATTGAGAATTGAGGATTGAGGATTGAGGATTGAAGATTGAGGATTGGGTACTGAGGATTGAAGAATGAGGATTGAGGATTGAGGACTGAGGATTGAGGATTGAAGATTGAGGATTGAGGATTGAGGATTGAGGATTGAGGATTGAGTATTGAAGATTGAGTATTGAGGATTGAGGATTGAAGATTGGGGACTGGGGACTGAGTATTGAGGGTTGAGTGATGAGAACTGGTGTTTGTGGATAGAGATTTAAAGATTGCAGATTGAGTATTGAGTATTGAAAACTGTGAATTGATGATATTCTATTGAGGATTGAGAATTTACAACTGATTGTTGAGGACTGAGGTCTGAAGATTGAGGATTCAGGGTTGAGGATCCAGGATTGAAGTTTGAGGACTGAAGATTGAGGATTGAGGATTGAGGATTGAGGATTGAGGATTGAGGATTGAGGATTGGGGAATGAAGATTGAGGATTGGGTATTGCGTATTGAACATTGAGGATTGAGGATTGAGGATTGAGGATTGAGGATTGGGTATTGAGGATTGAAGACTGAGGATTGAGGATTGAGGATTGAGGATTGAGGATTGAAGATTGAGGATTGTGGATTGAGGATTGAGGATTGAAGATTGAGTATTGAGGATTGAAGGTTGAGGATTGAGGATTGAGGATTGATGATTGAGTATTGAGGATTGAAGATTGAGGATTGAGGATTGAGGATTGAGGACTGAGGATTGGTGATTGAGGATTGATGATTGAGTATTGAGGATTGAAGATTGAGGATTGAGGATTGAGGATTGAGGACGAGGACTGAGGGTTCAGTATTGATGTCTGAGGTCTGAGGATTGAGGATTGATGATTGAGGATTGATGATTGAGTATTGAGTATTGAAGATTGAGTATTGAGGATTGAATTTAGGGGATTGAGGGTTGAGGATTGAGGATTGAGGATTGAAGATTGAGGACTGGGGACTGAGCATTGAGTGTTGAATGATGAGAATTGGTGTTTGTGGATAGAGATATAAAGATTGCAGATTGAGTATTGAGTATTGAAAACTGTGAATTGATGATACTCTATTGAGGATTGAGAATTTACAACTGATTGTTGAGGACTGAGGTCTGAAGATTGAGGATTCAGGATTGAGGATCCAGGATTGTGGTTTGCGGACTGAGGATTGAGGATTGAGGATTGAGGATTGAGGATTGAGGATTGAGGATTGAGGATTGGGGATTGAAGATTGAGGATTGGGTATTGCGTATTGAACATTGAGGATTGCGGATTGAGGATTGAGGATTGAGGATTGGGTATTGAGGATTGAAGACTGAGGATTGAGGATTGAGGATTGAGGATTGAGGATTGAAGATTGAGGATTGAGGATTGAGGATTGAGGATTGAAGATTGAGTATTGAGGATTGAAGATTGAGGATTGAGGATTGAGGATTGAGGATTGAGTATTGAGGATTGGGAATTGAGGATTGAGGGTTGAAGATTGTGTATTCAGGATTGAAGATTGAGGATTGAGGATTGAGGATTGAGGATTGACGATGAGGGCTGAGGGTTGAGGATTGAGGTTTGAGGACTGAGGACTGAGGATTGAGGATTGAAAATTGAGGATTGAGGATTGAGGATTGAAGATTGAGGATTGGGTATTGAGGATTGAAGAAGGAGGATTGAGGATTGAGGACTGAGGATTGAGGATTGAAGATTGAGGATTGAGGATTGAGGATAGAGGATTGAGGATTGAGTATTGAAGATTGAGTATTGAGGATTGAGGATTGAAGATTGGGGACTGGGGACTGAGTATTGAGGGTTGAGTGATGAGAATTGGTGTTTGTGGATAGAGATTTAAAGATTGCAGATTGAGTATTGAGTATTGAAAACTGTGAAATGATGATATTCGATTGAGGATTGTGAATTTACAACTGATTGTCGAGGACTGAGGTCTGAAGGATGAGGATTCAGGATTGAGGATCCAGGATTGAGGTTTGAGGAGTGAGGATTGAGGATTGAGGATTGAAGATTGAGGTTTGAGGGTTGAGGATTGAGGGTTGAGGACTGTGGGATTGAGGATTGAGGATCGAGCATTGACGATTAAAGATTGAAGACTGTGGATTGAGGATTGAAAATTGACGATTGAGGATTGTGGATTGAGGATTGAGGATTGAACATTGAGGACTGAGTGTTGAGGGTTGAGTGATGAGAATTGATGTTTGTGGATAGAGGCTTGAAGGTTGCAGATTGTGTATTGAGTATTGAAAACTGTGAATTGATGATATTCTATTGAGGATTGAGAATTTACAACTGATTGTTGAGGGCTGAGGGCTGAAAATTGAGGATTGAGGATTGAGGATTGAGGATTGAGTATTGAAGGTTGAGTATTGAGGATTGAATGTAGGGGATTGAGGGTTGAGGATTGAGGATTGAGGATTGAAGATTGAGGACTGGGGACTGAGTATTGAGGGTTGAGTGATGAGAATTGGTGTTTGTGGATAGAGATTTAAAGATTGCAGATTGAGTATTGAGTATTGAAAACTGTGAATTGATGATATTCTATTGAGGATTGAGAATTTACAACTGATTGTTGAGGGCTGAGGGCTGAAAATTGAGGATTCAGGATTGAGGATTCAGAATTGAGGTTTGAGGACTGAGGATTGAGGGTTGAAGATTGATTATTGAGGATTGAAGATTGAAGATTGAGGATTGAGGAATGAGGATTGAGGATGAGGGCTGAGGGTTGAGGATTGAGGTTTGAGGATTGAGGACTGAGGATCGAGGATTGAGGATTGATGATTGAGTATTGAGGATTGAAGATTGAGGATTGAGGATTGAGGATTGAGGATTGAGGATTGAGGATTGAAGATTGAGGATTGGGGACTGAGTGTTGAGGGTTGAGTGATGAGAATTGATGTTTGTGGATAGAGATTTAAAGATAGCAGATTGAGTATTGAGTATTGAAAGCTGTGAATTGATGATATTCTATTGAGGATTGAGAATTGACAACTGATTTTTGAGCACTGAGGTCTGAAGATTGAGGATTCAGGATTGAGGATTCAGGATTGAGGCTTGAGTACTGAGGATTGAGGATTGAGGATTGAGGATTGAGGATTGAGGATTGAGGATTGAAGATTGAGGATTGTTTATTGCTGACTGAACATTGAGGATTGAGGATTGAGGATTGAGTATTGAGGATTGAGGACTGAAGGTTGAATATTGATGATTGAAGATTGAGGATTGAGGATTGAGGGCTGTGGATTGAGGACGAGGACTGAGGGTTCAGTATTGATGTCTGAGGTCTGAGGATTGAGGATTGAGGGTTGATAATTGAAGATTGAGTATTGAGGTTTGAAGATTGAGGATTTTGTATTGAGGATTGAGGATTGAGTATTGAAGATTGAGGATTGGGGATTGAGGATTGAAGATTGAGTATTGAGGATTGAAGATTGAGGATTGAAGATTGAGGATTGACGATTGAGGATTGATGATTGAGTATTGAGCATTGAAGATTGAGGATTGAGGATTGAGGATTGAGGACTGAGGATTGATGATTGATGATTGATGATTGAGTATTGAGGATTGAAGATTGAGGATTGAGGATTGAGGATTAAGGATTGAGTGTTGAGGATTGAGAATTGAGGATTGAGGGTTGAAGATTGTGTATTCAGGATTGAAGATTGAGGATTGAGGATTGAGGATTGAGGATTGACGATGAGGGCTGAGGGTTGAGGATTGAGGTTTGAGGACTGAGGACTGAGGATTGAGGATTGAGAATTGAGGATTGAGGATTGAGGATTGAAGATTGAGGATTGGGTATTGAGGATTGAAGAATGAGGATTGAGGATTGAGGACTGAGGATAGGGGATCGAAGATTGAGGACTGAGGATTGAGGATTGAGGATTGAGGATTGAGGATTGAGGAATGAGGATTGAAGATTCAGTATTGAGGTTTGAAGATTGAGGATTTTGGATTGAGGATTGAGGATTGAGTATTGAACATTGAGGATTGGGGATTGAGGTTTGACGATTGAGGATTCAGTATTGAGGATTGAGAATTGAGGATTGAGGATTGAAGGTTGAGTATTGAGGATTGAAGATTGAGGATTGAGGATTGAGTATTGAGGATTGACTATGAGGGCTGAGGGTTGAGGATTGAGGTTTGAGGACTGAGGGCTGAGGGTTGAGGATTGAGGTTTGAGGACTGAGGACTGAGGATTGAGGATTGAGAATTGAGGATTGAGGATTGAGGATTGAAGATTGAGGATTGGGTATTGAGGATCGAAGACTGAGGATTGACGATTGAGGATTGAGGATTGAGGATTGAAGATTGTGGATTGAAGATTGAGGATTGAGGATTGAAGATTGAGTATTGAGGATTGAAGATTGAGGATTGAGGATTGAGGTTTGATGATTGAGTATTGAGGATTGAAGATTGAGGATTGAGGATTGAGGATTGAGGACTGAGGATTGATGATTGAGGATTGATGATTGAGTATTGAGTATTGAAGATTGAGTATTGAGGATTGAATTTAGGGGATTGAGGGTTGAGGATTGAGGATTGAGGATTGAAGATTGAGGACTGGGGACTGAGTATTGAGTGTTGAATGATGAGAATTGGTGTTTGTGGATAGAGATTTAAAGATTGCAGATTGAGTATTGAGTATTGAAAACTGTGAATTGATGATACTCTATTGAGGATTGAGAATTTACAACTGATTGTTGAGGACTGAGGTCTGAAGATTGAGGATTCAGGATTGAGGATCCAGGATTGGGGTTTGAGGACTGAGGATTGAGGATTGAGGATTCAGGATTGAGGATTGAGGATTGAGGATTGAGGATTGGGGATTGAAGATTGAGGATTGGGTATTGCGTATTGAACATTAAGGATTGCGGATTGAGGATTGAAGACTGAGGATTGAGGATTGAGGATTGAGGATTGAGGATTGAAGATTGAGGATTGAGGATTGAGGATTGAGGATTGAAGATTGAGTATTGAGGATTGAAGATTGAGGATTGAGGATTGTGGATTGAGGATTGAGTATTGAGGATTGAGAATTGAGGATTGAGGGTTGAAGATTGTGTATTCAGGATTGAAGATTGAGGATTGAGGATTGAGGATTGAGGATTGACGATGAGGGCTGAGGGTTGAGGATTGAGGTTTGAGGACTGAGGACTGAGGATTGAAGTTTGAGAATGGAGGATTGAGGATTGAGGATTGAAGATTAAGGATTGGGTATTGAGGATTGAAGAATGAGGATTGAGGATTGAGGACTGAGGATTGAGGATTGAAGATTGAGGATTGAGGATTGAGGATTGAGGATTGAGGATTGTGTATTGAAGATTGAGTATTGAGGATTGAGGATTGTGTATTGAAGATTGAGTATTGAGGATTGAGGATTGAAGATTGGGGACTGGGAACTGAGTATTGAGGGTTGAGTGATGAGAATTGGTGTTTGTGGATAGAGATTTAAAGATTGCAGATTGAGTATTGAGTATTGAAAACTGTGAATTGATGATATTCTATTGAGGATTGAGAATTTACAACTGATTGTTCAGGACTGAGGTCTGAAGGATGAGGATTCAGGATTGAGGATCCAGGATTGAGGTTTGAGGACTGAAGATTGAGGATTGAGGATTGAGGATTGAGGATTGAGGATTGTGGATTGAGGGTTGGGGATTGAAGATTGATGATTGGGTATTGCGTATTGAACATTGAGGATTGAGGGTTGAGGATTGAGGATTGAGGATTGGGTATTGAGGATTGAAGACTGAGGATTGAGGATTGAGGATTGAGGATTGAGGATTGAAGATTGAGGATTGTGGATTGAGGATTGAGGATTGAAGATTGAGTATTGAGGATTGAAGGTTGAGGATTGAGGATTGAGGAATGATGATTGAGTATTGAGGATTGAAGATTGAGGATTGAGGATTGAGGATTGAGGACTGAGGATTGGTGATTGAGGATTGATGATTGAGTATTGAGGACTGAAGATTGAGGATTGAGGATTGAGGATTGAGGATTGAGTATTGAGGATTGAGAATTGAGGATTGAGGATTGAGGGTTGAAGATTGTGTATTCAGGATTGAAGATTGAGGATTGAGGATTGAGGATTGTGGATTGACGATGAGGGCTGAGGGTTGAGGATTGAGGTTTGAGGACTGAGGACTGAGGATTGAGGATTCAGAATTGAGGATTGAGGATTGAGGATTGAAGACTGAGGATTGAGGATTGAGGATTGAGGATTGAGGATTGAAGATTGAGGATTGTGGATTGAGGATTGAGGATTGAAGATTGAGTATTGAGGATTGAAGGTTGAGGATTGAGGATTGAGGATTGATGATTGAGTATTGAGGATTGAAGATTGAGGATTGAGGATTGAGGATTGAGGACTGAGGATTGGTGATTGAGGATTGATGATTGAGTATTGAGGATTGAGGATTGAGTATTGAGGATTGAGAATTGAGGATTGAGGATTGAGGGTTGAAGATTGAGGATTGGGTATTGAGGATTGAAGAATGAGGATTGAGGATTGAGGACTGAGGATCGAAGATTGAAGATTGAGGATTGAGGATTGAGGATTGAGGATTGAGTATTGAAGATTGAGTATTGAGGATTGAATATAGGGGATTGAGGGTTGAGGATTGAGGGTTGAGGATTGAAGATTGAGGACTGGGGACTGAGTATTGAGGGTTGAGTGATGAGAATTGGTGTTTGTGAATAGAGATTTAAAGATTGCAGATTGAGTATTGAGTATTGAAAACTGTGAATTGATGATATTCTATTGAGGATTGAGAATTTACAACTGATTATTGAGGGCTGAGGGCTGAAAATTGAGGATTCAGGATTGAGGATTCAGGATTCAGGTTTGAGTACTGAGGATTGAGGATTGAGGATTGAGGATTGAGGATTGAGGATTGAGGATTGAGGATTGAAGATTGAGGATTGGGTATTGCTGACTGAACATTGAGGATTGAGGATTGAGGATTGAGTATTGAGGATTGAGGACTGAAGATTGAATATTGATGATTGAAGATTGAGGATTGAGGATTGAGGGCTGTGGATTGAGGACGAGGACTGAGGGTTCAGTATTGATGTCTGAGGTCTGAGGATTGAGGATTGAGGATTGAGGATTGAAGATTCAGTATTGAGGTTTGAAGATTGAGGATTTTGGATTGAGGATTGAGGATTGAGTATTGAAGATTGAGGATTGGGGTTTGAGGGTTGACGATTGAGGATTCAGTATTGAGGATTGAGAATTGAGGATAGATGATTGAAGGTTGAGTATTGAGGATTGAAGATTGAGGATTGAGGATTGAGGATTGAGGATTCACTATGAGGGCTGAGGGTTGAGGATTGAGGTTTGAGGACTGAGGACTGAGGATTGAGGATTGAGAATCGAGGATTGAGGATTGAGGATTGAAGATTGAGGATTGGGTATTGAGGATTGAAGAATGAGGATTGAGGATTGAGGACTGAGGATTGAGGATTGAAGATTGAGGATTGAGGATTGAGGATTGAGGATTGAAGATTGAGTATTGAGGGTTGAAGGTAGGGGATTGAGGATTGAGGATTGAGGATTGAGGATTGAAGATTGAGGACTGGGGACAGAGTATTGAGGGTTGACTGATGAGAATTGGTGTTTGTGGATAGAGATTTAAAGATTGCAGATTGAGTATTGAGTATTGAAAACTGTGAATTGATGATATTCTATTGAGGATTGAGAATTTACAACTGATTGTTGAGGACTGAGGTCTGAAGATTGAGGATTCAGGATTGAGGATCCAGGATTGAGGTTTGAGGACTGAGGGTTGAGGATTGAGGATTGAGGATTGAGGATTGAGGATTGGCGATTGAAGATTGAGGATTGGGTATTGTGTATTGAACATTGAGGATTGAGGATTGAGGATTGAGGATTGAGGATTGAGGACTGAAGATAGAATATTGATGATTGAAGATTGAGTATTGAGGATTGAGGGTTGTGGATCGAGGACGGGGACTGAGGGTTGAGTATTGATGTCTGAGGTCTGAGGATTGAGGATTGAGGATAGAGAATTGACGATTGAGGATTGAGGACTGAAGATTGAGGATTGGGTATTGAGGATTGAAGAAAGAGGATTGAGGATTGAGGATTGAGGATTGAGGATTGAGGATTGAAGATCGAGTATTGAGGATTGAAGATTGAGGATTGAGGACTGAGGATTGAGGATTGAGGATTTAGGATTGAGGATTGAGGATTGAGGATTGAGGATTGAAGATTGAGTATTGAGGATTGAAGATTGAGGGTTGAGGATGGAGGATTGAGGATTGAGGATTGAAGATTGAGGATTGAGGATTGAGGATTGGAGATTGAGGATTGGGGATTGAGGATTAAAGATTGAATATTGAGTATTGAAGATTGAGGATTGATGATTGAGGATTGAGGATTGAGTATTGAGGATTGAGGATTGAGTATTGAAGATTGAGGATTGATGATTGTGGATTGAGGATTGAGGATTGAGGATTGAGGATTGAGGATTGTGGATTGACGATGAGGGCTGAGGTTTGAGGATTGAGGTTTGAGGACTGAGGACTGAGGATTGAGGATTGAGAATTGAGGATTGAGGATTGCGGATTGAGGATTGAGGATTGAGGATTGAAGATTGAGGATTGTGGATTGACGATTGAGGATTGAGGATTGAGTATTGAGGATTGAAGATTGAGGATTGAGGATTGAGGATTGATGATTGAGTATTGAGGATTGAAGATTGAAGATTGAGGATTGAGGATTGAGGACTGAGGATTGGTGATTGAGGATTGATGATTGAGTATTGAGGATTGAAGATTGAGCATTGAGGATTGAGGATTGAGGATTGAGTATTGAGGATTGAGATTTGAGGATTGAGGATTGAGGGTTGAAGATTGTGTATTCAGGATTGAAGATTGAGGATTGAGGATTGAGGATTGTGGATTGACGATGAGGGCTGAGGGTTGAGGATTGAGGTTTGAGGACTGAGGACTGAGGATTGAGGATTGAGGATTGAGAATTGACGATTGAGGATTGAGGATTGAAGATTCAGGATTGGGTATTGAGGATTGAATAATGAGGATTGAGGATTGAGGACCGAGGATTGAGGATTGAAGATTGATTATTGAGGATTGAAAATTGAAGATTGTGGATTGAGGAATGAGGATTGAGGATGAGGGCTGAGGGTTGAGGATTGAGGTTTGAGGATTGAGGACTGAGGATTGAGGATTGAGGATTTATGATTGAGTATTGAGGATTGAAGATTGAGGATTGAGGATTGAGGATTGAGGATTGAGGATTGAAGATTGAGGATTGGGGATGAGTGTTGAGTGTTGAGAGATGAGAATTGATGTTTGTGGATAGAGATTTAAAGTTAGCAGATTGAGTATTGAGTATTGAAAACTGTGAATTGATGATATTCTATTGAGGATTGAGAATTTACAACTGATTGTTGAGGACTGAGGTCTGAAGGATGAGGATTCAGGATTGAGGATCCAGGATTGAGGTTTGAGGACTGAAGATTGAGGATTGAGGATTGAGGATTGAGGATTGAGGATTGTGGATTGAGGATTGGGGATTGAAGATTGAGGATTGGGTATTGCGTATTGAACATTGAGGATTGAGTGTTGAGGATTGAGGATTGAGGATTGGGTATTGAGGATTGAAGACTGAGGATTGAGGATTGAGGATTGAGGATTGAGGATTGAAGATTGAGGATTGTGGATTGAGGATTGAGGATTGAAGATTGAGTATTGAGGATTGAAGGTTGAGGATTGAGGATTGAGGATTGATGATTGAGTATTGAGAATTGAAGATTGAGGATTGAGGATTGAGGATTGAGGACTGAGGATTGGTGATTGAGGATTAATGATTGAGTATTGAGGACTGAAGATTGAGGATTGAGGATTGAGGATTGGGGATTGAGTATTGAGGATTGAGAATTGAGGATTGAGGATTGAGAGTTGAAGATTGTGTATTCAGGATTGAAGATTGAGGATTGAGGATTGAGGATTGTGGATTGACGATGAGGGCTGAGGGTTGAGGATTGAGGTTTGAGGACTGAGGACTGAGGATTGAGGATTCAGAATTGAGGATTGAGGATTGAGGATTGAAGACTGAGGATTGAGGATTGAGGATTGAGGATTGAGGATTGAATATTGAGGGTTGTGGATTGAGGATTGAGGATTGAAGATTGAGTATTGAGGATTGAAGGTTGAGGATTGAGGATTGAGGATTGATGATTGAGTATTGAGGATTGAAGATTGAGGATTGAGGATTGAGGATTGAAGACTGAGGATTGGTGATTGAGGATTGATGATTGAGTATTGAGGATTGAGGATTGAGTATTGAGGATTGAGAATTGAGGATTGAGGATTGAGGGTTGAAGATTGTGTATTCAGGATTGAAGATTGAGGATTGAGGATTGAGGATTGTGGATTGACGATGAGGGCTGAGGGTTGAGGATTGAGGTTTGAGGACTGAGGACTGAGGATTGAGGATTCAGAATTGAGGATTGAGGATTGAGGATTGAAGATTGAGGATTGGGTATTGAGGATTGAAGAATGAGGATTGAGGATTGAGGACTGAGGATTGAGGATTGAAGATTGAGGGTTGAGGATTGAGGATTGAGGATTGAAGATTGAGTATTGAGGATTGAAGGTAGGGGTTTGAGGTTTGAGGAGTGAGGATTGAGGATTGAGGATTGAAGATTGAGGTTTGAGGGTTGAGGATTGAGGGTTGAGGACTGAGGATTGAGGACTGAGGATTGAGCATTGACGATTGAAGATTGAAGACTGTGGATTGAGGATTGAAAATTGACGATTGAGGATTGTGGATTGAGGATTGAGGATTGAACATTGAGGACTGAGTGTTGAGGGTTGACTGATGAGAATTGATGTTTGTGGATAGAGGCTTGAAGGTTGCAGATTGTGTATTGAGTATTGAAAAGTGTGAATTGACGATATTCTATTGAGGATACAGGATTGACAACTGATTGTTGAGGACTCAGGGCTGAAGATTGAGGATTGAGGATTGAGGATTGAGGATTGACTGTAAGGGCTGAGGGTTGAGGATTGAGGTTTGAGGACTGAGGACTGAGGATTGAGGATTGAGAATCGAGGATTGAGGATTGAGGATTGAAGATTGAGGATCGAGTATTGAGGATTGAAGATTGAGGATTGAGGACTGAGGATTGAGGATTGAGGATTTAGGATTGAGGATTGAGGATTGAGGATTGAGGATTGAAGATTGAGTATTGAGGATTGAAGATTGAGGATTGAGGATGGAGGATTGAGGATTGAGGATTGAGGATTGAGGATTGAGGATTGAGGATTGAGGATTGGAGATTGAGGATTGGGGATTGAGGATTAAACATTGAGTATTGAGTATTGAAGATTGAGGTTTGATGATTGAGGATTGAGGATTGAGTATGGAGGATTGAGGATTGAGGATTGAGGATTGAAGATTGAGTATTGAGGATTGAAGATTGAGGATTGAGGATGGAGGATTGAGGATTGAGGATTGAGGATTGAGGATTGAGGATTGAGGATTGAGGATTGGAGATTGAGGATTGGGGATTGAGGATTAAACATTGAGTATTGAGTATTGAAGATTGAGGATTGATGATTGAGGATTGAGGATTGAGTATTGAGGATTGAGGATTGAGGATTGAAGATTGAGGATTGAGGATTGAGGATTGAAGATAGACGATTTGGTATTGAGGATTGAGGATTGAGGGCTCTGGATTGAGGACGAGGACTGAGGGTTCAGTATTGATGTCTGAGGTCTGAGGATTGAGGATTGAGGATTGTGGATTGAAGATTGAGGATTGAGGATTGAGGATTAAGGATTGAGTATTGAGGATTGAGAATTGAGGATTGAGGGTTGAAGATTGTGTATTCAGGATTGAAGATTGAGGATTGAGGATTGAGGATTGAGGATTGACGATGAGGGCTGAGGGTTGAGGATTGAGGATTGAGGACTGAGGACTGAGGATTGAGGATTGAGAATTGAGGATTGAGAATTGAGGATTGAAGATTGAGGATTGGGTATTGAGGATTGAAGAATGAGGATTGAGGATTGAGGACTGAGGATTGAGGATTGAAGATTGAGGACTGAGGATTGAGGATTGAGGATTGAGGATTTTGGATTGAGGATTGAGGATTGAGTATTGAAGATTGAGGATTGGCGATTGAGGGTTGACGATTGAGGATTCAGTATTGAGGATTGAGAATTGAGGATAGAGGATTGAAGGTTGAGTATTGAGGATTGAAGATTGAGGATTGAGAATCGAGGATTGAGGATTGAGGATTGAAGATTGAGGATTGGGTATTGAAGATTGAATAATGAGGATTGAGGGTTGAGGACTGAGGATTGAGGATTGAAGATTGAGGATTGAGGATTGAGGATTGAGGATTGAAGATTGTGTATTGAGGATTGAAGGTAGGGGATTGAGGATTGAGGATTGAGGATTGAGGATTGAAGATTGAGGACTGGGGAAAGAGTATTTAGGGTTGAGTGATGAGAATTGGTGTTTGTGGATAGAGATTTAAAGATTGCAGATTGAGTATTGAGTATTGAAAACTGTGAATTGATGATATTCTATTGAGGATTGAGAATTTACAACTGATTGTTGAGGACTGAGGTCTGAAGATTGAGGATTCAGGATTGAGGATCCAGGATTGAGGTTTGAGGACTGAGGGTTGAGGATTGAGGATTGAGGATTGAGGATTGAGGATTGAGGATTGAGGATTGAGGATTGGCGATTCAAGATTGAGGATTGGGTATTGCGTATTGAACATTGAGGATTGAGGATTGAGGATTGAGGATTGAGGATTGAGGACTGAAGATAGAATATTGATGATTGAAGATTGAGTATTGAGGATTGAGGTTTGTGGATTGAGGACGGGGACTGAGGGTTGAGTATTGATGTCTGAGGTCTGAGGATTGAGGATTGAGGATTGAGAATTGACGATTGAGGATTGAGGATTGAAGATTGAGGATTGGGTATTGAGGATTGAAGAAAGAGGATTGAGGATTGAGGATTGAGGATTGAGGATTGAGGATTGAAGATCGAGTATTGAGGATTGAAGATTGAGGATTGAGGACTGAGGATTGAGGATTGAGGATTTAGGATTGAGGATTGAGGATTGAGGATTGAGGATTGAAGATTGAGTATTGAGGATTGAAGATTGAGGATTGAGGATGGAGGATTGAGGATTGAGGATTGAAGATTGAGGATTGAGGGGTGAGGATTGGAGATTGAGGATTGGGGATTGAGGATTAAAGATTGAGTATTGAGTATTGAAGATTGAGGATTGATGAATGAGGATTGAGGATTGAGTATTGAGGATTGAGGATTGAGTATTGAAGATTGAGGATTGATGATTGTGGATTGAGGATTGAGGATTGAGGATTGAGGATTGAGGATTGTGGATTGACGATGAGGGCTGAGGGTTGAGGATTGAGGTTTGAGGACTGAGGACTGAGGATTGAGGATTGAGAATTGAGGATTGAGGATTGAGGATTGAGGATTGAGGATTGAGGATTGAAGATTGAGGATTGAGGATTGAGGATTGAGGATTGAGGATTGAAGATTGAGGATTGAGGATTCAGGATTGAGGATTGAAGATTGAGTATTGAGGATTGAAGATTGAGGATTGAGGATTGAGGATTGAGGATTGAGTATTGAGGATTGAGAATTGAGGATTGAGGGTTGAAGATTGTGTATTCAGGATTGAAGATTGAGGATTGAGGATTGAGGATTGAGGATTGACGATGAGGGCTGAGGGTTGAGGATTGAGGTTTGAGGACTGAGGACTGAGGATTGAGGATTGAGAATTGAGGATTGAGGATTGAGGATTGAAGATTGAGGATTGGGTATTGAGGATTGAAGAATGAGGATTGAGGATTGAGGACTGAGGATTGAGGATTGAGGATTGAGGATTGAAGATTGAGTATTGAGGATTGAAGGTAGGGGATTGAGGATTGAGGATTGAGAATTGAGGATTGAGGATTGAGGATTGAAGGTTGAGTACTGAGGATTGATGATTGAGGATTGAGGGTTGAAGATTGTGTATTCAGGATTGAAGATTGAGGATTGAGGATTGAGGACTGAGTATTGAGGATTGAACATTGAGGATTGAGGATTGAGGATTGAGGATTGAGTATGGAAGATTGAGTATTGAGGATTGAATGTAGGGGATTGAGGGTTGAGGATTGAGGATTGAGGATTGAAGATTGAGGACTGGGGACTGAGTATTGAGGGTTGAGTGATGAGAATTGGTGTTTGTGAATAGAGATTTAAAGATTGCAGATTGAGTATTGAGTATTGAAAACTGTGAATTGATGATATTCTATTGAGGATTGAGAATTTACAACTGATTGTTGAGGGCTGAGGGCTGAAAATTGAGGATTCAGGATTGAGGATTCAGAATTGAGGTTTGAGGACTGAGGATTGAGGGTTGAAGATTGATTATTGAGGATTGAAGATTGAAGATTGAGGATTGAGGAATGAAGATTGAGGATGAGGGCTGAGGGTTGAGGATTGAGGTTTGAGGATTGAGGACTGAGGATTGAGGATTGAGGATAGATGATTGAGTATTGAGGATTGAAGATTGAGGATTGAGGATTGAGGATTGAGGATTGAGGATTGAAGATTGAGGATTGGGGACTGAGTGTTGAGGGTTGAGTGATGAGAATTGATGTTTGTGGATAGAGATTTAAAGATAGCGGATTGAGTATTGAGTATTGAAAACTGTGAATTGATGATATTCTATTGAGGATTGAGAATTGACAACTGATTTTTGAGAACTGAGGTCTGAAGATTGAGGATTCAGGATTCAGGTTTGAGTACTGAGGATTGAGGATTGAGGATTGAGGATTGAGGATTGAGGATTGAGGATTGAGGATTGAAGATTGAGGATTGGGTATTGCTGACTGAACATTGAGGATTGAGGATTGAGGATTGAGTATTGAGGATTGAGGACTGAAGATTGAATATTGATGATTGAAGATTGAGGATTGAGGATTGAGGGCTGTGGATTGAGGACGAGGACTGAGGGTTCAGTATTGATGTCTGAGGTCTGAGGATTGAGGATTGAGGATTGAAGATTGCGGATTGAGGATTGAGGATTGAGGATTGAAGATTGAGTATTGAGGATTGAAGGTTGAGGATTGAGGATTGAGGATTGATGACTGAGTATTGAGGATTGAAGATTGAGTATTGAGGATTGAGGATTGAGGACTGACGATTGATGATTGAGGATTGATGACTGAGTACTGAGGATTGAAGATTGAGGATTGAGGATTGAGGATTGAGGATTGAGTTTTGAGGATTGAGAATTGAGGATTGAGGGTTGAAGATTGTGTATACAGGATTGAAGATTGAGGACTGAGGATTGAGGATTGAGGATTGACGATGAGGTCTGAGGGTTGAGGATTGAGGATTGAGGAATGGGGATTGAAGATTGAGGATTGGGTATTGCGTATTGAACATTGAGGATTGAGGATTGAGGATTGAGGATTGAGGATTGAGGATTGAATGTAGGGGATTGAGGGTTGAGGATTGAGGATCGAGGATTGAAGATTGAGGACTGGGGACTGAGTATTGAGTGTTGAGTGATGAGGATTGGTGATTGTGGATAGAGATATAAAGATTGCAGATTGAGTATTGAGTATTGAAAACTGTGAATTGATGATATTCTATTGAGGATTGAGAATTTACAACTGATTGTTGAGGACTGAGGTCTGAAGATTGAGGATTCAGGATTGAGGTTTGAGGACTGAGGATTGAGGATTGAGGATTGAGGATTGAGGATTGAGGATTGAGGATTGAGGATTCGGGATTGAAGATTGAGGATTGGGTATTGCGTATTGAACATTGAGGATTGAGGATTGAGGATTGAGGATTGAGGATTGGGTATTGAGGATTGAAGACTGAGGATTGAGGATTGAGGATTGAGGATTGAGGATTGAAGATTGAGTATTGAGGATTGAAGATTGAGGATTGAGGATTGAGGATTGATGATTGAGTATTGAGGATTGAAGACCGAGGATTGAGGATTGAGGATTGAGGACTGAGGATTGGTGATTGAGGATTGATGATTGAGTATTGAGGATTGAAGATTGAGGATTGAGGATTGAGGATTGAGGATTGAGTATTGAGGATTGAGAATTGAGGATTGAGGTTTGAAGATTGTTTATTCAGGATTGAAGATTGAGGATTGAGGATTGAGGATTGTGGATTGACGATGAGGGCTGAGGGTTGAGGATTGAGGTTTGAGGACTGAGGACTGAGGATTGAGGATTGAGAATTGAGGATTGAGGATTGAGGATTGAGGATTGAGGATTGAAGATTGAGGATTGTGGATTGAGGATTGAGGATTGAAGATTGAGTATTGAGGATTGAAGATTGAGGATTGAGGATTGAAGATTGATGATTGAGTCTTGAGGATTGAAGATTGAGGATTGAGGATTGAGGATTGAGGACTGAGGATTGGTGATTGAGGATTGATGATTGAGTATTGAGGATTGAAGATAGAGGATTGAGGATTGAGGATTGAGGATTGAGTATTGAGGATTGAGAATTGAGGATTGAGGATTGAGAGTTGAAGATTGTGTATTCAGGATTGAAGACTGAGGATTGAGGATTGAGGATTGTGGATTGACGATGAGGGCTGAGGATTGAGTGTTGCGGATTGAGGACGAGGACTGAGGGTTGAGTATTGATGTTTGAGGTCTGGGGATTGAGGATTGAGGATTGAGAATTGAGGATTGAAGATTGAGGATTGAAGATTGAGGATTGGGTATTGAGGATTGAAGGATGAGGATTGAGGATTGAGGATTGAGGATTGAGGATTGAAGATTGAGTATTGAGGATTGAAGATTGAGAATTGAGGATTGAGGGTTGAGGATTGACGCTTGAGGAATGAGGATTGAGGTTTGAGGACTGAGGACTGAGGATTGATGATTGAGAATTGAGGATTGAGGATTGAGGATTGAAGATTGAGGATTGGGTATAGAGTACTGAAGAATGAGGATTGAGGATTGAGGATCGAGGATTGAGTATCGAAGATTGAGGTTTGAGGATTGAGGATTGAGGATTGAGTATTGAAGATTGAGGACTGGGGACTCAGAGTTGAGGGTTGAGTGATGAGAATTGGTGTTTGTGGATAGAGGTTTGAAGATTGCAGATTGAGCATTGAGTATTGAAAACTGTGAATTTAGGATATCCTATTGAGGATTGAGGATTGACAACTGATTGTTGAGGGCTGAGAGCTGAAGATTGAGGATTCAGGATTGAGGATTCAGAATTGAGGTTTGAGGACTGAGGATTGAGGATTGAAGATTGATTCTTGAGGATTCAAGGTTGAGGATTGAGGATTGGGGATTGAGAATTGAGGGTGAGGGCTGAGGGTTGAGGATTGAGGTTTGAGGATTGAGGACTGAGGATTGAGGATTGGGGATTGATGATTCAGTATTGACGATTGAAGATTGAGGACTGAGGATTGAGGATTGAGGAAAGAGGATTGAGGATTGAGGATTGAAGATTGAGGATTGGGGACTGAGGATTGAGGATTGAGGATCGAGGATTGAGGATTGAAGATAGAAGATTGAGTATTGAGGTTTGATTACTGAGGATTGAGGAATGAGGATTGAGGATTAAGTATTGAAGATTGAGGATTGGGGATTGAGGATTGACGATTGAGGATTGGGAATTGAGGATTGAGGATTGAGGATTGAAGATTGAGGATTGGGTATTGAGGATTGAAGGATGAGGGTTGAGGATTGAGGATTGAGGATTGAGGATTGAAGATTGAGTATTGAGGATTGAAGATTGAGAATTGAGGATTGAGGGTTGAGAATTGACGTTTGAGGAATGAGGATTGAGGTTTGAGGACTGAGGACTGAGGATTTAGGATTCATGATTGAGGATTGAAGATTGAGTATTGAGGATTGAAGATTGAGGATTGAGGATTGAGGATTGAGGATTGAAGATTGAGGATTGGGTATTGCTGACTGAACATTGAGGATTGAGGATTGAGGATTGAGTATTGAGGATTGAGGACTGAAGATTGAATATTGATGATTGAAGATTGAGGATTGAGGATTGAGGGCTGTGGATTGAGGACGAGGACTGAGGGTTCAGTATTGATGTCTGAGGTCTGAGGATTGAGGATTGAGGATTGAAGATTGCGGATTGAGGATTGAGGATTGAGGATTGAAGATTGAGTATTGAGGATTGAAGGTTGAGGATTGAGGATTGAGGATTGATGACTGAGTATTGAGGATTGAAGATTGAGTATTGAGGATTGAGGATTGAGGACTGACGATTGATGATTGAGGATTGATGACTGAGTACTGAGGATTGAAGATTGAGGATTGAGGATTGAGGATTGAGGATTGAGTTTTGAGGATTGAGAATTGAGGATTGAGGGTTGAAGATTGTGTATACAGGATTGAAGATTGAGGACTGAGGATTGAGGATTGAGGATTGACGATGAGGTCTGAGGGTTGAGGATTGAGGATTGAGGAATGGGGATTGAAGATTGAGGATTGGGTATTGCGTATTGAACATTGAGGATTGAGGATTGAGGATTGAGGATTGAGGATTGAGGATTGAATGTAGGGGATTGAGGGTTGAGGATTGAGGATCGAGGATTGAAGATTGAGGACTGGGGACTGAGTATTGAGTGTTGAGTGATGAGGATTGGTGATTGTGGATAGAGATATAAAGATTGCAGATTGAGTATTGAGTATTGAAAACTGTGAATTGATGATATTCTATTGAGGATTGAGAATTTACAACTGATTGTTGAGGACTGAGGTCTGAAGATTGAGGATTCAGGATTGAGGTTTGAGGACTGAGGATTGAGGATTGAGGATTGAGGATTGAGGATTGAGGATTGAGGATTGAGGATTCGGGATTGAAGATTGAGGATTGGGTATTGCGTATTGAACATTGAGGATTGAGGATTGAGGATTGAGGATTGAGGATTGGGTATTGAGGATTGAAGACTGAGGATTGAGGATTGAGGATTGAGGATTGAGGATTGAAGATTGAGTATTGAGGATTGAAGATTGAGGATTGAGGATTGAGGATTGATGATTGAGTATTGAGGATTGAAGACCGAGGATTGAGGATTGAGGATTGAGGACTGAGGATTGGTGATTGAGGATTGATGATTGAGTATTGAGGATTGAAGATTGAGGATTGAGGATTGAGGATTGAGGATTGAGTATTGAGGATTGAGAATTGAGGATTGAGGTTTGAAGATTGTTTATTCAGGATTGAAGATTGAGGATTGAGGATTGAGGATTGTGGATTGACGATGAGGGCTGAGGGTTGAGGATTGAGGTTTGAGGACTGAGGACTGAGGATTGAGGATTGAGAATTCAGGATTGAGGATTGAGGATTGAGGATTGAGGATTGAAGATTGAGGATTGTGGATTGAGGATTGAGGATTGAAGATTGAGTATTGAGGATTGAAGATTGAGGATTGAGGATTGAAGATTGATGATTGAGTATTGAGGATTGAAGATTGAGGATTGAGGATTGAGGATTGAGGACTGAGGATTGGTGATTGAGGATTGATGATTGAGTATTGAGGATTGAAGATAGAGGATTGAGGATTGAGGATTGAGGATTGAGTATTGAGGATTGAGAATTGAGGATTGAGGATTGAGAGTTGAAGATTGTGTATTCAGGATTGAAGACTGAGGATTCAGGATTGAGGATTGTGGATTGACGATGAGGGCTGAGGATTGAGTGTTGCGGATTGAGGACGAGGACTGAGGGTTGAGTATTGATGTTTGAGGTCTGGGGATTGAGGATTGAGGATTGAGAATTGAGGATTGAAGATTGAGGATTGAAGATTGAGGATTGGGTATTGAGGATTGAAGGATGAGGATTGAGGATTGAGGATTGAGGATTGAGGATTGAAGATTGAGTATTGAGGATTGAAGATTGAGAATTGAGGATTGAGGGTTGAGGATTGACGCTTGAGGAATGAGGATTGAGGTTTGAGGACTGAGGACTGAGGATTGATGATTGAGAATTGAGGATTGAGGATTGAGGATTGAAGATTGAGGATTGGGTATAGAGTACTGAAGAATGAGGATTGAGGATTGAGGATCGAGGATTGAGTATCGAAGATTGAGGTTTGAGGATTGAGGATTGAGGATTGAGTATTGAAGATTGAGGACTGGGGACTCAGAGTTGAGGGTTGAGTGATGAGAATTGGTGTTTGTGGATAGAAGTTTGAAGATTGCAGATTGAGCATTGAGTATTGAAAACTGTGAATTTAGGATATCCTATTGAGGATTGAGGATTGACAACTGATTGTTGAGGGCTGAGAGCTGAAGATTGAGGATTCAGGATTGAGGATTCAGAATTGAGGTTTGAGGACTGAGGATTGAGGATTGAAGATTGATTCTTGAGGATTCAAGGTTGAGGATTGAGGATTGGGGATTGAGAATTGAGGGTGAGGGCTGAGGGTTGAGGATTGAGGTTTGAGGATTGAGGACTGAGGATTGAGGATTGGGGATTGATGATTGAGTATTGACGATTGAAGATTGAGGACTGAGGATTGAGGATTGAGGAAAGAGGATTGAGGATTGAGGATTGAAGATTGAGGATTGGGGACTGAGGATTGAGGATTGAGGATCGAGGATTGAGGATTGAAGATAGAAGATTGAGTATTGAGGTTTGATTACTGAGGATTGAGGAATGAGGATTGAGGATTGAGTATTGAAGATTGAGGATTGGGGATTGAGGATTGACGATTGAGGATTGGGAATTGAGGATTGAGGATTGAGGATTGAAGATTGAGGATTGGGTATTGAGGATTGAAGGATGAGGATTGAGGATTGAGGATTGAGGATTGAGGATTGAAGATTGAGTATTGAGGATTGAAGATTGAGAATTGAGGATTGAGGGCTGAGAATTGACGTTTGAGGAATGAGGATTGAGGTTTGAGGACTGAGGACTGAGGATTTAGGATTCATGATTGAGGATTGAAGATTGAGTATTGAGGATTGAAGATTGAGGATTGAGGATTGAGGATTGAGGATTGAGGATTGAAGATTGAGGATCGAGGTTGAGGATTGTCGATTGAGGATTGAGTATTGAGGATTGAGAATTGAGGATTGAGGATTGAACATTGAGTATTGTGGGCTGAAGATTGAGGATTGAGGATTGAGGATTGACGATTGAGGATTGAGTATTGAGGATTGAGAATTGAGGATTGAGGATTGAACATTGAATATTGAGGGCTGAAGATTGAGGATTGAGGAATGAGGATTGAAGATTGAGGACTTAGTGTTGACGGTTGAGTGATGGGAATTGACGTTTGTGGATTGAGATTTGAAGATTGAAGAATGGGGATTGAGTATTGAAAGCTGTGAATTGAGGATATTCTGTTGAGGATTGAGGATTGACAATTGATTGTTGAGGACTGAGGGCTGAAGGTTGAGGATTCAGGATTGAGGATTCGGTATTGAGGTTTGAGGACTGAGGATTGAGGGTTGAGGATTGAGGATTGAGGATTGAAGACTGAGTTTTGAGGATTGAGAATTGAGGATTGAGGATTGAGGATTGAAGATTGAGGATTGGGTATTGAGGATTGAAGAATGAGGATTGAGGATTGAGGATTGAGTATTGAGGATTGAAGATTGAGTATTGAGGATTGAATATTGATGATTGAGGATTGTGGGTTGAGGATCGACAATTGATTGTTGAGGACTGAGGGCTGAAGGTTGAGGATTCAGGATTGAGGATTCGGTATTGACGTTTGAGGACTGAGGATTGAGGGTTGAGGATTGAGGATTGAGGATTGACGCTTGAGGATTGATGGTTGAGGATGGAGGATTGAAGAGAGAGGACTGAGTGTTGAGGATTGAGTGTTTAGAATTGATGTTTGACGATTGAGATATTATTATTGAATATTACGGTTTGAGTATTGAACCACGAGAGTTCACGATATTCTATTGAGTATTGAGAATTGAGGATTGATTGTTGTGTATTGAGGATTGGTGGTTGAGGGTTGTGTGTTGAATATTGAGGATTGAGGATTGAGAACTGAGGATTGAGGATTGAAGATTGAGTATTGAGGATTGAAGATTGTGGATTTTGGATTGAGGATTGAAGATTGAGTATTGAGGATTGAAGATTGAGTATTGAGGATTGAGGATTGAGGATTGAGGATTGAGGATTGACGATGAGGTCTGAGGGTTGAGGATTGAGGATTGAGGATTGAAGATTGAGGATTGAGTACTGAGGATTGAGGACTGAGGATTGAGGGTTGAGGATTGAGGATTGAAGATTGAGTATTGAGGATTGAAGATTGAGGATTGTGGATTGAGGATTGAGGATTGAGTATTGAAGATTGAGGATTGGGGATTGAGGATTGACGATTGAGGATTGAGTATTGAGGATTGAGAATTGAGGATTGAGGATTGAAGATTGAGGATTGAGGATTGAAGATTGAGAATTGAGGATTGAGGATTGAGGATTGAAGATGAGGTCTGAGGGTTGACGATTGAGGTTTGAGGACTGAGGGTTGAGGATTCAGGATTGAGAGTTGAGGATTGACGATTGACGATTGAAGATTGAGGATTGGGTATTGAGGATTGAAGAATGAGCATTGAGGATTGAGGATTGAGGATTGAGGACTGAAGATTGAGGATTGAGGATTGAGGATTGAGGATTGAGGATTGAAGATTGAGTATTGAGGATTGAAGATTGAGGATTGAGGATTGAGGATTGAGGATTGACGATTGAAGATTGAGGATAGGGGACTGAGTGTTGATGGCTGAGTGATGAGAATTGATGTTTGTGGATAGAGATATGAAGGTTGCAGATTGAGTATTGCGTATGGAAAACTCTGAACTGAGGATATTCTAGTGAGGATTGAGGATTGACAACTGATTGTTGAGGACTGAGGGCTGAACATTGAGGATTCAGGATTGAGGATTCAGGACTGTGGTTTGAGGACTGAGGATTGAGGATTGAGGATTGGGGATTGAGGATTGAGGATCGAGGATTGAAGATTGAAGATTGGGTATTGAGGATTGAACATTGAGTATTGAGGATTGAGGATTGAAGATTGAATATTGATGATTGAAGGTTGAGGATTGAGGATTGAGGGTTGTGGATTCAGGACGAGGACTGAGGGTTGAGTATTGATGTTTGAGGACTGAGGATTGAGGATAGAGGATTGAGGAATTGAGGATTGAGGATTGAGGATTGAAGATTGAGGATTCTGTATTGAGGATTGAAGAGTGAGGACTCAGGATTGAGGATTGAGGATTGAGGATTGAAGATTGAGTATTGAGGATTGAAGATTGAGGATTGAGGATTGAGGATTGAGGATTGAGGATTGTGGATTGAGGATTGAGGATTGAGGATTGAGGATTGAAGATTGAGGATTGAGGATTGAGGATTAAAGGTTGAGCATTGAGGATTGAAGATTGAGGATTGATGATTGAGGGTTGAGGATTGAGGATTGAGGATTGAGGATTGAGTATTGAAGATTGAGGATTGATGATTGAGGATTGAGGATTGAGGATTGAGGATTGAGAATTGAGGATTGAGGATTGAAGAGTGAGGATTGAGGATCGGGGATTGAAGATTGAAGATTGGGTATTGAGGATTGAACATTGAGGATTGAGGATTGAGGGTTGAGGATTGAAGATTGAATATTGATGATTGAAGGTTGAGGATTGAGGATTGAGGGTTGTGGATTCAGGACGAGGACTGAGGGTTGAGTATTGATGTTTGAGGACTGAGGATTGAGGAAAGAGGATTGAGAATTGAGGATTGAGGATTGAGGATTGAAGATTGAGGATTCTGTATTGAGGATTGAAGAATGAGGACTCAGGATTGAGGATTGAGGATTGAGGATTGAAGATTGAGTATTGAGGATTGAAGATTGAGGATTGAGGATTGAGGATTGAGGATTGAGGATTGAGGATTGAGGGTTGAGGATTGAGGATTGAGGATTGAAGATTGAGGATTGAGGATAGAGGATTAAAGGTTGAGCATTGAGGATTGAAGATTGAGGATTGATGATTGAGGGTTGAGGATTGAGGATTGAGGATTGAGGATTGAGTATTGAAGATTGAGGATTGATGATTGAGGATTGAGGATTGAGGATTGAGGATTGAGTATTGAGGATTGAGGATTGAAGATTGAGGATTGAGGATTGAGGATTAATGATTGAGTATTGAGGATTGAAGGTTGAGAATTGAGGATTGAGGATTGAACATTGAGGACTGAGTGTTGAGGGCTGAGTGATGAGAATTGATGTTTGTGGATAGAGATTTGAAGATTGCAGATTGAGTATTAAGTATTGAAAACTGTGAATTGAGGATATTCTAATGGGGATTGAGGATTGACAACTGACTGTTGAGGACTGAGGGCTGAAGATTGAGGATAGGGTATTGAGGATTGAAGAATGAGGATTGAGGATTGCCGATTGAGGATAGAGGATTGAAGATTGAGTATTCAGGATTGGAGATTGACGATTGAGGATTGAGGACTGAGGATCGAGGATTGAGGATTGAGGATTGAAGATTGAGTACTGAGGATTGATGATTGAGGGTTCAGGATTGAGGATTGAGGATTGAGGATTGAGAATTGAAGATTGAGTATTGGGGACTGAGTGTTGAGGGTTGAGTGATGAGGATTGATGTTTGTGGATAGAGATTTGAAGATTGCAGATTGAGTATTGAGTATTGAAACCTGTGAATTGAGGATATTGTATTGAGGATTGAGGATTGACAACTGATTGTTGAGGACTGAGGGCTGAAGGTTGAGGATTCAGGATTGAGGATTCAGAATTGAGGTTTGAGGACTGAGGATTGAGGATTGAGGATTGAGGATTGAGGATTGAGGATTGAGGATTGAGGATTGAGGATTGAGGATTGAGGGTTGTGGATTCAGGACGAGGACTGTGTGTTGAGTATTGATGTTTGAGGTCTGAGGATTGAGGATAGAGGATTGAGAATTGAGGGTTGAGGATTGAGGATTGAAGATTGAGGATTCTGTATTGAGGATTGAAGAATGAGAACTGAGGATTGAGGATTGAGGATTGAAGGTTGAGGATTGGGTATTGAGGATTGAAGAATGAGGATTCAGGATTGAGGACTGAGGATTGAGGACTGAAGATTGAGGATTGAGGATTGAGGATTGAGGATTGAGTATTGAAGATTGAGTATTGAGGATTGAATATAGGGGATTGAGGGCTGAGGGTTGAGGATTGAGGATTGAAGATTGAGGACTGGGGACTGAGTATTGAGTGTTGAGTGATGAGAATTGGTGTTTGTGGATAGAGATTTAAAGATTGCAGATTGAGTATTGAGTATTGAAAACTGTGAATTGATGATATTCTATTGAGGATTGAGAATTTACAACTGATTGTTGAGGACTGAGGTCTGAAGATTGAGGATTCAGGATTGAGGATCCAGGATTGAGGTTTGAGGACTGAGGATTGAGGATTGAGGATTGAGGATTGAGGATTGAGGATTGAGGATTGAGGATTGAGGATTGGGGATTGAAGATTGAGGATTGGGTATTGCGTATTGAACATTGAGGATTGAGGATTGAGGATTGAGGATTGAGGATTGGGTATTGAGGACTGAAGACTGAGGATTGAGGATTGAGGATTGAGGGTTGAGGATTGATGATTGAGGATTGAGGATTCAGGATTGAGGGTTGAAGATTGAGTATTGAGGATTGAAGATTGAGGATTGAGGATTGAGGATTGAGGATTAAGGATTGAGTATTGAGGAATGAGAATTGAGGATTGAGGGTTGAAGATTGTGTATTCAGGATTGAAGATTGAGGATTGAGGATTGAGGATTGAGGATTGACGATGAGGGCTGAGGGTTGAGGATTGAGGTTTGAGGACTGAGGACTGAGGATTGAGGATTGAGAATTGAGGATTGAGGATTGAGGATTGAAGATTGAGGATTGGGTATTGAGGATTGAAGAATGAGGATTGAGGATTGAGGACTGAGGATTGAGGATTGAACATTGAGGATTGAGGATTGTGGATTGAGGATTGAGTATTGAAGATTGAGTATTGAGGATTGAATGTAGGGGATTGAGGGTTGAGGATTGAGGATTGAGGATTGAAGATTGAGGACTCGGGACTGAGTATTGAGTGTTGAGTGATGAGAATTGGTGATTGTGGATAGAGATTTAAAGATTGCAGATTGAGTATTGAGTATTGAAAACTGTGAATTGATGATATTCTATTGAGGATTGAGAATTTACAACTGATTGTTGAGGACTGAGGTCTGAAGATTGAGGATTCAGGATTGAGAATCCAGGATTGAGGTTTGAGGACTGAGGATTGAGGATTGAGCATTGAGGATTGAGGATTGAGGATTGAGGATTGAGGATTCGGGGTTGAAGATTGAGGATTGGGTATTGCGTATTGAACATTGAGGATTGAGGATTGAGGATTGAGGATTGAGGATTGGGTATTGAGGATTGAAGACTGAGGATTGAGGATTGAGGATTGAGGATTGAGGATTGAAGATTGAGTATTGAGGATTGAAGATTGAGGATTGAGGACTGAGGATTGATGATTGAGTATTGAGGATTGAAGGCTGAGGATTGAGGATTGAGGATTGAGGACTGAGGATTGGTGATTGAGGATTGATGATTGAGTATTGAGGATTGAAGATTGAGGATTGAGGATTGAGGATTGAGGATTGAGTATTGAGGATTGAGAATTGAGGATTGAGGGTTGAAGATTGTGTATTCAGGATTGAAGATTGAGGATTGAGGATTGAGGATTGTGGATTGACGATGAGGGCTGAGGGTTGAGGATTGAGGTTTGAGGACTGAGGACTGAGGATTGAGGATTGAGAATTGGGGATTGAGGATTGAGGATTGAGGATTGAGGATTGAAGATTGAGGATTGTGGATTGAGGATTGAGGATTGAAGATTGAGTATTGAGGATTGAAGATTGAGGATTGAGGATTGAGGATTGATGATTGAGTATTGAGGATTGAAGATTGAGGATTGAGGATTGAGGATTGAGGACTGAGGGTTGGTGATTGAGGATTGATGATTGAGTATTGAGGATTGAAGATTGAGGATTGAGGATTGAGGATTGAGGATTGAGTATTGAGGATTGAGAATTGAGGATTGAGGATTGAGGGTTGAAGATTGTGTATTCAGGATTGAAGACTGAGGATTGAGGATTGAGGATTGTGGATTGACGATGAGGGCTGAGGGTTGAGGATTGAGGTTTGAGGACTGAGGACTGAGGATTGAGGATTGAGAATTGACGATTGAGGATTGAGGATTGAAGTTTGAGGATTGCGTATTGAGGATTGAAGAATGAGGACTGAGGATTGAGGACTGAGGATTGAGGATTGAAGATTGAGGATTGAGGATTGAGGATTGAGGATTGAAGATTGAGTATTGATGATTGAAGGTTGAGGATTGAGGATTGAGGGTTGTGGATTGAGGACGAGGACTGAGGGTTGAGTATTGCTGTTTGAGGTCTGAGGATTGAGGATAGAGGATTGAGAATTGAGGATTGTGGATTGAGGAATGAAGATTGAGGACTGTGTATTGAGGATTGAAGAGTGCGGACTGAGGATTGAGGATTGAGGATTGAGGATTGAGGATTGAAGATTGAGTATTGAGGATTGAAGATTGAGGATTGAGTACTGAGGATTGAGGATTGAGGATTGAGGGTTGAGGATTGAGGATTGAAGATTGAGTATTGAGGATTGAAGATTGAGGATTGTGGATTGAGGATTGAGGATTGAGGATTGAGGATTGAGGATTTAGGATTGATGATTGAGGATTGCAGATTGAGCATTGAGTATTGAGAAATGTGAATTGAGGATATTCTATTGAGGATTGAGGATTAACAACTTATTGTTGAGGACTGAGGGCTGAAGATTGAGGATTCAGGGTTGAGGATACAGAATTGGGGTTTGAGGACTGAGGAATGAGGATTGAAGATTTATTATTGAGGATTGAGGATTGAAGATTGAGGATTGGGTATTGAGGATTGAAGAATGAGGGATGGGGATTGAGGATTGAGGATTGAGGATTGAAGATTGAGGATTGAGGATTGAGGATTGAGGATTGAAGATTGAGTATTGAGGATTGAAGGTTGAGGATTGAGGATTGAGGATTGAGGATTGAGGATTGAAGATTGAGGATTGGGGACTGAGTGTTCAGGGTTGAGTGGTGAGAATTGATGTTTGTGGATACAGATATGAAGATTGCAGGTTGATTATTGCGTATGGAAAACTCTGAACTGAAGATATTCTATTGAGGATTGAGGATTGACAACTGATTGTTGAGGACTGAGGGCTGAAGATTGAGGTTTCAGGATTGAGGATTCAGGATTGTGGTTTGAGGACTGAGGATTGAGGATTGAGGATCGAGGATTGAGAATTGAGGATTGAGGATTGAAGATTGAGGATTGGGTATTGAGGATTGAACATTGAGGATTGAGGATTGAGGATTGAGGATTGAAGATTGAGGATTGGGTATTGAGGATTGAAGAATGAGGACTGAGGATTGAGGATTCAGGATTGAGGATTGAAGATTGAGGATTGAGGATTGAGGATTGAGGGTTTAGGATTGATGATTGAGGATTGAAGATTGAGTATTGAGGATTGAAGATTGAGGATATAGGATTGAGGATTGAGGATTGAGGATTGAAGATTGAGGATTGGGGTTGAGGATTGACGATTGAGGATTGAGTATTGAGGATTGAGAGTTGAGGATTGAGGATTGAACATTGAGTATTGAGGGCTGAAGATTGAGGATTGAGGATTGAGGATTGAAGATTGAGGACTTAGTGTTGACGGTTGAGTGATGGGAATTGACGTTTGTGGATTGAGATTTGAAGATTGAAGAATGGGGATTGAGTATTGAAAGCTGTGAATTGAGGATATTCTGTTGAGGATTGAGGATTGACAATTGATTGTTGAGGACTGAGGGCTGAAGGTTGAGGATTCAGGATTGAGGATTCGGTATTGAGGTTTGAGGACTGAGGATTGAGGGTTGAGGATTGAGGATTGAGGATTGAAGATTGAGTTTTGAGGATGGAGAATTGAGGATTGAGGATTGAAGATTGAAGATTGAGGATTGGGTATTGAGGATTGAAGAATGAGGATTGAGGATTGAGGATTGAGTATTGAGGATTGAAGATTGAGTATTGAGGATTGAATATTGATGATTGAGGATTGTGGATTGAGGATTGAGGATTGAACGTTGAGGACTTAGTGTTGATGGTTGAGTGATGAGAATTGGTGTTTGTGGATAGAGGTTTGAAGATTGCAGATTGAGCGATGAGTATTGTGAAATGTGAATTGAGGATATTCTATTGAGGATTGAGGATTAACAACTGATTGTTGAGGACTGACGGCTGAAGATTGAGGATTCAGGATTGAGGGTACAGAATTGAGTTTTGAGGACTGAGGATTGAGGATTGAAGATTTATTATAGAGGATTGAAGGTTGAGGATTAAGGATTGAGGATCGAGGATTGAGGATGTGGGCTGAGGGTTGGGGATTGAGGTTTGAGGATTGAGGACTGAGGATTGAGGATTGAGGATTGAGGATTGAGGATTGAGGTTTGAGGATTGAGGATTGAGGATTGAGGATTGAAGATTGAGGATTGAGGATTGAGGATTAAAGATTGAGTATTGAGGATTGAAGATTGAGGATTGATGATTGAGGATTGAGGATTGAGGATTGAGGATTGAGGATTGAGTATTGAAGATTGCGGATTGATGATTGAGGATTGAGGATTGAGGATTGAGGATTGAGTATTGAGGATTGACGATTGAAGATTGAGGATTGAGGATTGAGGATTGAAGATAGAGGATTGAAGATTGAGGATTGGGGATTGAGGATTGACGATTGAGGATTGAGTATTGAGGATTGAGAATTGAGGATTGAGGATTGAAGATGGTGTATTCAGGATTGAGGATTGAGGACTGAAGATTGAATATTGATGATTGAAGATTGTGGATTGAGGATTGAGGGTTGCGGATTGAGGACGAGGACTGAGGGTTGAGTATTGATGTTTGAGGTCTGGGGATTGAGGATTGAGGATTGAGAATTGAGGATTGAGGATTGAGGATTGAAGATTGAGGATTGGGTATTGAGGATTGAAGGATGAGGATTGAATGATTGAGGATTGAGGATTGAGGATTGAAGATTGAGTATTGAGGATTGAAGATTGAGAATTGAGGATTGATGGTTGAGGATTGACGTTTGAGGAATGAGGATTGAGGATTGAGGATTGAAGATTGAGTATTGAGGATTGAAGACTGAGGATTGAGGATGGAGGATTCAGTATTGAGGATTGAAGATTGAGGATTGGGGATTGAGGATTGACGATTGAGGATTGAGTATTGAGGATGGAGAATTGAGGATACAGGATTGAAGATTGTGTATTCAGGATTGAAGATTGAGGATTGAGGATTGAGGATTGAGGATTGACGATGAGGGCTGAGGCTTGAGGATTGAGGTTTGAGGACTGAGGACTGAGGATTGAGGATTGAGAATTGAGGATTGAGGATTGAAGATTGAAGATTGAGGATTGGGTATTGAGGATTGAAGAATGAGGATTGAGGATTGAGGATTGAGGATTGGGGATTGAGAATTGAGGGTGATGGCTGAGGGTTGAGGATTGAAGATTGAGGATTGAGGACTGAGGATTGAGGATTGGGGATTGATGATTGAGTATTGACGATTGAAGATTGAGGACTGAGGATTGAGGATTGAGGAAAGAGGATTGAGGATTGAGGATTGAAGATTGAGGATTGGGGACTGAGGATTGAGGATTGAGGATCGAGGATTGAGGATTGAAGATTGAAGATTGAGTATTGAGGATTGATTACTGAGGATTGAGGACGAGGACTGAGGGTTCAGTATTGATGTCTGAGGTCTGAGGATTGAGGATTGAGGATTGAGGATTGAAGATTGAGGATTGAGGATTGAGGATTAAGGATTGAGTGTTGAGGATTGAGAATTGAGGATTGAGGGTTGAAGATTGTGTATTCAGGATTGAAGATTGAGGATTGAGGATTGAGGATTGAGGATTGACGATAAGGGCTGAGGGTTGAGGATTGAGGTTTGAGGACTGAGGACTGAGGATTGAGGATTGAGAATTGAGGATTGAGAATTGAGGATTGAAGATTGAGGATTGGGTATTGAGGATTGAAGAATGAGGATTGAGGATTGAGGACTGAGGATTGAGGATTGAAGATTGAGAACTGAGGATTGAGCATTGAGGATTGAGGATTGAGGATTGAGGATTGAAGATTGAGTATTGAGGTTTGAAGATTGAGGATTTTGGATTGAGGATTGAGGATTGAGTATTGAACATTGAGGATTGGGGATTGTGGATTGACGATTGAGGATTCAGTATTGAGGACTGAGAATTGAGGATTGAGGATTGAAGGTTGAGTATTGAGGATTGATGATTGAGGATTGAGGATTGAGGATTGAGGATTGACTATGAGGGCTGAGGGTTGAGGATTGAGGTTTGAGGACTGAGGACTGAGGATTGAGGATTGAGAATTGAGGATTGAGGATTGAAGATTGAAGATTGAGGATTGGGTATTGAGGATCGAAGTCTGAGGATTGACGATTGAGGTTTGAGGATTGAGGATTGAAGATTGAGGATTGAGGATTGAGGATTGAGGATTGAAGATTGAGTATTGAGGATTGAAGATTGAGGATTGAGGATTGAGGATTGATGACTGAGTATTGAGGATTGAAGATTGAGGATTGAGGATTGAGGATTGAGGACTGACGATTGATGATTGAGGATTGATGATTGAGTATTGAGGATTGAAGATTGAGGATTGAGGATTGAGGATTGAGGTTAGAGTTTTGAGGATTGAGAATTGAGGATTGAGGGGTGAAGATTGTGTATACAGGATTGAAGATTGAGGATTGAGGATTGAGGATTGAGGATTGACGATGAGGTCTGAGGGTTGAGGATTGAGGATTGAGGAATGGGGATTGAAGATTGTGTATTCAGGATTGAGGATTGAGGACTGAAGATTGAATATTGATGATTGAAGATTGTGGATTGAGGATTGAGGGTTGCGGATTGAGGACGAGGACTGAGGGTTGAGTATTGATGTTGGAGGTCTGGGGATTGAGGATTGAGGTTTGAGAATTGAGGATTGAGGATTGAGGATTGAAGATTGAGGATTGGGCATTGAGGATTGAAGGATGAGGATTGAGGATTGAGGATTGAGGATTGAGGACTGAGGACTGAGGATTGAAGATTGAGAATTGAGGATTGAGGATTGAGGATTGAAGATTGAGGATCGGATATTGAGGATTGAAGACTGAGGATTGAGGATTGAGGATTGAGGATTGAGGATTGACGATTGAGGATTGAGTATTGAGGATTGAGAATTGAGGATTGAGGATTGAACATTGAGTATTGAGGGCTGAATATTGAGGATTGAGGATTGAGCATTGAGGATTGAGGATTGAAGATTGAGTATTGAGGATTGAAGATTGTGGATTTTGGATTGAGGATTGAAGATTGAGTATTGAGGATTGAAGATTGAGTATTGAGGATTGAGGATTGAGGATTGACGATGAGGTCTGAGGGTTGAGGATTGAGGATTGAGGATTGAGGGTTGAGGATTGAAGATTGAGGATTGGGTATTGCGGATTGAACATTGTGGATTGAGCATTGAGGATTGAGTACTGAAGATTGAATATTGATGATTGAAGATCGATGATTGAGGATTGAGGGTTGTGGATTGAGGACGAGGACTGAGGGTTGAGTATTGATTTCTGAGGTCTGAGGATTGAGGATTGAGGATTGAGAATTGAGGATTGAGGATTGAGGGTTGAAGATTGAGGATTGGGTATTGAGGATTGAAGAATGAGGATTGAGAATTGTGGATTGAGGATTGAGGATTGAGGATTGAAGATTGAGTATTGAGGATTGAAGATTGAGGATTGAGTACTGAGGATTGAGGATTGAGGATTGAGGGTTGAGGGTTGAGGATTGAAGATTGAGTATTGAGGATTGAATATTGAGGATTGTGGATTGAGGATTGAGGATTGAGGATTGAGGATTGAGGATTTAGGATTGATGATTGAGGATTGAAGATTGAGTATTGAGGATTGAAGATTGAGGATTGAGGATTGAGGATTGAGGATTGAGGATTGAAGATTGAGGATTGGGGTTGGGGATTGACGATTGAGGATTGAGTATTGAGGATTGAGAATTGAGGATTTAGGATTGAACATTGAGTATTGTGGGCTGAAGATTGAGGATTGAGGATTGAGGATTGAAGATTGAGGACTTAGTGTTGAGGGTTGAGTGATGGGAATTGACGTTTGTGGATTGAGATTTGAAGATTGAAGAATGTGGATTGAGTATTGAAAGCTGTGAATTGAGGATATCCTGTTGAGGATTGAGGATCGACAATTGATTGTTGAGGACTGAGGGCTGAAGGTTGAGGATTCAGGATTGAGGATTCGGTATTGAGGTTTGAGGACTGAGGATTGAGGGTTGAGAATTGAGGATTGAGGATTGGCGCTTGAGGATTGAGGGTTGAGGATGGAGGATTGAAGAGAGAGGACTGAGTGTTGAGGATTGAGTGTTTAGAATTGATGTTTGACGATTGAGATATGATTATTGAATATTACGGTTTGAGTATTGAACCACGAGAGTTCACGATATTCTATTGAGTATTGAGAATTGAGGATTGATTGTTGTGTATTGAGGATTGGTGGTTGAGGGTTGTGTGTTGAATATTGAGGATTGAGGATTGAGATTTGAGGATTGAGGATTGAAGATTGAGTATTGAGGATTGAAGATTGTGGATTTTGGATTGAGGATTGAAGATTGAGTATTGAGGATTGAAGATTGAGTATTGAGGATTGAGGATTGAGGATTGAGGATTGGCGATGGGGTCTGAGGGTTGAGGATTGAGGATTGAGGATTGAGGATTGAGGATTGAAGATTGAGGATTAGGTATTGCGGATTGAACATTGTGGATTGAGCATTGAGGATTGAGTACTGAAGATTGAATATTGATGATTGAAGATCGATGATTGAGGATTGAGGGTTGTGGATTGAGGACGAGGACTGAGGGTTGAGTGTTGATTTCTGAGGTCTGAGGATTGAGGATTGAGGATTGAGAATTGAGGATTGAGGATTGAGGGTTGAAGATTGAGGATTGGGTATTGAGGATTGAAGAATGAGGATTGAGGATTGAGGAATGGGGATTGAAGATTGAGGATTGGGTATTGCGTATTGAACATTGAGGATTGAGGATTGAGGATTGAGGATTGAGGATTGAATGTAGCGGATTGAGGGTTGAGGATTGAGGATCGAGGATTGAAGATTGAGGACTGGGGACTGAGTATTGAGTGTTGAGTGATGAGAATTGGTGATTGTGGATGGAGATTTAAAGATTGCAGATTGAGTATTGAGTATTGAAAACTGTGAATTGATGATATTCTATTGAGGATTGAGAATTTACAACTGATTGTTGAGGACTGAGGTCTGAAGATTGAGGATTCAGGATTGAGGATCCAGGATTGAGGTTTGAGGACTGAGGATTGAGGATTGAGGATTGAGGATTGAGGATTGAGGATTGAGGATTGAGGATTCGGGATTGAAGATTGAGGATTGGGTATTGCGTATTGAACATTGAGGATTGAGGATTGAGGATTGAGGATTGAGGATTGGGTATTGAGGATTGAAGACTGAGGATTGAGGATTGAGGATTGAGGATTGAGGATTGAAGATTGAGTATTGAGGATTGAAGATTGAGGATTGAGGACTGAGGATTGATGATTGAGTATTGAGGATTGAAGACTGAGGATTGAGGATTGAGGATTGAGGACTGAGGATTGGTGATTGAGGATTGATGATTGCGTATTGAGGATTGAAGATTGAGGATTGAGGATTGAAGATTGAGGATTGTGGATTGAGGATTGAGGATTGAAGATTGAGTATTGAGGATTGAAGATTGAGGATTGAGGATTGAGGATTGATGATTGAGTATTGAGGATTGAAGATTGAGGGTTGAGGATTGAGGATTGAGGACTGAGGATTGGTGATTGAGGATTGATGATTGAGTATTGAGGATTGAAGATTGAGGATTGAGGATTGAGGATTGAGGATTGAGTATTGAGGATTGAGAATTGAGGATTGAGGATTGAGGGTTGAAGATTGTGTATTCAGGATTGAAGACTGAGGATTGAGGATTGAGTATTGTGGATTGACGATGAGGGCTGAGGGTTGAGGATTGAGGTTTGAGGACTGAGGACTGAGGATTGAGGATTGAAAATTGACGATTGAGGATTGAGGATTGAAGATTGAGGATTGCGTATTGAGGATTGAAGAATGAGGATTGAGGATTGAGGACTGAGGATTGAGGATTGAAGATTGAGGATTGAGGATTGAGGATTGAAGATTGAATATTGAGTATTGAAGGTAGGGGACTGAGGACTGAGGATTGAGGATTGAGGATTGAAGATTGAGGACTGGGGACTGGGTATTGAGGGCTGAGTGATGAGAATTGGTGTTTGTGGATAGAGATTTAGAGATTGCAGATAGAGTATTGAGTATTGAAAACTGTGAATTGAGGATATTCTATTGAGGATTCAGGATTGACAACTGATTGTTGAGGACTCAGGGCTGAAGATTGAGTATTGAGGATTGAGGATTGACTGTGAGGGCTGCGGGTTGAGGATTGAGGTTTGAGGACTGAGGACTGAGGATTGAGGATTGAGAATTGAGGATTGAGGTTTGAGGATTAAAGATTGAGGATCGGGTATTGAGGATTGAAGACTGAGGATTGAGGATTGAAGATTGAGGATTGAGGATTGAGGATTGAGGATTGAAGATTGAGTATTGAGGATTGAAGATTGAGGATTGAGGATTGAGGATTGATGATTGAGTATTGAGGATCGAGGTTTGAGGACTGAGGACTGAGGATTGAGGATTGAGTATTGAGGATTGAGGATTGAGTATTGAAGATTGATGATTGGGTATTGAGGATTGAAGAATGAGGATTGAGGATTGAGGATTGAGGATTGAGGATTGAAGATTGAGTATTGAGGATTGAATATTGATGACTGAGGATTGTGGATTGATGATTGAGGATCGAACATTGAGGACTGAGTGTTGATGGCTGAGTGATGAGAATTGGTGTTTGTGGATAGAGGTTTGAAGATTGCAGATTGAGCATTGAGTATTGAGAAATGTGAATTGAGGATATTCTATTGAGGATTGAGGATTGACAACTTATTGTTGAGGACTGAGGGCTGAAGATTGAGGATTCAGGGTTGAGGATACAGAATTGAGGTTTGAGGACTGAGGAATGATGATTGAAGATCTATTATTGAGGATTGAGGATTGAAGATTGAGGATTGGGTATTGAGGATTGAAGAATGAGGGATGAGGATTGAGGATTGAGGATTGAGGATTGAAGATTGAGGATTGAGGATTGAGGATTGAGGATTGAAGATTGAGTATTGAGGATTGAAGGTTGAGGATTGAGGATTGAGGATTGCGGATTGAGGATTGAAGATTGAGGATTGGGGACTGAGTGTTCAGGGTTGAGTGGTGAGAATTGATGTTTGTGGATACAGATATGAAGATTGCAGGTTGATTATTGCGTATGGAAAACTCTGAACTGAAGATATTCTATTGAGGATTGAGGATTGACAACTGATTGTTGAGGACTGAGGGCTGAAGATTGAGGTTTCAGGATTGAGGATTCAGGATTGTGGTTTGAGGACTGAGGATTGAGGATTGAGGATCGAGGATTGAGAATTGAGGATTGAGGATTGAAGATTGAGGATTGGGTATTGAGGATTGAACATTGAGGATTGAGGATTGAGGATTGAGGATTGAGGATTGAGGATTGAAGATTGAATATTGATGATTGAAGATTGAGGATTGAGGATTTAGGTTTGTGGATTGAGGACGAGGACTGAGGGTTGAGTATTGATGTTTGAGGTCTCAGGATTGAGGATTGAGGATTGAGAATTGAGGATTGAGGATTGAGGATTGAAGATTGAGGATTGGGTATTGAGGATTGAAGAATGAGGACTGAGGATTGAGGATTCAGGATTGAGGATTGAAGATTGAGGATTGAGGATTGAGGATTGATGGTTTAGGATTGATGATTGAGGATTGAAGATTGAGTATTGAGGATTGAAGATTGATGATATAGGATTGAGGATTGAGGATTGAGGATTGAAGATTGAGGATTGGGGTTGAGGATTGACGATTGAGGATTGAGTATTGAGGATTGAGAGTTGAGGATTGAGGATTGAACATTGAGTATTGAGCGCTGAAGATTGAGGATTGAGGATTGAGGATTGAAGATTGAGGACTTAGTGTTGACGGTTGAGTGATGGGAATTGACGTTTGTGGATTGAGATTTGAAGATTGAAGGATGGGGATTGAGTATTGAAAGCTGTGAATTGAGGATATTCTTTTGAGGATTGAGGATTGACAACTGATTGTTGAGGACTGAGGGCTGAAGATTGAGGATTCAGGATTGAGGATACAGAATTGAGATTTGAGGACTGAGGATTGAGGATTGAAGATTTATTATAGAGGATTGAAGGTTGAGGATTAAGGATTGAGGATCGAGGATTGAGGATGTGGGCTGAGGGTTGGGGATTGAGGTTTGAGGATTGAGGACTGAGGATTGAGGATTGATGATTGAGTATTGAGGATTGAAGACTGAGGACTGAGGATTGAGGATTGAGGATTGAGGATTGAGGATTGAGGATTGAAGATTGAGGACTGGGGACTGAGTGTTGAGGGTTGAGTGATGAGAATTGGTGTCTGTGGATAGAGATTTAAAGATTGCAGATTGAGTATTGCGTATGGAAAGCTCTGAACTGAGGGTATTCTAGAGAGGATTGAGGATTGACAACTGATTGTTGAGGCCTGAGTGCTGAAGATTGAGGATTCAGGATTGAGGATTCAGGATTGTGGTTTGAGGACTGAGGATTGAGGATTGAGGATTGGGGATTGAGGATTGAGGATCGAGGATTGAAGACTGAAGATTGGTTATTGAGGATTTAACATTGAGGATTGAGAATTGAGGATTGACGGTTGAGGATTGAGGATTGAAGATTGAATATTGATGATTGAAGGTTGAGGATTGAGGATTGAGGGTTGTGGATTGAGGACGAGGACTGACGGTTGAGTATTGATGTTTGAGGTCTGAGGATTGAGGATAGAGGATTGAGAATTGAGGATTGAGGATTGAGGATTGAAGATTGAGGATTGGGTATTGAGGATTGAAGAGTGCGGACTGAGGATTGAGGATTGAGGATTGAGGATTTAAGATTGAGTATTGAGGATTGAAGATTGAGGATTGAGGATTGAGGATTGAGGATTGAGGATTGAGGATTGAGGATTGAGGATTGAGGATTGAGGATTGAGGTTTGAGGATTGAGGATTGAGGATTGAGGATTGAAGATTGAGGATTGAGGATTGAGGATTAAAGATTGAGTATTGAGGATTGAAGATTGAGGATTGATGATTGAGGATTGAGGATTGAGGATTGAGGATTGAGGATTGAGTATTGAAGATTGTGGATTGTTGATTGAGGATTGAGGATTGAGGATTGAGGATTGAGTATTGAGGATTGAGGATTGAAGATTGAGGATTGAGGATTGAGGATTGAAGATAGAGGATTGAAGATTGAGGATTGGGGATTGAGGATTGACGATTGAGGATTGAGTATTGAGGATTGAGAATTGAGGATTGAGGATTGAAGATTGTGTATTCAGGATTGAGGATTGAGGACTGAAGATTGAATATTGATGATTGAAGATTGTGGATTGAGGATTGAGGGTTGCGGATTGAGGACGAGGACTGAGGGTTGAGTATTGATGTTTGAGGTCTGGGGATTGAGGATTGAGGATTGAGAATTGAGGATTGAGGATTGAGGATTGAAGATTGAGGATTGGGTATTGAGGATTGAAGGATGAGGATTGAGGATTGAGGATTGAGGATTGCGGATTGAAGATTGAGTATTGAGGATTGAAGATTGAGAATTGAGGATTGAGGGTTGAGGATTGACGTTTGAGGAATTAGGATTGAGGATTGAGGATTGAAGACTGAGGATTGAGGATGGAGGATTCAGTATTGAGGATTGAAGATTGAGGATTGGGGATTGAGGATTGACGATTGAGGATTGAGTATTGAGGATGGAGAAATGAGGATTCAGGATTGAAGATTGTGTATTCAGGATTGAAGATTGAGGATTGAGGATTGAGGATTGAGGATTGACGATGAGGGCTGAGGCTTGAGGATTGAGGTTTGAGGACTGAGGACTGAGGATTGAGGATTGAGAATTGAGGATTGAGGATTGAGGATTGAAGATTGAGGATTGGGTATTGAGGATTGAAGAATGAGGATTGAGGATTGAGGATTGAGGATTGAGTATTGAAGATTGAGGTTTGAGGATTGAGGATTGAGGATTGAGGATTGAAGATTGAGGACTGGGGACTGACAGTTGAGGGTTGAGTGATGAGAATTGGTGTTTGCGGATAGAGGTTTGAAGATTGCAGATTGAGCATTGAGTATTGAAAACTGTGAATTTAGGATATTCTATTGAGGATTGAGGATTGACAACTGATTGTTGAGGACTGAGGGCTGAAGATTGAGGATTCAGGATTGAGGATTCAGAATTGAGGTTTGAGGACTGAGGATTGAGGATTGAAGATTGATTATTGAGGATTCAAGGTTGAGGATTGATGATTGGGGATTGAGAATTGAGGGTGAGGGCTGAGGGTTGAGGATTGAGGTTTGAGGATTGAGGACTGAGGATTGAGGATTGGGGATTGATGATTGAGTATTGACGATTGAAGATTGAGGACTGAGGATTGAGGATTGAGGAAAGAGGATTGAGGATTGAGGATTGAAGATTGAGGATTGGGGACTGAGGATTGAGGATTGAGGATCGAGGATTGAGGATTGAAGATTGAAGATTGAGTATTGAGGATTGATTACTGAGGATTGAGGACGAGGACTGAGGGTTCAGTATTGATGTCTGAGGTCTGAGGATTGAGGATTGAGGATTGAGGATTGAAGATTGAGAATTGAGGATTGAGGATTAAGGATTGAGTGTTGAGGATTGAGAATTGAGGATTGAGGGTTGAAGATTGTGTATTCAGGATTGAAGATTGAGGATTGAGGATTGAGGATTGAGGATTGACGATGAGGTCTGAGGGTTGACGATTGAGGTTTGAGGACTGAGGACTGAGGATTGAGGATTGAGAATTGAGGATTGAGAATTGAGGATTGAAGATTGAGGATTGGGTATTGAGGATTGAAGAACGAGGATTGAGGATTGAGGATTGAGGATTGAGGACTGAGGACTGAGGATTGAAGATTGAGAATTGAGGATTGAGGATTGAGGATTGAAGATTGAGGATCGGGTATTGAGGATTGAAGACTGAGGATTGAGGATTGAGGATTGAGGATTGAGGATTGAGGATTGAGGACTGAGGACTGAGGATTGAAGATTGAGAACTGAGGATTGAGGATTGAGGACTGAGGACTGAGGATTGAGGATTGAGGATTGAGGATTGAAGATTGAGTATTGAGGATTGAATATTGATGATTGAGGATTGTGGATTGATGATTGAGTATTGAACATTGAGGACTGAGTGTTGATGGTTGAGTGATGAGAATTGGTGTTTGTGGATAGAGGTTTGAAGATTGCAGATTGAGCATTGAGTATTGAGAAATGTGAATTGAGGATATTCTATCGAGGATTGAGGATTAACAACTTATTGTTGAGGACTGAGGGCTGAAGATTGAGGATTCAGGGTTGAGGATACAGAATTGAGGTTTGAGGACTGAGGATTGAGGATTGAAGATTTATTATTGAGGATTGAAGATTGAGGATTGAGGATTGAGGATCGAGGATTGAGGACGTGGGCTGAGGGTTGGGGATTGAGGTTTGAGGATTGAGGACTGAGGATTGAGGATTGATGATTGAGCATTGAGGATTGAAGACTGAGGACTGAGGATTGAGGATTGAGGATTGAGGATTGAGGATTGAGGATTGAAGATTGAGGACTGGGGACTGAGTGTTGAGGGTTGAGTGATGAGAATTGGTGTCTGTGGATAGAGATTTAATGATTGCAGATTGAGTATTGCGTATGGAAAGCTCTGAACTGAGGGTATTCTAGAGAGGATTGAGGATTGACAACTGATTGTTGAGGCCTGAGGGCTGAAGATTGAGGATTCAGGATAGAGGATTCAGGATTGTGGTTTGAGGACTGAGGATTGAGGATTGAGGATTGGGGATTGAGGATTGAGGATCGTGGATTGAAGACTGAAGATTGGTTATTGAGGATTTAACATTGAGGATTGAGAATTGAGGATTGAGGATTGAGGATTGAGGATTGAAGATTGAATATTGATGATTGAAGGTTGAGGATTAAGGATTGAGGGTTGTGGATTGAGGACGAGGACTGAGGGTTGAGTATTGATGTTTGAGGTCTGAGGATTGAGGACAGAGGATTGAGAATTGAGGATTGAGGATTGAGGATTGAAGATTGAGGATTGGGTATTGAGGATTGAAGAGTGAGGACTGAGGATTGAGGATTGAGGATTGAGGATTGAGGATTGAAGATTGAGTATTGAGGATTGAAGATTCAGGATTGAGGATTGAGGATTGAGGATTGAGGATTGAGGATTGAGGATTGAGGATTGAGGATTGAGGATTGAGGATTGAGGATTGAGGATTGAGGATTGAAGATTGAGGATTGAGGATTGAGGATTAAAGATTGAGTATTGAGGATTGAAGATTGAGGATTGATGATTGAGGATTGAGGATTGAGGATTGAGGATTGAGGATTGATTATTGAAGATTGCGGATTGATGATTGAGGATTGAGGATTGAGGATTGAGGATTGAGTATTGAGGATTGAGGATTGAAGATTGAGGATTGAGGATTGAGGATTGAAGATAGAGGATTGAAGATTGAGGATTGGGGATTGAGGATTGACGATTGAGGATTGAGTATTGAGGATTGAGAATTGAGGATTGAGGATTGAAGATTGTGTATTCAGGATTGAGGATTGAGGACTGAAGATTGAATATTGATGATTGAAGATTGTGGATTGAGGATTGAGTGTTGCGGATTGAGGACGAGGACTGAGGGTTGAGTATTGATGTTTGAGGTCTGGGGATTGAGGATTGAGGATTGAGAATTGAGTATTGAGGATTGAGGATTGAAGATTGAGGATTGGGTATTGAGGATTGAAGGATGAGGATTGAGGATTGAGGATTGAGGATTGAGGATTGAAGATTGAGGATTGAGTATTGAGGATTGAGAATTGAGGATTGAGGATTGAAGATTGTGTATTCAGGATTGAGGATTGAGGACTGAAGATTGAATATTGATGATTGAAGATTGTGGATTGAGGATTGAGTGTTGCGGATTGAGGACGAGGACTGAGGGTTGAGTATTGATGTTTGAAGTCTGGGGATTGAGTATTGAGGATTGAGAATTGAGGATTGAGGATTGAGGATTGAAGATTGAGGATTGGGTATTGAGGATTGAAGGATGAGGATTGAGGATTGAGGATTGAGGATTGAGGGTTGAAGATTGAGTATTGAGGATTGAAGATTGAGAATTGAGGATTGAGGGTTGAGGATTGACGTTTGAGGAATGAGGATTGAGGTTTGAGGACTGAGGACTGAGGATTTAGGATTCGTGATTGAGGATTGAAGGTTGAGTATTGAGGATTGAAGATTGAGGATTGAGGATTGAGGATTGAGGATTGAGGATTGAAGATTGAGGATCGGGGTTGAGGATTGACGATTGAGGATTGAGTATTGAGGATTGAGAATTGAGGATTGAGGATTGAACATTGAGTATTGTGGGCTGAAGGTTGAGGTTTGAGGATTGAGGATTGACGATTGAGGATTGAGTATTGAGGATTGAGAATTGAGGATTGAGGATTGAACATTGTGTATTGAGGGCTGAAGATTGAGGATTGAGGATTGAGGATTGAAGATTGAGGACTTAGTGTTGACGGTTGAGTGATGGGAGTTGACGTTTGAGGATTGAGATTTGAAGATTGAAGAATGGGGATTGAGTATTGAAAGCTGTGAATTGAGGATATTCTGTTGAGGATTGAGGATTGACAATTGATTGTTGAGGACTGAGGGCTGAAGGTTGAGGATTCAGGATTGAGGATTCGGTATTGAGGTTTGAGGACTGAGGATTGAGGGTTGAGGATTGAGGATTGAGGATTGAAGATTGAGTTTTGAGGATTGAGAATTGAGGATTGAGGATTGAGGATTGAAGATTGAGGATTGGGTATTGAGGATTGAAGAATGAGGATTGAGGATTCAGGATTGAGTATTGAGGATTGAAGATTGAGTATTCAGGATTGAATATTGATGATTGAGGATTGTGGATTGAGGATTGAGGATTGAACATTGAGTACTGAGTGTTGATGGTTGAGTGATGAGAATTGGTGTTTGTGGATAGAGGTTTGAAGATTGCAGATTGAGCGATGAGTATTGAGAAATGTGAATTGAGGATATTCTATTGTGGATTGAGGATTAACAACTGATTGTTGAGGACTGAGGGCTGAAGATTGAGGATTCTGGATTGAGGATACAGAATTGAGGTTTGAGGATTGAGGATTGTGTATTCAGGATTGAGGATTCAGGACTGAAGATTGAATATTAATGATTGAAGATTGTGGATTGAGGATTGAGGGTTGCGGATTGTGGACGAGGCCTGAGGGTTGAGTATTGATGATTGAGATCTGGGGTTGAGGATTGAGGATTGAGAATCCAGGATTGAGGATTGAGGATTGAAGATTGAGGATTGGGTATTGAGGATTGAAGAATGAGGACTGAGGATTGAGGATTGAGGATTGAGGATTGAAAATTGAGTATTGAGGATTGAAGATTGAGTATTGAAGATTGAGGATTGGGGATTGAGGATTGACGATTGAGGATTGAGTATTGAGGATTGAGAATTGAGGATTGAGGATTGAAGATTGAGTATTGAGGATTGAAGATTGAGAATTGAGGATCGAGGATTGAGGATTGAGGATTGAAGATGAGGTCTGAGGGTTGACGATTGAGGTTTGAAGACTGAGGGTTGAGGATTCAGGATTGAGAGTTGAGGATTGGGTATTGAGGATTGAAGAATGAGGACTGAGGATTGAGGATTGAGGATTGAGGATTGAAGATTGAGTATTGAGGATTGAAGATTGAGGATTGAGGATTGAGGATTGAGGATTTAGGATTGATGATTGAGGATTGAAGATTGAGTATTGAGGATTGAAGATTGAGGATTGAGGATTGAGGATTGAGGATTGAGGATTGAAGATTGAGGATTGGGGTTGAGGATTGACGATTGAGGATTGAGTATTGAGGATTGAGAATTGAGGATTGAGGATTGAACATTGAGTATTGTGGGCTGAAGGTTGAGGATTGAGGATTGAGTATTGACGATTGAGGATTGAGTATTGAGGATTGAGAATTGAGGATTGAGGATTGAACATTGAGTATTGAGGGCTGAAGATTGAGGATTGAGGATTGAGGATTGAAGATTGAGGACTTAGTGTTGACGGTTGAGTGATGGGAATTGACGTTTGTGGATTGAGATTTGAAGATTGAAGAATGGGGATTGAGTATTGAAAGCTGTGAATTGAGGATATTCTGTTGAGGATTGGGGATTGACAATTGATTGTTGAGGACTGAGGGCTGAAGGTTGAGGATTCAGGATTGAGGATTCGGTATTGAGGTTTGAGGACTGAGGATTGAGGGTTGAGGATTGAGGATTGAGGATTGAGGATAGAAGATTGAGTTTTGAGGATTGAGAATTGAGGATTGAGGATTGAGGATTGAAGATTGAGGATTGGGTATTGAGGATTGAAGAATGAGGATTGAGGATTGAGGATTGAGTATTGAGGATTGAAGATAGAGTATTGAGGATTGAATATTGATGATTGAGGATTGTGGATTGAGGATTGAGGATTGAACGTTGAGGACTGAGTGTTGATGGTTGAGTGATGAGAATTGGTGTTTGTGGATAGAGGTTTGAAGATTGCAGATTGAGCGATGAGTATTGTGAAATGTGAATTGAGGATATTCTATTGAGGATTGAGGATTAACAACTGATTGTTGAGGACTGAGGGCTGAAGATTGAGGATTCAGGATTGAGGATACAGAATTGAGGTTTGAGGACTGAGGATTGAGGATTGAAGATTTATTATTGAGGATTGAAGATTGAGGATTGAGGATTGAGGATCGAGGATTGAGGATGTGGGCTGAGGGTTGGGGATTGAGGTTTGAGGATTGAGGACTGAGGATTGAGGATTGATGATTGAGTATTGACGATTGAAGACTGAGGACTGAGGATTGAGGATTGAGGATTGAGGATTGAGGATTGAGGATTGAAGATTGAGGACTGGGGACTGAGTGTTGAGGGTTGAGTGATGAGAATTGGTGTCTGTGGATAGAGATTTAAAGATTGCAGATTGAGTATTGCGTATGGAAAGCTCTGAACTGAGGGTATTCTAGAGAGGATTGAGGATTGACAACTGACTGTTGAGGCCTGAGGGCTGAAGATTGAGGATTCAGGATTGAGGATTCAGGATTGTGGTTTGAGGACTGAGGATTGAGGATTGAGGATTGGGGATTGAGGATTGAGGATCGAGGATTGAAGACTGAGGATTGGTTATTGAGGATTTAACATTGAGGATTGAGAATTGAGGATTGAGGATTGAGGATTGAGGATTGAAGATTGAATATTGATGATTGAAGGTTGAGGATTGAGGATTGAGGGTTGTGGATTGAGGACGAGGACTGAGGGTTGAGTATTGATGTTTGAGGTCTGAGGATTGAGAATTGAGGATTGAGGATTGAGGATTGAAGATTGAGGATTGGGTATTGAGGATTGAAGAGTGAGGACTGAGGATTGAGGATTGAGGACTGAGGATTGAAGATTGAGTATTGAGGATTGAAGATTGAGGATTGAGGATTGAGGATTGAGGATTGATGATTGAGGATTGAGGATTGAGGTTTGAGGATTGAGGATTGAGGATTGAGGATTGAAGATTGAGGATTGAGGATAGAGGATTAAAGATTGAGTATTGAGGATTGAAGATTGAGGATTGATGATTGAGGATTGAGGATTGAGCATTGAGGATTGAGGATTGAGTATTGAAGATTGCGGATTGATGATTGAGGATTGAGGATTGAGGATTGAGGGTTGAGTATTGAGGATTGAGGAAGGAAGATTGAGGATTGAGGATTGAGGATTGAAGATAGAGGATTGAAGATTGAGGATTGGGGATTGAGGATTGACGATTGAGGATTGAGTATTGAGGATTGAGAATTGAGGATTGAGGATTGAGGATTGTGTATTCAGGATTGAGGATTGAGGACTGAAGATTGAATATTGATGATTGAAGGTTGTGGATTGAGGATTGAGGGTTGCGGATTGAGCCCGAGGCCTGAGGGTTGAGTATTGATGTTTGAGATCTGGGGATTGAGGATTGAGGATTGAGAATCGAGGATTGAGGATTGAGGATTGAAGATTGAGGATTGGGTATTGAGGATTGAAGAATGAGGACTGAGGATTGAGGATTGAGGATTGAGGATTGAAGATTGAGAATTGAGGATTGAAGATTGAGGATTGAGGATTGAGGATTGAGGATTTAGGATTGATGATTGAGGATTGAAGATTGAGTATTGAGGATTGAAGATTGAGGATTGAGGATTGAGGATTGAGGATTGAGGATTGAAGATTGAGGATTGGGGTTGAGGATTGACGATTGAGGATTGAGTATTGAGGATTGAGAATTGAGGATTGAGGATTGAACAATGAGTATTGTGGTCTGAAGATTGAGGATTGGGGATTGAGGATTGAAGATTGAGGACTTAGTGTTGAGGGTTGAGTGATGGGAATTGACGTTTGTGGATTGAGATTTGAAGATTGAAGAATGGGGATTGAGTATTGAAAGCTGTGAATTGAGGATATCCTGTTGAGGATTGAGGATCGACAATTGATTGTTGAGGACTGAGGGCTGAAGGTTGAGGATTCAGGATTGAGGATTCGGTATTGAGGTTTGAGGACTGAGGATTGAGGGTTGAGGATTGAGGATTGAGGATTGACGCTTGTGGATTGAGGGTTGAGGATGGAGGATTGAAGAGAGAGGACTGAGTGTTGAGGATTGAGTGTTTAGAATTGATGTTTGACGATTGAGATATGATTATTGAATATTACGGTTTGAGTATTGAATCACGAGAGTTCACGATATTCTATTGAGTATTGAGAATTGAGGATAGATTGTTGTGTATTGAGGATTGGTGGTTGAGGGTTGTGTGTTGAATATTGAGGATTGAGGATTGAGAATTGAGGATTGAGGATTGAAGATTGAGTATTGAGGATTGAAGATTGTGGATTTTGGATTGAGGATTGAAGATTGAGTATTGAGGATTGAAGATTGAGTATTGAGGATTGAGGATTGAGGATTGAGGATTGACGATGAGGTCTGAGGGTTGAGGATTGAGGATTGAGGATTGAGGGTTGAGGATTGAAGATTGAGGATTGGGTATTGCGGATTGAACATTGTGGATTGAGCATTGAGGATTGAGTACTGAAGATTGAATATTGATGATTGAAGATCGATGATTGAGGATTGAGGGTTGTGGATTGAGGACGAGGACTGAGGGTTGAGTATTGATTTCTGAGGTCTGAGGGTTGAGGGTTGAGGATTGAGGATTGAGGATTGAGGATTGAAGATTGAGGATTGGGTATTGCGGATTGAACATTGTGGATTGAGCATTGAGGATTGAGTACTGAAGATTGAATATTGATGATTGAAGATCGATGATTGAGGATTGAGGGTTGTGGATTGAGGACGAGGACTGAGGGTTGAGTATTGATTTCTGAGGTCTGAGGATTGAGGATTGAGGATTGAGAATTGAGGATTGAGGATTGAGGGTTGAAGATTGAGGATTGGGTATTGAGGATTGAAGAATGAGGATTGAGGATTGAGGATTGAGGATTGAGGATTGAGGATTGAAGATTGAGTATTGAGGATTGAAGATTGAGGATTGAGTACTGAGGATTGAGGATTGAGGATTGAGGGTTGAGGATTGTGGATTGAAGCTTGAGTATTGAGGATTGAAGATTGAGGATTGTGGATTGAGGATTGAGGATTGAGGATTGAGGATTGAGGATTTAGGATTGATGATTGAGGATTGAAGATTGAGTATTGAGGATTGAAGATTGAGGATTGAGGATTGAGGATTGAGGATTGAGGATTGAAGATTGAGGATTGGGGTTGGGGATTGACGATTGAGCATTGAGTATTGAGGATTGAGAATTGAGGATTTAGGATTGAACATTGAGTATTGTGGGCTGAAGATTGAGGATTGAGGATTGAGGATGGAAGATTGAGGACTTAGTGTTGAGTGTTGAGTGATGGGAATTGACGTTTGTGGATTGAGATTTGAAGATTGAAGAATGGGGATTGAGTATTGAAAGCTGTGAATTGAGGATATCCTGTTGAGGATTGAGGATCGACAATTGATTGTTGAGGACTGAGGGCAGAAGGTTGAGGATTCAGGATTGAGGATTCGGTATTGAGGTTTGAGGACTGAGGATTGAGGGTTGAGGATTGAGGATTGAGGATTGACGCTTGAGGATTGAGGGTTGAGGATGGAGGATTGAAAAGAGAGGACTGAGTGTTGAGGATTGAGTGTTTAGAATTGATGTTTGACGATTGAGATATGATTATTGAATATTACGGTTTGAGTATTGAACCACGAGAGTTCACGATATTCTTTTGAGTATTGATAATTGAGGATTGATTGTTGTGTATTGAGGATTGGTGGTTGAGGGTTGTGTGTTGAATATTGAGGGTTGAGGATTGAGGATTGAGGATTGAGGATTGAGTATTGAAGATTGAGGATTGGGTATTGCGGATTGAACATTGTGGATTGAGCATTGAGGATTGAGTACTGAAGATTGAATATTGATGATTGAAGATCGATGATTGAGGATTGAGGGTTGTGGATTGAGGACGAGGACTGAGGGTTGAGTATTGATTTCTGAGGTCTGAGGATTGAGGATTGAGGATTGAGAATTGAGGATTGAGGATTGAGGGTTGAAGATTGAGGATTGGGTATTGAGGATTGAAGAATGAGGATTGAGAATTGAGGATTGAGGATTGAGGATTGAGGATTGAAGATTGAGTATTGAGGATTGAAGATTGAGGATTGAGTACTGAGGATTGAGGATTGAGGATTGAGGGTTGAGGATTGAGGATTGAAGATTGAGTATTGAGGATTGAAGATTGAGGATTGTGGATTGAGGATTGAGGATTGAGTATTGAAGATTGAGGATTGGGGATTGAGGGTTGAGGATTGAGGATTGAGGATTGAGGGTTGAGGATCGAAGATTGAGGATTGGGTATTGCGGATTGAACATTGTCGATTGAGCATTGAGGATTGAGTACTGAAGATTGAATATTGATGATTGAAGATCGATGATTGAGGATTGAGTGTTGTGGATTGAGGACGAGGACTGAGGGTTGAGTATTGATCTCTGAGGTCTGAGGATTGAGGATTGAGGATTGAGAATTGAGGATTGAGGATTGAGGGTTGAAGATTGAGGATTGGGTATTGAGGATTGAAGAATGAGGATTGAGGGTTGAGGATTGAGGATTGAGGATTGAGGATTGAAGATAGAGTATTGAGGATTGAATATTGAGGATTGAGTACTGAGGATTGAGGATTGAGGATTGAGGGTTGAGGATTGAGGGTTGAAGATTGAGTATTGAGGATTGAAGATTGAGGATTGTGGATTGAGGATTGAGGATTGAGTATTGAAGATTGAGGATTGGGGATTGAGGATTGACGATTGAGCATTGAGTATTGAGGATTGAGAATTGAGGATTGAGGATTGAAGATTGAGTATTGAGGATTGAAGATTGAGAATTGAGGATTGAGGATTGAGGATTGAAGATGAGGTCTGAGGGTTGACGATTGAGGTTTGAGGACTGAGGGTTGAGGATTCAGGATTGAGAGTTGAGGATTGGGTATTGAGGATTGAAGAATGAGGACTGAGGATTGAGGATTGAGGATTGAGGATTGAAGATTGAGTATTGAGGATTGAAGATTGAGGATTGAGGATTGAGGATTGAGGATTTAGGATTGATGATTGAGGATTGAAGATTGAGTATTGAGGATTGAAGATTGAGGATTGAGGCTTGAGGATTGAGGATTGAGGATTGAAGATTGAGGATTGGTGTTGAGGATTGACGATTGAGGATTGAGTATCGACAATTGATTGTTGAGGACTGAGGGCTGAAGGTTGAGGATTCAGGATTGAGGATTCGGTATTGAGGTTTGAGGACTGAGGATTGAGGGTTGAGGATTGAGGATTGAGGATTGACGCTTGAGGATTGAGGGTTGAGGATGGAGGATTGAAGAGAGAGGACTGAGTGTTGAGGATTGAGTGTTTAGAATTGATGTTTGACGATTGAGATATGATTATTGAATATTACGGTTTGAGTATTGAACCACGAGAGTTCACGGTATTCTATTGAGTATTCAGAATTGAGGATTGATTGTTGTGGATTGAGGATTGGTGGTTGAGGGTTGTGTGTTGAATATTGAGGATTGAGGATTGAGAATTGAGGATTGAGGATTGAGGATTGAGGATTGAAGATTGAGTATTGAGGATTGAAGATTGAGGATTGAGTACTGAGGATTGAGGATTGAGGATTGAGGGTTGAGGATTGAGGATTGAAGATTGAGTATTGAGGATTGAAGATTGAGGATTGTGGATTGAGGATTGAGGATTGAGTATTGAAGATTGAGGATTGGGGATTGAGGATTGACGATTGAGGATTGAGTATTGAGGATTGAGAATTGAGGATTGAGGATTGAAGATTGAGTATTGAGGATTGAAGATTGAGAATTGAGGATCGAGGATTGTGGATTGAGGATTGAAGATGAGGTCTGAGGGTTGACGATTGAGGTTTGAGGACTGAGGGTTGAGGATTCAGGATTGAGAGTTGAGGATTGGGTATTGAGGATTGAAGAATGAGGACTGAGGATTGAGGATTGAGGATTGAGGATTGAAGATTGAGTATTGAGGATTGAAGATTGAGGATTGAGGATTGAGGATTGAGGATTTAGGATTGATGATTGAGGATTGAAGATTGAGTATTGAGGATTGAAGATTGAGGATTGAGGATTGATGATTGAGGATTGAGGATTGAAGATTGAGGATTGGGGTTGAGGATTGACGATTGAGGATTGAGTATTGAGGATTGAGAATTGAGGATTGAGGATTGAACATTGAGTATTGTGGGCTGAAGATTGAGGATTGAGGATTGAGTATTGACGATTGAGGATTGAGGATTGAGGATTGAAGATAGAGTATTGAGGATTGAATATTGAGGATTGAGTACTGAGGATTGAGGATTGAGGATTGAGGGTTGAGGATTGAGGATTGAAGATTGAGTATTGAGGATTGAAGATTGAGGATTGTGGATTGAGGATTGAGGATTGAGTATTGAAGATTGAGGATTGGGGATTGAGGATTGACGATTGAGCATTGAGTATTGAGGATTGAGAATTGAGGATTGAGGATTGAAGATTGAGTATTGAGGATTGAAGATTGAGAATTGAGGATTGAGGATTGAGGATTGAAGATGAGGTCTGAGGGTTGACGATTGAGGTTTGAGGACTGAGGGTTGAGGATTCAGGATTGAGAGTTGAGGATTGGGTATTGAGGATTGAAGAATGAGGACTGAGGATTGAGGATTGAGGATTGAGGATTGAAGATTGAGTATTGAGGATTGAAGATTGAGGATTGAGGATTGAGGATTGAGGATTTAGGATTGATGATTGAGGATTGAAGATTGAGTATTGAGGATTGAAGATTGAGGATTGAGGCTTGAGGATTGAGGATTGAGGATTGAAGATTGAGGATTGGTGTTGAGGATTGACGATTGAGGATTGAGTATCGACAATTGATTGTTGAGGACTGAGGGCTGAAGGTTGAGGATTCAGGACTGAGGATTCGGTATTGAGGTTTGAGGACTGAGGATTGAGGGTTGAGGATTGAGGATTGAGGATTGACGCTTGAGGATTGAGGGTTGAGGATGGAGGATTGAAGAGAGAGGACTGAGTGTTGAGGATTGAGTGTTTAGAATTGATGTTTGACGATTGAGATATGATTATTGAATATTACGGTTTGAGTATTGAACCACGAGAGTTCACGGTATTCTATTGAGTATTCAGAATTGAGGATTGATTGTTGTGGATTGAGGATTGGTGGTTGAGGGTTGTGTGTTGAATATTGAGGATTGAGGATTGAGAATTGAGGATTGAGGATTGAGGATTGAGGATTGAAGATTGGGTATTGAGGATTGAAGATTGAGGATTGAGTACTGAGGATTGAGGATTGAGGATTGAGGGTTGAGGATTGAGGATTGAAGATTGAGTATTGAGGATTGAAGATTGAGGATTGTGGATTGAGGATTGAGGATTGAGTATTGAAGATTGAGGATTGGGGATTGAGGATTGACGATTGAGGATTGAGTATTGAGGATTGAGAATTGAGGATTGAGGATTGAAGATTGAGTATTGAGGATTGAAGATTGAGAATTGAGGATCGAGGATTGTGGATTGAGGATTGAAGATGAGGTCTGAGGGTTGACGATTGAGGTTTGAGGACTGAGGGTTGAGGATTCAGGATTGAGAGTTGAGGATTGGGTATTGAGGATTGAAGAATGAGGACTGAGGATTGAGGATTGAGGATTGAGGATTGAAGATTGAGTATTGAGGATTGAAGATTGAGGATTGAGGATTGAGGATTGAGGATTTAGGATTGATGATTGAGGATTGAAGATTGAGTATTGAGGATTGAAGATTGAGGATTGAGGATTGATGATTGAGGATTGAGGATTGAAGATTGAGGATTGGGGTTGAGGATTGACGATTGAGGATTGAGTATTGAGGATTGAGAATTGAGGATTGAGGATTGAACATTGAGTATTGTGGGCTGAAGATTGAGGATTGAGGATTGAGTATTGACGATTGAGGATTGAGTATTGAGGATTGAGAATTGAGGATTGAGGATTGAACATTGAGTATTGAGGGCTGAAGATTGAGGATTGAGGATTGAGGATTGAAGATTGAGGACTTAGTGTTGACGGTTGAGTGATGGGAATTGACGTTTGTGGATTGAGATTTGAAGATTGAAGAATGGGGATTGAGTATTGAAAGCTGTGAATTGAGGATATTCTGCTGAGGATTGGGGATTGACAATTGATTGTTGAGGACTGAGGGCTGAAGGTTGAGGATTCAGGATTGAGGATTCGGTATTGAGGTTTGAGGACTGAGGATTGAGGGTTGAGGATTGAGGATTGAGGATTGAGGATTGAAGATTGAGTTTTGAGGATTGAGAATTGAGGATTGAGGATTGAGGATTGAGGATTGAAGATTGAGGATTGGGTATTGAGGATTGAAGAATGAGGATTGAGGATTGAGGATTGAGTATTGAGGATTGAAGATAGAGTATTGAGGATTGAATATTGATGATTGAGGATTGTGGATTGAGGATTGAGGATTGAACGTTGAGGACTGAGTGTTGATGGTTGAGTGATGAGGATTGGTGTTTGTGGATAGAGGTTTGAAGATTGCAGATTGAGCGATGAGTATTGTGAAATGTGAATTGAGGATATTCTATTGAGGATTGAGGATTAACAACTGATTGTTGAGGACTGAGGGCTGAAGATTGAGGATTCAGGATTGAGGATACAGAATTGAGGTTTGAGGACTGAGGATTGAGGATTGAAGATTTATTATTGAGGATTGAAGATTGAGGATAGAGGATTGAGGATCGAGGATTGAGGATGTGGGCTGAGGGTTGGGGATTGAGGTTTGAGGGTTGAGGACTGAGGATTGAGGATTGATGATTGAGTATTGACGATTGAAGACTGAGGACTGAGGATTGAGGATTGAGGATTGAGGATTGAGGATTGAGGATTGAAGATTGAGGACTGGGGACTGAGTGTTGAGGGTGGAGTGATGAGAATTGGTGTCTGTGGATAGAGATTTAAAGATTGCAGATTGAGTATTGCGTATGGAAAGCTCTGAACTGAGGGTATTCTAGAGAGGATTGAGGATTGACAACTGACTGTTGAGGCTTGAGGGCTGAAGATTGAGGATTCAGGATTGAGGATTCAGGATTGTGGTTTGAGGACTGAGGATTGAGGATTGAGGATTGGGGATTGAGGATTGAGGATCGAGGATTGAAGACTGAGGATTGGTTATTGAGGATTTAACATTGAGGATTGAGAATTGAGGATTGAGGATTGAGGATTGAGGATTGAAGATTGAATATTGATGATTGAAGGTTGAGGATTGAGGATTGAGGGTTGTGGATTGAGGACGAGGACTGAGGGTTGAGTATTGATGTTTGAGGTCTGAGGATTGAGGATTGAGGATTGAGGATTGAAGATTGAGTATTGAGGATTGAATATTGAGGATTGAGGATTGAGGATTGAGGATTGACGATTGAAGATTGAGGATAGGGGACTGAGTGTTGATGGCTGATTGATGAGAATTGATGTTTGTGGATAGAGATATGAAGGTTGCAGATTGAGTATTGCGTATGGAAAACTCTGAACTGAGGATATTCTAGTGAGGATTGAGGATTGACAACTGATTGTCGAGGACTGAGGGCTGAACATTGAGGATTCAGGATTGAGGATTCAGGACTGTGGTTTGAGGACTGAGGATTGAGGATTGAGGATTGGGGATTGACGATTGAGGATTGAGTATTGAGGATTGAGAATTGAGGATTGAGGATTGAAGATTGAGTATTGAGGATTGAAGATTGAGAATTGAGGATTGAGGATTGAGGATTGAAGATGAGGTCTGAGGGTTGACGATTGAGGTATGAGGACTGAGGGTTGAGGATTCAGGATTGAGAGTTGAGGATTGAAGATTGAGGATTGTGGATTGGGTATTGAGGATTGAAGAATGAGCATTGAGGATTGAGGATTGAGGATTGAGGATTGAAGATTGAGGATTGAGGATTGACGATTGAGGATTGAGGATTGAAGATTGAGTATTGAGGATTGAAGATTGAGGATTGAGGATTGAGGATTGAGGATTGACGATTGAAGATTGAGGATAGGGGACTGAGTGTTAGGGTTGAGTGATGAGGATTGATGCTTGTGGATAGAGATTTGAAGATTGCAGATTGAGTATTGAGTATTGAAACCTGTGAATTGAGGATATTCTATTGAAGATTGAGGATTGACAACTGATTGTTGAGGACTGAGGGCTGAAGATTGAGGATTCAGGGTTGAGGATTCAGAATTGAGGTTTGAGGACTGAGGATTGAGGATAGAGGATTGAGAATTGAGGATTGGGGATTGAGGATTGAAGATTGAGGATTGGGTATTGAGGATTGAAGAGTGAGGACTGAGGATTGAGGATTGAGGATAGAGGATTGAAGATTGAGTATTGAGGATTCAAGATTGAGGATTGAGGATTGAAGATTGAGTATTGAGGATTGAAGATTGATGATTGAGGATTGTGGATTGAGGATTGAGGATTGAACATTGAGGACTGAGTGTTGAGGGTTGAGTGATGAGAATTGGTGTTTGTGGATAGAGATATGAAGATTGCAGATTGAGTATTGCGTATGGAAAACTCTGAACTGAGGATATTCCAGTGAGGATTGAGGATTGACAACTGATTGTTGAGGACTGAGGGCTGAAGATTGAGGATACAGGATTGAGGATTCAGGACTGTGGTTTTAGGACTGAGGATTGAGGATTGAGGATTGGGGATTGAGGATTGAGGATGAGGGCTGAGGGTTGAAGATTGAGGTTTGAGGACTCACGACTGAGGATTGAGGATTGAGAATTGAGGATTGAGGATTGAGGATTGAAGATTGAGGATAGGGAATCGAGGATTGAAGAATGAGGATTGAGGATGGGCGATTGAGGATTGAGGATTGAAGATTGAGTATTCAGGATTGGAGATTGACGATTGGGGATTGAGGATTGAGGATCGAGGATTGAGGATTGAGGATTGAAGGTTGAGTATTGAGGATTGAAGATTGAGGATTGAGGATTGAGGGTTGAGGATTGAGGATTGAGGATTGAGAATTGAAGATTGAGGATTGGGACCTGAGTGTTAGGGTTGAGTGATGAGGATTGATGCTTGTGGATAGAGATTTGTAGATTGCAGATTGAGTATTGAGTATTGAAACCTGTGAATTGAGGATATTCTATTGAAGATTGAGGATTGACAACTGATTGTTGAGGACTGAGGGCTGAAGATTGAGGATTCAGGGTTGAGGATTCAGAATTGAGGTTTGAGGACTGAGGATTGAGGATAGAGGATTGAGAATTGAGGATTGGGGATTGAGGATTGAAGATTGAGGATTGGGTATTGAGGATTGAAGAGTGAGGACTGAGGATTGAGGATTGAGGATAGAGGATTGAAGATTGTGTATTGAGGATTGAGGATTGAGGATTGAGGATTGAGGATTGAGGCTTGAGGATTGAGGATTGAGGATTGAGGATTGAGGATTGAGGATTGAGGATTCAGGATTGAAGATTGAGGATTGAGGATTGAGGATTAAAGATTGAGTATTGAGGATTCAAGATTGCGGATTGGTGATTGAGGATTGAGGATTGAGGATTGAGTATTGAGGATTGAGTATTGAGGATTGAGGATTGAAGATTGAGGATTGAGGATTGAGGATTGAAGATAGAGGATTGGCTATTGAGGATTGAAGAATGAGGATTGAGGATTGAGGATTGAGGATTGAAGATTGATGATTGAGGATTGTGGATTGAGGATTGAGGATTGAACATTGAGGACTGAGTGTTGAGGGTTGAGTGATGAGAATTGGTGTTTGTGGATAGAGGTTTGAAGATTGCAGATTGAGCATTGAGTATTGAAAACTGTGAGTTGAGGATATTCTATTGAGGATTGAGGATTGACAACTGATTGTTGAGGACTGAGGGCTGAAGATTGAGGATTTAGGGTTGCGAATTCAGAATTGAGGTTTGAGGATTGAGGATTGAGGATTGAAGATTGATTATTGAGGATTGAAGATTGAGGATTGAGGATTGAGGATTGAGGATTGAGGATGAGGGCTGAGGGTTGAGGATTGAGGTTTGAGGATTGAGGACTGAGGATTGTGGATTGAGGATTGATGATTGAGTATTGAGGATTGAAGATTGAGGATTGAGGATTGACGATTGAAGATTGAGGATTGGGGATTGAGGATTGACGATTGAGGATTGAGTATTGAGGTTTGAGAATTGAGGATTGAGGATTGAAGATTGTGTATTCAGGATTGAAGATTGAGGATTGAGGATTGAGGATTGAGGATTGACGATAAGGGCTGAGGCTTGAGGATTGAGGTTTGAGGACTGAGGACTGAGGACTGAGGATTGAGAATTGAGGATTGAGGATTGAGGATTGAAGATTGAGCATTGGGTATAGCGGATTGAACATTGAGGATTGAGGATTGAGGATTGAGGATTGAGGACTGAAGATTGAATATTGATGATTGAAGATTGTGGATTGAGGATTGAAGATTGAGGATTGAGGATTGAGGATTGAGGATTGAAGATTGAGTATTGAGGATTGAAGAATGAGGATTGAGGATTGAGGATTGAGGATTGAAGATTGATGATTGAGGATTGTGGATTGAGGATTGAGGATTGAACATTGAGGACTGAGTGTTGAGGGTTGAGTGATGAGAATTGGTGTTTGTGGATAGAGGTTTGAAGATTGCAGATTGAGCATTGAGTATTGAAAACTGTGAGTTGAGGATATTCTATTGAGGATTGAGGATTGACAACTGATTGTTGAGGACTGAGGGCTGAAGATTGAGGATTTAGGATTGCGAATTCAGAATTGAGGTTTGAGGATTGAGGATTGAGGATTGAAGATTGATTATTGAGGATTGAAGATTGAGAATTGAGGATTGAGGATTGAGGATTGAAGATGAGGTCTGAGGTTTGACGATTGAGGTTTGAGGACTGAGGGTTGAGGATTCAGGATTGAGAGTTGAGGATTGAGGATTGAGGATTGAAGATTGAGGATTGGGTATTGAGGATTGAGGATTGAGGATTGAGGATTGAAGATTGAGTATTGAGGATTGAAGATTGAGGATTGATGATTGAGGATTGAGGATTGACGATTGAAGATTGAGGATAGGGGACTGAGTGTTGATAGGTGAGTGATGAGAATTGATGTTTGTGGATAGAGATATGAAGGTTGCAGATTGAGTATTGCGTATGGAAAACTCTGAACTGAGGATATTCTAGTGAGGATTGAGGATTGACAACTGATTGTTGATTACTGAGGGCTGAACATTGAGGATTCAGGATTGAGGATTCAGGACTGTGGTTTGAGGACTGAGGATTGAGGATTGAGGATTGGGGATTGAGGATTGAGGATCGAGGATTGAAGATTGAAGATTGGGTATTGAGGATTGAACATTGAGGATTGAGGATTGAGGATTGAGGATTGAGGGTTGAGGATTGAAGATTGAATATTGATGATTGAAGGTTGAGGATTGAGGATTGAGGGTTGTGGATTCAGGACGAGGACTGAGGGTTGAGTATTGATGTTTGAGGACTGAGGATTGAGGATAGAGGATTGAGAATTGAGGATTGAGGATTGAGGATTGAAGATTGAGGATTCTGTATTGAGGATTGAAGAATGAGGACTCAGGATTGAGGATTGAGGATTGAGGATTGACGATTGAGTATTGAGGATTGAAGATTGAGGATTGAGGATTGAGGATTGAGGATTGAGGATTGAGGATTGAGGATTGAGGATTGAGGATTGAAGATTGAGGATTGAGGATTGAGGATTAAAGGTTGAGCATTGAGGATTGAAGATTGAGGATTGATGATTGAGGGTTGAGGATTGAGGATTGAGGATTGAGGATTGAGTATTGAAGATTGAGGATTGATGATTGAGGATTGAGGATTGAGGATTGAGGATTGAGTATTGAGGATTGAGGATTGAAGATTGAGGATTGAGGATTGAGGATTAATGATTGAGTATTGAGGATTGAAGGTTGAGAATTGAGGATTGAGGATTGAACATTGAGGACTGAGTGTTGAGGGCTGAGTGATGAGAATTGATGTTTGTGGATAGAGATTTGAAGATTGCAGATTGAGTATTAAGTATTGAAAACTGTGAATTGAGGATATTCTATTGGGGATTGAGGATTGACAACTGATTGTTGAGGACTGAGGGCTGAAGATTGAGGATAGGGTATTGAGGATTGAAGAATGAGGATTGAGGATTGCCGATTGAGGATTGAGGATTGAAGATTGAGTATTCAGGATTGGAGATTGACGATTGAGGATTGAGGACTGAGGATCGAGGATTGAGGATTGAGGATTGAAGATTGAGGATTGGGGACTGAGTGTTGAGGGTTGAGTGATGAGGATTGATGTTTGTGGATAGAGATTTGAAGATTGCAGATTGAGTATTGAGTATTGAAACCTGTGAATTGAGGATATTCTATTGAGGATTGAGGATTGACAACTGATTGTTGAGGTCTGAGGGCTGAAGGTTGAGGATTCAGGATTGAGGATTCAGAATTGAGGTTTGAGGACTGAGGATTGAGGATTGAGGATTGAGGATTGAGGATTGAGGATTGAGGATTGAGGATTGAGGATTGAAGATTGAGTATTGAAGATTGAAGATTGGGTATTGAGGATTGAACATCGAGGATTGAACATTGAGGATTGAGGATTGACGGTTGAGGATTGAAGATTGAATATTGATGATTGAAGGTTGAGGATTGAGGATTGAGGGTTGTGGATTCAGGACGAGGACTGTGGGTTGAGTATTGATGTTTGAGGTCTGAGGATTGAGGATAGAGGATTGAGAATTGAGGATTGAGGATTGAGGATTGAAGATTGAGGATTCTGTATTGAGGATTGAAGAATGAGAACTGAGGATTGAGGATTGAGGATTGAGGATTGAAGATTGAGTATTGAGGATTGAAGATTGAGGATTGAGGATTGAAGATTGAGTATTGAGGGTTGAAGATTGATGATTGAGGATTGTGGATTGAGGATTGAGGATTGAACATTGAGGACTGAGTGTTGAGGGTTTAGTGATGAGAATTGGTGTTTGTGGATAGAGATATGAAGATTGCAGATTCAGTATTGCGTATGGAAAACTCTGAACTGAGGATATTCTAGTGAGGATTGAGGATTGACAACTGATTGTTGAGGTCTGAGGGCAGAAGATTGAGGATACAGGAATGAGAATTCAGGACTGTGGTATGAGGACTGAGGATTGAGGATTGAGGATTGGGGACTGAGGATTGAGGATGGAGGATTGAAGACTGAAGATTGGGTATTGAGGATTGAACATTGAGGATCGAGGATTGAGGATTGAGGATTGAGGATTGAGGATTGAAGATTGAATATTGATGATTGAAGGTTGAGGATTGAGGATTGAGGGTTGTGGATTCAGGACGAGGACTGAGGGTTGAGTATTGATGTTTGAGGTCTGAGGATTGAGGATAGGGGATTGAGAATTGAGGATTGAGGATTGAGGATTTAGGATTGAGGATTGAGGACTGAGGACTGAAGATTGAGTATTGAGGATTGAAGATTGAGGGTTGAGGATTGAGGATTGAGGATTGAGGATTGAGGATGAGGGCTGAGGGTTGAAGATTGAGGTATGAGGACTCAGGACTGAGGATTGAGGATTGAGAATTGAGAATTGAGGATTGAGGATTGAAGATTGAGGATAGGGTATCGAGGATTGAAGAATGAGGATTGAGGATGGGCGATTGAGGATTGAGGATTGAAGATTGAGTATTCAGGATTGGAGAATGACGATTGGGGATTGAGGATTGAGGATCGAGGATTGAGGATTGAGGATTGAAGGTTGAGTATTGAGGATTGAAGATTGAGGATTGAGGATTGAGGGTTGAGGATTGAGGATTGAGGATTGAGAATTGAAGATTGAGGTTTGGGAACTGAGTGTTGAGGGTTGAGTGATGAGGATTGATGTTTGTGGATAGAGATTTGAAGATTGCAGATTGAGTATTGAGTATTGAATCCTGTGAATTGAGGATATTCTGTTGAAGATTGAGGATTGACAACTGATTGTTGAGGACTGAGGGCTGAAGATTGAGGATTTAGGATTGCGAATACAGAATTGAGGTTTGAGGATTGAGGATTGAGGATTGAAGATTGATTATTGAGGATTGAAGAGTGAGGATTGAGGATTGAGGATTGAGGATTGAGGATGAGGGCTGAGGGTTGAGGATTGAGGATTGAGGATTGAGGACTGAGGATTGTGGATTGAGGATTGATGATTGAGTATTGAGGATTGAAGATTGAGGATTGAGGATTGACGATTGAAGATTGAGGATTGGGGATTGAGGATTGACGATTGAGGATTGAGTATTGAGGTTTGAGAATTGAGGATTGAGGATTGAAGATTGTGTATTCAGGATTGAAGATTGAGGATTGAGGATTGAGGATTGAGGATTGACGATAAAGGCTGAGGCTTGAGGATTGAGGTTTGAGGACTGAGGACTGAGGACTGAGGATTGAGAATTGAGGATTGAGGATTGAGGATTGAAGACTGAGCATTGGGTATTGCGGATTGAACATTGAGGATTGAGGATTGAGGATTGAGGATTGAGGACTGAAGATTCAATATTGATGATTGAAGATTGTGGATTGAGGATTGAAGATTGAGGATTGAGGATTGAGGATTGAGGATTGAAGATTGAGTATTGAGGATTGAAGAATGAGGATTGAGGATTGAGGATTGAGGATTGAAGATTGATGATTGAGGATTGTGGATTGAGGATTGAGGATTGAACATTGACGACTGAGTGTTGAGGGTTGAGTGATGAGAATTGGTGTTTGTGGATAGAGGTTTGAAGATTGCAGATTGAGCATTGAGTATTGAAAACTGTGAATTGAAGATATTCTATTGAGGATTGACGATTGACAACTGATTGTTGAGGACTGAGGGCTGAAGATTGAGGATTCAGGATTGAGGATTCAGAATTGAGGTTTGAGGACTGAGGATTGAGGATTGAAGATTGATTATTGCGGATTCAAGGTTGAGGATTGAGGATTGGGGATTGACAATTGAGGATGAGGGCTGAGGGTTGAGGATTGAGGTTTGAGGATTGAGGAATGAGGATTGAGGATTGGGGATTGATGATTGAGTATTGTGGATTGAAGATTGAGGATTGAGGATTGAGGACTGAGGATTGAGGATTGAGGATTGAGGATTGAGGACTGAGGATTGAAGATTGAGGATTGGGTATTGAGGATTGAAGAATGAGGATTGAGGATTGAGGATTGAGGATTGAGGATTGAGGATTGAGGATTGAGGATTGAGGATTGAAGATTGATGACTGAGGATTGTGGATTGATGATTGAGGATTGAACATTGAGGACTGAGTGTTGAGGGTTGAGTGATGAGAATTGGTGTTTGTGGATAGAGGTTTGAAGATTGCAGATTGAGCATTGAGTATTGAAAACTGTGAGTTGAGGATATTCTATTGAGGATTGAGGATTGACAACTGATTGTTGAGGACTGAGGGCTGAAGATTGAGGATTCAGGGTTGAGGATTCAGAATTGAGGTTTGAGGACTGAGGATTGAGGGTAGAGGATTGAGAATTGAGGATTGAGGATTGAGGATTGAGGATTGAGGATTGAAGATTGAGTATTGAAGATTGAAGATTGGGTATTGAGGATTGAACATCGAGGATTGAACATTGAGGATTGAGGATTGAGGGTTGAGGATTGAAGATTGAATATTGATGATTGAAGGTTGAGGATTGAGGATTGAGGGTTGTGGATTCAGGACGAGGACTGTGGGTTGAGTATTGATGTTTGAGGTCTGAGGATTGAGGATAGAGGATTGAGAATTGAGGATTGAGGATTGAGGATTGAAGATTGAGGATTCTGTATTGAGGATTGAAGAATGAGAACTGAGGATTGAGGATTGAGGATTGAGGATTGAAGATTGAGTATTGAGGATTGAAGATTGAGGATTGAGGATTGAAGATTGAGTATTGAGGGTTGAAGATTGATGATTGAGGATTGTGGATTGAGGATCGAGGATTGAACATTGAGGACTGAGTGTTGAGGGTTTAGTGATGAGAATTGGTGTTTGTGGATAGAGATATGAAGATTGCAGATTCAGTATTGCGTATGGAAAACTCTGAACTGAGGATATTCTAGTGAGGATTGAGGATTGACAACTGATTGTTGAGGTCTGAGGGCAGAAGATTGAGGATACAGGAATGAGAATTCAGGACTGTGGTATGAGGACTGAGGATTGAGGATTGAGGATTGGGGACTGAGGATTGAGGATGGAGGATTGAAGACTGAAGATTGGGTATTGAGGATTGAACATTGAGGATCGAGGATTGAGGATTGAGGATTGAGGATTGAGGATTGAAGATTGAATATTGATGATTGAAGGTTGAGGATTGAGGATTGAGGGTTGTGGATTCAGGACGAGGACTGAGGGTTGAGTATTGATGTTTGAGGTCTGAGGATTGAGGATAGGGGATTGAGAATTGAGGATTGAGGATTGAGGATTTAGGATTGAGGATTGAGGACTGAGGACTGAAGATTGAGTATTGAGGATTGAAGATTGAGGGTTGAGGATTGAGGATTGAGGATTGAGGATTGAGGATGAGGGCTGAGGGTTGAAGATTGAGGTATGAGGACTCAGGACTGAGGATTGAGGATTGAGAATTGAGAATTGAGGATTGAGGATTGAAGATTGAGGATAGGGTATCGAGGATTGAAGAATGAGGATTGAGGATGGGCGATTGAGGATTGAGGATTGAAGATTGAGTATTCAGGATTGGAGAATGACGATTGGGGATTGAGGATTGAGGATCGAGGATTGAGGATTGAGGATTGAAGGTTGAGTATTGAGGATTGAAGATTGAGGATTGAGGATTGAGGGTTGAGGATTGAGGATTGAGGATTGAGAATTGAAGATTGAGGTTTGGGAACTGAGTGTTGAGGGTTGAGTGATGAGGATTGATGTTTGTGGATAGAGATTTGAAGATTGCAGATTGAGTATTGAGTATTGAATCCTGTGAATTGAGGATATTCTGTTGAAGATTGAGGATTGACAACTGATTGTTGAGGACTGAGGGCTGAAGATTGAGGATTTAGGATTGCGAATACAGAATTGAGGTTTGAGGATTGAGGATTGAGGATTGAAGATTGATTATTGAGGATTGAAGAGTGAGGATTGAGGATTGAGGATTGAGGATTGAGGATGAGGGCTGAGGGTTGAGGATTGAGGATTGAGGATTGAGGACTGAGGATTGTGGATTGAGGATTGATGATTGAGTATTGAGGATTGAAGATTGAGGATTGAGGATTGACGATTGAAGATTGAGGATTGGGGATTGAGGATTGACGATTGAGGATTGAGTATTGAGGTTTGAGAATTGAGGATTGAGGATTGAAGATTGTGTATTCAGGATTGAAGATTGAGGATTGAGGATTGAGGATTGAGGATTGACGATAAAGGCTGAGGCTTGAGGATTGAGGTTTGAGGACTGAGGACTGAGGACTGAGGATTGAGAATTGAGGATTGAGGATTGAGGATTGAAGACTGAGCATTGGGTATTGCGGATTGAACATTGAGGATTGAGGATTGAGGATTGAGGATTGAGGACTGAAGATTCAATATTGATGATTGAAGATTGTGGATTGAGGATTGAAGATTGAGGATTGAGGATTGAGGATTGAGGATTGAAGATTGAGTATTGAGGATTGAAGAATGAGGATTGAGGATTGAGGATTGAGGATTGAAGATTGATGATTGAGGATTGTGGATTGAGGATTGAGGATTGAACATTGACGACTGAGTGTTGAGGGTTGAGTGATGAGAATTGGTGTTTGTGGATAGAGGTTTGAAGATTGCAGATTGAGCATTGAGTATTGAAAACTGTGAATTGAAGATATTCTATTGAGGATTGACGATTGACAACTGATTGTTGAGGACTGAGGGCTGAAGATTGAGGATTCAGGATTGAGGATTCAGAATTGAGGTTTGAGGACTGAGGATTGAGGATTGAAGATTGATTATTGAGGATTCAAGGTTGAGGATTGAGGATTGGGGATTGACAATTGAGGATGAGGGCTGAGGGTTGAGGATTGAGGTTTGAGGATTGAGGAATGAGGATTGAGGATTGGGGATTGATGATTGAGTATTGTGGATTGAAGATTGAGGATTGAGGATTGAGGACTGAGGATTGAGGATTGAGGATTGAGGATTGAGGACTGAGGATTGAAGATTGAGGATTGGGTATTGAGGATTGAAGAATGAGGATTGAGGATTGAGGATTGAGGATTGAGGATTGAGGATTGAGGATTGAGGATTGAGGATTGAAGATTGATGACTGAGGATTGTGGATTGATGATTGAGGATTGAACATTGAGGACTGAGTGTTGAGGGTTGAGTGATGAGAATTGGTGTTTGTGGATAGAGGTTTGAAGATTGCAGATTGAGCATTGAGTATTGAAAACTGTGAGTTGAGGATATTCTATTGAGGATTGAGGATTGACAACTGATTGTTGAGGACTGAGGGCTGAAGATTGAGGATTCAGGGTTGAGGATTCAGAATTGAGGTTTGAGGACTGAGGATTGAGGGTAGAGGATTGAGAATTGAGGATTGAGGATTGAGGATTGAAGATTGAGGATTGGGTATTGAGGATTGAAGAGTGAGGACTGAGGATTGAGGATTGAGGATTGAGGATTGAAGATTGTGTACTGAGGATTGAGGATTGAGGATTGAGGATTGAGGATTGAGGCTTGAGGATTGAGGATTCAGGATTGAAGATTGAGGATTGAGGATTGAGGATTAAAGATTGAGTATTGAGGATTGAAGATTGCGGATTGGTGATTGAGGATTGAGTATTGAGGATTGAAGATTGCGGATTGGTGATTGAGGATTGAGGATTGAGGATTGAGTATTGAGGATTGAGTATTGAGGATTGAGGATTGAAGATTGAGGATTGAGGATTGAGGATTGAAGATAGAGGATTGGCTATTGAGGATTGAAGAATGAGGATTGAGGATTGAGGATTGAGGATTGCAGATTGATGATTGAGGATTGTCGATTGAGGATTGAGGATTGAACATTGAGGACTGAGTGTTGAGGGTTGAGTGATGGGAACTGGTGTTTGTGGATAGAGGTTTGAAGATTGCAGATTGAACATTGAGTATTGAAAACTGTGAGTTGAGGATATTCTATTGAGGATTGAGGATTGACAACTGATTGTTGAGGACTGAGGGCTGAAGATTGAGGATTTAGGATTGCGAATTCAGAATTGAGGTTTGAGGATTGAGGATTGAGGATTGAAGATTGATTATTGAGGATTGAAGATTGAGGATTGAGGATTGAGGATTGAGGATTGACGATAAGGGCTGAGGCTTGAGGATTGAGGTTTGAGGACTGAGGACTGAGGACTGAGGATTGAGAATTGAGGATTGAGGATTGAGGATTGAAGATTGAGCATTGGGTATTGCGGATTGAACATTGAGGATTGAGGATTGAGGATTGAGGATTGAGGACTGAAGATTGAATATTGATGATTGAAGACTGTGGATTGAGGATTGAAGATTGAGGATTGAGGATTGAGGATTGAGGATTGAAGATTGAGTATTGAGGATTGAAGAATGAGGATTGAGGATTGAAGATTGAGGATTGAAGATTGATGATTGAGGATTGTGGATTGAGGATTGAGGATTGAACATTGAGGACTGAGTGTTGAGGGTTGAGTGATGAGAATTGGTGTTTGTGGATAGAGGTTTGAAGATTGCAGATTGAGCATTGAGTATTGAAAACTGTGAATTGAGGATATTCTATTGAGGATTGAGGATTGACAACTGATTGTTGAGGACTGAGGGTTGAAGATTGAGGATTCAGGATTGAGGATTCAGAATTGAGGTTTGAGGACTGAGGATTGAGAATTGAAGATTGATTATTGAGGATTCGAGGTTGAGGATTGAGGATTGGGGTTGAGAATTGGGGATTGATGATTGAGTATTGAGGATTGAAGATTGAGGATTGAGGATTGAGGACTGAGGATTGAGGATTGAGGATTGAAGATTGAGGATTGAGGATTGAGGATTGAAGATAGAGGATTGGCTATTGAGGATTGAAGAATGAGGATTGAGGATTGGGGATTGAGGATTGAAGATTGAGGATTGAGGATTGAGGATTGAGGATTGAAGATTGAGTATTGAGGATTGAATGTTGAGTATTGAGGATTGAGGTTTGAGGATTGAGGATTGAAGGTTGAGGACTGGGGACTGAGAGTTGAGGGTTGAGTGATGAGAATTGGTGTTTGTGGATAGAGGTTTGAAGATTGCAGATTGAGCATTGGGTATTGAAAACTGTGAATTGAGGATATTCTATTGAGGATTGAGGATTGAGAACTGATTGTTGAGGACTGAGGGCTGAAGATTGAGGATTCAGGATTGAGGATTCAGAATTGAGGTTTGAGGACTGAGGATTGAGGATTGAAGATTGATTATTGAGGATTCAAGGTTGAGGGTTGAGGATTGGGGATTGAGAATTGAGGATGAGGGCTGAGGGTTGAGGATTGAGGTTTGAGGATTGAGGACTGAGGATTGAGGATTGGGGATTGATGATTGAGTATTGAGGATTGAAGATTGAGGATTGAGGATTGAGAACTGAGGATTGAGGATTGAGGATTGAGGATTGGGGATTGAGGATTGAATATTGATGATTGAGGATTGTGGATTGAGGATTGAGGATTGAACATTGAGGACTGAGCGTTGATGGTTGAGTGATGAGAATTGGTGTTTGTGGATAGAGGTTTGAAGATTGCAGATTGAGCATTGAGTATTGACAAATGTGAATTGAGGATATTCTGTTGAGGATTGAGGATTAACAACTGATTGTTGTTGACTGAGGGCTGAAGATTGAGGATTCAGGATTGAGGATACAGAATTGAGGTTTGAGGACTGAGGATTGAGGATTGAAGATTTATTATTGAGGATTGAAGATTGAGGATTGAGGATTGAGGATCGAGGATTGAGGATGTGGGCTGAGGGTTGGGGATTGAGGTTTGAGGTTTGAGGACTGAGGATTGAGGATTGATGATTGAGTATTGAGGATTGAAGACTGAGGATTGAGGATTGAGGATTGAGGATTGAGGATTGAGTATTGAGGATTGAAGATTGAGGACTGGGGTCTGAGTGTTGAGGTTTGAGTGATGAGAATTGGTGTCTGTGGATAGAGACTTAAAGATTGCAGATTGAGTATTGAGTATTGAAAACTGTGAATTGTAGATATTCTATTGAGGATTGAGAATTGACAACTGATTGTTGAGGACTGAGGTCTGAAGATTGAGGATTCAGGACTGAGGATCCAGGATTGAGGTTTGAGGACTGAGGATTGAGGATAGAGGATTGAGGATTGAGGATTGAGGATTGAGGATTGAGGATTGAGGATTGAAGATTGAGGATTGGGTCTAGCGGATTGAACATTGTGGATTGAGCATATAGGATTGAGTACTGAAGATTGAATATTGATGATTGAAGGTCGATGATTGAGGATTGAGGGTTGTGGATTGAGGACGAGGACTGAGGGTTGAGTATTGATTTCTGAGGTCTGAGGATTGAGGATTGAGGATTGAGAATTGAGGATTGAGGATTGAGGGTTGAAGATTGAGGATTGGGTATTGAGGATTGAAGATTGAGGATTGTGGATTGAGGATTGAGGATTGAGTATTGAAGATTGAGGATTGGGGATTGAGGATTGACGATTGAGGATTGATTATTGAGGATTGAAAATACAGGATTGAGGATTGAAGATTGAGTATTGAGGATTGAAGATTGAGAATTGAGTATTGTGGATTGAGGATTGAAGATTGAGGATTGAGGATTGAAGATTGATGATTGAGGATTGTGGATTGAGGATTGAGGATTGAACATTGAGGACTGAGTGTTGAGGGTTGAGTGATCAGAATTGGTGTTTGTGGATAGAGGTTTGAAGATTGCAGATTGAGCATTGAGTATTGAAAACTGTGAGTTGAGGATATTCTATTGAGGATTGAGGATTGACAACTGATTGTTGAGGACTGAGGGCTGAAGATTGAGGATTTAGGATTGCGAATTCAGAATTGAGGTTTGAGGATTGAGGATTGAGGGTTGAAGATTGATTATTGAGGATTGAAGATTGAGAATTGAGGATTGAGGATTGAGGATTGAAGATGAGGTCTGAGGTTTGACGATTGAGGTTTGAGGACTGAGGGTTGAGGATTCAGGATTGAGAGTTGAGGATTGAGGATTGAGGATTGAAGATTGAGGATTGGGTATTGAGGATTGAAGAATGAGCATTGAGGATTGAGGATTGAGGATTGAGGATTGAAGGTTGAGGATTGAGGATTGAGGATTGAGGATGGAGGATTGAAGATTGAGTATTGAGGATTGAAGATTGAGGATTGAGGATTGAGGATTGAGGATTGACGATTGAAGATTGAGGATAGGGGAATGAGTGTTGATGGCTGAGTGATGAGAATTGATGTTTGTGGATAGAGATATGAAGGTTGCAGATTGATTATTGCGTATGGAAAACTCTGAACTGAGGATATTCTAGTGAGGATTGAGGATTGACAACTGATTGTTGAGGACTGAGGGCTGAACATTGAGGATTCAGGATTGAGGATTCAGGACTGTGGTTTGAGGACTGAGGATTGAGGATTGAGGATTGGGGATTGAGGATTGAGGATCGAGGATTGAAGATTGAAGATTGGGTATTGAGGATTGAACATTGAGGATTGAGGATTGAGGATTGAGGATTGAGGGTTGAGGATTGAAGATTGAATATTGATGATTGAAGGTTGAGGATTGAGGATTGAGGGTTGTGGATTCAGGACGAGGACTGAGGGTTGAGTATTGATGTTTGAGGACTGAGGATTGAGGATAGAGGATTGAGAATTGAGGATTGAGGATTGAGGATTGAAGATTGAGGATTCTGTATTGAGGATTGAAGAATGACGACTCAGGATTGAGGATTGAGGATTGAGGATTGAAGATTGAGTATTGAGGATTGAAGATTGAGGATTGAGGATTGAGGATTGAGGATTGAGGATTGAGGATTGAGGATTGAGGATTGAGGATTGAAGATTGAGGATTGAGGATTGAGGATTAAAGGTTGAGCATTGAGGATAGAAGATTGAGGATTGATGATTGAGGGTTGAGGATTGAGGATTGAGGATTGAGGATTGAGTATTGAAGATTGAGGATTGATGATTGAGGATTGAGGATTGAGGATTGAGGATTGAGAATTGAGGATTGAGGATTGAAGATTGAGGATTGAGGATCGAGGATTGAAGATTGAAGATTGGGTATTGAGGATTGAACATTGAGGATTGAGGATTGAGGATTGAGGATTGAGGGTTGAGGATTGAAGATTGAATATTGATGATTGAAGGTTGAGGATTGAGGATTGAGGGTTGTGGATTCAGGACGAGGACTGAGGGTTGAGTATTGATGTTTGAGGGCTGAGGATTGAGAATAGAGGATCGAGAATTGAGGATTGAGGATTGAGGATTGAAGATTGAGGATTCTGTATTGAGGATTGAAGAATGAGAACTGAGGATTGAGGATTGAGGATTGAGGATTGAAGATTGAGTATTGAGGATTGAAGATTGAGGATTGAGGATTGAAGATTGAGTATTGAGGATTGAAGATTGATGATTGAGGATTGTGGATTGAGGATTGAGGATTGAACATTGAGGACTGAGTGTTGAGGGTTGAGTGATGAGAATTGGTGTTTGTGGATAGAGATATGAAGATTGCAGATTGAGTATTGCGTATGGAAAACTCTGAACTGAGGATATTCTAGTGAGGATTGAGGATTGACAACTGATTGTTGAGGACTGAGGGCTGAAGATTGAGGATACAGGAATGAGGATTCAGGACTGTGGTATGAGGACTGAGGATTGAGGATTGAGGATTGGGGACTGAGGATTGAGGATCGAGGATTGAAGACTGAAGATTGGGTATTGAGGATTGAACATTGAGGATCGAGGATTGAGGATTGAGGATTGAGGATTGAGGATTGAAGATTGAATATTGATGATTGAAGGTTGAGGATTGAGGATTGAGGGTTGTGGATTCAGGACGAGGACTGAGGGTTGAGTATTGATGTTTGAGGTCTGAGGATTGAGGATAGGGGATTGAGAATTGAGGATTGAGGATTGAGGATTTAGGATTGAGGATTGAGGACTGAGGATTGAAGATTGAGTATTGAGGATTGAAGATTGAGGGTTGAGGATTGAGGATTGAGGATTGAGGATTGAGGATGAGGGCTGAGGGTTGAAGATTGAGGTTTGAGGACTCAGGACTGAGGATTGAGGATTGAGAATTGAGGATTGAGGATTGAGGATTGAAGATTGAGGATAGGGTATCGAGGATTGAAGAATGAGGATTGAGGATGGGCGATTGAGGATTGTGGATTGAAGATTGAGTATTCAGGATTGGAGATTGACGATTGGGGATTGCGGATTGAGGATCGAGGATTGAGGATTGAGGATTGAAGGTTGAGTATTGAGGATTGAAGATTGAGGATTGAGGATTGAGGGTTGAGGATTGAGGATTGAGGATTGATAATTGAAGATTGAGGTTTGGGAACTGAGTGTTGAGGGTTGAGTGATGAGGATTGATGTTTGTGGATAGAGATTTGAAGATTGCAGATTGAGTATTGAGTATTGAATCCTGTGAATTGAGGATATTCTGTTGAAGATTGAGGATTGATGATTGAGGGTTGAGGATTGAGGATTGAGGATTGAGGATTGAGTATTGAAGATTGAGGATTGATGATTGAGGATTGAGGATTGAGGATTGAGGATTGAGAATTGAGGATTGAGGATTGAAGATTGAGGATTGAGGATCGAGGATTGAAGATTGAAGATTGGGTATTGAGGATTGAACATTGAGGATTGAGGATTGAGGATTGAGGATTGAGGGTTGAGGATTGAAGATTGAATATTGATGATTGAAGGTTGAGAATTGAGGATTGAGGGTTGTGGATTCAGGACGAGGACTGAGGGTTGAGTATTGATGTTTGAGGACTGAGGGTTGAGAATAGAGGATTGAGAATTGAGGATTGAGGATTGAGGATTGAAGATTGAGGATTCTTTATTGAGGATTGAAGAATGAGGACTCAGGATTGAGGATTGAGGATTGAGGATTGAAGATTGAGTATTGAGGATTGAAGATTGAGGATTGAGGATTGAAGATTGAGGATTGAAGATTGAGTATTGAGGATTGAAGATTGAGGATTGAGGATTGAGGATTGATGATTGAGTATTGAGGATTGAAGATTGAGGGTTGAGGATTGAGGATTGAGGACTGAGGATGGGCGATTGAGGATTGAGGATTGAAGGTTGAGTATTGAGGATTGAAGATTGAGGATTGAGGATTGAGGGTTGAGGATTGATGATTGCGTATTGAGGATTGAAGATTGAGGATTGAGGATTGAAGATTGAGGATTGTGGATTGAGGATTGAGGATTGAAGATTGAGTATTGAGGATTGAAGATTGAGGATTGAGGATTGAGGATTGATGATTGAGTATTGAGGATTGAAGATTGAGGGTTGAGGATTGAGGATTGAGGACTGAGGATTGGTGATTGAGGATTGATGATTGAGTATTGAGGATTGAAGATTGAGGATTGAGGATTGAGGATTGAGGATTGAGGATTGAGGATTGAGGATTGAGCATTGAGGATTGAGAATTGAGGATTGAGGATTGAGGGTTGAAGATTGTGTATTCAGGATTGAAGACTGAGGATTGAGGATTGAGTATTGTGGATTGACGATGAGGGCTGAGGGCTGAGGGTTGAGGATTGAGGTTTGAGGACTGAGGACTGAGGATTGAGGATTGAGAATTGACGATTGAGGATTGAGGATTGAAGATTGAGGATTGCGTATTGAGGATTGAAGAATGAGGATTGAGGATTGAGGACTGAGGATTGAGGATTGAAGATTGAGGATTGAGGATTGAGGATTGAAGATTGAATATTGAGTATTGAAGGTAGGGGACTGAGGATTGAGGTTTGAGGATTGAGGATTGAAGATTGAGGACTGGGGACTGGGTATTGAGGGCTGAGTGATGAGAATTGGTGTTTGTGGATAGAGATTTAGAGATTGCAGATAGAGTATTGAGTATTGAAAACTGTGAATTGAGGATATTCTATTGAGGATTCAGGATTGACAACTGATTGTTGAGGACTCAGGGCTGAAGATTGAGTATTGAGGATTGAGGATTGACTGTGAGGGCTGCGGGTTGAGGATTGAGGTTTGAGGACTGAGGACTGAGGATTGAGGATTGAGAATTGAGGATTGAGGATTGAGGATTAAAGATTGAGGATCGGGTATTGAGGATTGAAGACTGAGGATTGAGGATTGTGGATTGAGGATTGAGGATTGAAGATTGAGGATTGAGGATTGAGGATTGAGGATTGAAGATTGAGTATTGAAGATTGAAGATTGAGGATTGAGGATTGAGGATTGATGATTGAGTATTGAGGATTGAGGTTTGAGGACTGAGGACTGAGGATTGAGGATTGAGTATTGAGGATTGAGGATTGAGTATTGAAGATTGATGATTGGGTATTGAGGATTGAAGAATGAGGATTGAGGATTGAGGATTGAGGATTGAGGATTGAAGATTGAGTATTGAGGATTGAATATTGATGACTGAGGATTGTGGATTGATGATTGAGGATCGAACATTGAGGACTGAGTGTTGATGGCTGAGTGATGAGAATTGGTGTTTGTGGATAGAGGTTTGAAGATTGCAGATTGAGCATTGAGTATTGAGAAATGTGAATTGAGGATATTCTATTGAGGATTGAGGATTGACAACTTATTGTTGAGGACTGAGGGCTGAGGATTGAGGATTCAGGGTTGAGGATACAGAATTGAGGTTTGAGGACTGAGGACTGAGGATTGAAGATCTATTATTGAGGATTGAGGATTGAAGATTGAGGATTGGGTATTGAGGATTGAAGAATGAGGGATGAGGATTGAGGATTGAGGATTGAGGATTGAAGATTGAGGATTGAGGATTGAGGATTGAGGATTGAAGATTGAGTATTGAGGATTGAAGGTTGAGGATTGAGGATTGAGGATTGAGGATTGAGGATTGAAGATTGAGGATTGGGGACTGAGTGTTCAGGGTTGAGTGGTGAGAATTGATGTTTGTGGATACAGATATGAAGATTGCAGGTTGATTATTGCGTATGGAAAACTCTGAACTGAAGATATTCTATTGAGGATTGAGGATTGACAACTGATTGTTGAGGACTGAGGGCTGAAGATTGAGGTTTCAGGATTGAGGATTCAGGATTGTGGTTTGAGGACTGAGGATTGAGGATTGAGGATCGAGGATTGAGAATTGAGGATTGAGGATTGAAGATTGAGGATTGGGTATTGAGGATTGAACATTGAGGATTGAGGATTGAGGATTGAGGATTGAGGATTGAGGATTGAAGATTGAATATTGATGATTGAAGATTGAGGATTGAGGATTTAGGTTTGTGGATTGAGGACGAGGACTGAGGGTTCAGTATTGATGTTTGAGGTCTGAGGATTGAGGATTGAGGATTGAGAATTGAGGATTGAGGATTGAGGATTGAAGATTGAGGATTGGGTATTGAGGATTGAAGAATGAGGACTGAGGATTGAGGATTCAGGATTGAGGATTGAAGATTGAGGATTGAGGATTGAGGATTGATGGTTTAGGATTGATGATTGAGGATTGAAGATTGAGTATTGAGGATTGAAGATTGAGGATATAGGATTGAGGATTGAGGATTGAGGATTGAAGATTGAGGATTGGGTATTGAGGATTGAAGAATGAGGGATGAGGATTGAGGACTGAGGATTGAGGATTGATGATTGAGTATTGAGGATTGAAGACTGAGGACTGAGGATTGAGGATTGAGGATTGAGGATTGAGGATTGAGGATTGAAGATTGAGGACTGGGGACTGAGTGTTGAGGGTTGAGTGATGAGAATTGGTGTCTGTGGATAGAGATTTAAAGATTGCAGATTGAGTATTGCGTATGGAAAGCTCTGAACTGAGGGTATACTAGAGAGGATTGAGGATTGACAACTGATTGTTGAGGCCTGAGTGCTGAAGATTGAGGATTCAGGATTGAGGATTCAGGATTGTGGTTTGAGGACTGAGGATTGAGGATTGAGGATTGAGGATTGAGGATTGAGGATCGAGGATTGAAGACTGAAGATTGGTTATTGAGGATTTAACATTGAGAATTGAGAATTGAGGATTGACGATTGAGGATTGAGGATTGAAGATTGAATATTGATGATTGAAGGTTGAGGATTGAGGATTGAGGGTTGTGGATTGAGGACGAGGACTGACGGTTGAGTATTGATGTTTGAGGTCTGAGGATTGAGGATAGAGGATTGAGAATTGAGGATTGAGGATTGAGGATTGAAGATTGAGGATTGGGTATTGAGGATTGAAGAGTGAGGACTGAGGATTGAGGATTGAGGATTGAGGATTGAGGATTGAAGATTGAGTATTGAGGATTGAAGATTCAGGATTGAGGATTGAGGATTGAGGATTGAGGATTGAGAATTGAGGATTGAGGATTGAGGATTGAGGATTGAGGATTGAGGATTGAGGATTGAGGATTGAAGATTGAGGATTGAGGATTGAGGATTAAAGACTGAGTATTGAGGATTGAAGATTGAGGATTGATGATTGAGGATTGAGGATTGAGGATTGAGGATTGAGGATTGATTATTGAAGATTGCGGATTGATGATTGAGGATTGAGGATTGAGGATTGAGTATTGAGGATTGAGGATTGAAGATTGAGGATTGAGTATTGAGGATTGAAGATAGAGGATTGAAGATTGAGGATTGGGGATTGAGGATTGACGATTGAGGATTGAGTATTGAGGATTGAGAATTGAGGATTGAGGATTGAAGATTGTTTATTCAGGATTGAGGATTGAGGACTGAAGATTGAATATTGATGATTGAAGATTGTGGATTGAGGATTGAGTGTTGCGGATTGAGGACGAGGACTGAGGGTTGAGTATTGATGTTTGAGGTCTGGGGATTGAGGATTGAGGATTGAGAATTGAGTATTGAGGATTGAGGATTGAAGATTGAGGATTGGGTATTGAGGATTGAAGGATGAGGATTGAGGATTGAGGATTGAGGATTGAGGATTGAAGATTGAGGATTGAGTATTGAGGATTGAGAATTGAGGATTGAGGATTGAAGATTGTGTATTCAGGATTGAGGATTGAGGACTGAAGATTGAATAGAATATTGATGATTGAAGATTGTGGATTGAGGATTGAGTGTTGCGGATTGAGGACGAGGACTGAGGGTTGAGTATTGATGTTTGAGGTCTGGGGATTGAGTATTGAGGATTGAGAATTGAGGATTGAGGATTGAGGATTGAAGATTGAGGATTGGGTATTGAGGATTGAAGGATGAGGATTGAGGATTGAGGATTGAGGATTGAGGATTGAAGATTGAGTATTGAGGATTGAAGATTGAGAATTGAGGATTGAGGGTTGAGGATTGACGTTTGAGGAATGAGGATTGAGGTTTGAGGACTGAGGACTGAGGATTTAGGATTCATGATTGAGGATTGAAGGTGAGTATTGAGGATTGAAGATTGAGGATTGAGGATTGAGGATTGAGATTGGGGATTGAAGATTGAGGATCGGGGTTGGAGGATTGACGATTGAGGATTGAGTATTGAGGATTGAGAATTGAGGATTGAGGGATTGAACATTGAGTATTGTGGGCTGAAGGTTGAGGTTTGAGGATTGAGGATTGACGATTGAGGATTGAGTATTGAGGATTGAGAATTGAGGATTGAGGATTGAACATTGAGTATTGAGGGCTGAAGATTGAGGATTGAGGATTGAGGATTGAAGATTGCGGACTTAGTGTTGACGGTTGAGTGATGGGAATTGACGTTTGTGGATTGAGATTTGAAGATTGAAGAATGGGGATTGAGTATTGAAAGCTGCGAATTGAGGATATTCTGTTGAGGATTGAGGATTGACAATTGATTGTTGAGGACTGAGGGCTGAAGGTTGAGGATTCAGGATTGAGGATTCGGTATTGAGGTTTGAGGACTGAGGATTGAGGGTTGAAGTATTGAGGATTGAGGATTGAAGATTGAGTTTTGAGGATTGAGAATTGAGGATTGAGGATTGAGGATTGAAGATTGAGGATTGGGTATTGAGGATTGAAGGATGAGGATTGAGGATTGAGGATTGAGTATTGAGGATTGAAGATTGAGTATTCAGGATTGAATATTGATGATTGAGGATTGTGGATTGAGGATTGAGGATTGAACATTGAGGACTGAGTGTTGATGGTTGAGTGATGAGAATTGGTGTTTGTGGATAGAGGTTGAAGATTGCAGATTGAGCGATGAGTATTGAGAAATGTGAATTGAGGATATTCTATTGAGGATTGAGGATTAACAACTGATTGTTGAGGACTGAGGGCTGAAGATTGAGGATTCTGGATTGAGGATACAGAATTGAGGTTTGAGGATTGAGGATTGTGTATTCAGGATTGAGGATTGAGGACTGAAGATTGAATATTAATGATTGAAGATTGTGGATTGAGGATTGAGGGTTGCGGATTGTGGACGAGGCCTGAGGGTTGAGTATTGATGATTGAGATCTGGGGTTGAGGATTGAGGATTGAGAATCGAGGATTGAGGATTGAGGATTGAAGATTGAGGATGGGTAATGAGGATTGAAGAATGAGGACTGAGGATTGAGATTGAGGATTGATGATTGAAAATTGAGTATTGAGGATTGAAGATTGAGGATTGAGATTGAGGATTGAGGATTTAGGATTGATGATTGAGGATTGAAGATTGAGTATTGAGGATTGAAGATTGAGGATTGAGGATTGAGGATTGAGGATTGAGGATTGAAGATTGAGGATTGGGGTTGAGGATTGACGATTGAGGATTGAGTATTGAGGATTGAGAATTGAGGATTTAGGATTGAACATTGAGTATTGTGGGCTGAAGATTGAGGATTGAGGATTGAGGATTGAAGATTGAGGACTTAGTGTAGAGGGTTGAGTGATGGGAATTGACGTTTGTGGATTGAGATTTGAAGATTGAAGAATGGGGATTGAGTATTGAAAGCTGTGAATTGAGGATATCCTGTTGAGGATTGAGGATCGACAATTGATTGTTGAGGACTGAGGGCTGAAGGTTGAGGATTCAGGATTGAGGATTCGGTATTGAGGTTTGAGGACTGAGGATTGAGGGTTGAGGATTGAGGATTGAGGATTGACGCTTGTGGATTGAGGGTTGAGGATGGAGGATTGAGAGAGAGGACTGAGTGTGAGGATTGAGTGTTTAGAATTGATGTTTGACGATTGAGATATGATTATTGAATATTACGGTTTGAGTATTGAATCACGAGAGTTCACGATATTCTATTGAGTATTGAGAATTGAGGATAGATTGTTGTGTATTGAGGATTGGTGGTTGAGGGTTGTGTGTTGAATATTGAGGATTGAGGATTGAGAATTGAGGATTGAGGATTGAAGATTGAGTATTGAGGATTGAAGATTGTGGATTTTGGATTGAGGATTGAAGATTGAGTATTGAGGATTGAAGATTGAGTATTGAGGATTGAGGATTGAGGATTGAGGATTGACGATGAGGTCTGAGGGTTGAGGATTGAGGATTGAGGATTGAGGATTGAGGATTGAAGATTGAGGATTGGGTATTGCGGATTGAACATTGTGGATTGAGCATTGAGGATTGAGTACTGAAGATTGAATATTGATGATTGAAGATCGATGATTGAGGATTGAGGGTTGTGGATTGAGGACGAGGACTGAGGGTTGAGTATTGATTTCTGAGGTCTGAGGGTTGAGGGTTGAGGATTGAGGATTGAGGATTGAGGATTGAAGATTGAGGATTGGGTATGCGGATTGAACATTGTGGATTGATCATTGAGGATTGAGTACTGAAGATAGAATATTGATGATTGAAGATCGATGATTGAGGATTGAGGTTGTGGATTGAGGACGAGGACTGAGGGTTGAGTATTGATTTCTGAGGTCTGAGGATTGAGGATTGAGGATTGAGAATTGAGGATTGAGGATTGAGGGTTGAAGATTGAGGATTGAGGTATTGAGGATTGAAGAATGAGGATTGAGGATGAGGATTGAGGATTGAGGATTGAGGATTAAGATTGAGTATTGAGGATTGAAGATTGAGGATTGAGTACTGAGGATTGAGGATTGAGGGATTGAGGGGTGAGGATTGAGGATTGAAGATTGAGTATTGAGGTTTGAAGATTGAGGATTGTGGATTGAGGATTGAGGATTGAGGATTGAGGATTGAGGATTTAGGATTGATGATTGAGGATTGAAGATTGAGTATTGAGGATTGAAGATTGAGGATTGAGGATTGAGGATTGAGGATTGAGGATTGAAGATTGAGGATTGGGGTTGGGGATTGACGATTGAGCATTGAGTATTGAGGATTGAGAATTGAGGATTTAAGGATTGAACATTGAGTATTGTGGGCTGAAGATTGAGGATTGAGGATTGAGGATTGAAGATTGAGGACTTAGTGTTGAGTGTTGAGTGATGGGAATTGACGTTTGTGGATTGAGATTTGAAGATTGAAGAATGGGGATTGAGTATTGAAAGCTGTGAATTGAGGATATCCTGTTGAGGATTGAGGATCGACAATTGATTGTTGAGGACTGAGGGCTGAAGATTGAGGATTCAGGGTTGAGGATTCAGATTGAGGTTTGAGGACTGAGGATTGAGGGTAGAGGATTGAGAATTGAGGATTGAGGATTGAGGATTGAAGATTGAGGATTGGGTATTGAGGATTGAAGAGTGAGGACTGAGGGATTGAGGATTGAGGATTGAGGATTGAAGATTGTGTACTGAGGATTGAGGATTGAGGATTGAGGATTGAGGATTGAAGATTGATGATTGAGGATTGTGGATTGAGGATTGAGGATTGAACGTTGAGGACTGAGTGTTGATGGTTGAGTGATGAGAATTGGTGTTTGTGGATAGAGGTTTGAAGATTGCAGATTGAGCGATGAGTATTGTGAAATGTGAATTGAGGATATTCTATTGAGGATTGAGGATTAACAAACTGATTGTTGAGGACTGAGGGCTGAAGATTGAGGATTCAGGATTGAGGATACAGAATTGAGGTTTGAGGACTGAGGATTGAGGATTGAAGATTTCTTATTGAGGATTGAAGATTGAGGATTGAGGATTGAGGATCGAGGATTGAGGATGTGGGCTGAGGGTTGGGGATTGAGGTTTGAGGATTGAGGACTGAGGATTGAGGATTGATGATTGAGTATTGACGATTGAAGACTGAGGACTGAGGATTGAGGATTGAGGATTGAGGATTGAGGATTGAGGATTGAAGATTGAGGACTGGGGACTGAGTGTTGAGGGTTGAGTGATGAGAATTGGTGTCTGTGGATAGAGATTTAAAGATTGCAGATTGAGTATTGCGTATGGAAAGCTCTGAACTGAGGGTATTCTAGAGAGGATTGAGGATTGACAACTGACTGTTGAGGCCTGAGGGTTCTGAAGATTGAGGATTCAGTGAGGCCTGAAGATTGAGGATTCAGATTGAGGATTCAGGATTGTGGTTGAGGACTGAGGATTGAGGATTGAGGATTGGGATCGGATTGAAGACTGAGGATTGGTTATTGAGGATTTAACATGAGGATTGAGAATTGAGGATTGAGGATTGAGGATTGATTATTGAAGATTGCGGATTGATGATTGAGGATTGAGATTGAGGATTGAGGGTTGTGGATTGAGGACGAGGACTGAGGGTTGAGTATTGATGTTTGAGGTCTGAGGATTGAGGATAGAGGATTGAGAATTGAGGATTGAGGATTGAGGATTGAAGATTGAGGATTGGGTATTAAGGATTGAAGAGTGAGGACTGAGATTGAGGATTGAGGACTGAGGATTGAAGATTGAGTATTGAGGATTGAAGATTGAGGATTGAGGATTGAGGATTGAGGATTGAGGATTGAGGATTGAGGATTGAGGATTGGGTATTGCGGATTGAACATTGTGGATTGAGCATTGAGGATTGAGTACTGAAGATTGAATATTGATGATTGAAGATCGATGATTGAAGGATTGAGGGGTTGTGGATTGAGGACGAGGACTGAGGGTTGAGTATTGATTTCTGAGGTCTGAGGATTGAGGATTGAGGATTGAGAATTGAGGAATGAGGATTGAGGGTTGAAGATTGAGGATTGGGTATTGAGGATTGAAGAATGAGGATAGAGGATTGAGGATTGAGGATTGAGGATTGAGGATTGAAGATTGAGTATTGAGGATTGAAGATTGAGGATTGAGTACTGAGGATTGAGGATTGAGGATTGAGGGTTGAGGATTGAGGATTGAAGATTGAGTATTGAGGATTGAAGATTGAGGATTGTGGATTGAGGATTGAGGATTGAGTATTGAAGATTGAGGATTGGGGATTGAGGGTTGAGGATTGAGGATTGAGGATTGAGGGTTGAGGATCGAAGATTGAGGATTGGGTATTGCGGATTGAACATTGTGGATTGAGCATTGAGGATTGAGTACTGAAGATTGAATATTGATGATTGAAGATCGATGATTGAGGATTGAGTGTTGTGGATTGAGGACGAGGACTGAGGGTTGAGTATTGATTTCTGAGGTCTGAGGATTGAGGATTGAGGATTGAGAATTGAGGATTGAGGATTGAGGGTTGAAGATTGAGGATTGGGTATTGAGGATTGAAGAATGATGATTGAGGGTTGAGGATTGAGGATTGAGGATTGAGGATTGAAGATAGAGTATTGAGGATTGAATATTGAGGATTGAGTACTGAGGATTGAGGATTGAGGATTGAGGGTTGAGGATTGAGGATTGAAGATTGAGTATTGAGGATTGAAGATTGAGGATTGTGGATTGAGGATTGAGGATTGAGTATTGAAGATTGAGGATTGGGGATTGAGGATTGACGATTGAGCATTGAGTATTGAGGATTGAGAATTGAGGATTGAGGATTGAGGATTGAGGATTGAAGATTGAATATTGATGATTGAAGGTTGAGGATTTAGGATTGAGGGTTGTGGATTGAGGACGAGGACTGAGGGTCGAGTATTGATGTTTGAGGTCTGAGGAATGAGGATTGAGGATTGAGGATTGAAGATTGAGTATTGAGGATTGAAGATTGAGGATTGAGGATTGAGGATTGAGGATTGACGATTGAAGATTGAGGATAGGGGACTGAGTGTTGATGGCTGAGTGATGAGAATTGATGTTTGTGGATAGAGATATGAAGGTTGCAGATTGAGTATTGCGTATGGAAAACTCTGAACTGAGGATATTCTAGTGAGGATTGAGGATTGACAACTGATTGTTGAGGACTGAGGGCTGAACATTGAGGATTCAGGATTGAGGATTCAGGACTGTGGTTTGAGGACTGAGGATTGAGGATTGAGGATTGGGGATTGACGATTGAGGATTGAGTATTGAGGATTGAGAATTGAGGATTGAGGATTGAAGATTGAGTATTGAGGATTGAAGATTGAGAATTGAGGATTGAGGATTGAGGATTGAAGATGAGGTCTGAGGGTTGACGGTTGAGGTATGAGGACTGAGAGTTGAGGATTCAGGATTGAGAGTTGAGGATTGAAGATTGAGGATTGTGGATTGAGGATTGAGGATTGAGTATTGAAGATTGAGGATTGGGGATTGAGGATTGACGATTGAGGATTGAGTATTGAGGATTGAGAATTGAGGATTCAGGATTGAAGATTGAGTATTGAGGATTGAAGATTGAGAATTGAGGATTGAGGATTGAGGATTGAAGATGAGGTCTGAGGGTTGACGATTGAGGTATGAGGACTGAGGGTTGAGGATTCAGGATTGAGAGTTGAGGATTGAGGATTGAGGATTGAAGATTGAGAATTGGGTATTGAGGATTGAAGAATGAGCATTGAGGATTGAGGATTGAGGATTGAGGATTGAAGATTGAGGATTGAGGATTGAGGATTGAGGATTGAGGATTGAAGATTGAGTATTGAGGATTGAAGATTGAGGATTGAGGATTGAGGATTGAGGATTGACGATTGAAGATTGAGGATAGGGGACTGAGTGTTGATGGCAGAGTGATGAGAATTGATGTTTGTGGATAGAGATATGAAGGTTGCAGATTGAGTATTGCGTATGGAAAACTCTGAACTGAGGATATTCTAGTGAGGATTGAGGATTGACAACTGATTGTTGAGGACTGAGGGCTGAACATTGAGGATTCAGGATTGAGGATTCAGGACTGTGGTTTGAGGACTGAGGATTGAGGATTGAGGATTGGGGATTGAGGATTGAGGATCGAGGATTGAAGATTGAAGATTGGGTATTGAGGATTGAGTATTGAGGATTGAAGATTGAGGATTGAGGATTGAGGATTGAGGATTGACGATTGAAGATTGAATATTGATGATTGAAGGTTGAGGATTGAGGATTGAGGGTTGTGGATTCAGGACGAGGACTGAGGGTTGAGTATTGATCTTTGAGGACTGAGGATTGAGGATAGAGGATTGAGAATTGAGGATTGAGGATTGAGGATTGAAGATTGAGGATTCTGTATTGAGGATTGAAGAATGAGAACTGGGGATTGAGGATTGAGGATTGAGGATTGAAGATTGAGTATTGAGGATTCAAGACTGAGGATTGAGGATTGAAGATTGAGTATTGAGGATTGAAGATTGATGATTGAGGATTGTGGATTGAGGATTGAGGATTGAACATTGAGGACTGAGTGTTGAGGGTTGAGTGATGAGAATTGGTGTTTGTGGATAGAGATATGAAGATTGCAGATTGAGTATTGCGTATGGAAAACTCTGAACTGAGGATATTCCAGTGAGGATTGAGGATTGACAACTGATTGTTGAGGACTGAGGGCTGAAGATTGAGGATACAGGATTGAGGATTCAGGACTGTGGTTTTAGGACTGAGGATTGAGGATTGAGGATTGGGGATTGAGGATTGAGGATGAGGGCTGAGGGTTGAAGATTGAGGTTGAGGACTCACGACTGAGGATTGAGGATTGAGAATTGAGGATTGAGGATTGAGGATTGAAGATTGAGGATAGGGAATCGAGGATTGTAGAATGAGGATTGAGGATGGGCGATTGAGGATTGAGGATTGAAGATTGAGTATTCAGGATTGGAGATTGACGATTGGGGATTGAGGATTGAGGATCGAGGATTGAGGATTGAGGATTGAAGGTTGAGTATTGAGGATTGAAGATTGAGGATTGAGGATTGAGGGTTGAGGATTGAGGATTGAGGATTGAGAATTGAAGATTGAGGATTGGAACTGAGTGTTAGGGTTGAGTGATGAGGATTGATGTTTGTGGATAGAGATTTGAAGATTGCAGATTGAGTATTGAGTATTGAAACCTGTGAATTGAGGATATTCTATTGAAGATTGAGGATTGACAACTGATTGTTGAGGACTGAGGGCTGAAGATTGAGGATTCAGGGTTGAGGATTCAGAATTGAGGTTTGAGGACTGAGGATTGAGGATAGAGGATTGAGAATTGAGGATTGGGGATTGAGGATTGAAGATTGAGGATTGGGTATTGAGGATTGAAGAGTGAGGACTGAGGATTGAGGTTTGAGGATTGAGGATTGAAGATTGTGTATTGAGGATTGAGGATTGAGGATTGAGGATTGAGGATTGAGGCTTGAGGATTGAGGATTGAGGATTGAGGATTGAGGATTGAGGATTGAGGATTCAGGATTGAAGATTGAGGATTGAGGATTGAGGATTAAAGATTGAGTATTGAGGATTGAAGATTGCGGATTGGTGATTGAGGATTGAGGATTGAGGATTGAGTATTGAGGATTGAGTATTGAGGATTGAGGATTGAAGATTGAGGATTGAGGATTGAGGATTGAAGATAGAGGATTGGCTATTGAGGATTGAAGAATGAGGATTGAGGATTGAGGATTGAGGATTGAAGATTGATGATTGAGGATTGTGGATTGAGGATTGAGGATTGAACATTGAGGACTGAGTGTTGAGGGTGAGTGATGAGAATTGGTGTTTGTGGATAGAGGTTTGAAGATTGCAGATTGAGCATTGAGTATTGAAAACTGTGAGTTGAGGATATTCTATTGAGGATTGAGGATTGACAACTGATTGTTGAGGACTGAGGGCTGAAGATTGAGGATTTAGGTTGCGAATTCAGAATTGAGGTTGAGGATTGAGGATTGAGGATTGAAGATTGATTATTGAGGATTGAAGATTGAGGATTGAGGATTGAGGATTGAGGATTGAGGATGAGGGCTGAGGTTGAGGATTGTGGTTTGAGGATTGAGGACTGAGGATTGTGGATTGAGGATTGATGATTGAGTATTGAGGATTGAAGATTGAGATTGAGGATTGACGATTGAAGATTGAGGATTGGGGATTGAGGATTGACGATTGAGGATTGAGTATTGAGGTTTGAGAATTGAGGATTGAGGATTGAAGATTGTGTATTCAGGATTGAAGATTGAGGATTGAGGATTGAGGATTGAGATTGACGATAAGGGCTGAGGCTTGAGGATTGAGGTTTGAGGACTGAGGACTGAGGACTGAGGATTGAGAATTGAGGATTGAGGATTGAGGATTGAAGATTGAGCATTGGGTATAGCGGATTGAACATTGAGGACTGAGGATTGAGGATTGAGGATTGAGGACTGAAGATTGAATATTGATGATTGAAGATTGTGGATTGAGGATTGAAGATTGAGGATTGAGGATTGAGGATTGAGGATTGAAGATTGAGTATTGAGGATTGAAGAATGAGTATTGAGGATTGAGGATTGAGGATTGAAGATTGATGATTGAGGATTGTGGATTGAGGATTGCGGATTGCACATTGAGGACTGAGTGTTGAGGGTTGAGTGATGAGAATTGGTGTTTGTGGATAGAGGTTTGAAGATTGCAGATTGAGCATTGAGTATTGAAAACTGTGAGTTGAGGATATTCTATTGAGGATAGAGGATTGACAACTGATTGTTGAGGACTGAGGGCTGAAGATTGAGGATTTAGGATTGCGAATTCAGAATTGAGGTTTGAGGATTGAGGATTGAGGATTGAAGATTGATTATTGAGGATTGAAGATTGAGAATTGAGGATTGAGGATTGAGGATTGAAGATGAGGTCTGAGGTCTGACGATTGAGGTTTGAGGACTGAGGGTTGAGGATTCAGGATTGAGAGTTGAGGATTGAGGATTGAGGATTGAAGATTGAGGATTGGGTATTGAGGATTGAAGAATGAGCATTGAGGATTGACGATTGAGGATTGAGGACTGAGGATCGAGGATTGAGGATTGAGGATTGAAGATTGAGTACTGAGGATTGATGATTGAGGGTTCAGGATTGAGGATTGAGGATTGTGGATTGAGAATTGAAGATTGAGGATTGGGGACTGAGTGTTGAGGGTTGAGTGATGAGGATTGATGTTTGTGGATAGAGATTTGAAGATTGCAGATTGAGTATTGAGTATTGAAACCTGTGAATTGAGGATATTCTATTGAGGATTGAGGATTGACAACTGATTGTTGAGGTCTGAGGGCTGAAGGTTGAGGATTCAGGATTGAGGATTCAGAATTGAGGTTTGAGGACTGAGGATTGAGGATTGAGGATTGAGGATTGAGGATTGAGGATTGAGGATTGAGGATTGAGGATTGAGGATTGAAGATTGAGTATTGAAGATTGAAGATTGGGTATTGAGGATTGAACATCGAGGATTGAACATTGAGGATTGAGGATTGAGGGTTGAGGATTGAAGATTGAATATTGATGATTGAAGGTTGAGGATTGAGGATTGAGGGTTGTGGATTCAGGACGAGGACTGTGGGTTGAGTATTGATGTTTGAGGTCTGAGGATTGAGGATAGAGGATTGAGAATTGAGGATTGAGGATTGAGGATTGAAGATTGAGGATTCTGTATTGAGGATTGAAGAATGAGAACTGAGGATTGAGGATTGAGGATTGAGGATTGAAGATTGAGTATTGAGGATTGAAGATTGAGGATTGAGGATTGAAGATTGAGTATTGAGGATTGAAGATTGATGATTGAGGATTGTGGATTGAGGATTGAGGATTGAACATTGAGGACTGAGTGTTGAGGGTTTAGTGATGAGAATTGGTGTTTGTGGATAGAGATATGAAGATTGCAGATTGAGTATTGCGTATGGAAAACTCTGAACTGAGGATATTCTAGTGAGGATTGAGGATTGACAACTGATTGTTGAGGACTGAGGGCTGAAGATTGAGGATACAGGAATGAGAATTCAGGACTGTGGTATGAGGACTGAGGATTGAGGATTGAGGATTGGGGACTGAGGATTGAGGATCGAGGATTGAAGACTGAAGATTGGGTATTGAGGATTGAACATTGAGGATCGAGGATTGAGGATTGAGGATTGAGGATTGAGGATTGAAGATTGAATATTGATGATTGAAGGTTGAGGATTGAGGATTGAGGGTTGTGGATTCAGGACGAGGACTGAGGGTTGAGTATTGATGTTTGAGGTCTGAGGATTGAGGATAGGGGATTGAGAATGGAGGATTGAGGATTGAGGATTTAGGATTGAGGATTGAGGACTGAGGATTGAAGATTGAGTATTGAGGATTGAAGATTGAGGGTTGAGGATTGAGGATTGAGGATTGAGGATTGAGGATGAGGGCTGAGGGTTGAAGATTGAGGTATGAGGACTCAGGACTGAGGATTGAGGATTGAGAATTGAGAATTGAGGATTGAGGATTGAAGATTGAGGATAGGGTATCGAGGATTGAAGAATGAGGATTGGGGATGGGCGATTGAGGATTGAGGATTGAAGATTGAGTATTCAGGATTGGAGATTGACGATTGGGGATTGAGGATTGAGGATCGAGGATTGAGGATTGAGGATTGAAGGTTGAGTATTGAGGATTGAAGATTGAGGATTGAGGATTGAGGGTTGAGGATTGAGGATTGTGGCTTGAGGATTGAGGATTGAACATTGAGGACTGAGTGTTGAGGGTTGAGTGATGAGAATTGGTGTTTGTGGATAGAGGTTTGAAGATTGCAGATTGAGCATTGAGTATTGAAAACTGTGAGTTGAGGATATTCTATTGAGGATTGAGGATCGACAACTGATTGTTGAGGACTGAGGGCTGAAGATTGAGGATTTAGGGTTGCGAATTCAGAATTGAGGTTTGAGGATTGAGGATTGAGGAATGAAGATTGATTATTGAGGATTGAAGATTGAGGATTGAGGATTGAGGATTGAGGATTGAGGATGAGGGCTGAGGGTTGAGGATTGAGGTTTGAGGATTGAGGACTGAGGATTGTGGATTGAGGATTGATGATTGAGTATTGAGGATTGAAGATTGAGGATTGAGGATTGACGATTGAAGATTGAGGATTGGGGATTGAGGATTGACGATTGAGGATTGAGTATTGAGGTTTGAGAATTGAGGATTGAGGATTGAAGATTGTGTATTCAGGATTGAAGATTGAGGATTGAGGATTGAGGATTGAGGATTGACGATAAGGGCTGAGGCTTGAGGATTGAGGTTTGAGGACTGAGGACTGAGGACTGAGGATTGAGAATTGAGGATTGAGGATTGAGGATTGAAGATTGAGCATTGGGTATAGCGGATTGAACATTGAGGATTGAGGATTGAGGATTGAGGATTGAGGACTGAAGATTGAATATTGATGATTGAAGATTGTGGATTGAGGATTGAAGATTGAGGATTGAGGATTGAGGATTGAGGATTGAAGATTGAGTATTGAGGATTGAAGAATGAGTATTGAGGATTGAGGATTGAGGATTGAAGATTGATGATTGAGGATTGTGGATTGAGGATTGAGGATTGCACATTGAGGACTGAGTGTTGAGGGTTGAGTGATGAGAATTGGTGTTTGTGGATAGAGGTTTGAAGATTGCAGATTGAGCATTGAGTATTGAAAACTGTGAGTTGAGGATATTCTATTGAGGATAGAGGATTGACAACTGATTGTTGAGGACTGAGGGCTGAAGATTGAGGATTTAGGATTGCGAATTCAGAATTGAGGTTTGAGGATTGAGGATTGAGGATTGAAGATTGATTATTGAGGATTGAAGATTGAGAATTGAGGATTGAGGATTGAGGATTGAAGATGAGGTCTGAGGTTTGACGATTGAGGTTTGAGGACTGAGGGTTGAGGATTCAGGATTGAGAGTTGAGGATTGAGGATTGAGGATTGAAGATTGAGGATTGGGTATTGAGGATTGAAGAATGAGCATTGAGGATTGACGATTGAGGATTGAGGACTGAGGATCGAGGATTGAGGATTGAGGATTGAAGATTGAGTACTGAGGATTGATGATTGAGGGTTCAGGATTGAGGATTGAGGATTGTGGATTGAGAATTGAAGATTGAGGATTGGGGACTGAGTGTTGAGGGTTGAGTGATGAGGATTGATGTTTGTGGATAGAGATTTGAAGATTGCAGATTGAGTATTGAGTATTGAAACCTGTGAATTGAGGATATTCTATTGAGGATTGAGGATTGACAACTGATTGTTGAGGACTGAGGGCTGAAGATTGAGGATTTAGGGTTGCGAATTCAGAATTGAGGTTTGAGGATTGAGGATTGAGGATTGAAGATTGATTATTGAGGATTGAAGATTGAGGATTGAGGATTGAGGATTGAGGATTGAGGATGAGGGCTGAGGGTTGAGGATTGTGGTTTGAGGATTGAGGACTGAGGATTGTGGATTGAGGATTGATGATTGAGTATTGAGGATTGAAGATTGAGGATTGAGGATTGACGATTGAAGATTGAGGATTGGGGATTGAGGATTGACGATTGAGGATTGAGTATTGAGGTTTGAGAATTGAGGATTGAGGATTGAAGATTGTGTATTCAGGATTGAAGATTGAGGATTGAGGATTGAGGATTGAGGATTGACGATAAGGGCTGAGGCTTGAGGATTGAGGTTTGAGGACTGAGGACTGAGGACTGAGGATTGAGAATTGAGGATTGAGGATTGAGGATTGAAGATTGAGCATTGGGTATAGCGGATTGAACATTGAGGATTGAGGATTGAGGATTGAGGATTGAGGACTGAAGATTGAATATTGATGATTGAAGATTGTGGATTGAGGATTGAAGATTGAGGATTGAGGATTGAGGATTGAGGATTGAAGATTGAGTATTGAGGATTGAAGAATGAGTATTGAGGATTGAGGATTGAGGATTGAAGATTGATGATTGAGGATTGTGGATTGAGGATTGCGGATTGCACATTGAGGACTGAGTGTTGAGGGTTGAGTGATGAGAATTGGTGTTTGTGGATAGAGGTTTGAAGATTGCAGATTGAGCATTGAGTATTGAAAACTGTGAGTTGAGGATATTCTATTGAGGATAGAGGATTGACAACTGATTGTTGAGGACTGAGGGCTGAAGATTGAGGATTTAGGATTGCGAATTCAGAATTGAGGTTTGAGGATTGAGGATTGAGGATTGAAGATTGATTATTGAGGATTGAAGATTGAGAATTGAGGATTGAGGATTGAGGATTGAAGATGAGGTCTGAGGTCTGACGATTGAGGTTTGAGGACTGAGGGTTGAGGATTCAGGATTGAGAGTTGAGGATTGAGGATTGAGGATTGAAGATTGAGGATTGGGTATTGAGGATTGAAGAATGAGCATTGAGGATTGACGATTGAGGATTGAGGACTGAGGATCGAGGATTGAGGATTGAGGATTGAAGATTGAGTACTGAGGATTGATGATTGAGGGTTCAGGATTGAGGATTGAGGATTGTGGATTGAGAATTGAAGATTGAGGATTGGGGACTGAGTGTTGAGGGTTGAGTGATGAGGATTGATGTTTGTGGATAGAGATTTGAAGATTGCAGATTGAGTATTGAGTATTGAAACCTGTGAATTGAGGATATTCTATTGAGGATTGAGGATTGACAACTGATTGTTGAGGTCTGAGGGCTGAAGGTTGAGGATTCAGGATTGAGGATTCAGAATTGAGGTTTGAGGACTGAGGATTGAGGATTGAGGATTGAGGATTGAGGATTGAGGATTGAGGATTGAGGATTGAGGATTGAGGATTGAAGATTGAGTATTGAAGATTGAAGATTGGGTATTGAGGATTGAACATCGAGGATTGAACATTGAGGATTGAGGATTGAGGGTTGAGGATTGAAGATTGAATATTGATGATTGAAGGTTGAGGATTGAGGATTGAGGGTTGTGGATTCAGGACGAGGACTGTGGGTTGAGTATTGATGTTTGAGGTCTGAGGATTGAGGATAGAGGATTGAGAATTGAGGATTGAGGATTGAGGATTGAAGATTGAGGATTCTGTATTGAGGATTGAAGAATGAGAACTGAGGATTGAGGATTGAGGATTGAGGATTGAAGATTGAGTATTGAGGATTGAAGATTGAGGATTGAGGATTGAAGATTGAGTATTGAGGATTGAAGATTGATGATTGAGGATTGTGGATTGAGGATTGAGGATTGAACATTGAGGACTGAGTGTTGAGGGTTTAGTGATGAGAATTGGTGTTTGTGGATAGAGATATGAAGATTGCAGATTGAGTATTGCGTATGGAAAACTCTGAACTGAGGATATTCTAGTGAGGATTGAGGATTGACAACTGATTGTTGAGGACTGAGGGCTGAAGATTGAGGATACAGGAATGAGAATTCAGGACTGTGGTATGAGGACTGAGGATTGAGGATTGAGGATTGGGGACTGAGGATTGAGGATCGAGGATTGAAGACTGAAGATTGGGTATTGAGGATTGAACATTGAGGATCGAGGATTGAGGATTGAGGATTGAGGATTGAGGATTGAAGATTGAATATTGATGATTGAAGGTTGAGGATTGAGGATTGAGGGTTGTGGATTCAGGACGAGGACTGAGGGTTGAGTATTGATGTTTGAGGTCTGAGGATTGAGGATAGGGGATTGAGAATGGAGGATTGAGGATTGAGGATTTAGGATTGAGGATTGAGGACTGAGGATTGAAGATTGAGTATTGAGGATTGAAGATTGAGGGTTGAGGATTGAGGATTGAGGATTGAGGATTGAGGATGAGGGCTGAGGGTTGAAGATTGAGGTATGAGGACTCAGGACTGAGGATTGAGGATTGAGAATTGAGAATTGAGGATTGAGGATTGAAGATTGAGGATAGGGTATCGAGGATTGAAGAATGAGGATTGGGGATGGGCGATTGAGGATTGAGGATTGAAGATTGAGTATTCAGGATTGGAGATTGACGATTGGGGATTGAGGATTGAGGATCGAGGATTGAGGATTGAGGATTGAAGGTTGAGTATTGAGGATTGAAGATTGAGGATTGAGGATTGAGGGTTGAGGATTGAGGATTGTGGCTTGAGGATTGAGGATTGAACATTGAGGACTGAGTGTTGAGGGTTGAGTGATGAGAATTGGTGTTTGTGGATAGAGGTTTGAAGATTGCAGATTGAGCATTGAGTATTGAAAACTGTGAGTTGAGGATATTCTATTGAGGATTGAGGATCGACAACTGATTGTTGAGGACTGAGGGCTGAAGATTGAGGATTTAGGGTTGCGAATTCAGAATTGAGGTTTGAGGATTGAGGATTGAGGAATGAAGATTGATTATTGAGGATTGAAGATTGAGGATTGAGGATTGAGGATTGAGGATTGAGGATGAGGGCTGAGGGTTGAGGATTGAGGTTTGAGGATTGAGGACTGAGGATTGTGGATTGAGGATTGATGATTGAGTATTGAGGATTGAAGATTGAGGATTGAGGATTGACGATTGAAGATTGAGGATTGGGGATTGAGGATTGACGATTGAGGATTGAGTATTGAGGTTTGAGAATTGAGGATTGAGGATTGAAGATTGTGTATTCAGGATTGAAGATTGAGGATTGAGGATTGAGGATTGAGGATTGACGATAAGGGCTGAGGCTTGAGGATTGAGGTTTGAGGACTGAGGACTGAGGACTGAGGATTGAGAATTGAGGATTGAGGATTGAGGATTGAAGATTGAGCATTGGGTATAGCGGATTGAACATTGAGGATTGAGGATTGAGGATTGAGGATTGAGGACTGAAGATTGAATATTGATGATTGAAGATTGTGGATTGAGGATTGAAGATTGAGGATTGAGGATTGAGGATTGAGGATTGAAGATTGAGTATTGAGGATTGAAGAATGAGTATTGAGGATTGAGGATTGAGGATTGAAGATTGATGATTGAGGATTGTGGATTGAGGATTGAGGATTGCACATTGAGGACTGAGTGTTGAGGGTTGAGTGATGAGAATTGGTGTTTGTGGATAGAGGTTTGAAGATTGCAGATTGAGCATTGAGTATTGAAAACTGTGAGTTGAGGATATTCTATTGAGGATAGAGGATTGACAACTGATTGTTGAGGACTGAGGGCTGAAGATTGAGGATTTAGGATTGCGAATTCAGAATTGAGGTTTGAGGATTGAGGATTGAGGATTGAAGATTGATTATTGAGGATTGAAGATTGAGAATTGAGGATTGAGGATTGAGGATTGAAGATGAGGTCTGAGGTTTGACGATTGAGGTTTGAGGACTGAGGGTTGAGGATTCAGGATTGAGAGTTGAGGATTGAGGATTGAGGATTGAAGATTGAGGATTGGGTATTGAGGATTGAAGAATGAGCATTGAGGATTGACGATTGAGGATTGAGGACTGAGGATCGAGGATTGAGGATTGAGGATTGAAGATTGAGTACTGAGGATTGATGATTGAGGGTTCAGGATTGAGGATTGAGGATTGTGGATTGAGAATTGAAGATTGAGGATTGGGGACTGAGTGTTGAGGGTTGAGTGATGAGGATTGATGTTTGTGGATAGAGATTTGAAGATTGCAGATTGAGTATTGAGTATTGAAACCTGTGAATTGAGGATATTCTATTGAGGATTGAGGATTGACAACTGATTGTTGAGGTCTGAGGGCTGAAGGTTGAGGATTCAGGATTGAGGATTCAGAATTGAGGTTTGAGGACTGAGGATTGAGGATTGAGGATTGAGGATTGAGGATTGAGGATTGAGGATTGAGGATTGAGGATTGAGGATTGAAGATTGAGTATTGAAGATTGAAGATTGGGTATTGAGGATTGAACATCGAGGATTGAACATTGAGGATTGAGGATTGAGGGTTGAGGATTGAAGATTGAATATTGATGATTGAAGGTTGAGGATTGAGGATTGAGGGTTGTGGATTCAGGACGAGGACTGTGGGTTGAGTATTGATGTTTGAGGTCTGAGGATTGAGGATAGAGGATTGAGAATTGAGGATTGAGGATTGAGGATTGAAGATTGAGGATTCTGTATTGAGGATTGAAGAATGAGAACTGAGGATTGAGGATTGAGGATTGAGGATTGAAGATTGAGTATTGAGGATTGAAGATTGAGGATTGAGGATTGAAGATTGAGTATTGAGGATTGAAGATTGATGATTGAGGATTGTGGATTGAGGATTGAGGGTTGAACATTGAGGACTGAGTGTTGAGGGTTTAGTGATGAGAATTGGTGTTTGTGGATAGAGATATGAAGATTGCAGATTGAGTATTGCGTATGGAAAACTCTTAACTGAGGATATTCTAGTGAGGATTGAGGATTGACAACTGATTGTTGAGGACTGAGGGCTGAAGATTGAGGATACAGGAATGAGAATTCAGGACTGTGGTATGAGGACTGAGGATTGAGGATTGAGGATTGGGGACTGAGGATTGAGGATCGAGGATTGAAGACTGAAGATTGGGTATTGAGGATTGAACATTGAGGATCGAGGATTGAGGATTGAGGATTGAGGATTGAGGATTGAAGATTGAATATTGATGATTGAAGGTTGAGGATTGAGGATTGAGGGTTGTGGATTCAGGACGAGGACTGAGGGTTGAGTATTGATGTTTGAGGTCTGAGGATTGAGGATAGGGGATTGAGAATGGAGGATTGAGGATTGAGGATTTAGGATTGAGGATTGAGGACTGAGGATTGAAGATTGAGTATTGAGGATTGAAGATTGAGGGTTGAGGATTGAGGATTGAGGATTGAGGATTGAGGATGAGGGCTGAGGGTTGAAGATTGAGGTATGAGGACTCAGGACTGAGGATTGAGGATTGAGAATTGAGAATTGAGGATTGAGGATTGAAGATTGAGGATAGGGTATCGAGGATTGAAGAATGAGGATTGGGGATGGGCGATTGAGGATTGAGGATTGAAGATTGAGTATTCAGGATTGGAGATTGACGATTGGGGATTGAGGATTGAGGATCGAGGATTGAGGATTGAGGATTGAAGGTTGAGTATTGAGGATTGAAGATTGAGGATTGAGGATTGAGGGTTGAGGATTGAGGATTGAGGATTGAGAATTGAAGATTGAGGTTTGGGAACTGAGTGTTGAGGGTTGAGTGATGAGGATTGATGTTTGTGGATAGAGATTTGAAGATTGCAGATTGAGTATTGAGTATTGAATCCTGTGAATTGAGGATATTCTGTTGAAGATTGAGGATTGACAACTGATTGTTGAGGACTGAGGGCTGAAGATTGAGGATTTAGGATTGCGAATACAGAATTGAGGTTTGAGGATTGAGGATTGAGGATTGAAGATTGATTATTGAGGATTGAAGATTGAGGATTGAGGATTGAGGATTGAGGATTGAGGATGAGGGCTGAGGGTTGAGGATTGAGGTTTGAGGATTGAGGACTGAGGATTGTGGATTGAGGATTGATGATTGAGTATTGAGGATTGAAGATTGAGGATTGAGGATTGACGATTGAAGATTGAGGATTGGGGATTGAGGATTGACGATTGAGGATTGAGTATTGAGGTTTGAGAATTGAGGATTGAGGATTGAAGATTGTGTATTCAGGATTGAAGATTGAGGATTGAGGATTGAGGATTGAGGATTGACGATAAAGGCTGAGGCTTGAGGATTGAGGTTTGAGGACTGAGGACTGAGGACTGAGGATTGAGAATTGAGGATTGAGGATTGAGGATTGAAGACTGAGCATTGGGTATTGCGGATTGAACATTGAGGATTGAGGATTGAGGATTGAGGATTGAGGACTGAAGATTCAATATTGATGATTGAAGATTGTGGATTGAGGATTGAAGATTGAGGATTGAGGATTGAGGATTGAGGATTGAAGATTGAGTATTGAGGATTGAAGAATGAGGATTGAGGATTGAGGATTGAGGATTGAAGATTGATGATTGAGGATTGTGGATTGAGGATTGAGGATTGAACATTGAGGACTGAGTGTTGAGGGTTGAGTGATGAGAATTGGTGTTTGTGGATAGAGGTTTGAAGATTGCAGATTGAGCATTGAGTATTGAAAACTGTGAATTGAGGATATTCTATTGAGGATTGAGGATTGACAACTGATTGTTGAGGACTGAGGGCTGAAGATTGAGGATTCAGGATTGAGGATTCAGAATTGAGGTTTGAGGACTGAGGATTGAGGATTGAAGATTGATTATTGAGGATTCAAGGTTGAGGATTGAGGATTGGGGATTGAGAATTGAGGATGAGGGCTGAGGGTTGAGGATTGAGGTTTGAGGATTGAGGAATGAGGATTGAGGATTGGGGATTGATGATTGAGTATTGAGGATTGAAGATTGAGGATTGAGGATTGAGGACTGAGGATTGAGGATTGAGGATTGAGGATTGAGGACTGAGGATTGAAGATTGAGGATTGGGTATTGAGGATTGAAGAATGAGGATTGAGGATTGAGGATTGAGGATTGAGGATTGAGGATTGAGGATTGAGGATTGAGGATTGAAGATTGATGACTGAGGATTGTGGATTGAGGATTGAGGATTGAACATTGAGGACTGAGTGTTGAGGGTTGAGTGATGAGAATTGGTGTTTGTGGATAGAGGTTTGAAGATTGCAGATTGAGCATTGAGTATTGAAAACTGTGAGTTGAGGATATTCTATTGAGGATTGAGGATTGACAACTGATTGTTGAGGACTGAGGGCTGAAGATTGAGGATTCAGGGTTGAGGATTCAGAATTGAGGTTTGAGGACTGAGGATTGAGGGTAGAGGATTGAGAATTGAGGATTGAGGATTGAGGATTGAAGATTGAGGATTGGGTATTGAGGATTGAAGAGTGAGGACTGAGGATTGAGGATTGAGGATTGAGGATTGAAGATTGTGTACTGAGGATTGAGGATTGAGGATTGAGGATTGAGGATTGAGGCTTGAGGATTGAGGATTCAGGATTGAAGATTGAGGATTGAGGATTGAGGATTAAAGATTTAGTATTGAGGATTGAAGATTGCGGATTGGTGATTGAGGATTGAGTATTGAGGATTGAAGATTGCGGATTGGTGATTGAGGATTGAGGATTGAGGATTGAGTATTGAGGATTGAGTATTGAGGATTGAGGATTGAAGATTGAGGATTGAGGATTGAGGATTGAAGATAGAGGATTGGCTATTGAGGATTGAAGAATGAGGATTGAGGATTGAGGATTGAGGATTGAAGATTGATGATTGAGGATTGTCGATTGAGGATTGAGGATTGAACATTGAGGACTAAGTGCTGAGGGTTGAGTGATAGGAACTGGTGTTTGTGGATAGAGGTTTGAAGATTGCAGATTGAGCATTGAGTATTGAAAACTGTGAGTTGAGGATATTCTATTGAGGATTGAGGATTGACAACTGATTGTTGAGGACTGAGGGCTGAAGATTGAGGATTTAGGATTGCGAATTCAGAATTGAGGTTTGAGGATTGAGGATTGAGGATTGAAGATTGTGTATTCAGGATTGAAGATTGAGGATTGAGGATTCAGGATTGAGGATTGACGATAAAGGCTGAGGCTTGAGGATTGAGGTTTGAGGACTGAGGACTGAGGACTGAGGATTGAGAATTGAGGATTGAGGATTAAGGATTGAAGACTGAGCATTGGGTATTGCGGATTGAACATTGAGGATTGAGGATTGAGGATTGAGGATTGAGGACTGAAGATTGAATATTGATGATTGAAGATTGTGGATTGAGGATTGAAGATTGAGGATTGAGGATTGAGGATTGAGGATTGAAGATTGAGTACTGAGGATTGAAGAATGAGGATTGAGGATTGAGGATTGAGGATTGAAGATTGATGATTGAGGATTGTGGATTGAGGATTGAGGATTGAACGTTGAGGACTGAGTGCTGAGGGTTGAGTGATGAGAATTGGTGTTTGTGGATAGAGGTTTGAAGATTGCAGATTGAGCATTGAGTATTGAAAACTGTGAATTGAGGATATTCTATTGAGGATTGAGGATTGACAACTGATTGTTGAGGACTGAGGGCTGAGGATTGAGGATTCAGGATTGAGGATTCAGAATTGAGGTTTGAGGACTGAGGATTGAGGATTGAAGATTGATTATTGAGGATTCAAGGTTGAGGATTGAGGATTGGGGATTGAGAATTGAGGATGAGGGCTGAGGGTTGAGGATTGAGGTTTGAGGATTGAGGAATGAGGATTGAGGATTGGGGATTGATGATTGAGTATTGAGGATTGAAGATTGAGGATTGAGGATTGAGGACTGAGGATTGAGGATTGATGATTGAGGATTGAGGACTGAGGATTGAAGATTGAGGATTGGGTATTGAGGATTGAAGAATGAGGATTGAGGATTGAGGATTGAGGATTGAGGATTGAGGATTGAGGATTGAGGATTGAGGATTGAAGATTGATGACTGAGGATTGTGGATTGAGGATTGAGGATTGAACATTGAGGACTGAGTGTTGAGGGTTGAGTGATGAGAATTGGTGTTTGTGGATAGAGGTTTGAAGATTGCAGATTGAGCATTGAGTATTGAAAACTGTGAGTTGAGGATATTCTATTGAGGATTGAGGATTGACAACTGATTGTTGAGGACTGAGGGCTGAAGATTGAGGATTCAGGGTTGAGGATTCAGAATTGTGGTTTGAGGACTGAGGATTGAGGGTAGAGGATTGAGAATTGAGGATTGAGGATTGAGGATTGAAGATTGAGGATTGGGTATTGAGGATTGAAGAGTGAGGACTGAGGATTGAGGATTGAGGATTGAGGATTGAAGATTGTGTATTGAGGATCGAGGATTGAGGATTGAGGATTGAGGATTGAGGCCTGAGGATTGAGGATTCAGGATTGAAGATTGAGGATTGAGGATTGAGGATTAAAGATTGAGTATTGAGGATTGAAGATTGCGGATTGGTGATTGAGGATTGAGGATTGAGGATTGAAGATTGCGGATTGGTGATTGAGGATTGAGGATTGAGGATTGAGTATTGAGGATTGAGTATTGAGGATTGAGAATTGAAGATTGAGGATTGAGGATTGAGGATTGAAGATAGAGGATTGGCTATTGAGGATTGAAGAATGAGGATTGAGGATTGAGGATTGAGGATTGAAGATTGATGATTGAGGATTGTCGATTGAGGATTGAGGATTGAACATTGAGGACTGAGTGTTGAGGGTTGAGTGATGGGAACTGGTGTTTGTGGATAGAGGTTTGAAGATTGCAGATTGAGCATTGAGTATTGAAAACTGTGAGTTGAGGATATTCTATTGAGGATTGAGGATTGACAACTGATTGTTGAGGACTGAGGGCTGAAGATTGAGGATTTAGGATTGCGAATTCAGAATTGAGGTTTGAGGATTGAGGATTGAGGATTGAAGATTGATTATTGAGGATTGAAGATTGAGGATTGAGGATTGAGGATTGAGGATTGACGATAAGGGCTGAGGCTTGAGGATTGAGGTTTGAGGACTGAGGACTGAGGACTGAGGATTGAGTATTGAGGACTGAGGATTGAGGATTGAAGATTGAGCATTGGGTATTGCGGATTGAACATTGAGGATTGAGGATTGAGGATTGAGGATTGAGGACTGAAGATTGAATATTGATGATTGAAGACTGTGGATTGAGGATTGAAGATTGAGGATTGAGGATTGAGGATTGAGGATTGAAGATTGAGTATTGAGGATTGAAGAATGATGATTGAGGATTGAAGATTGAGGATTGAAGATTGATGATTGAGGATTGTGGATTGAGGATTGAGGATTGAACATTGAGGACTGAGTGTTGAGGGTTGAGTGATGAGAATTGGTGTTTGTGGATAGAGGTTTGAAGATTGCAGATTGAGCATTGAGTATTGAAAACTGTGAATTGAGGATATTCTATTGAGGATTGAGGATTGACAACTGATTGTTGGGGACTGAGGGCTGAAGATTGAGGATTCAGGATTGAGGATTCAGAATTGAGGTTTGAGGACTGAGGATTGAGGATTGAAGATTGATTATTGAGGATTCAAGGTTGAGGATTGAGGATTGGGGATTGAGAATTGAGGATGAGGGCTGAGGGTTGAGGATTGAGGTTTGAGGATTGAGGACTGAGGATTGAGGATTGGGGATTGATGATTGAGTATTGAGGATTGAAGATTGAGGATTGAGGATTGAGGACTGAGGATTGAGGATTGAGGATTGAGGATTGAGGATTGAGGATTGAGGAGTGAGGATTGAAGATTGAGGATTGGGGACTGAGTGTTCAGGGTTGAGTGGTGAGGATTGATGTTTGTGGATAGAGATATGAAGATTGCAGATTGAGTATTGCGTATGGAAAACTCTGAGCTGACGATATTCTATTGAGGATTGAGGATTGACAACTGATTGTTGAGGACTGAGGGCTGTAGATTGAGGTTTCAGCATTGAGCATTCAGGATTCTGGTTTGAGGACAGAGGATTGTGGATTGAGGATTGAGGATTGAGAATTGAGGATTGAGGATTGAAGATTGAGGATTGGGTATTGAGGATTGAACATTGAGGATTGAGGATTGATGATTGAGGATTGAGGATTGAGGATTGAAGATTGAATATTGATGATTGAAGGTTGAGGATTGAGGATTGAGGGTTGTGGATTGAGGACGAGGACTGAGGGTTGAGTATTGATGTTTGAGGTCTGAGGATTGAAGATTGAAGATTGAGAATTGAGGATTGAGGTTTGAGGATTGAAGATTGAGGATTGGATATTGAGGATTGAAGAATGAGGACTGAGGATTGAGGATTGAGGATTGAGGATTGAAGATTGAGTATTGAGGATTGAAGGTTGAGGATTGAGGATTGAGGATTGAGGATTTAGGATTGATGATTGAGGATTGAAGATTGAGTATTGAGGATTGAAGATTGAGGATTGAGGATTGAGGATTGAGGATTGAGGATTGAAGATTGAGGATTGGGGATTGAGGATTGACGATTGAGGATTGAGTATTGAGGATTGAGAATTGAGGATTGAGGACTGAACATTGGGTATTGAGGACTGAAGATTGAGGATTGAGGATTGAGAATAGAAGATTGAGGACTTAGTGTTGAGGGTTGAGTGATGGGAATTGATGTTTGTGGATTGAGATTTGAAGATTGAAGAATGGGGATTGAGTATTGAAAGCTGTGAATTGAGGATATTCTATTGAGAATTGAGGATTGACAATTGATTGTTGAGGACTGAGGGCTGAAGGTTGAGGATTCAGGATTGAGGATTCGGGATTGAGGTTTGAGGACTGAGGATTGAGGGTTGAGGATTGAGGATTGAGTATTGACGCTTGAGGATTGAGGGTTGAGGATTGACGATTGAGGATTGAGTATTGAGGATTGAGAATTGAGGATTGAGAATTGAAGATTGTGTATTCAGGATTGAAGATTGAGGATTGAGGATTGAGGATTGACGATTGACGATAAGGGCTGAGGCTCGAGGATTGAGGTTTGAGGACTGAGGACTGAGGGTTGAGGATTGAGAATTGAGGATTGAGGATTGAGGATTGAAGATTGAGGATTGGGTATTGCGGATTGAACATTGGGGATTGAGGATTGAGGATTGAGGATTGAGGACTGAAGATTGAATATTGATGATTGAAGATTGTGGATTGAGGATTGAAGGTTCAGGATTGAGGATTGAGAATTGAGGATTGAAGATTGAGTATTGAGGATTGAATAATGAGGATTGAGGATTGAGGATTGAGGATTGAAGATTGATGATTGAGGATTGTGGATTGAGAATTGAGGATTGAACATTGAGGACTGAGTGTTGAGGGTTGAGTGATGAGAATTGGTGTTTGTGGACAGAGGTTTGAAGATTGCAGATTGAGCATTGAGTATTGAAAACTGTGAGTTGAGGTTATTCTATTGAGGATTGAGGATTGACAACTGATTGTTGAGGACTGTGGGCTGAAAATTGAGGATTTAGGTTTGAGGATTCAGAATTGAGGTTTGAGGACTGAGGATTGAGGATAGAAGATTGATTATTGAGGATTGAAGATTGAGGATTGAGGATTGAGGATTGAGGATTGAGGATGAGGCCTGAGGGTTGAGGATTGAGGTTTGAGGATTGAGGACTGAGGATTGTGGATTGAGGATTGATGATTGAGTATTGAGGATTGAAGATTGAGGATTGAGGATTGAGGATTGAAGATTGAGGATTGGGGATTGAGGATTGACGATTGAAAATTGAGTATTGAGGATTGTTGATTGAGGATTGATGATTGAGTATTGAGGATTGAAGATTGAGGATTGAGGATTGAGGATTGAAGATTGAGGATTGGGGATTGAGGATTGACGATTGAGGATTGAGTATTGAGGATTGAGAATTGAGAAATGAGGATTGAGGATTGAAGATTGTGTATTCAGGATTGAAGATTGAGGATTGAGGATAGAGGATTGAGGATTGACGATAAGGGCTGAGGCTTGAGGATTGAGGTTTGAGGACAGAGGACTGAGGATTGAGGATTGAGAATTGAGGATTGAGGATTGAGGATTGAAGATTGAGGATTGGGTATTGCGGATTGAACATTGAGGATTGAGGATTAAGGATTGAGGATTGAGGATTGACGATGAGGGCTGAGGCTTGAGGATTGAGGTTTAAGGACTGAGGACTGAGGATTGAGGATTGAGAATTGAGGATTGAGGATTGAGGATTGAAGATTGAGGATTGGGTATTGAGGATTGAAGAATGAGGATTGAGGATTGAGGATTGAGGATTGAGAATTGAAGATTGAGTATTGAGGATTGAATGTTGAGGATTGAGGATTGAGGATTGAGGATTGAGGATTGAAGATTGAGGACTGGGGACTGAGAGTTGAGGGTTGAGTGATGAGAACTGGTGTTTGTGGATAGAGGTTTGAAGATTGCAGAATGAGCATTGAGTATGGAAAACTGTGAATTGAGGATATTCCATTGAGGATTGAGGATTGACAACTGATTGTTGAGGACTGAGGGCTGAAGATTGAGGATTCAGGATTGAGGATTCAGAACTGAGGTTTGAGGACTGAGGATTGAGGAATGAAGATTGATTATTGAGGATTCAAGGTTGAGGATTGAGGATTGGGGATTGAGAATTGAGGATGAGGGCTGAGGGTTGAGGATTGAGGTTTGAGGATTGAGGACTGAGGATTGAGGATTGGGGATTGATGATTGAGTATTGAGGATTGAAGATTGAGGATTGAGGATTGAGGACTGAGGATTGAGGATTGAGGATTGAGGATTGAGGATTGAGGATTGAAGGTTGAGGATTGGGTATTGAGGATTGAAGAATGAGGATTGAGGATTGAGGATTGAGGATTGAGGATTGAGGATTGAGGATTGAGGATTGACGATTGAAGATTGATGACTGAGGATTGTGGATTGAGGATTGAGGATTGAACATTGAGGACTGAGTGTTGAGGGTTGAGTGATGAGAATTGGTGTTTGTGGATAGAGGTTTGAAGATTGCAGATTGAGCATTGAATATTGAAAACTGTTAGTTGAGGATATTCTATTGAGGATTGAGGATTGACAACTGATTGTTGAGGACTGAGGGCTGAAGATTGAGGATTTAGGATTGAGGATTCAGAATTGAGGTTTGAGGACTGAGGATTGAGGATTGAAGATTGATTATTGAGGATTCAAGGTTGAGGATTGAGGATTGGGGATTGAGAATTGAGGATGAGGGCTGAGGGTTGAGGATTGAGGATTGAGGATTGAGGATTGAGGGTTGAGGATTGTAGATTGAATATTGATGGTTGAAGGTTGAGGATTGAGGATTGAGGATAGAGGATTAAAGGTTGAGCATTGAGGATTGATGATTGAGGATTGATGATTGAGGGTTGAGGATTGAGGATTGAGGATTGAGGATTGAGTATTGAAGATTGAGGATTGATGATTGAGGATTGAGGATTGAGGATTGAGGATTGAGTATTGAGGATTGAGGATTGAAGATTGAGGATTGAGGATTGAGGATTAATGATTGAGTATTGAGGATTGAAGGTTGAGAATTGAGGATTGAGGATTGAACATTGAGGACTGAGTGTTGAGGGCTGAGTGATGAGAATTGATGTTTGTGGATAGAGATTTGAAGATTGCAGATTGAGTATTAAGTATTGAAAACTGTGAATTGAGGATATTCTATTGGGGATTGAGGATTGACAACTGATTGTTGAGGACTGAGGGCTGAAGATTGAGGATAGGGTATTGAGGATTGAAGAATGAGGATTGAGGATTGCCGATTGAGGATTGAGGATTGAAGATTGAGTATTCAGGATTGGAGATTGACGATTGAGGATTGAGGACTGAGGATCGAGGATTGAGGATTGAGGATTGAAGATTGAGTACTGAGGATTGATGGTTGAGGGTTCAGGATTGATGATTGAGGATTGTGGATTGAGAATTGAAGATTGAGGATTGGGGACTGAGTGCTGAGGGTTGAGTGATGAGGATTGATGTTTGTGGATAGAGTTTTGAAGATTGCAGATTGAGTATTGAGTATTGAAACCTGTGAATTGAGGATATTCTATTGAGGATTGAGGATTGACAACTGATTGTTGAGGACTGAGGGCTGAAGGTTGAGGATTCAGGATTGAGGATTCAGAATTGAGGTTTGAGGACTGAGGATTGAGGATTGAGGATTGAGGATTGAGGACTGAGTATTGAGGATTGAGGATTGAGGATTGAGGATTGAAGATTGAGTATTGAAGATTGAAGATTGGGTATTGAGGATTGAACATCGAGGATGGAACATTGAGGATTGAGGATTGAGGGTTGAGGATTGAAGATTGAATATTGATGATTGAAGGTTGAGGATTGAGGATTGAGGGTTGTGGATTCAGGACGAGGACTGTGGGTTGAGTATTGATGTTTGAGGTCTGAGGATTGAGGATAGAGGATTGAGAATTGAGGATTGAGGATTGAGGATTGAAGATTGAGGATTCTGTATTGAGGATTGAAGAATGAGAACTGAGGATTGAGGATTGAGGATTGAGGATTGAAGATTGAGTATTGAGGATTGAAGATTGAGGATTGAGGATTGAAGATTGAGCATTGAGGATTGAAGATTGATGATTGAGGATTGTGGATTGAGGATTGAGGATTGAACATTGAGGACTGAGTGTTGAGGGTTGAGTGATGAGAATTGGTGTTTGTGGATAGAGATATGAAGATTGCAGATTGAGTATTGCGTATGGAAAACTCTGAACTGAGGATATTCTAGTGAGGATTGAGGATTGACAACTGATTGTTGAGGACTGAGGGCTGAAGATTGAGGATACAGGAATGAGGATTCAGGACTGTGGTATGAGGACTGAGGATTGAGGATTGAGGATTGGGGACTGAGGATTGAGGATCGAGGATTGAAGACTGAAGATTGGGTATAGAGGATTGAACATTGAGGATCGAGGATTGAGGATTGAGGATTGAGGATTGAGGATTGAAGATTGAGTATTGAGGATTGAAGATTGAGGATTGAGGATTGAGGATTGAGGATTGAGGATTGAGGATTGAGGATTGAGGATTGAGGATTGAGGATTGAAGATTGAGGATTGAGGATAGAGGATTAAAGGTTGAGCATTGAGGATTGATGATTGAGGATTGATGATTGAGGGTTGAGGATTGAGGATTGAGGATTGAGGATTGAGTATTGAAGATTGAGGATTGATGATTGAGGATTGAGGATTGAGGATTGAGGATTGAGTATTGAGGATTGAGGATTGAAGATTGAGGATTGAGGATTGAGGATTAATGATTGAGTATTGAGGATTGAAGGTTGAGAATTGAGGATTGAGGATTGAACATTGAGGACTGAGTGTTGAGGGCTGAGTGATGAGAATTGATGTTTGTGGATAGAGATTTGAAGATTGCAGATTGAGTATTAAGTATTGAAAACTGTGAATTGAGGATATTCTATTGGGGATTGAGGATTGACAACTGATTGTTGAGGACTGAGGGCTGAAGATTGAGGATAGGGTATTGAGGATTGAAGAATGAGGATTGAGGATTGCCGATTGAGGATTGAGGATTGAAGATTGAGTATTCAGGATTGGAGATTGACGATTGAGGATTGAGGACTGAGGATCGAGGATTGAGGATTGAGGATTGAAGATTGAGTACTGAGGATTGATGGTTGAGGGTTCAGGATTGATGATTGAGGATTGTGGATTGAGAATTGAAGATTGAGGATTGGGGACTGAGTGCTGAGGGTTGAGTGATAAGGATTGATGTTTGTGGATAGAGATTTGAAGATTGCAGATTGAGTATTGAGTATTGAAACCTGTGAATTGAGGATATTCTATTGAGGATTGAGGATTGACAACTGATTGTTGAGGACTGAGGGCTGAAGGTTGAGGATTCAGGATTGAGGATTCAGAATTGAGGTTTGAGGACTGAGGATTGAGGATTGAGGATTGAGGATTGAGGACTGAGTATTGAGGATTGAGGATTGAGGATTGAGGATTGAAGATTGAGTATTGAAGATTGAAGATTGGGTATTGAGGATTGAACATCGAGGATTGAACATTGAGGATTGAGGATTGAGGGTTGAGGATTGAAGATTGAGGGTTGTGGATTCAGGACGAGGACTGTGGGTTGAGTATTGATGTTTGAGGTCTGAGGATTGAGGATAGAGGATTGAGAATTGAGGATTGAGGATTGAGGATTGAAGATTGAGGATTCTGTATTGAGGATTGAAGAATGAGAACTGAGGATTGAGGATTGAGGATTGAGGATTGAAGATTGAGTATTGAGGATTGAAGATTGAGGATTGAGGATTGAAGATTGAGCATTGAGGATTGAAGATTGATGATTGAGGATTGTGGATTGAGGATTGAGGATTGAACATTGAGGACCGAGTGTTGAGGGTTGAGTGATGAGAATTGGTGTTTGTGGATAGAGATATGAAGATTGCAGATTGAGTATTGCGTATGGAAAACTCTGAACTGAGGATATTCTAGTGAGGATTGAGGATTGACAACTGTTTGTTGAGGACTGAGGGCTGAAGATTGAGGATACAGGAATGAGGATTCAGGACTGTGGTATGAGGACTGAGGATTGAGGATTGAGGATTGGGGACTGAGGATTGACGATCGAGGATTGAAGACTGAAGATTGGGTATTGAGGATTGAACATTAAGGATCGAGGATTGAGGATTGAGGATTGAGGATTGAGGATTGAAGATTGAATATTGATGATTGAAGGTTGAGGATTGAGGATTGTGGGTTGTGGATTCAGGACGAGGACTGAGGGTTGAGTATTGATGTTTGAGGTCTGAGGATTGAGGATAGGGGATTGAGAATTGAGGATTGAGGATTGAGGATTTAGGATTGAGGATTGAGGACTGAGGATTGAAGATTGAGTATTGAGGATTGAAGATTGAGGGTTGAGGATTGAGGATTGAGGATTGAGGATTGAGGATGAGGGCTGAGGGTTGAAGATTGAGGTTTGAGGACTCAGGACTGAGGATTGAGGATTGAGAATTGAGGATTGAGGATTGAGGATTGAAGATTGAGGATAGGGTATCGAGGATTGAAGAATGAGGATTGAGGATGGGCGATTGAGGATTGAGGATTGAAGATTGAGTATTCAGGATTGGAGATTGACGATTGGGGATTGAGGATTGAGGATCGAGGATTGAGGATTGAGGATTGAAGGTTGAGTATTGAGGATTGATAATTGAAGATTGAGGTTTGGGAACTGAGTGTTGAGGGTTGAGTGATGAGGATTGATGTTTGTGGATAGAGATTTGAAGATTGCAGATTGAGTATTGAGTATTGAATCCTGTGAATTGAGGATATTCTGTTGAAGATTGAGGATTGACAACTGATTGTTGAGGACTGAGGGCTGAAGATTGAGGATTTAGGATTGCGAATACAGAATTGAGGTTTGAGGATTGAGGATTGAGGATTGAAGATTGATTATTGAGGATTGAAGATTGAGGATTGAGGATTGAGGATTGAGGATTGAGGATGAGGGCTGAGGGTTGAGGATTGAGGTTTGAGGATTGAGGACTGAGGATTGTGGATTGAGGATTGATGATTGAGTATTGAGGATTGAAGATTGAGGATTGAGGATTGACGATTGAAGATTGAGGATTGGGGATTGAGGATTGACGACTGAGGATTGAGTATTGAGGTTTGAGAATTGAGGATTGAGGATTGAAGATTGTGTATTCAGGATTGAAGATTGAGGATTGAGGATTCAGGATTGAGGATTGACGATAAAGGCTGAGGCTTGAGGATTGAGGTTTGAGGACTGAGGACTGAGGACTGAGGATTGAGAATTGAGGATTGAGGATTAAGGATTGAAGACTGAGCATTGGGTATTGCGGATTGAACATTGAGGATTGAGGATTGAGGATTGAGGATTGAGGACTGAAGATTGAATATTGATGATTGAAGATTGTGGATTGAGGATTGAAGATTGAGGATTGAGGATTGAGGATTGAGGATTGAAGATTGAGTACTGAGGATTGAAGAATGAGGATTGAGGATTGAGGATTGAGGATTGAAGATTGATGATTGAGGATTGTGGATTGAGGATTGAGGATTGAACGTTGAGGACTGAGTGCTGAGGGTTGAGTGATGAGAATTGGTGTTTGTGGATAGAGGTTTGAAGATTGCAGATTGAGCATTGAGTATTGAAAACTGTGAATTGAGGATATTCTATTGAGGATTGAGGATTGACAACTGATTGTTGAGGACTGAGGGCTGAGGATTGAGGATTCAGGATTGAGGATTCAGAATTGAGGTTTGAGGACTGAGGATTGAGGGTAGAGGATTGAGAATTGAGGATTGAGGATTGAGGATTGAAGATTGAGGATTGGGTATTGAGGATTGAAGAGTGAGGACTGAGGATTGAGGATTGAGGATTGAGGATTGAAGATTGTGTATTGAGGATCGAGGATTGAGGATTGAGGATTGAGGATTGAGGCCTGAGGATTGAGGATTCAGGATTGAAGATTGAGGATTGAGGATTGAGGATTAAAGATTGAGTATTGAGGATTGAAGATTGCGGATTGGTGATTGAGGATTGAGGATTGAGGATTGAAGATTGCGGATTGGTGATTGAGGATTGAGGATTGAGGATTGAGTATTGAGGATTGAGTATTGAGGATTGAGAATTGAAGATTGAGGATTGAGGATTGAGGATTGAAGATAGAGGATTGGCTATTGAGGATTGAAGAATGAGGATTGAGGATTGAGGATTGAGGATTGAAGATTGATGATTGAGGATTGTCGATTGAGGATTGAGGATTGAACATTGAGGACTGAGTGTTGAGGGTTGAGTGATGGGAACTGGTGTTTGTGGATAGAGGTTTGAAGATTGCAGATTGAGCATTGAGTATTGAAAACTGTGAGTTGAGGATATTCTATTGAGTATTGAGGATTGACAACTGATTGTTGAGGACTGAGGGCTGAAGATTGAGGATTTAGGATTGCGAATTCAGAATTGAGGTTTGAGGATTGAGGATTGAGGATTGAAGATTGATTATTGAGAATTGAAGATTGAGGATTGAGGATTGAGGATTGAGGATTGACGATAAGGGCTGAGGCTTGAGGATTGAGGTTTGAGGACTGAGGACTGAGGACTGAGGATTGAGTATTGAGGATTGAGGATTGAGGATTGAAGATTGAGCATTGGGTATTGCGGATTGAACATTGAGGATTGAGGATTGAGGATTGAGGATTGAGGACTGAAGATTGAATATTGATGATTGAAGACTGTGGATTGAGGATTGAAGATTGAGGATTGAGGATTGAGGATTGAGGATTGAAGATTGAGTATTGAGGATTGAAGAATGATGATTGAGGATTGAAGATTGAGGATTGAAGATTGATGATTGAGGATTGTGGATTGAGGATTGAGGATTGAACATTGAGGACTGAGTGTTGAGGGTTGAGTGATGAGAATTGGTGTTTGTGGATAGAGGTTTGAAGATTGCAGATTGAGCATTGAGTATTGAAAACTGTGAATTGAGGATATTCTATTGAGGATTGAGGATTGACAACTGATTGTTGGGGACTGAGGGCTGAAGATTGAGGATTCAGGATTGAGGATTCAGAATTGAGGTTTGAGGACTGAGGATTGAGGATTGAAGATTGATTATTGAGGATTCAAGGTTGAGGATTGAGGATTGGGGATTGAGAATTGAGGATGAGGGCTGAGGGTTGAGGATTGAGGTTTGAGGATTGAGGACTGAGGATTGAGGATTGGGGATTGATGATTGAGTATTGAGGATTGAAGATTGAGGATTGAGGATTGAGGACTGAGGATTGAGGATTGAGGATTGAGGATTGAGGATTGAGGATTGAGGATTGAGGATTGAGGATTGAGGATTGAAGATTGAGGATTGGGGACTGAGTGTTCAGGGTTGAGTGGTGAGGATTGATGTTTGTGGATAGAGATATGAAGATTGCAGATTGAGTATTGCGTATGGAAAACTCTGAGCTGACGATATTCTATTGAGGATTGAGGATTGACAACTGATTGTTGAGGACTGAGGGCTGTAGATTGAGGTTTCAGCATTGAGCATTCAGGATTCTGGTTTGAGGACAGAGGATTGTGGATTGAGGATTGAGGATTGAGAATTGAGGATTGAGGATTGAAGATTGAGGATTGGGTATTGAGGATTGAACATTGAGGATTGAGGATTGATGATTGAGGATTGAGGATTGAGGATTGAAGATTGAATGTTGATGATTGAAGGTTGAGGATTGAGGATTGAGGGTTGTGGATTGAGGACGAGGACTGAGGGTTGAGTATTGATGTTTGAGGTCTGAGGATTGAAGATTGAAGATTGAGAATTGAGGATTGAGGTTTGAGGATTGAAGATTGAGGATTGGATATTGAGGATTGAAGAATGAGGACTGAGGATTGAGGATTGAGGATTGAGGATTGAAGATTGAGTATTGAGGATTGAAGGTTGAGGATTGAGGATTGAGGATTGAGGATTTAGGATTGATGATTGAGGATTGAAGATTGAGTATTGAGGATTGAAGATTGAGGATTGAGGATTGAGGATTGAGGATTGAGGATTGAAGATTGAGGATTGGGGATTGAGGATTGACGATTGAGGATTGAGTATTGAGGATTGAGAATTGAGGATTGAGGACTGAACATTGGGTATTGAGGACTGAAGATTGAGGATTGAGGATTGAGAATAGAAGATTGAGGACTTAGTGTTGAGGGTTGAGTGATGGGAATTGATGTTTGTGGATTGAGATTTGAAGATTGAAGAATGGGGATTGAGTATTGAAAGCTGTGAATTGAGGATATTCTATTGAGAATTGAGGATTGACAATTGATTGTTGAGGACTGAGGGCTGAAGGTTGAGGATTCAGGATTGAGGATTCGGGATTGAGGTTTGAGGACTGAGGATTGAGGGTTGAGGATTGAGGATTGAGTATTGACGCTTGAGGATTGAGGGTTGAGGATTGACGATTGAGGATTGAGTATTGAGGATTGAGAATTGAGGATTGAGAATTGAAGATTGTGTATTCAGGATTGAAGATTGAGGATTGAGGATTGAGGATTGACGATTGACGATAAGGGCTGAGGCTCGAGGATTGAGGTTTGAGGACTGAGGACTGAGGATTGAGGATTGAGAATTGAGGATTGAGGATTGAGGATTGAAGATTGAGGATTGGGTATTGCGGATTGAACATTGGGGATTGAGGATTGAGGATTGAGGATTGAGGACTGAAGATTGAATATTGATGATTGAAGATTGTGGATTGAGGATTGAAGGTTCAGGATTGAGGATTGAGAATTGAGGATTGAAGATTGAGTATTGAGGATTGAATAATGAGGATTGAGGATTGAGGATTGAGGATTGAAGATTGATGATTGAGGATTGTGGATTGAGAATTGAGGATTGAACATTGAGGACTGAGTGTTGAGGGTTGAGTGATGAGAATTGGTGTTTGTGGACAGAGGTTTGAAGATTGCAGATTGAGCATTGAGTATTGAGAACTGTGAGTTGAGGTTATTCTATTGAGGATTGAGGATTGACAACTGATTGTTGAGGACTGTGGGCTGAAAATTGAGGATTTAGGTTTGAGGATTCAGAATTGAGGTTTGAGGACTGAGGATTGAGGATAGAAGATTGATTATTGAGGATTGAAGATTGAGGATTGAGGATTGAGGATTGAGGATTGAGGATGAGGCCTGAGGGTTGAGGATTGAGGTTTGAGGATTGAGGACTGAGGATTGTGGATTGAGGATTGATGATTGAGTATTGAGGATTGAAGATTGAGGATTGAGGATTGAGGATTGAAGATTGAGGATTGGGGATTGAGGATTGACGATTGAAAATTGAGTATTGAGGATTGTTGATTGAGGATTGATGATTGAGTATTGAGGATTGAAGATTGAGGATTGAGGATTGAGGATTGAAGATTGAGGATTGGGGATTGAGGATTGACGATTGAGGATTGAGTATTGAGGATTGAGAATTGAGAAATGAGGATTGAGGATTGAAGATTGTGTATTCAGGATTGAAGATTGAGGATTGAGGATAGAGGATTGAGGATTGACGATAAGGGCTGAGGCTTGAGGATTGAGGTTTGAGGACAGAGGACTGAGGATTGAGGATTGAGAATTGAGGATTGAGGATTGAGGATTGAAGATTGAGGATTGGGTATTGCGGATTGAACATTGAGGATTGAGGATTAAGGATTGAGGATTGAGGATTGACGATGAGGGCTGAGGCTTGAGGATTGAGGTTTAAGGACTGAGGACTGAGGATTGAGGATTGAGAATTGAGGATTGAGGATTGAGGATTGAAGATTGAGGATTGGGTATTGAGGATTGAAGAATGAGGATTGAGGATTGAGGATTGAGGATTGAGAATTGAAGATTGAGTATTGAGGATTGAATGTTGAGGATTGAGGATTGAGGATTGAGGATTGAGGATTGAAGATTGAGGACTGGGGACTGAGAGTTGAGGGTTGAGTGATGAGAACTGGTGTTTGTGGATAGAGGTTTGAAGATTGCAGAATGAGCATTGAGTATGGAAAACTGTGAATTGAGGATATTCCATTGAGGATTGAGGATTGACAACTGATTGTTGAGGACTGAGGGCTGAAGATTGAGGATTCAGGATTGAGGATTCAGAATTGAGGTTTGAGGACTGAGGATTGAGGAATGAAGATTGATTATTGAGGATTCAAGGTTGAGGATTGAGGATTGGGGATTGAGAATTGAGGATGAGGGCTGAGGGTTGAGGATTGAGGTTTGAGGATTGAGGACTGAGGATTGAGGATTGGGGATTGATGATTGAGTATTGAGGATTGAAGATTGAGGATTGAGGATTGAGGACTGAGGATTGAGGATTGAGGATTGAGGATTGAGGATTGAGGATTGAAGGTTGAGGATTGGGTATTGAGGATTGAAGAATGAGGATTGAGGATTGAGGATTGAGGATTGAGGATTGAGGATTGGGGATTGAGGATTGACGATTGAAGATTGATGACTGAGGATTGTGGATTGAGGATTGAGGATTGAACATTGAGGACTGAGTGTTGAGGGTTGAGTGATGAGAATTGGTGTTTGTGGATAGAGGTTTGAAGATTGCAGATTGAGCATTGAATATTGAAAACTGTTAGTTGAGGATATTCTATTGAGGATTGAGGATTGACAACTGATTGTTGAGGACTGAGGGCTGAAGATTGAGGATTTAGGATTGAGGATTCAGAATTGAGGTTTGAGGACTGAGGATTGAGGATTGAAGATTGATTATTGAGGATTGAAGGTTGAGGATTGAGGATTGAGGATTGAGGATTGAGGATGAGGTCTGAGGGTTGAGGATTGAGGTTTGAGGATTGAGGACTGAGGATTGTAGATTGAGGATTGATGATTGAGTATTGAGGATTGAAGATTGAGGATTGAGGATTGAGGATTGAAGATTGAGGATTGGTAATTGAGGATTGACGATTGAGGATTGAGGATTGAGGATTGAGGATTGAGGATTGAAGATTGAGGATTGGGTATTGAGGATTGAACATTGAGGATTGAGGATTGAGGATTGAGGATTGAGGATTGAGGATTGAGGATTGAGAATTGAGGATTGAGGATTGAAGATTGAGGATTGGGTATTGAGGATTGATGATTGAGGATTGAAGATTGAGTATTGAGGATTGAAGATTGAGGATTGAGGATTGAGGATTGAGGATTGAGGATTGAAGATTGAGGATTGAAGATTGAGCATTGGGTATTCAGGATTGAAGAATGAGGACTGAGGATTGAGGATTGAGGATTGAGAATTTGAGAATTGAGGATTGAGGATTGAAGGTTGAGGATTGGGTATTGAGGATTGAAGAATGAGGACTGAGGATTGAGGATTGAGGATTGAAGATTGAGTATTGAGGATTGAAGGATGAGGATTGAGGATTGAGGATTGAGGACTGAGGATTGAGGATTGGGGATTGATGATTGAGTATTGAGGATTGAAGATTGAGGATTGAGGATTGAGGACTGAGGATTGAGGATTGAGGATTGAGGATTGAGGATTGAGGATTGAAGATTGAGGATTGGGTATTGAGGATTGAAGAATGAGGATTGAGGATTGAGGATTGAGGATTGAGGATTGAGGATTGAGGATTGAGGATTGACGATTGAAGATTGATGACTGAGGATTGTGGATTGAGGATTGAGGATTGAACATTGAGGACTGAGTGTTGAGGGTTGAGTGATGAGAATTGGTGTTTGTGGATAGAGGTTTGAAGATTGCAGATTGAGCATTGAGTATTGAAAACTGTTAGTTGAGGATATTCTATTGAGGATTGAGGATTGACAACTGATTGTTGAGGACTGAGGGCTGAAGATTGAGGATTTAGGATTGAGGATTCAGAATTGAGGTTTGAGGACTGAGGATTGAGGATTGAAGATTGATTATTGAGGATTGAAGGTTGAGGATTGGGGATTGAGGATTGAGGATTGAGGATGAGGGCTGAGGGTTGAGGATTGAGGTTTAAGGACTGAGGACTGAGTATTGAGGGTTGAGAATTGAGGATTGAGGATTGAGGATTGAAGATTGAGGATTGGGTATTGAGGATTGAAGAATGAGGATTGAGGATTGAGGATTGAGGATTGAGGATTGAGGATTGAAGATTGAGGATTGAGGATTGAGGATTGAGGATTGAAAATTGAGTATTGAGGATCGAATGTTGAAGATTGAGGAATGAGGATTGAGGATTGAGGATTGAAGATTGAGGACTGGGGACTGAGAGTTGAGGGTTGAGTGATGAGAATTGGTGTTTGTGGAAAGAGGTTTGAAGATTGCAGATTGAGCATTGAGTATTGAAAACTGTGAATTGAGGATATTCTATTGAGGATTGAGGATTGACAACTGATTGTTGAGGACTGAGGGCTGAAGATAGAGGATTCAGGGCTGAGGATTCAGAATTGAGGTTTGAGGACTGAGGATTGAGGATTGAAGATTGATTATTGAGGATTCAAGGTTGAGGATTGAGGATTGGGGATTGAGAATTGAGGATGAGGGCTGAGGGTTGAGGATTGAGGTTTGAGGATTGAGGACTGAGGATTGAGGATTGGGGATTGATGATTGAGTATTGAGGATTGAAGATTGAGGATTGAGGATTGAGGACTGAGGATTGAGGATTGAGGATTGAGGATTGAGGATTGAGGATTGAAGATTGAGGATTGGGTATTGAGGATTGAAGAATGAGGATTGAGGATTGAGGATTGAGGATTGAGGATTGAGGATTGAGGATTGAGGATTGACGATTGAAGATTGATGACTGAGGATTGTGGATTGAGGATTGAGGATTGAACATTGAGGACTGAGTGTTGAGGGTTGAGTGATGAGAATTGGTGTTTGTGGATAGAGGTTTGAAGATTGCAGATTGAGCATTGAGTATTGAAAACTGTTAGTTGAGGATATTCTATTGAGGATTGAGGATTGACAACTGATTGTTGAGGACTGAGGGCTGAAGATTGAGGATTTAGGATTGAGGGTTCAGAATTGAGGTTTGAGGACTGAGGATTGAGGATTGAAGATTGATTATTGAGGATTGAAGGTTGAGGATTGAGGATTGAGGATTGAGGATTGAGGATGAGGTCTGAGGGTTGAGGATTGAGGTTTGAGGATTGAGGACTGAGGATTGTAGATTGAGGATTGATGATTGAGTATTGAGGATTGAAGATTGAGGATTGAGGATTGAGGATTGAAGATTGAGGATTGGGGATTGAGGATTGACGATTGAGGATTGAGTATTGAGGATTGAGAATTGAGGATTGAGGATTGAAGATTATGTATTCAGGATTGAAGATTGAGGATTGAGGATTGAGGATTGAGGATTGACGATAAGGGCTGAGGCTTGAGGATTGAGGTTTGAGGACAGAGGACTGAGGATTGAGGATTGAGAGTTGAGGACTGAGGATTGAGGATTGAAGATTGAGGATTGGGTATTGCGGATTGAACATTGAGGATTGAGGATTGAGGATTGAGGATTGAGGATTGACGATGAGGGCTGAGGCTTGAGGATTGAGGTTTAAGGACTGAGGACAGAGTTTTGAGGATTGAGAATTGAGGATTGAGGATTGAGGATTGAAGATTGAGGATTGGGTATTGAGGATTGAAGAATGAGGATTGAGGATTGAGGATTGAGGATTGAGGATTGAAGATTGAGGATTGAGGATTGAGGATTGAGGATTGAAGATTGAGTATTGAGGATTGAATGTTGAGGATTGAGGAATGAGGATTGAGGATTGAGGATTGAAGATTGAGGGCTGGGGACTGAGAGTTGAGGGTCGAGTGATGAGAATTGGTGTTTGTGGATAGAGGTTTGAAGATTGCAGATTGAGCATTGAGTATTGAAAACTCTGAATTGAGGATATTCTATTGAGGATTGAGGATTGACAACTGATTGTTGAGGACTGAGGGCTGAAGATTGAGGATTCAGGACTGAGGATTCAGAATTGAGGTTTGAGGACTGAGGATTGAGGATTGAAGATTGATTATTGAGGATTCAAGGTTGAGGACTGAGGATTGGGGATTGAGAATTGAGGATGAGGGCTGAGGGTTGAGGATTGAGGTTTGAGGATTGAGGACTGAGGATTGAGGATCGGGGATTGATGATTGAGTATTGAGGATTGAGGATTGAAGATTGAGGATTGGGGACTGAGTGTTCAGGGTTGAGTGGTGAGGATTGATGTTTGTGGATAGAGATATGAAGATTGCAGATTGAGTATTGCGTATGGGAAGCTCTGAGCTGACGATATTCTATTGAGGATTGAGGATTGACAACGGATTGTTGAGGACTGAGGGCTGTAGATTGAGGTTTCAGGATTGACGATTCAGGATTCTGGTTTGAGGACTGAGGATTGAGGATTGAGGATTGAGGATTGAGAATTGAGGATTGAGGATTGAAGATTGAGGATTGGGTATTGAGGTTTGAACATTGAGGATTGAGGATTGAGGATTGACGATTGAGGATTGAGGATTGAAGATTGAATATTGATGATTGAAGTTTGAGGATTGAGGATTGAGTGTTGTGGATTGAGGACGAGGACTGAGGGTTGAGTATTGATGTTTGAGGTCTGAGGATTGAAGATTGAAGATTGAGAATTGAGGGTTGAGGATAGAGGATTGAAGATTGAGGATTGGGTATTGAGGATTGAAGAATGAGGACTGAGGATTGAGGATTGAGGATTGAGGATTGAAGATTGAGTATTGCGGATTGAAGGTTGAGGATTGAGGATTGAGGATTGAGGATTTAGGATTGATGATTGAGGATTGAAGATTGAGTATTCAGGATTGAAGATTGAGGATTGAGGATTGAGGATTGAGGATTGAAGATTGAGGATTGGGGATTGAGGATTGACGATTGAGGATTGAGTATTGAGGATTGAGAGTTGAGGATTGAGGACTGAACGTTGGGTATTGAGGACTGAAGGTTGAGGATTGAGGATTGAGGATTGAAGATTGAGGACTTAGTGTTGAGGGTTGAGTGATGGGAATTGATGTTTGTGGATTGAGATTTGAAGATTGAAGAATGGGGATTGAGTATTGAAAGCTGTGAATTGAGGATATTCTATTGAGGATTGAGGATTGACAATTGATTGTTGAGGACTGAGGGCTGAAGGCTGAGGATTCAGGATTGAGGATTCGGGATTGAGGTTTGAGGACTGAGGATTGACGGTTGAGGATTGAGGATTGAGTATTGACGCTTGAGGATTGAGGGTTGAGGATTGACGATTGAGGATTGAGGATTGAGGATTGACGATTGAAGATTGATGACTGAGGATTGTGGATTGAGGATTGAGGATTGAACATTGAGGACTGAGTGTTGAGGGTTGAGTGATGAGAATTGGTGTTTGTGGATAGAGGTTTGAAGATTGCAGATTGAGCATTGAGTACTGAAAACTGTTAGTTGAGGATATTCTATTGAGGATTGAGGATTGACAACTGATTGTTGAGGACTGAGGGCTGAAGATTGAGGATTTAGGATTGAGGATTCAGAATTGAGGTTTGAGGACTGAGGATTGAGGATTGAAGATTGATTATTGAGGATTGAAGGTTGAGGATTGAGGATTGAGGATTGAGGATTGAGGATGAGGTCTGAGGGTTGAGGATTGAGGTTTGAGGATTGAGGACTGAGGATTGAGGATTGGGGATTGATGATTGAGTATTGAGGATTGAAGATTGAGGATTGAGGATTGAGGACTGAGGATTGAGGATTGAGGATTGAGGATTGAGGATTGAGGATTGAAGATTGAGGATTGGGTATTGAGGATTGAAGAATGAGGATTGAGGATTGAGGATTGAGGATTGAGGATTGAGGATTGAGGATTGAGGATTGACGATTGAAGATTGATGACTGAGGATTGTGGATTGAGGATTGAGGATTGAACATTGAGGACTGAGTGTTGAGGGTTGAGTGATGAGAATTGGTGTTTGTGGATAGAGGTTTGAAGATTGCAGATTGAGCATTGAGTATTGAAAACTGTTAGTTGAGGATATTCTATTGAGGATTGAGGATTGACAACTGATTGTTGAGGACTGAGGGCTGAAGATTGAGGATTTAGGATTGAGGGTTCAGAATTGAGGTTTGAGGACTGAGGATTGAGGATTGAAGATTGATTATTGAGGATTGAAGGTTGAGGATTGAGGATTGAGGATTGAGGATTGAGGATGAGGTCTGAGGGTTGAGGATTGAGGTTTGAGGATTGAGGACTGAGGATTGTAGATTGAGGATTGATGATTGAGTATTGAGGATTGAAGATTGAGGATTGAGGATTGAGGATTGAAGATTGAGGATTGGGGATTGAGGATTGAGGATTGAGGATTGAGGATTGAGGATTGACGATTGAAGATTGATGACTGAGGATTGTGGATTGAGGATTGAGGATTGAACATTGAGGACTGAGTGTTGAGGGTTGAGTGATGAGAATTGGTGTTTGTGGATAGAGGTTTGAAGATTGCAGATTGAGCATTGAGTATTGAAAACTGTTAGTTGAGGATATTCTATTGAGGATTGAGGATTGACAACTGATTGTTGAGGACTGAGGGCTGAAGATTGAGGATTTAGGATTGAGGGTTCAGAATTGAGGTTTGAGGACTGAGGATTGAGGATTGAAGATTGATTATTGAGGATTGAAGGTTGAGGATTGAGGATTGAGGATTGAGGATTGAGGATGAGGTCTGAGGGTTGAGGATTGAGGTTTGAGGATTGAGGACTGAGGATTGTAGATTGAGGATTGATGATTGAGTATTGAGGATTGAAGATTGAGGATTGAGGATTGAAGATTGAAGATTGAGGATTGGGGATTGAGGATTGACGATTGAGGATTGAGTATTGAGGATTGAGAATTGAGGATTGAGGATTGAAGATTATGTATTCAGGATTGAAGATTGAGGATTGAGGATTGAGGATTGAGGATTGACGATAAGGGCTGAGGCTTGAGGATTGAGGTTTGAGGACAGAGGACTGAGGATTGAGGATTGAGAGTTGAGGACTGAGGATTGAGGATTGAAGATTGAGGATTGGGTATTGCGGATTGAACATTGAGGATTGAGGATTGAGGATTGAGGATTGAGGATTGACGATGAGGGCTGAGGCTTGAGGATTGAGGTTTAAGGACTGAGGACAGAGTATTGAGGATTGAGAATTGAGGATTGAGGATTGAGGATTGAAGATTGAGGATTGGGTATTGAGGATTGAAGAATGAGGATTGAGGATTGAGGATTGAGGATTGAGGATTGAAGATTGAGGATTGAGGATTGAGGATTGAGGATTGAAGATTGAGTATTGAGGATTGAATGTTGAGGATTGAGGAATGAGGATTGAGGATTGAGGATTGAAGATTGAGGGCTGGGGACTGAGAGTTGAGGGTCGAGTGATGAGAATTGGTGTTTGTGGATAGAGGTTTGAAGATTGCAGATTGAGCATTGAGTATTGAAAACTCTGAATTGAGGATATTCTATTGAGCATTGAGGATTGACAACTGATTGTTGAGGACTGAGGGCTGAAGATTGAGGATTCAGGACTGAGGATTCAGAATTGAGGTTTGAGGACTGAGGATTGAGGATTGAAGATTGATTATTGAGGATTCAAGGTTGAGGATTGAGGATTGGGGATTGAGAATTGAGGATGAGGGCTGAGGGTTGAGGATTGAGGTTTGAGGATTGAGGACTGAGGATTGAGGATCGGGGATTGATGATTGAGTATTGAGGATTGAGGATTGAAGATTGAGGATTGGGGACTGAGTGTTCAGGGTTGAGTGGTGAGGATTGATGTTTGTGGATAGAGATATGAAGATTGCAGATTGAGTATTGCGTATGGGAAGCTCTGAGCTGACGATATTCTATTGAGGATTGAGGATTGACAACGGATTGTTGAGGACTGAGGGCTGTAGATTGAGGTTTCAGGATTGACGATTCAGGATTCTGGTTTGAGGACTGAGGATTGAGGATTGAGGATTGAGGATTGAGAATTGAGGATTGAGGATTGAAGATTGAGGATTGGGTATTGAGGTTTGAACATTGAGGATTGAGGATTGAGGATTGACGATTGAGGATTGAGGATTGAAGATTGAATATTGATGATTGAAGTTTGAGGATTGAGGATTGAGTGTTGTGGATTGAGGACGAGGACTGAGGGTTGAGTATTGATGTTTGAGGTCTGAGGATTGAAGATTGAAGATTGAGAATTGAGGGTTGAGGATAGAGGATTGAAGATTGAGGATTGGGTATTGAGGATTGAAGAATGAGGACTGAGGATTGAGGATTGAGGATTGAGGATTGAAGATTGTGTATTGCGGATTGAAGGTTGAGGATTGAGGATTGAGGATTGAGGATTTAGGATTGATGATTGAGGATTGAAGATTGAGTATTGAGGATTGAAGATTGAGGATTGAGGATTGAGGATTGAGGATTGAAGATTGAGGATTGGGGATTGAGGATTGACGATTGAGGATTGAGTATTGAGGATTGAGAGTTGAGGATTGAGGACTGAACGTTGGGTATTGAGGACTGAAGGTTGAGGATTGAGGATTGAGGATTGAAGATTGAGGACTTAGTGTTGAGGGTTGAGTGATGGGAATTGATGTTTGTGGATTGAGATTTGAAGATTGAAGAATGGGGATTGAGTATTGAAAGCTGTGAATTGAGGATATTCTATTGAGGATTGAGGATTGACAATTGATTGTTGAGGACTGAGGGCTGAAGGCTGAGGATTCAGGATTGAGGATTCGGGATTGAGGTTTGAGGACTGAGGATTGACGGTTGAGGATTGAGGATTGAGTATTGACGCTTGAGGATTGAGGGTTGAGGATTGACGATTGAGGATTGAGGATTGAGGATTGACGATTGAAGATTGATGACTGAGGATTGTGGATTGAGGATTGAGGATTGAACATTGAGGACTGAGTGTTGAGGGTTGAGTGATGAGAATTGGTGTTTGTGGATAGAGGTTTGAAGATTGCAGATTGAGCATTGAGTATTGAAAACTGTTAGTTGAGGATATTCTATTGAGGATTGAGGATTGACAACTGATTGTTGAGGACTGAGGGCTGAAGATTGAGGATTTAGGATTGAGGATTCAGAATTGAGGTTTGAGGACTGAGGATTGAGGATTGAAGATTGATTATTGAGGATTGAAGGTTGAGGATTGAGGATTGAGGATTGAGGATTGAGGATGAGGTCTGAGGGTTGAGGATTGAGGTTTGAGGATTGAGGACTGAGGATTGTAGATTGAGGATTGATGATTGAGTATTGAGGATTGAAGATTGAGGATTGAGGATTGAGGATTGAAGATTGAGGATTGGTAATTGAGGATCGACGATTGAGGATTGAGGATTGAGAATTGAGGATTGAGGATTGAAGATTGAGGATTGGGTATTGAGGATTGAACATTGAGGATTGAGGATTGAGGATTGAGGATTGAGGATTGAGGATTGAGAATTGAGGATTGAGGATTGAAGATTGAGGATTGGGTATTGAGGATTGATGATTGAGGATTGAAGATTGAGTATTGAGGATTGAAGATTGAGGATTGAGGATTGTGGATTGAGGATTGAGGATTGAAGATTGAGGATTGTAGATTGAGGATTGGGTATTGAGGATTGAAGAATGAGGACTGAGGATTGAGGATTGAGGATTGAGGATTGAGAATTGAGGATTGAGGATTGAAGGTTGAGGATTGGGTATTGAGGATTGAAGAATGAGGACTGAGGATTGAGGATTGAGGATTGAAGATTGAGTATTGAGGATTGAAGGTTGAGGATTGAGGATTGAGGATTGAGGACTGAGGATTGAGGATTGGGGATTGATGATTGAGTATTGAGGATTGAAGATTGAGGATTGGGTATTGAGGATTGAAGAATAAGGATTGAGGATTGAGGATTGAGGATTGAGGATTGAGGATTGAGGATTGAGGATTGACGATTGAAGATTGATGACTGAGGATTGTGGATTGATGATTGAGGATTGAACATTGAGGACTGAGTGTTGAGGGTTGAGTGATGAGAATTGGTGTTTGTGGATATAGGTTTGAAGATTGCAGATTGAGCATTGAGTATTGAAAACTGTTAGTTGAGGATATTCTATTGAGGATTGAGGATTGACAACTGATTGTTGAGGACTGAGGGCTGAAGATTGAGGATTTAGGATTGAGGATTCAGAATTGAGGTTTGAGGACTGAGGATTGAGGATTGAAGATTGATTATTGAGGATTGAAGGTTGAGGATTGGGGATTGATGATTGAGGATTGAGGATGAGGGCTGAGGGTTGAGGATTGAGGTTTAAGGACTGAGGACTGAGTATTGAGGATTGAGATTTGAGGATTGAGGATTGAGGATTGAAGATTGAGGACTGGGGACTGAGAGTTGAGGGTTGAGTGATGAGAATTGGTGTTTGTGGATAGAGGTTTGAAGATTGCAGATTGAGCATTGAGTATTGAAAACTGTGAATTGAGGATATTCTATTGAGGATTGAGGATTGACAACTGATTGTTGAGGACTGAGGGCTGAAGATAGAGGATCCAGGGCTGAGGATTCAGAATTGAGGTTTGAGGACTGAGGATTGAGGATTGAAGATTGATTATTGAGGATTCAAGGTTGAGGATTGAGGATTGGGGATTGAGAATTGAGGATGAGGGCTGAGGGTTGAGGATTGAGGTTTGAGGATTGAGGACTGAGGATTGAGGATCGGGGATTGAAGATTGAGTATTGAGGATTGAAGATTGAGGATTGAGGATTGAGGACTGAGGATTGAGGATTGAGGATTGAGGATTGAGGATTGAGTATTGACGCTTGAGGATTGAGTGTTGAGGATTGACGATTGAGGATTGAGTATTGAGGATTGAGAATTGACGCTTGAGGATTGAGAATTGAGGATTGAGGATTGAGGATTGAAGATTGAGGATTGGGTATTGCGGATTGAACATTGAGGATTGAGGATTGAGGATTGAGGATTGAGGACTGAAGATTGAATATTGATGATTGAAGATTGTGGATTGAGGATTGAGGGTTGCGGATTGAGGACGAGGACTGAGGGTTGAGTATTGATGTTTGAGGTCTGGGGATTGGGGATTGAGGATTGAGAATTGAGGATTGAGGATTGAGGATTGAAGATTGAGGATTGGGTATTGAGGATTGAAGAATGAGGATTGTGGATTGAGGATTGAGGATTGAGGATGAGGGCTGAGGGTTGAGGATTGAGGTTTGAGGATTGAGGACTGAGGATTGTGGATTGAGGATTGATGATTGACTATTGAGGATTGAAGATTGAGGATTGAGGATTGAGGATTGAAGATTGAGGATTGAGGATTGAGGATTGAGGATTGACGATAAGGGCTGAGGCTTGAGGATTGAGGTTAGAGGACAGAGGACTGAGGATTGAGGATTGAGAATTGAGGATTGAGGATTGAGGATCGAAGATTGAGGATTGGGTATTGCGGATTGAACATTGAGGATTGAGGATTAAGGATTGAGGATTGAGGATTGACGATGAGGGCTGAGGCTTGAGGATTGAGGTTTAAGGACTGAGGACTGAGGATTGAGGATTGAGAATTGAGGATTGAGGATTGAGGATTGAAGATTGAGGATGGGGTATTGAGGATTGAAGAATGAGGATTGAGGATTGAGGATTGAGGATTGAGGATTGAAGATTGAGGATTGAGGATTGAGGATTGAGAATTGAAGATTGAGTATTGAGGATTGAATGTTGAGGATTGAGGATTGAGGATTGAGAATTGAGGATTGAAGATTGAGGACTGGGGACTGAGAGTTGTGGGTTGAGTGATGAGAATTGGTGTTTGTGGATAGATGTTTGAAGATTGCAGAATGAGCATTGAGTATAGAAAACTGTGAATTGAGGATATTCCATTGAGGATTGAGGATTGACAACTGATTGTTGAGGACTGAGGGCTGAAGATTGAGGATTCAGGATTGAGGATTCAGAATTGAGGTTTGAGGACTGAGGATTGAGGATTGAAGATTGATTATTGAGGATTCAAGGTTGAGGATTGAGGATTGGGGATTGAGAATTGAGGATGAGGGCTGAGGATTGAGGATTGAGGATTGAGGATTGAGGATTGAGGATTGAAGATTGAGGATTGGGTATTGAGGATTGAAGAATGAGGATTGAGAATTGAGGATTGAGGATTGAGGATTGAGGATTGAGGATTGAGGATTGACGATTGAAGATTGATGACTGAGGATTGTGGATTGAGGATTGAGGATTGAACATTGAGGACTGAGTGTTGAGGGTTGAGTGATGAGAATTGGTGTTTGTGGATAGAGGTTTGAAGATTGCAGATTGAGCATTGAGTATTGAAAACTGTTAGTTGAGGATATTCTACTGAGGATTGAGGATTGACAACTGATTGTTGAGGACTGAGGGCTGAAGATTGAGGATTTAGGATTGAGGGTTCAGAATTGAGGTTTGAGGACTGAGGATTGAGGATTGAAGATTGATTATTGAGGATTGAAGGTTGAGGATTGAGGATTGAGGATTGAGGATTGAGGATGAGGTCTGAGGGTTGAGGATTGAGGTTTGAGGATTGAGGACTGAGGATTGTAGATTGAGGATTGATGATTGAGTATTGAGGATTGAAGATTGAGGATTGAGGATTGAGGATTGAAGATTGAGGATTGGGGATTGAGGATTGACGATTGAGGATTGAGTATTGAGGATTGAGAATTGAGGATTGAGGATTGAAGATTGTGTATTCAGGATTGAAGATTGAGGATTGAGGATTGAGGATTGAGGATTGACGATAAGGGCTGAGGCTTGAGGATTGAGGTTTGAGGACAGAGGACTGAGGATTGAGGATTGAGAGTTGAGGACTGAGGATTGAGGATTGAAGATTGAGGATTGGGTATTGCGGATTGAACATTGAGGATTGAGGATTGAGGATTGAGGATTGAGGATTGACGATGAGGGCTGAGGCTTGAGGATTGAGGTTTAAGGACTGAGGACAGAGTATTGAGGATTGAGAATTGAGGATTGAGGATTGAGGATTGAAGATTGAGGATTGGGTATTGAGGATTGAAGAATGAGGATTGAGGATTGAGGATTGAGGATTGAGGATTGAAGATTGAGGATTGAGGATTGAGGATTGAGGATTGAAGATTGAGTATTGAGGATTGAATGTTGAGGATTGAGGAATGAGGATTGAGGATTGAGGATTGAAGATTGAGGACTGGGGACTGAGAGTTGAGGGTCGAGTGATGAGAATTGGTGTTTGTGGATAGAGGTTTGAAGATTGCAGATTGAGCATTGAGTATTGAAAACTCTGAATTGAGGATATTCTATTGAGGATTGAGCATTGACAACTGATTGTTGAGGACTGAGGGCTGATGATTGAGGATTCAGGACTGAGGATTCAGAATTGAGGTTTGAGGACTGAGGATTGTGGATTGAAGATTGATTATTGAGGATTCAAGGTTGAGGATTGAGGATTGGGGATTGAGAATTGAGGATGAGGGCTGAGGGTTGAGGATTGAGGTTTGAGGATTGAGGACTGAGGATTGAGGATCGGGGATTGATGATTGAGTATTGAGGATTGAAGATTGAGGATTGAGGATTGAGGACTGAGGATTGAGGATTGAGGATTGAGGATTGAGGATTGAGGATTGAGGATTGAAGATTGAGGATTGGGTATTGAGGATTGAAGAATGAGGATTGAGGATTGAGGATTGAGGATTGAGGATTGAGGATTGAGGATTGAAGATTGAGGATTGGGGACTGAGTGTTCAGGGTTGAGTGGTGAGGATTGATGTTTGTGGATAGAGATATGAAGATTGCAGATTGAGTATTGCGTATGGGAAGCTCTGAGCTGCCGATATTCTATTGAGGATTGAGGATTGACAACGGATTGTTGAGGACTGAGGGCTGTAGATTGAGGTTTCAGGATTGACGATTCAGGATTCTGGTTTGAGGACTGAGGATTGAGGATTGAGGATTGAGGATTGAGAATTGAGGATCGAGGATTGAAGATTGAGGATTGGGTATTGAGGTTTGAACATTGAGGATTGAGGATTGAGGATTGAGGATTGAGGATTGAGGATTGAAGATTGAATATTGATGATTGATGTTTGAGGATTGAGGATTGAGTGTTGTGGATTGAGGACGAGGACTGAGGGTTGAGTATTTATGTTTGAGGTCTGAGGATTGAAGATTGAAGATTGAGAATTGAGGGTTGAGGATAGAGGATTGAAGATTGAGGATTGGGTATTGAGGATTGAAGAATGAGGACTGAGGATTGAGGATTGAGGATTGAGGATTGAAGATTGAGTATTGCGGATTGAAGGTTGAGGATTGAGGATTGAGGATTGAGGATTTAGGATTGATGATTGAGGATTGAAGATTGAGTATTGAGGATTGAAGATTGAGGATTGAGGATTGAGGATTGAGGATTGAAGATTGAGGATTGGGGATTGAGGATTGACGATTGAGGATTGAGTATTGAGGATTGAGAGTTGAGGATTGAGGACTGAACGTTGGGTATTGAGGACTGAAGGTTGAGGATTGAGGATTGAGGATTGAAGATTGAGGACTTAGTGTTGAGGGTTGAGTGATGGGAATTGATGTTTGTGGATTGAGATTTGAAGATTGAAGAATGGGGATTGAGTATTGAAAGCTGTGAATTGAGGATATTCTATTGAGGATTGAGGATTGACAATTGATTGTTGAGGACTGAGGGCTGAAGGCTGAGGATTCAGGATTGAGGATTCGGGATTGAGGTTTGAGGGCTGAGGATTGACGGTTGAGGATTGAGGATTGAGTATTGACGCTTGAGGATTGAGGGTTGAGGATTGACGATTGAGGATTGAGTATTGAGGATTGAGAATTGAGGATTGAGGATTGAATATTGTGTATTCAGGATTGAAGATTGAGGATTGAGGATTGAGGATTGAGGATTGACGATAAGGGCTGAGGCTTGAGGATTGAGGTTTGAGGACTGAGGACTGAGGATTGAGGATTGAGAATTGAGGATTGAGGATTGAGGATTGAAGATTGAGGATTGGGTATTGCGGATTGAATATTGGGGATTGAGGATTGAGGATTGAGGATTGAGGACTGAAGATTGAATATTGAAGATTGAAGATTGTGGATTGAGGATTGAAGATTCAGGATTGAGGATTGAGGATTGAGGATTGAAGATTGAGTATTGAGGATTGAAGAATGAGGATTGAGGATTGAGGATTGAGGATTGAAGATTGACGATTGAGGATTGTGGATTGAGAATTGAGGATTGAACATTGAGGACTGAGTGTTGAGGGTTGAGTGATGAGAATTGGTGTTTGTGGATAGAGGTTTGAAGATTGCAGATTGAGCATTGAGTATTGAAAACTGTGAGTTGAGGATATTCTATTGAGGATTGAGGATTGACAACTGATTGTTGAGGACTGAGGGCTGAAGATTGAGGATTTAGGATTGAGGATTCAGAATTGAGGTTTGAGGACTGAGGATTGAGGATTGAAGATTGATTATTGAGGATTGAAGATTGAGGATTGAGGATTGAGGATTGAGGATTGAGGATGAGGGCTGAGGGTTGAGGATTGAGGTTTGAGGATTGAGGAGTGAGGATTGTGGATTGAGGATTGAGGATTGAGGACTGAAGATTGAATATTGATGATTGAAGATTGTGGATTGAGGATTGAAGATTCAGGATTGAGGATTGAGGATTGAGGATTGAAGATTGAGTATTGAGGATTGAAGAATGAGGATTGAGGATTGAGGATTGAGGATTGAAGATTGATGATTGAGGATTGTGGATTGAGAATTGAGGATTGAACATTGAGGACTGAGTGTTGAGGGTTGAGTGATGAGAATTGGTGTTTGTGGATAGAGGTTTGAAGATTGCAGATTGAGCATTGAGTATTGAAAACTGTGAGTTGAGGATATTCTATTGAGGATTGAGGATTGACAACTGATTGTTGAGGACTGAGGGCTGAAGATTGAGGATTTAGGATTGAGGATTCAGAATTGAGGTTTGAGGACTGAGGATTGAGGATTGAAGATTGATTATTGAGGATTGAAGATTGAGGATTGAGGATTGAGGATTGAGGATTGAGGATGAGGGCTGAGGGTTGAGGATTGAGGTTTGAGGATTGAGGAGTGAGGATTGTGGATTGAGGATTGATGATTGAGTGATGAGGGTTGAAGATTGAGGATTGAGGATTGAGGATTGAAGATTGAGGATTGGGGATTGAGGATTGAGGATTGACTATGAGGGCTGATGGTTGAGGATTGAGGTTTGAGGACTGAGGGCTGAGGATTGAGGATTGAGAATTGAGGATTGAGGATTGAGGATTGAAGATTGAGTATTGAGGATTGAAGGTTGAGGATTGAGGATTGAGGATTGAGGACTGAGGATTGAGGATTGGGGATTGATGATTGAGTATTGAGGATTGAAGATTGAGGATTGAGGATTGAGGACTGAGGATTGAGGATTGAGGATTGAGGATTGAGGATTGAGGATTGAAGATTGAGGATTGGGTATTGAGGATTGAAGAATAAGGATTGAGGATTGAGGATTGAGGATTGAGGATTGAGGATTGAGGATTGAGGATTGACGATTGAAGATTGATGACTGAGGATTGTGGATTGATGATTGAGGATTGAACATTGAGGACTGAGTGTTGAGGGTTGAGTGATGAGAACTGGTGTTTGTGGATAGAGGTTTGAAGATTGCAGATTGAGCATTGAGTATTGAAAACTGTGAATTGAGGATATTCTATTGAGGATTGAGGATTGACAACTGATTGTTGAGGACTGAGGGCTGAAGATAGAGGATTCAGGGCTGAGGATTCAGAATTGAGGTTTGAGGACTGAGGATTGAGGATTGAAGATTGATTATTGAGGATTCAAGGTTGAGGATTGAGGATTGGGGATTGAGAATTGAGGATGAGGGCTGAGGGTTGAGGATTGAGGTTTGAGGATTGAGGACTGAGGATTGTAGATTGAGGATTGATGATTGAGTATTGAGGATTGAAGATTGAGGATTGAGGATTGAGGATTGAAGATTGAGGATTGAGGATTGAGGATTGAGGATTGAGGATTGAGTATTGACGCTTGAGGATTGAGTGTTGAGAATTGACGATTGAGGATTGAGTATTGAGGATTGAGAATTGAGGACTGAGGATTGAAGATTGTGTATTCAGGATTGAAGATTGAGGATTGAGGATTGAGGATTGAGGATTGACGATAAGGGCTGAGGCTTGAGGATTGAGGTTTGAGGACTGAGGACTGAGGATTGAGGATTGAGAATTGAGGATTGAGGATTGAGGATTGAAGATTGAGGATTGGGTATTGCGGATTGAACATTGAGGATTGAGGATTGAGGATTGAGGATTGAGGACTGAAGATTGAATATTGATGATTGAAGATTGTGGATTGAGGATTGAGGGTTGCGGATTGAGGACGAGGACTGAGGGTTGAGTATTGATGTTTGAGGTCTGGGGATTGAGGATTGAGGATTGAGAATTGAGGATTGAGGATTGAGGATTGAAGATTGAGGATTGGGTATTGAGGATTGAAGAATGAGGATTGAGGATTGAGGATTGAGGATTGAGGATGAGGGCTGAGGGTTGAGGATTGAGGTTTGAGGATTGAGGACTGAGGATTGTGGATTGAGGATTGATGATTGAGTATTGAGGATTGAAGATTGAGGATTGAGGATTGAGGATTGAAGATTGAGGATTGAGGATTGAGGATTGAGGATTGACGATAAGGGCTGAGGCTTGAGGATTGAGGTTTGAGGACAGAGGACTGAGGATTGAGGATTGAGAATTGAGGATTGAGGATTGAGGATCGAAGATTGAGGATTGGGTATTGCGGATTGAACATTGAGGATTGAGGATTAAGGATTGAGGATTGAGGATTGACGATGAGGGCTGAGGCTTGAGGATTGAGGTTTAAGGACTGAGGACTGAGGATTGAGGATTGAGAATTGAGGATTGAGGATTGAGGATTGAAGACTGAGGATGGGGTATTGAGGATTGAAGAATGAGGATTGAGGATTGAGGATTGAGGATTGAGGATTGAAGATTGAGGATTGAGGATTGAGGATTGAGAATTGAAGATTGAGTATTGAGGATTGAATGTTGAGGATTGAGGATTGAGAATTGAGGATTGAGGATTGAGGATTGAAGATTGGGGATTGGGTATTGCGGATTGAACATTGAGGATTGAGGATTGAGGATTGAGGATTGAGGATTGACGATGAGGGCTGAGGCTTGAGGATTGAGGTTTAAGGACTGAGGACTGAGGATTGAGGATTGAGAATTGATGATTGAGCATTGAGGATTGAAGATTGAGGATTGGGTATTGCGGATTGAACATTGAGGATTGAGGAATGAGGATTGAGGATTGAGGACTGAAGATTGAATTTTGATGATTGAAGATTGTGGATTGAGGATTGAGGGTTGCGGATTGAGGACGAGGTCTGAGGGTTGAGGATTGAGGTTTGAGGATTGAGGACTGAGGATTGAATATTGATGATTGAAGATTGTGGATTGAGGATTGAAGATTCAGGATTGAGGATTGAAGATTGAGTATTGAGGATTGAAGAATGAGGATTGAGGATTGAGGATTGAGGATTGAAGATTGATGATTGAGGATTGTGGATTGAGAATTGAGGATTGAACATTGAGGACTGAGTGTTGAGGGTTGAGTGATGAGAATTGGTGTTTGTGGATAGAGGTTTGAAGATTGCAGATTGAGCATTGAGTATTGAAAACTGTGAGTTGAGGATATTCTATTGAGGATTGAGGATTGACAACTGATTGTTGAGGACTGAGGGCTGAAGATTGAGCATTTAGGATTGAGGATTCAGAATTGAGGTTTGAGGACTGAGGATTGAGGATTGAAGATTGATTATTGAGGATTGAAGATTGAGGATTGAAGATTGATGATTGAGGATTGTGGATTGAGGATTGAGGATTGAACATTGAGGACTGAGTGTTGAGGGTTGAGTGATGAGAATTGGTGTTTGTGGATAGAGGTTTGAAGATTGCAGATTGAGCATTGAGTATTGAAAACTGTGAATTGAGGATATTCTATTGAGGATTGAGGATTGACAACTGATTGTTGAGGACTGAGGGCTGAAGATTGAGGATTCAGGATTGAGGGTTCAGAATTGAAGTTTGAGGACTGAGGATTGAGGATTGAAGATTGATTATTGAGGATTGAAGGTTGAGGATTGAGGATTGAGGATTGAGGATTGAGGATGAGGTCTGAGGGTTGAGGATTGAGGTTTGAGGATTGAGGACTGAGGATTGAATATTGATGATTGAAGATTGTGGATTGAGGATTGAAGATTCAGGATTGAGGATTGAAGATTGAGTATTGAGGATTGAAGAATGAGGATTGAGGATTGAGGATTGAGGATTGAAGATTGATGATTGAGGATTGTGGATTGAGAATTGAGGATTGAACATTGAGGACTGAGTGTTGAGGGTTGAGTGATGAGAATTGGTGTTTGTGGATAGAGGTTTGAAGATTGCAGATTGAGCATTGAGTATTGAAAACTGTGAGTTGAGGATATTCTATTGAGGATTGAGGATTGACAACTGATTGTTGAGGACTGAGGGCTGAAGATTGAGCATTTAGGATTGAGGATTCAGAATTGAGGTTTGAGGACTGAGGATTGAGGATTGAAGATTGATTATTGAGGATTGAAGATTGAGGATTGAGGATTGAGGATTGAGGATTGAGGATGAGGGCTGAGGGTTGAGGATTGAGGTTTGAGGATTGAGGAGTGAGGATTGTGGATTGAGGATTGAGGATTGAGGACTGAAGATTGAATATTGATGATTGAAGATTGTGGATTGAGGATTGAAGATTCAGGATTGAGGATTGAGAATTGAGGATTGAAGATTGAGTATTGAGGATTGAAGAATGAGGATTGAGGATTGAGGATTGAGGATTGAAGATTGATGATTGAGGATTGTGGATTGAGAATTGAGGATTGAACATTGAGGACTGAGTGTTGAGGGTTGAGTGATGAGAATTGGTGTTTGTGGATAGAGGTTTGAAGATTGCAGATTGAGCATTGAGTATTGAAAACTGTGAGTTGAGGATATTCTATTGAGGATTGAGGATTGACAATTGATTGTTGAGGACTCAGGGCTGAAGGTTGAGGATTCAGGATTGGGGATTCGGGATTGAGGTTTGAGGACTGAGGATTGACGGTTGAGGATTGAGGATTGAGTATTGACGCTTGAGGATTGAGGGTTGAGGATTGACGATTGAGGATTGAGTATTGAGGATTGAGAATTGAGGATTGAGGATTGAATATTGTGTATCCAGGATTGAAGATTGAGGATAGAGGATTGAGGATTGAGGATTGACGATAAGGGCTGAGGCTTGAGGATTGAGGTTTGAGGATTGAGGAGTGAGGATTGTGGATTGAGGATTGATGATTGAGTGATGAGGATTGAAGATTGAGGATTGAGGATTGAGGATTGAAGATTGAGGATTGGGGATTGAGGATTGAGGATTGACTATGAGGGCTGATGGTTGAGGATTGAGGTTTGAGGACTGAGGGCTGAGGATTGAGGATTGAGAATTGAGGATTGAGGACTGAGGATTGAAGATTGAGTATTGAGGATTGAAGGTTGAGGATTGAGGATTGAGGATTGAGGACTGAGGATTGAGGATTGGGGATTGATGATTGAGTTTTGAGGATTGAAGATTGAGGATTGAGGATTGAGGACTGAGGATTGAGGATTGAGGATTGAGGATTGAGGATTGAGGATTGAGGATTGAAGATTGAGGATTGGGTATTGAGGATTGAAGAATAAGGATTGAGGATTGAGGATTGAGGATTGAGGATTGAGGATTGAGGATTGAGGATTGACGCTTGAAGATTGATGACTGAGGATTGTGGATTGAGGATTGAGGATTGAACATTGAGGACTGAGTGTTGAGGGTTGAGTGATGAGAACTGGTGTTTGTGGATAGAGGTTTGAAGATTGCAGATTGAGCATTGAGTATTGAAAACTGTTAGTTGAGGATATTCTATTGAGGATTGAGGATTGACAACTGATTGTTGAGGACTGAGGGCTGAAGATTGAGGATTTAGGATTGAGGATTCAGAATGGAGGTTTGAGGACTGAGGATTGAGGATTGAAGATTGATTATTGAGGATTGAAGGTTGAGGATTGGGGATTGAGGATTGAGGATTGAGGATGAGGGCTGAGGGTTGAGGATTGAGGTTTAAGGACTGAGGACTGAGTATTGAGGATTGAGAATTGAGGATTGAGGATTGAGGATTGAAGATTGAGGATTGGGTATTGAGGATTGAAGAATGAGGATTGAGGATTGAGGATTGAGGATTGAGGATTGAGGATTGAAGATTGAGGATTGAGGATTGAGGATTGAGGATTGAAAATTGAGTATTGAGGATTGAATGTTGAAGATTGAGGAATGAGGATTGAGGATTGAGGATTGAAGATTGAGGACTGGGGACTGAGTGTTTTGGGTTGAGTGATGAGAATTGGTGTTTGTGGATAGAGGTTTGAAGATTGCAGATTGAGCATTGAGTATTGAAAACTGTGAGTTGAGGATATTCTATTGAGGATTGAGGATTGACAACTGATTGTTGAGGACTGAGGGCTGAAGATAGAGGATTCAGGGCTGAGGATTCAGAATTGAGGTTTGAGGACTGAGGATTGAGGATTGAAGATTGATTATTGAGGATTCAAGGTTGAGGATTGAGGATTGGGGATTGAGAATTGAGGATGAGGGCTGAGGGTTGAGGATTGAGGTTTGAGGATTGAGGACTGAGGATTGAGGATCGGGGATTGATGGTTGAGTATTGAGGATTGAAGATTGAGGATTGAGGATTGAGGACTGAGGATTGAGGATTGAGGATTGAGGATTGAGGATTGAGTATTGACGCTTGAGGATTGAGTGTTGAGGATTGACGATTGAGGATTGAGTATTGAGGATTGAGAATTGACGCTTGAGGATTGAGAATTGAGGATTGAGGATTGAGGATTGAAGATTGAGGATTGGGTATTGCAGATTGAACATTGAGGATTGAGGATTGAGGATTGAGGATTGAGGACTGAAGATTGAATATTGATGATTGAAGATTGTGGATTGAGGATTGAGGGTTGCGGATTGAGGACGAGGACTGAGGGTTGAGTATTGATGTTTGAGGTCTGGGGATTGAGGATTGAGGATTGAGAATTGAGGATTGAGGATTGAGGATTGAAGATTGAGGATTGGGTATTGAGGATTGAAGAATGAGGATTGAGGATTGAGGATTGAGGATTGAGGATGAGGGCTGAGGGTTGAGGATTGAGGTTTGAGGATTGAGGACTGAGGATTGTGGATTGAGGATTGATGATTGAGTATTGAGGATTGAAGATTGAGGATTGAGGATTGAGGATTGAAGATTGAGGATTGAGGATTGAGGATTGAGGATTGACGATAAGGGCTGAGGCTTGAGGATTGAGGTTTGAGGACAGAGGACTGAGGATTGAGGATTGAGAATTGAGGATTGAGGATTGAGGATCGAAGATTGAGGATTGGGTATTGCGGATTGAACATTGAGGATTGAGGATTAAGGATTGAGGATTGAGGATTGACGATGAGGGCTGAGGCTTGAGGATTGAGGTTTAAGGACTGAGGACTGAGGATTGAGGATTGAGAATTGAGGATTGAGGATTGAGGATTGAAGATTGAGGATGGGGTATTGAGGATTGAAGAATGAGGATTGAGGATTGAGGATTGAGGATTGAGGATTGAAGATTGAGGATTGAGGATTGAGGATTGAGAATTGAAGATTGAGTATTGAGGATTGAATGTTGAGGATTGAGGATTGAGGATTGAGGATTGAGGATTGAAGATTGAGGACTGGGGACTGAGAGTTGAGGGTTGAGTGATGAGAACTGGTGTTTGTGGATAGAGGTTTGAAGATTGCAGAATGAGCATTGAGTATAGAAAACTGTGAATTGAGGATATTCCATTGAGGATTGAGGATTGACAACTGATTGTTGAGGACTGAGGGCTGAAGATTGAGGATTCAGGATTGAGGATTCAGAATTGAGGTTTGAGGACTGAGGATTGAGGATTGAAGATTGATTATTGAGGATTCAAGGTTGAGGATTGAGGATTGGGGATTGAGAATTGAGGATGAGGGCTGAGGGTTGAGGATTGAGGTTTGAGGATTGAGGACTGAGGATTGAGGATTGGGGATTGATGATTGAGTATTGAGGATTGAAGATTGAGGATTGAGGATTGAGGACTGAGGATTGAGGATTGAGGATTGAGGATTGAGGATTGAGGATTGAAGATTGAGGATTGGGTATTGAGGATTGAAGGATGAGGATTGAGAATTGAGGATTGAGGATTGAGGATTGAGGATTGAGGATTGAGGATTGACGATTGAAGATTGATGACTGAGGATTGTGGATTGAGGATTGAGGATTGAACATTGAGGACTGAGTGTTGAGGGTTGAGTGATGAGAATTGGTGTTTGTGGATAGAGGTTTGAAGATTGCAGATTGAGCATTGAGTATTGAAAACTGTTAGTTGAGGATATTCTACTGAGGATTGAGGATTGACAACTGATTGTTGAGGACTGAGGGCTGAAGATTGAGGATTTAGGATTGAGGGTTCAGAATTGAGGTTTGAGGACTGAGGATTGAGGATTGAAGATTGATTATTGAGGATTGAAGGTTGAGGATTGAGGATTGAGGATTGAGGATTGAGGATGAGGTCTGAGGGTTGAGGATTGAGGTTTGATGATTGAGGACTGAGGATTGTAGATTGAGGATTGATGATTGAGTATTGAGGATTGAAGATTGAGGATTGAGGATTGAGGATTGAAGATTGAGGATTGGGGATTGAGGATTGACGATTGAGGATTGAGTATTGAGGATTGAGAATTGAGGATTGAGGATTGAAGATTGTGTATTCAGGATTGAAGATTGAGGATTGAGGATTGAGGATTGAGGATTGACGATAAGGGCTGAGGCTTGAGGATTGAGGTTTGAGGACAGAGGACTGAGGACTGAGGATTGAGAGTTGAGGACTGAGGATTGAGGATTGAAGATTGAGGATTGGGTATTGCGGATTGAACATTGAGGATTGAGGATTGAGGATTGAGGATTGAGGATTGACGATGAGGGCTGAGGCTTGAGAATTGAGGTTTAAGGACTGAGGACAGAGTATTGAGGATTGAGAATTGAGGATTGAGGATTGAGGATTGAAGATTGAGGATTGGGTATTGAGGATTGAAGAATGAGGATTGAGGATTGAGGATTGAGGATTGAGGATTGAAGATTGAGGATTGAGGATTGAGGATTGAGGATTGAAGATTGAGTATTGAGGATTGAATGTTGAGGATTGAGGAATGAGGATTGAGGATTGAGGATTGAAGATTGAGGACTGGGGACTGAGAGTTGAGGGTCGAGTGATGAGAATTGGTGTTTGTGGATAGAGGTTTGAAGATTGCAGATTGAGCATTGAGTATTGAAAGCTCTGAATTGAGGATATTCTATTGAGGATTGAGCATTGACAACTAATTGTTGAGGACTGAGTGCTGATGATTGAGGATTCAGGACTGAGGATTCAGAATTGAGGTTTGAGGACTGAGGATTGAGGATTGAAGATTGATTATTGAGGATTCAAGGTTGAGGATTGAGGATTGGGGATTGAGAATTGAGGATGAGGGCTGAGGGTTGAGGATTGAGGTTTGAGGATTGAGGACTGAGGATTGAGGATCGGGGATTGATGATTGAGTATTGAGGATTGAAGATTGAGGATTGAGGATTGAGGACTGAGGATTGAGGATTGAGGATTGAGGATTGAGGATTGAGGATTGAAGATTGAGGATTGGGTATTGAGGATTGAAGGATGAGGATTGAGAATTGAGGATTGAGGATTGAGGATTGAGGATTGAGGATTGAGGATTGACGATTGAAGATTGATGACTGAGGATTGTGGATTGAGGATTGAGGATTGAACATTGAGGACTGAGTGTTGAGGGTTGAGTGATGAGAATTGGTGTTTGTGGATAGAGGTTTGAAGATTGCAGATTGAGCATTGAGTATTGAAAACTGTTAGTTGAGGATATTCTACTGAGGATTGAGGATTGACAACTGATTGTTGAGGACTGAGGGCTGAAGATTGAGGATTTAGGATTGAGGGTTCAGAATTGAGGTTTGAGGACTGAGGATTGAGGATTGAAGATTGATTATTGAGGATTGAAGGTTGAGGATTGAGGATTGAGGATTGAGGATTGAGGATGAGGTCTGAGGGTTGAGGATTGAGGTTTGATGATTGAGGACTGAGGATTGTAGATTGAGGATTGATGATTGAGTATTGAGGATTGAAGATTGAGGATTGAGGATTGAGGATTGAAGATTGAGGATTGGGGATTGAGGATTGACGATTGAGGATCGAGTATTGAGGATTGAGAATTGAGGATTGAGGATTGAAGATTGTGTATTCAGGATTGAAGATTGAGGATTGAGGATTGAGGATTGAGGATTGACGATAAGGGCTGAGGCTTGAGGATTGAGGTTTGAGGACAGAGGACTGAGGACTGAGGATTGAGAGTTGAGGACTGAGGATTGAGGATTGAAGATTGAGGATTGGGTATTGCGGATTGAACATTGAGGATTGAGGATTGAGGATTGAGGATTGAGGATTGACGATGAGGGCTGAGGCTTGAGAATTGAGGTTTAAGGACTGAGGACAGAGTATTGAGGATTGAGAATTGAGGATTGAGGATTGAGGATTGAAGATTGAGGATTGGGTATTGAGGATTGAAGAATGAGGATTGAGGATTGAGGATTGAGGATTGAGGATTGAAGATTGAGGATTGAGGATTGAGGATTGAGGATTGAAGATTGAGTATTGAGGATTGAATGTTGAGGATTGAGGAATGAGGATTGAGGATTGAGGATTGAAGATTGAGGACTGGGGACTGAGAGTTGAGGGTCGAGTGATGAGAATTGGTGTTTGTGGATAGAGGTTTGAAGATTGCAGATTGAGCATTGAGTATTGAAAGCTCTGAATTGAGGATATTCTATTGAGGATTGAGCATTGACAACTAATTGTTGAGGACTGAGTGCTGATGATTGAGGATTCAGGACTGAGGATTCAGAATTGAGGTTTGAGGACTGAGGATTGAGGATTGAAGATTGATTATTGAGGATTCAAGGTTGAGGATTGAGGATTGGGGATTGAGAATTGAGGATGAGGGCTGAGGGTTGAGGATTGAGGTTTGAGGATTGAGGACTGAGGATTGAGGATCGGGGATTGATGATTGAGTATTGAGGATTGAAGATTGAGGATTGAGGATTGAGGACTGAGGATTGAGGATTGAGGATTGAGGATTGAGGATTGAGGATTGAGGATTGAAGATTGAGGATTGAGGATTGAAGATTGAGGATTGGGGATTGAGGATTGAGGATTGAAGATTGAGGATTGGGGACTGAGTGTTCAGGGTTGAGTGGTGAGGATTGATGTTTGTGGATAGAGATATGAAGATTGCAGATTGAGTATTGCGTATGGGAAGCTCTGAGCTGCCGATATTCTATTGAGGATTGAGGATTGACAACGGATTGTTGAGGACTGAGGGCTGTAGATTGAGGTTTCAGGATTGACGATTCAGGATTCTGGTTTGAGGACTGAGGATTGAGGATTGAGGATTGAAGATTGAGTATTGCGGATTGAAGGTTGAGGATTGAGGATTGAGGATTGAGGATTTAGGATTGATGATTGAGGATTGAAGATTGAGTATTGAGGATTGAAGATTGAGGATTGAGGATTGAGGATTGAGGATTGAAGATTGAGGATTGGGGATTGAGGATTGACGATTGAGGATTGAGTATTGAGGATTGAGAGTTGAGGATTGAGGACTGAACGTTGGGTATTGAGGACTGAAGGTTGAGGATTGAGGATTGAGGATTGAAGATTGAGGACTTAGTGTTGAGGGTTGAGTGATGGGAATTGATGTTTGTGGATTGAGATTTGAAGATTGAAGAATGGGGATTGAGTATTGAAAGCTGTGAATTGAGGATATTCTATTGAGGATTGAGGATTGACAATTGATTGTTGAGGACTGAGGGCTGAAGGCTGAGGATTCAGGATTGAGGATTCGGGATTGAGGTTTGAGGACTGAGGATTGACGGTTGAGGATTGAGGATTGAGTATTGACGCTTGAGGATTGAGGGTTGAAGATTGACGATTGAGGATTGAGTATTGAGGATTGAGAATTGAGGATTGAGGATTGAATATTGTGTATTCAGGATTGAAGATTGAGGATTGAGGATTGAGGATTGAGGATTGACGATAAGGGCTGAGGCTTGAGGATTGAGGTTTGAGGACTGAGGACTGAGGATTGAGGATTGAGAATTGAGGATTGAGGATTGAGGATTGAAGATTGAGGATTGGGTATTGCGGATTGAATATTGGGGATTGAGGATTGAGGATTGAGGATTGAGGACTGAAGATTGAATATTGATGATTGAAGATTGTGGATTGAGGATTGAAGATTCAGGATTGAGGATTGAAGATTGAGTATTGAGGATTGAAGAATGAGGATTGAGGATTGAGGATTGAGGATTGAAGATTGATGATTGAGGATTGTGGATTGAGAATTGAGGATTGAACATTGAGGACTGAGTGTTGAGGGTTGAGTGATGAGAATTGGTGTTTGTGGATAGAGGTTTGAAGATTGCAGATTGAGCATTGAGTATTGAAAACTGTGAGTTGAGGATATTCTATTGAGGATTGAGGATTGACAACTGATTGTTGAGGACTGAGGGCTGAAGATTGAGCATTTAGGATTGAGGATTCAGAATTGAGGTTTGAGGACTGAGGATTGAGGATTGAAGATTGATTATTGAGGATTGAAGATTGAGGATTGAGGATTGAGGATTGAGGATTGAGGATGAGGGCTGAGGGTTGAGGATTGAGGTTTGAGGATTGAGGAGTGAGGATTGTGGATTGAGGATTGAGGATTGAGGACTGAAGATTGAATATTGATGATTGAAGATTGTGGATTGAGGATTGAAGATTCAGGATTGAGGATTGAGAATTGAGGATTGAAGATTGAGTATTGAGGATTGAAGAATGAGGATTGAGGATTGAGGATTGAGGATTGAAGATTGATGATTGAGGATTGTGGATTGAGAATTGAGGATTGAACATTGAGGACTGAGTGTTGAGGGTTGAGTGATGAGAATTGGTGTTTGTGGATAGAGGTTTGAAGATTGCAGATTGAGCATTGAGTATTGAAAACTGTGAGTTGAGGATATTCTATTGAGGATTGAGGATTGACAATTGATTGTTGAGGACTCAGGGCTGAAGGTTGAGGATTCAGGATTGGGGATTCGGGATTGAGGTTTGAGGACTGAGGATTGACGGTTGAGGATTGAGGATTGAGTATTGACGCTTGAGGATTGAGGGTTGAGGATTGACGATTGAGGATTGAGTATTGAGGATTGAGAATTGAGGATTGAGGATTGAATATTGTGTATCCAGGATTGAAGATTGAGGATAGAGGATTGAGGATTGAGGATTGACGATAAGGGCTGAGGCTTGAGGATTGAGGTTTGAGGATTGAGGAGTGAGGATTGTGGATTGAGGATTGATGATTGAGTGATGAGGATTGAAGATTGAGGATTGAGGATTGAGGATTGAAGATTGAGGATTGGGGATTGAGGATTGAGGATTGACTATGAGGGCTGATGGTTGAGGATTGAGGTTTGAGGACTGAGGGCTGAGGATTGAGGATTGAGAATTGAGGATTGAGGACTGAGGATTGAAGATTGAGTATTGAGGATTGAAGGTTGAGGATTGAGGATTGAGGATTGAGGACTGAGGATTGAGGATTGGGGATTGATGATTGAGTTTTGAGGATTGAAGATTGAGGATTGAGGATTGAGGACTGAGGATTGAGGATTGAGGATTGAGGATTTAGGATTGAGGATTGAAGATTGAGGATTGGGTATTGAGGATTGAAGAATAAGGATTGAGGATTGAGGATTGAGGATTGAGGATTGAGGATTGAGGATTGAGGATTGACGCTTGAAGATTGATGACTGAGGATTGTGGATTGAGGATTGAGGATTGAACATTGAGGACTGAGTGTTGAGGGTTGAGTGATGAGAACTGGTGTTTGTGGATAGAGGTTTGAAGATTGCAGATTGAGCATTGAGTATTGAAAACTGTTAGTTGAGGATATTCTATTGAGGATTGAGGATTGACAACTGATTGTTGAGGACTGAGGGCTGAAGATTGAGGATTTAGGATTGAGGATTCAGAATGGAGGTTTGAGGACTGAGGATTGAGGATTGAAGATTGATTATTGAGGATTGAAGGTTGAGGATTGGGGATTGAGGATTGAGGATTGAGGATGAGGGCTGAGGGTTGAGGATTGAGGTTTAAGGACTGAGGACTGAGTATTGAGGATTGAGAATTGAGGATTGAGGATTGAGGATTGAAGATTGAGGATTGGGTATTGAGGATTGAAGAATGAGGATTGAGGATTGAGGATTGAGGATTGAGGATTGAGGATTGAAGATTGAGGATTGAGGATTGAGGATTGAGGATTGAAAATTGAGTATTGAGGATTGAATGTTGAAGATTGAGGAATGAGGATTGAGGATTGAGGATTGAAGATTGAGGACTGGGGACTGAGTGTTTTGGGTTGAGTGATGAGAATTGGTGTTTGTGGATAGAGGTTTGAAGATTGCAGATTGAGCATTGAGTATTGAAAACTGTGAGTTGAGGATATTCTATTGAGGATTGAGGATTGACAACTGATTGTTGAGGACTGAGGGCTGAAGATAGAGGATTCAGGGCTGAGGATTCAGAATTGAGGTTTGAGGACTGAGGATTGAGGATTGAAGATTGATTATTGAGGATTCAAGGTTGAGGATTGAGGATTGGGGATTGAGAATTGAGGATGAGGGCTGAGGGTTGAGGATTGAGGTTTGAGGATTGAGGACTGAGGATTGAGGATCGGGGATTGATGGTTGAGTATTGAGGATTGAAGATTGAGGATTGAGGATTGAGGACTGAGGATTGAGGATTGAGGATTGAGGATTGAGGATTGAGTATTGACGCTTGAGGATTGAGTGTTGAGGATTGACGATTGAGGATTGAGTATTGAGGATTGAGAATTGAGGACTGAGGATTGAAGATTGTGTATTCAGGACTGAAGATTGAGGATTGAGGATTGAGGATTGAGGATTGACGATAAGGGCTGAGGCTTGAGGATTGAGGTTTGAGGACTGAGGACTGAGGATTGAGGATTGAGAATTGAGGATTGAGGATTGAGGATTGAAGATTGAGGATTGGGTATTGCGGATTGAACATTGAGGATTGAGGATTGAGGATTGAGGATTGAGGACTGAAGATTGAATATTGATGATTGAAGATTGTGGATTGAGGATTGAGGGTTGCGGATTGAGGACGAGGACTGAGGGTTGAGTATTGATGTTTGAGGTCTGGGGATTGAGGATTGAGGATTGAGAATTGAGGATTGAGGATTGAGGATTGAAGATTGAGGATTGGGTATTGAGGATTGAAGAATGAGGATTGAGTGTTGAGGATTGACGATTGAGGATTGAGTATTGAGGATTGAGAATTGAGGACTGAGGATTGAAGATTGTGTATTCAGGACGGAAGATTGAGGATTGAGGATTGAGGATTGAGGATTGACGATAAGGGCTGAGGCTTGAGGATTGAGGTTTGAGGACTGAGGACTGAGGATTGAGGATTGAGAATTGAGGATTGAGGATTGAGGATTGAAGATTGAGGATTGGGTATTGCGGATTGAACATTGAGGATTGAGGATTGAGGATTGAGGATTGAGGACTGAAGATTGAATATTGATGATTGAAGATTGTGGATTGAGGATTGAGGGTTGCGGATTGAGGACGAGGACTGAGGGTTGAGTATTGATGTTTGAGGTCTGGGGATTGAGGATTGAGGATTGAGAATTGAGGATTGAGGATTGAGGATTGAAGATTGAGGATTGGGTATTGAGGATTGAAGAATGAGGATTGAGGATTGAGGATTGAGGATTGAGGATGAGGGCTGAGGGTTGAGGATTGAGGTTTGAGGATTGAGGACTGAGGATTGTGGATTGAGGATTGATGATTGAGTATTGAGGATTGAAGATTGAGGATTGAGGATTGAGGATTGAAGATTGAGGATTGAGGATTGAGGATTGAGGATTGACGATAAGGGCTGAGGCTTGAGGATTGAGGTTTGAGGACAGAGGACTGAGGATTGAGGATTGAGAATTGAGGATTGAGGATTGAGGATCGAAGATTGAGGATTGGGTATTGCGGATTGAACATTGAGGATTGAGGATTAAGGATTGAGGATTGAGGATTGACGATGAGGGCTGAGGCTTGAGGATTGAGGTTTAAGGACTGAGGACTGAGGATTGAGGATTGAGAATTGAGGATTGAGGATTGAGGATTGAAGACTGAGGATGGGGTATTGAGGATTGAAGAATGAGGATTGAGGATTGAGGATTGAGGATTGAGGATTGAAGATTGAGGATTGAGGATTGAGGATTGAGAATTGAAGATTGAGTATTGAGTATTGAATGTTGAGGATTGAGGATTGAGGATTGAGGATTGAGGATTGAAGATTGAGGACTGGGGACTGAGAGTTGAGGGTTGAGTGATGAGAATTGGTGTTTGTGGATAGAGGTTTGAAGATTGCAGAATGAGCATTGAGTATAGAAAACTGTGAATTGAGGATATTCCATTGAGGATTGAGGATTGACAACTGATTGTTGAGGACTGAGGGCTGAAGATTGAGGATTCAGGATTGAGGATTCAGAATTGAGGTTTGAGGACTGAGGATTGGGGATTGAGGATTGATTATTGAGGATTCAAGGTTGAGGATTGAGGATTGGGGATTGAGAATTGAGGATGAGGGCTGAGGGTTGAGGATTGAGGTTTGAGGATTGAGGACTGAGGATTGAGGATTGGGGATTGATGATTGAGTATTGAGGATTGAAGATTGAGGATTGAGGATTGAGGACTGAGGATTGAGGATTGAGGATTGAGGATTGAGGATTGAGGATTGAAGATTGAGGATTGGGTATTGAGGATTGAAGAATGAGGATTGAGGATTGAGGATAGAGGATTGAGGATTGAGAATTGAGGATTGAGGATTGAATATTGTGTATCCAGGATTGAAGATTGAGGATAGAGGATTGAGGATTGAGGATTGACGATAAGGGCTGAGGCTTGAGGATTGAGGTTTGAGGACTGAGGACTGAGGATTGAGGATTGAGAATTGAGGATTGAGGATTGAGGATTGAAGATTGAGGATTGGGTATTGCGGATTGAATATTGGGGATTGAGGATTGAGGATTGAGGATTGAGGACTGAAGATTGAATATTGATGATTGAAGATTGTGGATTGAGGATTGAAGATTCAGGATTGAGGATTGAGGATTGAGGATTGGAGATTGAGTATTGAGGATTGAAGAATGAGGATTGAGGATTGAGGATTGAGGATTGAAGATTGATGATTGAGGATTGTGGATTGAGAGTTGAGGATTGAACATTGAGGACTGAGTGTTGAGGGTTGAGTGATGAGAATTGGTGTTTGTGGATAGAGGTTTGAAGGTTGCAGATTGAGCATTGAGTATTGAAAACTGTGAGTTGAGGATATTCTATTGAGGATTGAGGATTGACAACTGATTGTTGAGGACTGAGGGCTGAAGATTGAGGATTTAGGATTGAGGATTCAGAATTGAGGTTTGAGGACTGAGGATTGAGGATTGAAGATTGATTATTGAGGATTGAAGATTGAGGATTGAGGATTGAGGATTGAGGATTGAGGATGAGGGCTGAGGGTTGAGGATTGAGGTTTGAGGATTGAGGACTGAGGATTGTGGATTGAGGATTGATGATTGAGTGATGAGGATTGAAGATTGAGGATTGAGGATTGAGGATTGAAGATTGAGGATTGGGGATTGAGGATTGACGATTGAGCATTGAGTATTGAGGATTGAGAATTTAGGATTGAGGATTGAAGATTGTGTATTCAGGTTTGAAGATTGAGGATTGAGGATTGAGGATTGAGGATTGACGATAAGGGCTGAGGCTTGAGGATTGAGGTTTGAGGACAGAGGACTGAGGATTGAGGATTGAGAGTTGGGGATTGAGGATTGAGTATTGAAGACTTGGGATTGGGTATTGCGGATTGAACATTGAGGATTGAGGATTGAGGATTGACGATTGAGGATTGACCATGAGGGCTGAGGCTTGAGGATTGAGGTTTAAGGACTGAGGACTGAGGATTGAGGATTGAGAATTGAGGACTGAGGATTGAGGATTGAAGATTGAGGATTGGGTATTGCGGATTGAACATTGAGGATTGAGGATTGACGATTGAGGATTGAGGACTGAAGATTGAATATTGATGATTGAAGATTGTGGATTGAGGATTGAGGGTTGCGGATTGAGGACGAGGACTGAGGGTTGAGTATTGATGTTTGAGGTCTGAGGATTGAGGATAGAGGATTGAGAATTGAGGATTGAGGATTGAGGATTGAAGATTGAGGATTGGGTATTGAGGATTGAAGAATGAGGACTGAAGATTGAGGATTGAGGATTGAGGATTGAAGATTGAGTATTGAGGATTGAAGATTGAGGATTGAGGATTGAGGATTGAGGATTCAGGATTTAGGATTGAGGATTGAGGACTGAGGACTGAAGATTGAGGATTGAGGATTGAGGATTAAAGGTTGAGCATTGAGGATTGAAGATTGAGGATTGATGATTGAGGATTGAGGATTGAGGATTGAGGATTGAGGACTGAGTATTGATGATTGAGGATTGATGATTGAGGATTGAGGATTGAGGATTGAGGATTGAGAATTGAGGACTGAGGATTGAGGATTGCAGATTGCGTATTGAGTATTGAGTATTGAATACTGTGAATTGAGGATATTCTATTGGGGATTGAGGATTGAAAACTGATTGTTGAGGACTGAGGGCTGAAGATTGAGGATACAGGATTGAGGATTCAGAATTGTGGTTTGAGGACTGAGGATTGAAGATTGAAGATTGAGTATTGAGGATTGAAAATTGAGGGTTGAGGATTGAGGATCGAGGGTTGTGGATTGAGGACGAGGACTGAGGGTTGAGTATTGATGTTTGAGGTCTGAGTATTGAGGATAGAGGATTGAAGATTGAGGATTGAGGATTGAGGATTGAAGATTGAGGATTGGGTATTGAGGATTGAGGATTGAGGATTGAGGATTCAGGATTGAAGATTGAGGATTGAGGATTGAGGATTAAAGATTGAGTATTGAGGATTGAAGATTGAGGATTGATGATTGAGGATTGAGGATTGACGATTGAGGATTGAGTATTGAAGATTGAGAATTGAGGACTGAGGATTGAAGATTGTGTATTCAGGATTGAAGATTGAGGATTGAGGATTGAGGATTGAGGATTGACGATAAGGGCTGAGGCTTGAGGATTGAGGTTTGAGGACTGAGGACTGAGGATTGAGGATTGAGAGTCGAGGACTGAGGATTGAGGATTGAAGATTGAGGATTGGGTATTGCGGATTGAACACTGAGGATTGAGGATTGAGTATTGAGGATTGAGGATTGACGATGAGGGCTGAGGCTTGAGGATTGAGGATTGAGGATTGAAGATTGAGTATTGAGGATTGAATGTTGAAGATTGAGGAATGAGGATTGAGGATTGGGGATTGAAGATTGAGGACTGGGGACTGAGAGTTGAGGGTTGAGTGATGAGAATTGGTGTTTGTGGATAGAGGTTTGAAGATTGCAGATTGAGCATTGAGTATTGAAAACTGTGAATTGAGGATATTCTATTGAGGATTGAGGATTGACAACTGATTGTTGAGGACTGAGGGCTGAAGATTGAGGATTCAGGACTGAGGATTCAGAATTGGGGTTTGAGGACTGAGGATTGAGGATTGAAGATTGATTATTGAGGATTCAAGGTTGAGGATTGAGGATTGGGGATTGAGAATTGAGGATGAGGGCTGAGGGTTGAGGATTGAGGTTTGAGGATTGAGGACTGAGGATTGAGGATCGGGGATTGATGATTGAGTATTGAGGATTGAAGATTGAGGATTGAGGATTGAGGACTGAGGATTGAGGATTGAGGATTGAGGATTGAGGTTTGAGGATTGAAGATTGAGGATTGGGTATTGAGGATTGAAGAATGAGGATTGAGGATTGAGGATTGAGGATTGAGAATTGAGGATTGAGGATTGAAGATTGAGGATTGGGGACTGAGTGTTCAGGGTTGAGTTGTGAGGATTGATGTTTGTGGATAGAGATATGAAGATTGCAGATTGAGTATTGCGTATGGGAAGCTCTGAGCTGACGATATTCTATTGAGGATTAAGGATTGACAATGGATTGTTGAGGACTGAGGGCTGTAGATTGAGGTTTCAGGATTGAGGATTCAGGATTCTGGTTTGAGGACTGAGGATTGAGTATTGACGATTGAGGATTGAGAATTGAGGATTGAGGATTGAAGATTGAGGATTGGGTATTGAGGATTGAATATTGAGGATTGTGGATTGAGGATTGAGGATTGAGGATTGAGGATTGAAGATTGAATATTGATGATTGAAGGTTGAGGATTGAGGATTGAGTGTTGTGGATTGAGGACGAGGACTGAGGGTTGAGTATTGATGTTTGAGGTCTGAGGATTGAAGATTGAAGATTGAGAATTGAGGATTGAGGATTGAGGATTGAAGATTGAGGATTGGGTATTGAGGATTGAAGAATGAGGACTGAGGATTGAGGATTGAGGATTGAGGATTGAAGATTGAGTATTGAGGATTGAAGGTTGAGCATTGAGGATTGAGGATTGAGGATTTAGGATCGATGATTGAGGATTGCAGATTGAGTATTGAGGATTGAGAGTTGAGGATTGAGGACTGAACATTGGGTATTGAGGACTGAAGATTGAGGGTTCAGGATTGAGGATTGAAGATTGAGGACTTAGTGTTGAGGGTTGAGTGATGGGAATTGATGTTTGTGGATTGAGATTTGAAGATTGAAGAATGGGGATTGAGTATTGAAAGCTGTGAATTGAGGATATTCTATTGAGGATTGAGGATTGACAATTGATTGTTGAGGACTCAGGGCTGAAGGTTGAGGATTCAGGATTGGGGATTCGGGATTGAGGTTTGAGGACTGAGGATTGACGGTTGAGGATTGAGGATTGAGTATTGACGCTTGAGGATTGAGGGTTGAGGATTGACGATTGAGGATTGAGTATTGAGGATTGAGAATTGAGGATTGAGGATTGAATATTGTGTATCCAGGATTGAAGATTGAGGATAGAGGATTGAGGATTGAGGATTGACGATAAGGGCTGAGGCTTGAGGATTGAGGTTTGAGGACTGAGGACTGAGGATTGAGGATTGAGAATTGAGGATTGAGGATTGAGGATTGAAGATTGAGGATTGGGTATTGCGGATTGAATATTGGGGATTGAGGATTGAGGATTGAGGATTGAGGACTGAAGATTGAATATTGATGATTGAAGATTGTGGATTGAGGATTGAAGATTCAGGATTGAGGATTGAGGATTGAGGATTGGAGATTGAGTATTGAGGATTGAAGAATGAGGATTGAGGATTGAGGATTGAGGATTGAAGATTGATGATTGAGGATTGTGGATTGAGAGTTGAGGATTGAACATTGAGGACTGAGTGTTGAGGGTTGAGTGATGAGAATTGGTGTTTGTGGATCGTGGTTTGAAGATTGCAGATTGAGCATTGAGTATTGAAAACTGTGAGTTGAGGATATTCTATTGAGGATTGAGGATTGACAACTGATTGTAGAGGACTGAGGGCTGAAGATTGAGGATTTAGGATTGCGGATTCAGAATTGAGGTTTGAGGACTGAGGATTGAGGATTGAAGATTGATTATTGAGGATTGAAGATTGAGGATTGAGGATTGAGGATTGAGGATTGAGGATGAGGGCTGAGGGTTGGGGATTGGGGTTTGAGGATTGAGGACTGAGGATTGTGGATTGAGGATTGATGATTGAGTATTGAAGATTGAGAATTGAGGATTGAGGATTGAGGATTGAAGATTGAGGATTGGGTATTGAGGATTGAAGAATGAGGACTGAGGATTGAGGATTGAGGATTGAGGATTGAGAATTGAGGATTGAGGATTGAAGATTGAGGATTGGGTATTGAGGATTGAACATTGAGGATTGAGGATTGAGGATTGAGGATTGAGGATTGAGGATTGAGAATTGAGGATTGAGGATTGAAGATTGAGGATTGGGTATTGAGGATTGAACATTGAGGATTGAGGATTGAGGAAAGAGGATTGAGGATTGAGGATTGAAGATTGAATATTGATGATTGAAGGTTGAGGATTGAGGATTGAGGGTTGTGGATTGAGGACGAGGACTGAGGGTTGAGTATTGACGTTTGAGGTCTGAGGATTGAGGATTGAAGATTGAGGATTGGGTATTGAGGATTGAAGAATGAGGATTGAGGATTGAGGATTGAGGATTGAGGATTGAAGATTGAGGATTGAGGATTGAGGATTGAGGATTAAAGATTGAGTATTGAGGATTGAAGATTGAGGATTGATGATTGAGGATTGAGGATTAAGGATTGAGGATTGAGGAATGAGTATTGAAGATTGCGGATTGATGATTGAGGATTGAGGATTGAGGATTGATGATTGAAGATTGAGTATTGAGGATTGAGGATTGAAGATTGAGGATTGAGGATTGAGGATTGAAGATAGAGGATTGGCTATTGAGGATTGAAGAATGAGGATTGAGGATTGAGGATTGAGGATTGAAGATTGATGATTGATGATTGTGGATTGAGGATTGAGGATTGAACATTGAGGACTGAGTGTTGAGGGTTGAGTGATGAGAATTGGTGTTTGTGGATCGTGGTTTGAAGATTGCAGATTGAGCATTGAGTATTGAAAACTGTGAGTTGAGGATATTCTATTGAGGATTGAGGATTGACAACTGATTGTTGAGGACTGAGGGCTGAAGATTGAGGATTTAGGATTGCGGATTCAGAATTGAGGTTTGAGGACTGAGGATTGAGGATTGAAGATTGATTATTGAGGATTGAAGATTGAGGATTGAGGATTGAGGATTGAGGATTGAGGATGAGGGCTGAGGGTTGAGGATTGAGGTTTGAGGATTGAGGACTGAGGATTGTGGATTGAGGATTGATGATTGAGTATTGAAGATTGAGAATTGAGGATTGAGGATTGAGGATTGAAGATTGAGGATTGGGTATTGAGGATTGAAGAATGAGGACTGAGGATTGAGGATTGAGGATTGAGGATTGAGAATTGAGGATTGAGGATTGAAGATTGAGGATTGGGTATTGAGGATTGAACATTGAGGATTGAGGATTGAGGATTGAGGATTGAGGATTGAGGATTGAGGACTGAGGATTGAGGATTGAGGATTGAGGATTGAGGTTTGAGGATTGAAGATTGAGGATTGGGTATTGAGGATTGAAGAATGAGGATTGAGGATTGAGGATTGAGGATTGAGAATTGAGGATTGAGGATTGAAGATTGAGGATTGGGGACTGAGTGTTCAGGGTTGAGTTGTGAGGATTGATGTTTGTGGATAGAGATATGAAGATTGCAGATTGAGTATTGCGTATGGGAAGCTCTGAGCTGACGATATTCTATTGAGGATTAAGGATTGACAATGGATTGTTGAGGACTGAGGGCTGTAGATTGAGGTTTCAGGATTGAGGATTCAGGATTCTGGTTTGAGGACTGAGGATTGAGTATTGACGATTGAGGATTGAGAATTGAGGATTGAGGATTGAAGATTGAGGATTGGGTATTGAGGATTGAATATTGAGGATTGTGGATTGAGGATTGAGGATTGAGGATTGAGGATTGAAGATTGAATATTGATGATTGAAGGTTGAGGATTGAGGATTGAGTGTTGTGGATTGAGGACGAGGACTGAGGGTTGAGTATTGATGTTTGAGGTCTGAGGATTGAAGATTGAAGATTGAGAATTGAGGATTGAGGATTGAGGATTGAAGATTGAGGATTGGGTATTGAGGATTGAAGAATGAGGACTGAGGATTGAGGATTGAGGATTGAGGATTGAAGATTGAGTATTGAGGATTGAAGGTTGAGCATTGAGGATTGAGGATTGAGGATTTAGGATTGATGATTGAGGATTGCAGATTGAGTATTGAGGATTGAGAGTTGAGGATTGAGGACTGAACATTGGGTATTGAGGACTGAAGATTGAGGGTTCAGGATTGAGGATTGAAGATTGAGGACTTAGTGTTGAGGGTTGAGTGATGGGAATTGATGTTTGTGGATTGAGATTTGAAGATTGAAGAATGGGGATTGAGTATTGAAAGCTGTGAATTGAGGATATTCTATTGAGGATTGAGGATTGACAATTGATTGTTGAGGACTCAGGGCTGAAGGTTGAGGATTCAGGATTGGGGATTCGGGATTGAGGTTTGAGGACTGAGGATTGACGGTTGAGGATTGAGGATTGAGTATTGACGCTTGAGGATTGAGGGTTGAGGATTGACGATTGAGGATTGAGTATTGAGGATTGAGAATTGAGGATTGAGGATTGAATATTGTGTATCCAGGATTGAAGATTGAGGATAGAGGATTGAGGATTGAGGATTGACGATAAGGGCTGAGGCTTGAGGATTGAGGTTTGAGGACTGAGGACTGAGGATTGAGGATTGAGAATTGAGGATTGAGGATTGAGGATTGAAGATTGAGGATTGGGTATTGCGGATTGAATATTGGGGATTGAGGATTGAGGATTGAGGATTGAGGACTGAAGATTGAATATTGATGATTGAAGATTGTGGATTGAGGATTGAAGATTCAGGATTGAGGATTGAGGATTGAGGATTGGAGATTGAGTATTGAGGATTGAAGAATGAGGATTGAGGATTGAGGATTGAGGATTGAAGATTGATGATTGAGGATTGTGGATTGAGAGTTGAGGATTGAACATTGAGGACTGAGTGTTGAGGGTTGAGTGATGAGAATTGGTGTTTGTGGATAGAGGTGTGAAGGTTGCAGATTGAGCATTGAGTATTGAAAACTGTGAGTTGAGGATATTCTCTTGAGGATTGAGGATTGACAACTGATTGTTGAGGACTGAGGGCTGAAGATTGAGGATTTAGGATTGAGGATTCAGAATTGAGGTTTGAGGACTGAGGATTGAGGATTGAAGATTGATTATTGAGGATTGAAGATTGAGGATTGAAGATTGAGGATTGAAAATTGAGGATTGAGGATTGAGGATTGAGGATTCAGGATTTAGGATTGAGGATTGAGGACTGAGGATTGAAGATTGAGGATTGAGGATTGAGGATTGAGGATTGAGGATTGAGAATTGAGGACTGAGGATTGAGGATTGCAGATTGAGTATTGAGTATTGAGTATTGAATACTGTGAATTGAGGATATTCTATTGGGGATTGAGGATTGAAAACTGATTGTTGAGGACTGAGGGCTGAAGATTGAGGTTTCAGGATTGAGGATTCAGGATTCTGGTTTGAGGATTGAGGATTGAAGATTGAGGATTGGGTATTGAGGATTGAAGAATGAGGACTGAAGATTGAGGATTGAGGATTGAGGATTGAAGATTGAGTATTGAGGATTGAAGATTGAGGATTGAGGATTGAGGATTGAGGATTCAGGATTTAGGATTGAGGATTGAGGACTGAGGATTGAAGATTGAGGATTGAGGATTGAGGATTAAAGGTTGAGCATTGAGGATTGAAGATTGAGGATTGATGACTGAGGATTGAGGGTTGAGGATTGAGGATTGAGGACTGAGTATTGAAGATTGAGGATTGATGATTGAGGATTGAGGATTGAGGATTGAGAATTGAGAATTGAGGACTGAGGATTGAGGATTGCAGATTGAGTATTGAGTATTGAGTATTGAATACTGTGAATTGAGGATATTCTATTGGGGATTGAGGATTGAAAACTGATTGTTGAGGACTGAGGGCTGAAGATTGAGGATACAGGATTGAGGATTCAGAATTGTGGTTTGAGGACTGAGGATTGAAGATTGAAGATTGAGTATTGAGGATTGAAAATTGAGGGTTGAGGATTGAGGATCGAGGGTTGTGGATTGAGGACGAGGACTGAGGGTTGAGTATTGATGTTTGAGGTCTGAGGATTGAGGATAGAGGATTGAGAATTGAGGATTGAGGATTGAGGATTGAAGATTGAGGATTGGGTATTGAGGATTGAAGTGTGAGGACTGAGGATTGAGGATTGAGGATTGAGGATTGAAGATTGAGTATTGAGGATTGAAGATTGAGGATTGAGGATTGAGGATTGAGGATGGAGGATTGAGGATTGAGGATTGAGGATTGAGGATTGAGGATTCAGGATTGAAGATTGAGGATTGAGGATTGAGGATTAAAGATTGAGTATTGAGGATTGAAGATTGAGGATTGATGATTGAGGATTGAAGATTGACGATTGAGGATTGAGTATTGAGGATTGAGAATTGAGGACTGAGGATTGAAGATTGTGTATTCAGGATTGAAGATTGAGGATTGAGGATTGAGGATTGAGGATTGACGATAAGGGCTGAGGCTTGAGGATTGAGGTTTGAGGACTGAGGACTGAGGATTGAGGATTGAGAGTCGAGGACTGAGGATTGAGAATTGAAGATTGAGGATTGGGTATTGCGGATTGAACACTGAGGATTGAGGATTGAGTATTGAGGATTGAGGATTGACGATGAGGGCTGAGGCTTGAGGATTGAGGTTTAAGGACTGAGGACTGAGTATTGAGGATTGAGAATTGAGGATTGAGGATTGAGGATTGAAGATTGAGGATTGGGTATTGAGGATTGAAGAATGAGGATTGAGGATTGAGGATTGAGGATTGAGGATTGAAGATTGAGGATTGAGGATTGAGGATTGAGGATTAAAGATTGAGTATTGAGGATTGAAGATTGAGGATTGATGATTGAGGATTGAGGATTGAGGATTGAGGATTGAGGAATGAGTATTGAAGATTGCGGATTGATGATTGAGGATTGAGGATTGAGGATTGATGATTGAAGATTGAGTATTGAGGATTGAGGATTGAAGATTGAGGATTGAGGATTGAGGATTGAAGATAGAGGATTGGCTATTGAGCATTGAAGAATGAGGATTGAGGATTGAGGATTGAGGATTGAAGATTGATGATTGAGGATTGTGGATTGAGGATTGAGGATTGAACATTGAGGACTGAGTGTTGAGGGTTGAGTGATGAGAATTTGTGTTTGTGGATCGTGGTTTGAAGATTGCAGATTGAGCATTGAGTATTGAAAACTGTGAGTTGAGGATATTCTATTGAGGATTGAGGATTGACAACTGATTGTTGAGGACTGAGGGCTGAAGATTGAGGATTTAGGATTGCGGATTCAGAATTGAGGTTTGAGGACTGAGGATTGAGGATTGAAGATTGATTATTGAGGATTGAAGATTGAGGATTGAGGATTGAGGATTGAGGATTGAGGATGAGGGCTGAGGGTTGAGGATTGAGGTTTGAGGATTGAGGACTGAGGATTGTGGATTGAGGATTGATGATTGAGTATTGAAGATTGAGAATTGAGGATTGAGGATTGAGGATTGAAGATTGAGGATTGGGTATTGAGGATTGAAGAATGAGGACTGAGGATTGAGGATTGAGGATTGAGGATTGAGAATTGAGGATTGAGGATTGAAGATTGAGGATTGGGTATTGAGGATTGATCATTGAGGATTGAGGATTGAGGATTGAGGATTGAGGATTGAGGATTGAGAATTGAGGATTGAGGATTGAAGATTGAGGATTGGGTATTGAGGATTGAACATTGAGGATTGAGGATTGAGGAAAGAGGATTGAGGATTGAGGATTGAAGATTGAATATTGATGATTGAAGGTTGAGGATTGAGGATTGAGGGTTGTGGATTGAGGACGAGGACTGAGGGTTGAGTATTGACGTTTGAGGTCTGAGGATTGAGGATTGAAGATTGAGGATTGGGTATTGAGGATTGAAGAATGAGGATTGAGGATTGAGGATTGAGGATTGAGGATTGAAGATTGAGGATTGAGGATTGAGGATTGAGGATTAAAGATTGAGTATTGAGGATTGAAGATTGAGGATTGATGATTGAGGATTGAGGATTGAGGATTGAGGATTGAGGAATGAGTATTGAAGATTGCGGATTGATGATTGAGGATTGAGGATTGAGGATTGATGATTGAAGATTGAGTATTGAGGATTGAGGATTGAAGATTGAGGATTGAGGATTGAGGATTGAAGATAGAGGATTGGCTATTGAGGATTGAAGAATGAGGATTGAGGATTGAGGATTGAGGATTGAAGATTGATGATTGAGGATTGTGGATTGAGGATTGAGGATTGAACATTGAGGACTGAGTGTTGAGGGTTGAGTGATGAGAATTGGTGTTTGTGGATCGTGGTTTGAAGATTGCAGATTGAGCATTGAGTATTGAAAACTGTGAGTTGAGGATATTCTATTGAGGATTGAGGATTGACAACTGATTGTTGAGGACTGAGGGCTGAAGATTGAGGATTTAGGATTGCGGATTCAGAATTGAGGTTTGAGGACTGAGGATTGAGGATTGAAGATTGATTATTGAGGATTGAAGATTGAGGATTGAGGATTGAGGATTGAGGATTGAGGATGAGGGCTGAGGGTTGAGGATTGAGGTTTGAGGATTGAGGACTGAGGATTGTGGATTGAGGATTGATGATTGAGTATTGAAGATTGAGAATTGAGGATTGAGGATTGAGGATTGAAGATTGAGGATTGGGTATTGAGGATTGAAGAATGAGGACTGAGGATTGAGGATTGAGGATTGAGGATTGAGAATTGAGGATTGAGGATTGAAGATTGAGGATTGGGTATTGAGGATTGAACATTGAGGATTGAGGATTGAGGATTGAGGATTGAGGATTGAGGATTGAGAATTGAGGATTGAGGATTGAAGATTGAGGATTGGGTATTGAGGATTGAACATTGAGGATTGAGGATTGAGGAAAGAGGATTGAGGATTGAGGATTGAAGATTGAATATTGATGATTGAAGGTTGAGGATTGAGGATTGAGGGTTGTGGATTGAGGACGAGGACTGAGGGTTGAGTATTGACGTTTGAGGTCTGAGGATTGAAGATTGAAGATTGAGAATTGAGGATTGAGGATTGAGGATTGAAGATTGAGGATTGGGTATTGAGGATTGAGGAATGAGGACTGAGGATTGAGGATTGAGGATTGAGGATTGAAGATTGAGTATTGAGGATTGAAGGATGAGGATTGAGGATTGAGGATTGATGATTTAGGATTGATGATTGAGGATTGAAGATTGAGTATTGAGGATTGAAGATTGAGGATTGAGGATTGAGGATTGAGGATTGAGGATTGAAGATTGAGGATTGGGGATTGAGGATTGACGATTGAGGATTGAGGATTGAGGATTGAGGATTGACGATAAGGGCTGAGGCTTTAGCATTGAGGTTTGAGGACTGAGGACTGAGGATTGAGGATTGAGAATTGAGGATTGAGGATTGAGGATTGAAGATTGAGGATTGGGTATTGCGGGTTGAACATTGAGGATTGAGGATTGAGGATTGAGGATTGAGGACTGAATATTGAATATTGATGATTGAAGATTGTGGATTGAGGATTGAGGGTTGCGGATTGAGGAGGAGGACTGAGGGTTGAGGATTGAGGATTGAGTATTGACGCTTGAGGATTGAGGGTTGAGGATTGACGATTGAGGATTGAGTATTGAGGATTGAGAATTGAGGCCTGAGGATTGAAGATTGTGTATTCAGGATTGAAGATTGAGGATTGAGGATTGAGGATTGAGGATTGACGATGAGGGCTGAGGCTTGAGGATTGAGGTTTAAGGACTGAGGACTGAGGATTGAGGATTGAGAATTGATGATTGAGGATTGAGGATTGAAGATTGAGGATTGGGTATTGAGGATTGAAGAATGAGGATTGAGGATTGAAGATTGAGGATTGAGTATTGAGGATTGAGAATTGATGATTGAGGATTGAAGATTGTGTATTCAGGATTGAAGATTGAGGATTGAGGATTGAGGATTCAGGATTGAGGATGAGGGCTGAGGGTTGAGGATTGAGGTTTGAGGATTGAGGACTGAGGATTGTGGGTTGAGGATTGATGATTGAGTATTGAAGATTGAGAATTGAGGATTGAGGATTGAGGATTGAAGATTGAGGATTGAGGATTGAGGATTGAAGATTGAGGATTGGGGATTGAGGATTGACGATTGAGGATTGAGGATTGAGGATTGAGGATTGACGATAAGGGCTGAGGCTTGAGGATTGAGGTTTGAGGACTGAGGACTGAGGATTGAGGATTGAGAATTGAGGATTGAGGATTGAGGATTGAAGATTGAGGATTGGGTATTGCGGATTGAACATTGAGGATTGAGGATTGAGGATTGAGGATTGAGGACTGAAGATTGAATATTGATGATTGAAGATTGTGGATTGAGGATTGAGGGTTGCGGATTGAGGACGAGGACTGAGGGTTGAGGATTGAGGATTGAGTATTGACGCTTGAGGATTGAGGGTTAAGGATTGACGATTGAGGATTGAGTATTGAGGATTGAGAATTGAGGTCTGAGGATTGAAGATTGTGTATTCAGGATTGAAGATTGAGGATTGAGGATTGAGGATTGAGGATTGACAATAAGGGCTGAGGCTTGAGGTTTGAGGTTTGAGGACTGAGGACTGAGGATTGAGGATTGAGAACTGAGGATTGAGGATTGAGGATTGAAGATTGAGGATTGGGTATTGCGGATTGAACATTGAGGATTGAGGATTGAGGATTGAGGATTGAGGACTGAAGATTGAATATTGATGATTGAAGATTGTGGATTGAGGATTGAGGGTTGCGGATTGAGGACGAGGACTGAGGGTTGAGTATTGATGTTTGAGGTCTGGGGATTGAGGATTGAGGATTGAGAATTGAGGATTGAGGATTGAGGATTGAAGATTGAGGATTGGGTATTGAGGATTGAAGAATGAGGATTGAGGATTGAGGATTGAGGATTGAGGATTGAAGATTGAGTATTGGGGATAGAAGAATGAGAATTGAGGATTGAGGGTTGAGGAGTGAGGTTTGAGTATTGAGGATTGAGGATTGAGGATTGAAGATTGACTATTAAGGATTGAAGACTGAGGATTGAGGATTGAGGATTCAGGATTGAGGATTGAAGATTGAGGATTGGGGATTGAGGATTGACGATTGAGGATTGAGTATTGAGGATTGAGAATTGAGAATTGAGGATTGAGGATTGAAGATTGTGTATTCAGGATTGAAGATTGAGGATTGAGGATTGAGGATTGAGGATTGAGGATGAGGGCTGAGGGTTGAGGATTGAGGTTTGAGGATTGAGGACTGAGGATTGAGGATTGGGGGTTGATGATTGAGTATTAAGGATTGAAGATTGAGGATTGAGGATTGAGGACTGAGGATTGAGGATTGAGGATTGACGATTGAGGATTGAGGATTGAGGATTGAAGATTGAGGATTGAGGATTGAGGATTGAGGATTGAGGATTGAGGATTGAGGATTGAAGATTGAGGATTGGGGACTGAGTGTTCAGGGTTGAGTGGTGAGAATTGGTGTTTGTGGATAGAGATATGAAGATTGCAGATTGAGTATTGCGTATGGAAAACTCTGAACTGACGATATTCTATTGAGGATTGAGGATTGACAACTGATTGTTGAGGACTGAGGGCTGAAGATTGAGGTTTCAGGATTGAGGATGCAGGATTCTGGTTTGAGGACTGAGGATTGAGGATTGAGGATTGAGGATTGAGAATTGAGGATTGAGGATTGAAGATTGAGGATTGGTTATTGAGGATTTAACATTGAGGATTGAGAATTGAGGATTGAGGATTGAGGATTGAGGATTGAAGATGGAATACTGATGATTGAATGTTGAGGATTGAGGATTGAGGGTTGTGGATTGAGGACGAGGACTGAGGGTTGAGTATTGATGTTTGAGGTCTGAGGATTGAGCATAGAGGATTGAGAATTGAGGATTGAGGGTTGAGGATTGAAGATTGAGGATTGGGTATTGAGGATTGAAGAATGAGGACTGAGGATTGAGGATTGAGGATTGAGGATTGAAGATTGAGTATTGAGGATTGAAGATTGAGGATTGAGGATTGAGGATTGAGGATTTAGGATTGATGATTGAGGATTGAAGATTGAGTATTGAGGATTGAAGATTGAGGATTGAGGATTGAGGATTGAGGATTGAGGATTGAAGATTGAGGATTGGGGATTGAGGATTGACGATTGAGGATTGAGTATTGAGGATTGAGAATTGAGGATTGAGGACTGAACATTGGGTATTGAGGACTGAAGATTGAGGATTCAGGATTGAGTATCCAGGATTGAGGTTTGAGGACTGAGGATTGAGGATTGAGGATTGAGGATTGAGGATTGAGGATTGAGGATTGAGGATTGAGGATTGAAGATTGAGGATTGGGTATTGCGGATTGAACATTGAGGATTGAGGATTGAGGATTGAGGATTGAGGATTGAGGACGGAAGACTGAATATTCATGATTGAAGATTGAGGGTTGAGGATTGAGGGCTGTGGATTGAGGACGAGGACTGAGGGTTGTGTATTGATGTCTGAGGTCTGAGGATTGAGGATTGAGGATTGAGAATGGAGGATTGAGGATTGAGGATTGAAGATTGAGGATTGGGTATTAAGGATTGAAGAATGAGGATTGAGGATTGGTGATTGAGGATTGAGAATTGAGGATTGAGGATTGAAGATTGTGTATTCAGGATTGAAGATTGAGGATTGAGGATTGAGGATTGAGGATTGAGGATGAGGTCTGAGGGTTGAGGATTGAGGTTTGAGGATTGAGGACTGAGGATTGAGGATTGGGGGTTGATGATTGAGTATTAAGGATTGAAGATTGAGGATTGAAGATTGAGGATTGAGGATTGAGGACTGAGGATTGAGGACGAGGACTGAGGATTGAAGATTGAGGATTGAGGATTGAGGATTAAAGGTTGAGCATTGAGGATTGAAGATTGAGGATTCATGATTGAGGATTGAGGATTGAGGATTGAGGATTGAGGACTGAGTATTGAAGATTGAGGATTGAGGATTGAGGATTGAAGATAGAGGATTGGCTATTGAGGATTGAAGAATGAGGATTGAGGATTGTGGATTGAGGATTGAAGATTGATGATTGAGGATTGTCGATTGAGGATTGAGGATTGAACATTGAGGACTGAGTGTTGAGGGTTGAGTGATAAGAATTGGTGTTTGTGGATAGTGGTTTGAAGATTGCAGATTGAGCATTGAGTATTGAAAACTGTGAGTTGAGGATATTCTATTGAGGATTGAGGATTGACAACTGATTGTTGAGGACTGAGGGCTGAAGATTGAGGATTTAGGATTGCGGATTCAGAATTGAGGTTTGAGGACTGAGGATTGAGGATTGAAGATTGATTATTGAGGATTGAAGATTGAGGATTGAGGATTGAGGATTGAGGATTGAGGATGAGGGCTGAGGGTTGAGGATTGAGGTTTGAGGATTGAGGACTGAGGATTGTGGATTGAGGATTGATGATTGAGTATTGAAGATTGAGAATTGAGGATTGAGGATTGAGGATTGAAGATTGAGGATTGGGTATTGAGGATTGAAGAATGAGGACTGAGGATTGAGGATTGAGGATTGAGGGTTGAGAATTGAGGATTGAGGATTGAAGATTGAGGATTGGGTATTGAGGATTGAACATTGAGGATTGAGGATTGAGGATTGAGGATTGAGGATTGAGGATTGAGGATTGAGGATTCAGGATTGAGGATGAGGGCTGAGGGTTGAGGATTGAGGTTTGAGGATTGAGGACTGAGGATTGTGGGTTGAGGATTGATGATTGAGTATTGAAGATTGAGAATTGAGGATTGAGGATTGAGGATTGAAGATTGAGGATTGAGGATTGAGGATTGAAGATTGAGGATTGGGGATTGAGGATTGACGATTGAGGATTGAGGATTGAGGATTGAGGATTGACGATAAGGGCTGAGGCTTGAGGATTGAGGTTTGAGGACTGAGGACTGAGGATTGAGGATTGAGAATTGAGGATTGAGGATTGAGGATTGAAGATTGAGGATTGGGTATTGCGGATTGAACATTGAGGATTGAGGATTGAGGATTGAGGATTGAGGACTGAAGATTGAATATTGATGATTGAAGATTGTGGATTGAGGATTGAGGGTTGCGGATTGAGGACGAGGACTGAGGGTTGAGGATTGAGGATTGAGTATTGACGCTTGAGGATTGAGGGTTAAGGATTGACGATTGAGGATTGAGTATTGAGGATTGAGAATTGAGGTCTGAGGATTGAAGATTGTGTATTCAGGATTGAAGATTGAGGATTGAGGATTGAGGATTGAGGATTGACAATAAGGGCTGAGGCTTGAGGTTTGAGGTTTGAGGACTGAGGACTGAGGATTGAGGATTGAGAACTGAGGATTGAGGATTGAGGATTGAAGATTGAGGATTGGGTATTGCGGATTGAACATTGAGGATTGAGGATTGAGGATTGAGGATTGAGGACTGAAGATTGAATATTGATGATTGAAGATTGTGGATTGAGGATTGAGGGTTGCGGATTGAGGACGAGGACTGAGGGTTGAGTATTGATGTTTGAGGTCTGGGGATTGAGGATTGAGGATTGAGAATTGAGGATTGAGGATTGAGGATTGAAGATTGAGGATTGGGTATTGAGGATTGAAGAATGAGGATTGAGGATTGAGGATTGAGGATTGAGGATTGAAGATTGAGTATTGGGGATAGAAGAATGAGAATTGAGGATTGAGGGTTGAGGAGTGAGGTTTGAGTATTGAGGATTGAGGATTGAGGATTGAAGATTGACTATTAAGGATTGAAGACTGAGGATTGAGGATTGAGGATTCAGGATTGAGGATTGAAGATTGAGGATTGGGGATTGAGGATTGACGATTGAGGATTGAGTATTGAGGATTGAGAATTGAGAATTGAGGATTGAGGATTGAAGATTGTGTATTCAGGATTGAAGATTGAGGATTGAGGATTGAGGATTGAGGATTGAGGATGAGGGCTGAGGGTTGAGGATTGAGGTTTGAGGATTGAGGACTGAGGATTGAGGATTGGGGGTTGATGATTGAGTATTAAGGATTGAAGATTGAGGATTGAGGATTGAGGACTGAGGATTGAGGATTGAGGATTGACGATTGAGGATTGAGGATTGAGGATTGAAGATTGAGGATTGAGGATTGAGGATTGAGGATTGAGGATTGAGGATTGAGGATTGAAGATTGAGGATTGGGGACTGAGTGTTCAGGGTTGAGTGGTGAGAATTGGTGTTTGTGGATAGAGATATGAAGATTGCAGATTGAGTATTGCGTATGGAAAACTCTGAACTGAGGATATTCTATTGAGGATTGAGGATTGACAACTGATTGTTGAGGACTGAGGGCTGAAGATTGAGGTTTCAGGATTGAGGATGCAGGATTCTGGTTTGAGGACTGAGGATTGAGGATTGAGGATTGAGGATTGAGAATTGAGGATTGAGGATTGAAGATTGAGGATTGGTTATTGAGGATTTAACATTGAGGATTGAGAATTGAGGATTGAGGATTGAGGATTGAGGATTGAAGATGGAATACTGATGATTGAATGTTGAGGATTGAGGATTGAGGGTTGTGGATTGAGGACGAGGACTGAGGGGTTGAGTATTGATGTTTGAGGTCTGAGGATTGAGCATAGAGGATTGAGAATTGAGGATTGAGGGTTGAGGATTGAAGATTGAGGATTGGGTATTGAGGATTGAAGAATGAGGACTGAGGATTGAGGATTGAGGATTGAGGATTGAAGATTGAGTATTGAGGATTGAAGATTAAGGATTGAGGATTGAGGATTGAGGATTTAGGATTGATGATTGAGGATTGAAGATTGAGTATTGAGGATTGAAGATTGAGGATTGAGGATTGAGGATTGAGGATTGAGGATTGAAGATTGAGGATTGGGGATTGAGGATTGACGATTGAGGATTGAGTATTGAGGATTGAGAATTGAGGATTGAGGACTGAACATTGGGTATTGAGGACTGAAGATTGAGGATTCAGGATTGAGTATCCAGGATTGAGGTTTGAGGACTGAGGATTGAGGATTGAGGATTGAGGATTGAGGATTGAGGATTGAGGATTGAGGATTGAGGATTGAAGATTGAGGATTGGGTATTGCGGATTGAACATTGAGGATTGAGGATTGAGGATTGAGGATTGAGGATTGAGGACGGAAGACTGAATATTCATGATTGAAGATTGAGGGTTGAGGATTGAGGGCTGTGGATTGAGGACGAGGACTGAGGGTTGTGTATTGATGTCTGAGGTCTGAGGATTGAGGATTGAGGATTGAGAATGGAGGATTGAGGATTGAGGATTGAAGATTGAGGATTGGGTATTAAGGATTGAAGAATGAGGATTGAGGATTGGTGATTGAGGATTGAGAATTGAGGATTGAGGATTGAAGATTGTGTATTCAGGATTGAAGATTGAGGATTGAGGATTGAGGATTGAGGATTGAGGATGAGGTCTGAGGGTTGAGGATTGAGGTTTGAGGATTGAGGACTGAGGATTGAGGATTGGGGGTTGATGATTGAGTATTAAGGATTGAAGATTGAGGATTGAAGATTGAGGATTGAGGATTGAGGACTGAGGATTGAGGACGAGGACTGAGGATTGAAGATTGAGGATTGAGGATTGAGGATTAAAGGTTGAGCATTGAGGATTGAAGATTGAGGATTCATGATTGAGGATTGAGGATTGAGGATTGAGGATTGAGGACTGAGTATTGAAGATTGAGGATTGAGGATTGAGGATTGAAGATAGAGGATTGGCTATTGAGGATTGAAGAATGAGGATTGAGGATTGTGGATTGAGGATTGAAGATTGATGATTGAGGATTGTCGATTGAGGATTGAGGATTGAACATTGAGGACTGAGTGTTGAGGGTTGAGTGATAAGAATTGGTGTTTGTGGATAGTGGTTTGAAGATTGCAGATTGAGCATTGAGTATTGAAAACTGTGAGTTGAGGATATTCTATTGAGGATTGAGGATTGACAACTGATTGTTGAGGACTGAGGGCTGAAGATTGAGGATTTAGGATTGCGGATTCAGAATTGAGGTTTGAGGACTGAGGATTGAGGATTGAAGATTGATTATTGAGGATTGAAGATTGAGGATTGAGGATTGAGGATTGAGGATTGAGGATGAGGGCTGAGGGTTGAGGATTGAGGTTTGAGGATTGAGGACTGAGGATTGTGGATTGAGGATTGATGATTGAGTATTGAAGATTGAGAATTGAGGATTGAGGATTGAGGATTGAAGATTGAGGATTGGGTATTGAGGATTGAAGAATGAGGACTGAGGATTGAGGATTGAGGATTGAGGGTTGAGAATTGAGGATTGAGGATTGAAGATTGAGGATTGGGTATTGAGGATTGAACATTGAGGATTGAGGATTGAGGATTGAGGATTGAGGATTGAGGATTGAGGATTGAGGATTCAGGATTGAGGATGAGGGCTGAGGGTTGAGGATTGAGGTTTGAGGATTGAGGACTGAGGATTGTGGGTTGAGGATTGATGATTGAGTATTGAAGATTGAGAATTGAGGATTGAGGATTGAGGATTGAAGATTGAGGATTGAGGATTGAGGATTGAAGATTGAGGATTGGGGATTGAGGATTGACGATTGAGGATTGAGGATTGAGGATTGAGGATTGACGATAAGGGCTGAGGCTTGAGGATTGAGGTTTGAGGACTGAGGACTGAGGATTGAGGATTGAGAATTGAGGATTGAGGATTGAGGATTGAAGATTGAGGATTGGGTATTGCGGATTGAACATTGAGGATTGAGGATTGAGGATTGAGGATTGAGGACTGAAGATTGAATATTGATGATTGAAGATTGTGGATTGAGGATTGAGGGTTGCGGATTGAGGACGAGGACTGAGGGTTGAGGATTGAGGATTGAGTATTGACGCTTGAGGATTGAGGGTTAAGGATTGACGATTGAGGATTGAGTATTGAGGATTGAGAATTGAGGTCTGAGGATTGAAGATTGTGTATTCAGGATTGAAGATTGAGGATTGAGGATTGAGGATTGAGGATTGACAATAAGGGCTGAGGCTTGAGGTTTGAGGTTTGAGGACTGAGGACTGAGGATTGAGGATTGAGAACTGAGGATTGAGGATTGAGGATTGAAGATTGAGGATTGGGTATTGCGGATTGAACATTGAGGATTGAGGATTGAGGATTGAGGATTGAGGACTGAAGATTGAATATTGATGATTGAAGATTGTGGATTGAGGATTGAGGGTTGCGGATTGAGGACGAGGACTGAGGGTTGAGTATTGATGTTTGAGGTCTGGGGATTGAGGATTGAGGATTGAGAATTGAGGATTGAGGATTGAGGATTGAAGATTGAGGATTGGGTATTGAGGATTGAAGAATGAGGATTGAGGATTGAGGATTGAGGATTGAGGATTGAAGATTGACTATTAAGGATTGAAGACTGAGGATTGAGGATTGAGGATTCAGGATTGAGGATTGAAGATTGAGGATTGGGGATTGAGGATTGACGATTGAGGATTGAGTATTGAGGATTGAGAATTGAGAATTGAGGATTGAGGATTGAAGATTGTGTATTCAGGATTGAAGATTGAGGATTGAGGATTGAGGATTGAGGATTGAGGATGAGGGCTGAGGGTTGAGGATTGAGGTTTGAGGATTGAGGACTGAGGATTGAGGATTGGGGGTTGATGATTGAGTATTAAGGATTGAAGATTGAGGATTGAGGATTGAGGACTGAGGATTGAGGATTGAGGATTGACGATTGAGGATTGAGGATTGAGGATTGAAGATTGAGGATTGAGGATTGAGGATTGAGGATTGAGGATTGAGGATTGAGGATTGAAGATTGAGGATTGGGGACTGAGTGTTCAGGGTTGAGTGGTGAGAATTGGTGTTTGTGGATAGAGATATGAAGATTGCAGATTGAGTATTGCGTATGGAAAACTCTGAACTGACGATATTCTATTGAGGATTGAGGATTGACAACTGATTGTTGAGGACTGAGGGCTGAAGATTGAGGTTTCAGGATTGAGGATGCAGGATTCTGGTTTGAGGACTGAGGATTGAGGATTGAGGATTGAGGATTGAGAATTGAGGATTGAGGATTGAAGATTGAGGATTGGTTATTGAGGATTTAACATTGAGGATTGAGAATTGAGGATTGAGGATTGAGGATTGAGGATTGAAGATGGAATACTGATGATTGAATGTTGAGGATTGAGGATTGAGGGTTGTGGATTGAGGACGAGGACTGAGGGTTGAGTATTGATGTTTGAGGTCTGAGGATTGAGCATAGAGGATTGAGAATTGAGGATTGAGGGTTGAGGATTGAAGATTGAGGATTGGGTATTGAGGATTGAAGAATGAGGACTGAGGATTGAGGATTGAGGATTGAGGATTGAAGATTGAGTATTGAGGATTGAAGATTAAGGATTGAGGATTGAGGATTGAGGATTTAGGATTGATGATTGAGGATTGAAGATTGAGTATTGAGGATTGAAGATTGAGGATTGAGGATTGAGGATTGAGGATTGAGGATTGAAGATTGAGGATTGGGGATTGAGGATTGACGATTGAGGATTGAGTATTGAGGATTGAGAATTGAGGATTGAGGACTGAACATTGGGTATTGAGGACTGAAGATTGAGGATTCAGGATTGAGTATCCAGGATTGAGGTTTGAGGACTGAGGATTGAGGATTGAGGATTGAGGATTGAGGATTGAGGATTGAGGATTGAGGATTGAGGATTGAAGATTGAGGATTGGGTATTGCGGATTGAACATTGAGGATTGAGGATTGAGGATTGAGGATTGAGGATTGAGGACGGAAGACTGAATATTCATGATTGAAGATTGAGGGTTGAGGATTGAGGGCTGTGGATTGAGGACGAGGACTGAGGGTTGTGTATTGATGTCTGAGGTCTGAGGATTGAGGATTGAGGATTGAGAATGGAGGATTGAGGATTGAGGATTGAAGATTGAGGATTGGGTATTAAGGATTGAAGAATGAGGATTGAGGATTGGTGATTGAGGATTGAGAATTGAGGATTGAGGATTGAAGATTGTGTATTCAGGATTGAAGATTGAGGATTGAGGATTGAGGATTGAGGATTGAGGATGAGGTCTGAGGGTTGAGGATTGAGGTTTGAGGATTGAGGACTGAGGATTGAGGATTGGGGGTTGATGATTGAGTATTAAGGATTGAAGATTGAGGATTGAAGATTGAGGATTGAGGATTGAGGACTGAGGATTGAGGACGAGGACTGAGGATTGAAGATTGAGGATTGAGGATTGAGGATTAAAGGTTGAGCGTTGAGGATTGAAGATTGAGGATTCATGATTGAGGATTGAGGATTGACGATTGAGGATTGAGGACTGAGTATTGAAGATTGAGGATTGAGGATTGAGGATTGAAGATAGAGGATTGGCTATTGAGGATTGAAGAATGAGGATTGAGGATTGTGGATTGAGGATTGAAGATTGATGATTGAGGATTGTCGATTGAGGATTGAGGATTGAACATTGAGGACTGAGTGTTGAGGGTTGAGTGATAAGAATTGGTGTTTGTGGATAGTGGTTTGAAGATTGCAGATTGAGCATTGAGTATTGAAAACTGTGAGTTGAGGATATTCTATTGAGGATTGAGGATTGACAACTGATTGTTGAGGACTGAGGGCTGAAGATTGAGGATTTAGGATTGCGGATTCAGAATTGAGGTTTGAGGACTGAGGATTGAGGATTGAAGATTGATTATTGAGGATTGAAGATTGAGGATTGAGGATTGAGGATTGAGGATTGAGGATGAGGGCTGAGGGTTGAGGATTGAGGTTTGAGGATTGAGGACTGAGGATTGTGGATTGAGGATTGATGATTGAGTATTGAAGATTGAGAATTGAGGATTGAGGATTGAGGATTGAAGATTGAGGATTGGGTATTGAGGATTGAAGAATGAGGACTGAGGATTGAGGATTGAGGATTGAGGGTTGAGAATTGAGGATTGAGGATTGAAGATTGAGGATTGGGTATTGAGGATTGAACATTGAGGATTGAGGATTGAGGATTGAGGATTGAGGATTGAGGATTGAGAATTGAGGATTGAGGATTGAAGATTGAGGATTGGGTATTGAGGATTGAACATTGAGGATTGAGGATTGAGGAAAGAGGATTGAGGATTGAGGATTGAAGATTGAATATTGATGATTGAAGGTTGAGGATTGAGGATTGAGGGTTGTGGATCGAGGACGAGGACTGAGGGTTGAGTATTAATGTTTGAGGTCTGAGGATTGAAGATTGAAGATTGGGAATTGAGGATTGCGGATTGAGGATTGAAGATTGAGGATTGGGTATTGAGGATTGAGGAATGAGGACTGAGGATTGAGGATTGAGGATTGAGGATTGCAGATTGAGTATTGAGGATTGAAGGCTGAGGATTGAGGATTGAGGATTGAGGATTTAGGATTGATGATTGAGGATTGAAGATTGAGTATTGAGGATTGAAGGTTGAGGATTGAGGATTGAGGATTGAGGATTGAGGATTGAAGATAGAGGATTGGGGATTGAGGATTGACGATTGAGAATTGAGGATTGAGGATTGAGGATTGACGATAAGGGCTGAGGCTTGAGGATTGAGGTTTGAGGACTGAGGACTGAGGATTGAGGATTGAGAATTGAGGATTGAGGATTGAGGATTGAAGATTGAGGATTGGGTATTGCGGATTGAACATTAAGGATTGAGGATTGAGGATTGAGGATTGAGGACTGAAGATTGAATATTGATGATTGAAGATTGTGGATTGAGGATTGGGGGTTGCGTATTGAGGACGAGGACTGAGGGTTGAGGATTGAGGATTGAGTATTGACGCTTGAGGATTGAGTGTTGAGGATTGACGATTGAGGATTGAGTATTGAGGATTGAGAATTGAGGACTGAGGATTGAAGATTGTGTATTCAGGATTGAAGATTGAGGATTGAGGATTGAGGATTGAGGTTTGACGATAAGGGCTGAGGCTTGAGGATTGAGGTTTGAGGACTGAGGACTGAGGATTGAGGATTGAGAATTGAGGATTGAGGTTTGAGGATTGAAGATTGAGGATTGGGTATTGCGGATTGAACATTGAGGATTGAGGATTGAGGATTGAGGATTGAGGACTGAAGATTGAATATTGATGATTGAAGATTGTGGATTGAGGATTGAGGGTTGCGGATTGAGGACGAGGACTGAGGGTTGAGTATTGATGTTTGAGGTCTGGGGATTGAGGATTGAGGATTGAGAATTGAGGATTGAGGATTGAGGATTGAAGATTGAGGATTGGGTATTGAGGATTGAAGAATGAGGATTGAGGATTGAGGATTGAGGATTGAGGATTGAAGATTGAGTATTGAGGATTGAAGAATGAGAATTGAGGATTGAGGGCTGAGGATTGAGGTTTGAGTATTGAGGATTGAGGATTGAGGATTGAGGATTGAGGATTGAGGATTGAGGATTGAAGATTGAGGATTGGGTATTGCGGATTGAACATTGAGGATTGAGGATTGAGGATTGAGGATTGAGGATTGAGGACGGAAGACTGAATATTGATGATTGAAGATTGAGGGTTGAGGATTGAGGGCTGTGGATTGAGGACGAGGACTGAGGGTTGTGTATTGATGTCTGAGGTCTGAGGATTGAGGATTGAGGATTGAGAATGGAGGATTGAGGATTGAGGATTGAAGATTGAGGATTGGGTATTAAGGATTGAAGAATGAGGATTGAGGATTGGTGATTGAGGATTGAGAATTGAGGATTGAGGATTGAGGATTGAGGATTGAGGATTGAGGATTGAGGATTGAAGATTGAGGATTGGGAATTGAGGATTGACGACTGAGGATTGAGTATTGAAGATTGAGGATTGGGTATTGGGGATTGAAGAATGAGGACTGAGGACTGAGGATTGAGGATTGAGGATTGAGAATTGAGGATTGAGGTCTGAAGATTGGGGATTGGGTATTGAGGATTGAACATTGAGGATTGAGGATTGAGGATTGAGGATTGAGGATTGGGGATTGAGAATTGAGGATTGAGGATTGAAGATTGAGGATTGGGTATTGAGGATTGAACATTGAGGATTGAGGATTGAGGAAAGAGGATTGAGGATTGAGGATTGAAGGTTGAATATTGATGATTGAAGGTTGAGGATTGAGGATTGAGGGTTGTGGATTGAGGACGAGGACTGAGGGTTGAGTATTGATGTTCGAGGTCTGAGGATTGAAGATTGAAGATTGGGAATTGAGGATTGAGGATTGAGGATTGAAGATTGAGGATTGGGTATTGAGGATTGAGGAATGAGGACTGAGGATTGAGGATTGAGGATTGAGGATTGAAGATTGAGTATTGAGGATTGAAGGTTGAGGATTGAGGATTGAGGATTGAGGATTGAGGACTGAAGATTGAATATTGATGATTGAAGATTGTGGATTGAGGATTGAGGGTTGCGGATTGAGGACGAGGACTGAGGGTTGAGTATTGATGTTTGAGGTCTGGGGATTGAGGATTGAGGATTGAGAATTGAGGATTGAGGATTGAGGATTGAAGATTGAAGATTGACTATTAAGGATTGAAGACTGAGGATTGAGGATTGAGGATTCAGGATTGAGGATTGAAGATTGAGGATTGGGGATTGAGGATTGACGATTGAGGATTGAGTATTGAGGATTGAGAATTGAGAATTGAGGATTGAGGATTGAAGATTGTGTATTCAGGATTGAAGATTGAGGATTGAGGATTGAAGATTGAGGATTGACGATGAGGGCTGAGGCTTGAGGATTGAGGTTTAAGGACTGAGGACGGAGGATTGAGGATTGAGAATTGAGGATTGAGGATTGAGGATTGAAGATTGAGGATTGGGTATTGAGGATTGAAGAATGAGGATTGAGGATTGAAGATTGAGGATTGAGTATTGAGGATTGAGAATTGAGGATTGAGGATTGAAGATTGTGTATTCAGGATTGAAGATTGAGGATTGAGGATTGAGGATTGAGGATTGAGGATGAGGGCTGAGGGTTGAGGATTGAGGTTTGAGGATTGAGGACTGAGGATTGAGGATTGGGGGTTGATGATTGAGTATTAAGGATTGAAGATTGAGGATTGAGGATTGAGGACTGAGGATTGAGGATTGACGATTGAGGATTGAGGATTGAGGATTGAAGATTGAGGATTGGGTATTGAGGATTGAGGATTGAGGATTGAAGATTGAGGATTGGGGATTGAGGATTGACGATTGAGGATTGAGTATTGAGGATTGAGAATTGAGGATTGAGGATTGAACATTGAGTATTGAGGGCTGAAGATTGAGGATTGAGGAATGAGGATTGAAGATTGAGGACTTAGTGTTGAGGGTTGAGAGATGGGAATTGACGTTTGTGGATTGAGATTTGAAGATTGAAGAATGGGGATTGAGTATTGAAAGCTGTGAATTGAGGATATTCTGCTGAGGATTGAGGATTGACTATTGATTGTTGAGGACTGAGGGCTGAAGGTTGAGGATTCAGGATTGAGGATTCGGTATTGAGGTTTGAGGACTGAGGATTGAGGGTTGAGGATTGAGGATTGAGGATTGACGCTTGAGGATTGAGGGTTGAGGATGGAGGCTTGAAGAGAGAGAACTGAGTGTTGAGGATTGAGTGTATAGGATTGATGTTTGAGGATTGAGATATGATTATTGAATATTGCGGTTTTAGTATTGAACCATGAGAGTTCAGGATATTCTATTGAGTATTGAGAATTGAGGATTGATTCTTGTGTATTGAGGATTGGTGGTTGAGTGTTGTGTGTTGAATATTGAGGATTCGGGATTCAGAATTGAGGATTGAGGATTGAAGATTGAGTATTGAGGATTGAAGATTGAGGATTTTGGATTGAGGATTGAAGATTGAGTATTGAGGATTGAAGATTGAGGATTGAGGATTGAGGATTGAGGATTGAGGATTGAAGATTGAGGATTGGGGATTGAGGATAGACGATTGAGGATTGAGTACTGAGCATTGAGAATTGAGGGTTGAGTACTGAACATTGGGTATTGAGGACTGAAGATTGAGGATTCAGGATTGAGGATCCAGGATTGAGGTTTGAGGACTGAGGATTGAGGATTGAGGATTGAGGATTGAGGATTGAGGCTTGAGGATTGAGGATTGAGGATTGAGGATTGAAGGTTGAGGATTGGGTATTGCGGATTGAACATTGAGGGTTGAGGATTGAGGATTGAGGATTGAGGATTGAGGACGGAAGACTGAATATTGATGATTGAAGATTGAGGGTTGAGGATTGAGGGCTGTGGATTGAGGACGAGGACTGAGGGTTGTGTATTGATGTCTGAGGTCTGAGGATTGAGGATTGAGGATTGAGAATGGAGGATTGAGGATTGAGGATTGAAGATTGAGGATTGGGTATTAAGGATTGAAGAATGAGGATTGAGGATTGGTGATTGAGGATTGAGAATTGAGGATTGAGGATTGAAGATTGTGTATTCAGGATTGGAGATTGAGGATTGAGGATTGAGGATTGAGGATTGAGGATGAGGGCTGAGGGTTGAGGATTGAGGTTTGAGGATTGAGGACTGAGGAGTGAGGATTGGGGGCTGATGATTGAGTATTAAGGATTGAAGATTGAGGATTGAGGATTGAGGACTGGGGATTGAGGATTGAGGATTGAGGATTGAGGATTGAGGATTGAAGATTGAGGATTGGGTATTGAGGATTGAAGAATGAGGATTGAGGATTGAGGATTGAGGATTGAGGATTGAGGATTGAGGATTGAGGATTGAGGATTGAAGATTGAGGATTGGGGACTGAGTGTTCAGGGTAGAGTGGTGAGAATTGGTGTTTGTGGATAGAGATATGAAGATTGCAGATTGAGTATTGCGTATGGAAAACTCTGAACTGACGATATTCTATTGAGGATTGATGATTGACAACTGATTGTTGAGGACTGAGGGCTGAAGATTGAGGTTTCAGGAGTGAGGATGCAGGATTCTGGTTTGAGGACTGAGGATTGAGGATTGAGGATTGAGGATTGAGAATTGAGGATTGAGGATTGAAGATTGAGGATTGGTTATTGAGGATTTAACATTGAGGATTGAGAATTGAGGATTGAGGATTGAGGATTGAGGATTGAGGATGGAATACTGATGATAGAAGGTTGAGGATTGAGGATTGAGGGTTGTGGATTGAGGACGAGGACTGAGGGTTGAGTATTGATGTTTGAGGTCTGAGGATTGAGGATAGAGGATTGAGAATTGAGGATTGAGGATTGAGGATTGAAGATTGAGGATTGGGTATTGAGGATTGAAGAATGAGGACTGAGGATTGAGGATTGAGGATTGAGGATTGAAGATTGAGTATTGAGGATTGAAGATTGAGGATTGAGGATTGAGGATTGAGGATTTAGGATTGATGATTGAGGATTGAAGATTGAGTATTGACGATTGAAGATTGAGGATTGAGGATTGAGGATTGAGGATTGAGGATTGAAGATTGAGGATTGGGGATTGAGGATTGACGATTGACGATTGAGTATTGAGGATTGAGAATTGAGGATTGAGGATTGAACATTGAGTATTGAGGGCTGAAGATTGAGGATTGAGGAATGAGGATTGAAGGTTGAGGACTTAGTGTTGAGGGTTGAGTGATGGGAATTGACGTTTGTGGATTGAGATTTGAAGATTGAAGAATGGGGATTGAGTATTGAAAGCTGTGAATTGAGGATATTCTGTTGAGGATTGAGGATTGACAATTGATTGTTGAGGACTGAGGGCTGAAGGTTGAGGATTCAGGATTGAGGATTCGGTATTGAGGTTTGAGGACTGAGGATTGAGGGTTGAGGATTGAGGATTGAGGATTGACGCTTGAGGATTGAGGGTTGAGGATGGAGGCTTGAAGAGAGAGGACTGAGTGTTGAGGATTGAGTGTATAGGATTGATGTTTGAGGATTGAGATATGATTATTGAATATTGCGGTTTGAGTATTGAACCATGAGAGTTCAGGATATTCTATTGAGTATTGAGAATTGAGGATTGATTCTTGTGTATTGAGGATGGGTGGTTGAGTGTTGTGTGTTGAATATTGAGGATTCGGGATTCAGAATTGAGGATTGAGGATTGAAGATTGAGTATTGAGGATTGAAGATAGAGGATTTTGGATTGAGGATTGAAGATTGAGTATTGAGGATTGAAGATTGAGGATTGAGGATTGAGGATTGAGGATTGAGGATTGAGGATTGAGGATTGAGGATTGAGGATTGAGGATTCAGGATTGAAGATTGAGGATTGAGGATTGAGGATTAAAGATTGAGTATGGAGGATTGAAGATTGAGGATTGATGATTGAGGATTGAGGATTGAGGATTAAAGATTGAGTATGGAGGATTGAAGATTGAGGATTGATGATTGAGGATTGAGGATTGAGGATTGAGGACTGAGGATTGAGTATTGAAGATTGCGGATTGATGATTGAGGATTGAGGATAGAGGATTGATGATTGAGGATTGAGTATTGAGGATTGAGGATTGAATATTGAGGATTGAGGATTGAGGATTGAAGATAGAGGATTGGCTATTGAGGATTGAAGAATGAGGATTGAGGATAGAGGATTGAGGATTGAACATTGAGGACTGAGTGTTGAGGGTTGAGTGATGAGAATTGGTGTTTGTGGATAGTGGCTTGAAGATTGCAGATTGAGCACTGAGTATTGAAAACTGTGTGTTGAGGATATTCTATTGAGGATTGAGGATTGACAACTGATTGTTGAGGACTGAGGGCTGAAGATTGAGGATTTAGGATTGCGGATTCAGAATTGAGGTTTGAGGACTGAGGATTGAGGATTGAAGATTGATTATTGAGGATTGAAGATTGAGGATTGAGGATTGAGGATTGAGGATTGTGGATGAGGGCTGAGGGTTGAGGATTGAGGTTTGAGGATTGAGGACTGAGGATTGTGGACTGAGGATTGATGATTGAGTATTGAAGATTGAGAATTGAGGATTGAGGATTGAGGATTGAAGATTGAGGATTGGGTATTGAGGATTGAAGAATGAGGACTGAGGATTGAGGATTGAGGATTGAGGATTGAGAATTGAGGATTGAGGATTGAAGATTGAGGATTGGGTATTGAGGATTGAACATTGAGGATTGAGGATTGAGGATTGAGGATTGAGGATTGAGGATTGAGAATTGAGGATTGAGGATTGAAGATTGAGGATTGGGGATTGAGGATTGACGATCGAGGATTGAGTATTGAGGAATGAGAATTGAGAATTGAGGATTGAGGATTGAAGATTGTGTATTCAGGATTGAAGATTGAGGATTGAGGATTGAGGATTGAGGATTGACGATGAGGGCTGAGGCTTGAGGATTGAGGTTTAAGGACTGAGGACTGAGGATTGAGGATTGAGAATTGAGGATTGAGGATTGAGGATTGAAGATTGAGGATTGGGTATTGAGGATTGAAGAATGAGGATTGAGGATTGAAGATTGAGGATTGAGTATTGAGGATTGAGAATTGAGGATTGAGGATTGAAGATTGTGTATTCAGGATTGAAGATTGAGGATTGAGGATTGAGGATTTAGGATTGAGGATGAGGGCTGAGGGTTGAGGATTGAGGTTTGAAGGTTGAGGACTGAGGATTGTGGATTGAGGATTAATGATTGAGTATTGAAGATTGAGAATTGAGGATTGAGGATTGAGGATTGAAGATTGAGGATTGGGTATTGAGGATTGAAGAATGAGGACTGAGGATTGAGGATTGAGGATTGAGGATTGAAGATTGAGGATTGGGTATTGAGGATTGAACATTGAGGATTGAGGATTGAGGATTGAGGATTGAGGATTGAGGATTGAGAATTGAGGATTGAGGATTGAAGATTGAGGATTGGGTATTGAGGATTGGGTATTGAGGATTGAACATTGAGGATTGAGGTTTGAGGAAAGAGGATTGAGGATTGAGGATTGAAGATTGAATATTGATGATTGAAGGTTGAGGATTGAGGATTGAGGGTTGTGGATTGAGGACGAGGACTGAGGGTTGAGTATTGATGTTTGAGGTCTGAGGATTGAAGATTGAAGATTGAGAATTGAGGATTGAGGATTGAGGATTGAAGATTGAGGATTGGGTATTGAGGATTGAGGAATGAGGACTGAGGATTGAGGATTGAGGATTGAGGATTGAAGATTGAGTATTGAGGATTGAAGGTTGAGGATTGAGGATTGAGGATTGAGGATTTAGGATTGATGATTGAGGATTGAAGATTGAGTATTGAGGATTGAAGATTGAGGATTGAGGATTGAGGATTGAGGATTGAGGATTGAAGATTGAGGATTGGTGTTTGAGGATTGACGATTGAGGATTGAGGATTGAGGATTGAGGATTGACGATAAGGGCTGAGGCTTGAGGATTGAGGTTTGAGGACTGAGGACTGAGGATTGAGGATTGAGAATTGACGATTGAGGGTTGAGGATTGAAGATTGAGGACTGGGTATTGCGGATTGAACATTGAGGATTGAGGATTGAGGATTGAGGATTGAGGACTGAAGATTGAATATTGATGATTGAAGATTGTGGATTGAGGATTGAGGGTTGCGGATTGAGGACAAGGACTGAGGGTTGAGGATTGAGGATTGAGTATTGACGCTTGAGGATTGAGGGTTGAGGATTGACGATTGAGGATTGAGTATTGAGGATTGAGAATTGAGGACTGAGGATTGAAGATTGTGTGTTCAGGATTGAAGATTGAGGATTGAGGATTGAGGATTGAGGATTGACGATAAGGGCTGAGGCTTGAGGATTGAGGTTTGAGGACTGAGGACTGAGGATTGAGGATTGAGAATTGAGGATTGAGGATTGAGGATTGAAGATTGAGCATTGGGTATTGAGGATTTAACATTGAGGATTGAGAATTGGGGATTGAGGATTGAGGATTGAGGATTGAAGATGGAATACTGATGATTGAAGGTTGAGGAATGAGGATTGAGGGTTGTGGATTGAGGACGAGGACTGAGGGTTGAGTATTGAAGTTTGAGGTCTGAGGATTGAGCATAGAGGATTGAGAATTGAGGATTGAGGATTGAGGATTGAAGATTGAGGATTGGGTATTGAGGATTGAAGAATGAGGACTGAGGATTGAGGATTGAGGATTGAGGATTGAAGATTGAGTGTTGAGGATTGAAGATTGAGGATTGAGGATTGAGGATTGAGGATTTAGGATTGATGATTGAGGATTGAAGATTGAGTATTGAGGATTGAAGATTGAGGATTGAGGGTTGAGGATTGAGGATTGAGGATTGAAGATTGAGGATTGGTTATTGAGGATTTAACATTGAGGATTGAGAATTGAGGATTGAGGATTGAGGATTGAGGATTGAAGATGGAATACTGATGATTGAATGTTGAGGATTGAGGATTGAGGGTTGTGGATTGAGGACGAGGACTGAGGGTTGAGTATTGATGTTTGAGGTCTGAGGATTGAGCATAGAGGATTGAGAATTGAGGATTGAGGGTTGAGGATTGAAGATTGAGGATTGGGTATTGAGGATTGAAGAATGAGGACTGAGGATTGAGGATTGAGGATTGAGGATTGAAGATTGAGTATTGAGGATTGAAGATTAAGGATTGAGGATTGAGGATTGAGGATTTAGGATTGATGATTGAGGATTGAAGATTGAGTATTGAGGATTGAAGATTGAGGATTGAGGATTGAGGATTGAGGATTGAGGATTGAAGATTGAGGATTGGGGATTGAGGATTGACGATTGAGGATTGAGTATTGAGGATTGAGAATTGAGGATTGAGGACTGAACATTGGGTATTGAGGACTGAAGATTGAGGATTCAGGATTGAGTATCCAGGATTGAGGTTTGAGGACTGAGGATTGAGGATTGAGGATTGAGGATTGAGGATTGAGGATTGAGGATTGAGGATTGAGGATTGAAGATTGAGGATTGGGTATTGCGGATTGAACATTGAGGATTGAGGATTGAGGATTGAGGATTGAGGATTGAGGACGGAAGACTGAATATTCATGATTGAAGATTGAGGGTTGAGGATTGAGGGCTGTGGATTGAGGACGAGGACTGAGGGTTGTGTATTGATGTCTGAGGTCTGAGGATTGAGGATTGAGGATTGAGAATGGAGGATTGAGGATTGAGGATTGAAGATTGAGGATTGGGTATTAAGGATTGAAGAATGAGGATTGAGGATTGGTGATTGAGGATTGAGAATTGAGGATTGAGGATTGAAGATTGTGTATTCAGGATTGAAGATTGAGGATTGAGGATTGAGGATTGAGGATTGAGGATGAGGTCTGAGGGTTGAGGATTGAGGTTTGAGGATTGAGGACTGAGGATTGAGGATTGGGGGTTGATGATTGAGTATTAAGGATTGAAGATTGAGGATTGAAGATTGAGGATTGAGGATTGAGGACTGAGGATTGAGGACGAGGACTGAGGATTGAAGATTGAGGATTGAGGATTGAGGATTAAAGGTTGAGCATTGAGGATTGAAGATTGAGGATTCATGATTGAGGATTGAGGATTGAGGATTGAGGATTGAGGACTGAGTATTGAAGATTGAGGATTGAGGATTGAGGATTGAAGATAGAGGATTGGCTATTGAGGATTGAAGAATGAGGATTGAGGATTGTGGATTGAGGATTGAAGATTGATGATTGAGGATTGTCGATTGAGGATTGAGGATTGAACATTGAGGACTGAGTGTTGAGGGTTGAGTGATAAGAATTGGTGTTTGTGGATAGTGGTTTGAAGATTGCAGATTGAGCATTGAGTATTGAAAACTGTGAGTTGAGGATATTCTATTGAGGATTGAGGATTGACAACTGATTGTTGAGGACTGAGGGCTGAAGATTGAGGATTTAGGATTGCGGATTCAGAATTGAGGTTTGAGGACTGAGGATTGAGGATTGAAGATTGATTATTGAGGATTGAAGATTGAGGATTGAGGATTGAGGATTGAGGATTGAGGATGAGGGCTGAGGGTTGAGGATTGAGGTTTGAGGATTGAGGACTGAGGATTGTGGATTGAGGATTGATGATTGAGTATTGAAGATTGAGAATTGAGGATTGAGGATTGAGGATTGAAGATTGAGGATTGGGTATTGAGGATTGAAGAATGAGGACTGAGGATTGAGGATTGAGGATTGAGGGTTGAGAATTGAGGATTGAGGATTGAAGATTGAGGATTGGGTATTGAGGATTGAACATTGAGGATTGAGGATTGAGGATTGAGGATTGAGGATTGAGGATTGAGAATTGAGGATTGAGGATTGAAGATTGAGGATTGGGTATTGAGGATTGAACATTGAGGATTGAGGATTGAGGAAAGAGGATTGAGGATTGAGGATTGAAGATTGAATATTGATGATTGAAGGTTGAGGATTGAGGATTGAGGGTTGTGGATCGAGGACGAGGACTGAGGGTTGAGTATTAATGTTTGAGGTCTGAGGATTGAAGATTGAAGATTGGGAATTGAGGATTGCGGATTGAGGATTGAAGATTGAGGATTGGGTATTGAGGATTGAGGAATGAGGACTGAGGATTGAGGATTGAGGATTGAGGATTGCAGATTGAGTATTGAGGATTGAAGGCTGAGGATTGAGGATTGAGGATTGAGGATTTAGGATTGATGATTGAGGATTGAAGATTGAGTATTGAGGATTGAAGGTTGAGGATTGAGGATTGAGGATTGAGGATTGAGGATTGAAGATAGAGGATTGGGGATTGAGGATTGACGATTGAGAATTGAGGATTGAGGATTGAGGATTGACGATAAGGGCTGAGGCTTGAGGATTGAGGTTTGAGGACTGAGGACTGAGGATTGAGGATTGAGAATTGAGGATTGAGGATTGAGGATTGAAGATTGAGGATTGGGTATTGCGGATTGAACATTAAGGATTGAGGATTGAGGATTGAGGATTGAGGACTGAAGATTGAATATTGATGATTGAAGATTGTGGATTGAGGATTGGGGGTTGCGTATTGAGGACGAGGACTGAGGGTTGAGGATTGAGGATTGAGTATTGACGCTTGAGGATTGAGTGTTGAGGATTGACGATTGAGGATTGAGTATTGAGGATTGAGAATTGAGGACTGAGGATTGAAGATTGTGTATTCAGGATTGAAGATTGAGGATTGAGGATTGAGGATTGAGGTTTGACGTTAAGGGCTGAGGCTTGAGGATTGAGGTTTGAGGACTGAGGACTGAGGATTGAGGATTGAGAATTGAGGATTGAGGTTTGAGGATTGAAGATTGAGGATTGGGTATTGCGGATTGAACATTGAGGATTGAGGATTGAGGATTGAGGATTGAGGACTGAAGATTGAATATTGATGATTGAAGATTGTGGATTGAGGATTGAGGGTTGCGGATTGAGGACGAGGACTGAGGGTTGAGTATTGATGTGTGAGGTCTGGGGATTGAGGATTGAGGATTGAGAATTGAGGATTGAGGATTGAGGATTGAAGATTGAGGATTGGGTATTGAGGATTGAAGAATGAGGATTGAGGATTGAGGATTGAGGATTGAGGATTGAAGATTGAGTATTGAGGATTGAAGAATGAGAATTGAGGATTGAGGGCTGAGGATTGAGGTTTGAGTATTGAGGATTGAGGATTGAGGATTGAGGATTGAGGATTGAGGATTGAGGATTGAAGATTGAGGATTGGGTATTGCGGATTGAACATTGAGGATTGAGGATTGAGGATTGAGGATTGAGGATTGAGGACGGAAGACTGAATATTGATGATTGAAGATTGAGGGTTGAGGATTGAGGGCTGTGGATTGAGGACGAGGACTGAGGGTTGTGTATTGATGTCTGAGGTCTGAGGATTGAGGATTGAGGATTGAGAATGGAGGATTGAGGATTGAGGATTGAAGATTGAGGATTGGGTATTAAGGATTGAAGAATGAGGATTGAGGATTGGTGATTGAGGATTGAGAATTGAGGATTGAGGATTGAGGATTGAGGATTGAGGATTGAGGATTGAGGATTGAAGATTGAGGATTGGGAATTGAGGATTGACGACTGAGGATTGAGTATTGAAGATTGAGGATTGGGTATTGGGGATTGAAGAATGAGGACTGAGGACTGAGGATTGAGGATTGAGGATTGAGAATTGAGGATTGAGGTCTGAAGATTGGGGATTGGGTATTGAGGATTGAACATTGAGGATTGAGGATTGAGGATTGAGGATTGAGGATTGGGGATTGAGAATTGAGGATTGAGGATTGAAGATTGAGGATTGGGTATTGAGGATTGAACATTGAGGATTGAGGATTGAGGAAAGAGGATTGAGGATTGAGGATTGAAGGTTGAATATTGATGATTGAAGGTTGAGGATTGAGGATTGAGGGTTGTGGATTGAGGACGAGGACTGAGGGTTGAGTATTGATGTTCGAGGTCTGAGGATTGAAGATTGAAGATTGGGAATTGAGGATTGAGGATTGAGGATTGAAGATTGAGGATTGGGTATTGAGGATTGAGGAATGAGGACTGAGGATTGAGGATTGAGGATTGAGGATTGAAGATTGAGTATTGAGGATTGAAGGTTGAGGATTGAGGATTGAGGATTGAGGATTGAGGACTGAAGATTGAATATTGATGATTGAAGATTGTGGATTGAGGATTGAGGGTTGCGGATTGAGGACGAGGACTGAGGGTTGAGTATTGATGTTTGAGGTCTGGGGATTGAGGATTGAGGATTGAGAATTGAGGATTGAGGATTGAGGATTGAAGATTGAAGATTGACTATTAAGGATTGAAGACTGAGGATTGAGGATTGAGGATTCAGGATTGAGGATTGAAGATTGAGGATTGGGGATTGAGGATTGACGATTGAGGATTGAGTATTGAGGATTGAGAATTGAGAATTGAGGATTGAGGATTGAAGATTGTGTATTCAGGATTGAAGATTGAGGATTGAGGATTGAAGATTGAGGATTGACGATGAGGGCTGAGGCTTGAGGATTGAGGTTTAAGGACTGAGGACGGAGGATTGAGGATTGAGAATTGAGGATTGAGGATTGAGGATTGAAGATTGAGGATTGGGTATTGAGGATTGAAGAATGAGGATTGAGGATTGAAGATTGAGGATTGAGTATTGAGGATTGAGAATTGAGGATTGAGGATTGAAGATTGTGTATTCAGGATTGAAGATTGAGGATTGAGGATTGAGGATTGAGGATTGAGGATGAGGGCTGAGGGTTGAGGATTGAGGTTTGAGGATTGAGGACTGAGGATTGAGGATTGGGGGTTGATGATTGAGTATTAAGGATTGAAGATTGAGGATTGAGGATTGAGGACTGAGGATTGAGGATTGACGATTGAGGATTGAGGATTGAGGATTGAAGATTGAGGATTGGGTATTGAGGATTGAGGATTGAGGATTGAAGATTGAGGATTGGGGATTGAGGATTGACGATTGAGGATTGAGTATTGAGGATTGAGAATTGAGGATTGAGGATTGAACATTGAGTATTGAGGGCTGAAGATTGAGGATTGAGGAATGAGGATTGAAGATTGAGGACTTAGTGTTGAGGGTTGAGAGATGGGAATTGACGTTTGTGGATTGAGATTTGAAGATTGAAGAATGGGGATTGAGTATTGAAAGCTGTGAATTGAGGATATTCTGCTGAGGATTGAGGATTGACTATTGATTGTTGAGGACTGAGGGCTGAAGGTTGAGGATTCAGGATTGAGGATTCGGTATTGAGGTTTGAGGACTGAGGATTGAGGGTTGAGGATTGAGGATTGAGGATTGACGCTTGAGGATTGAGGGTTGAGGATGGAGGCTTGAAGAGAGAGAACTGAGTGTTGAGGATTGAGTGTATAGGATTGATGTTTGAGGATTGAGATATGATTATTGAATATTGCGGTTTTAGTATTGAACCATGAGAGTTCAGGATATTCTATTGAGTATTGAGAATTGAGGATTGATTCTTGTGTATTGAGGATTGGTGGTTGAGTGTTGTGTGTTGAATATTGAGGATTCGGGATTCAGAATTGAGGATTGAGGATTGAAGATTGAGTATTGAGGATTGAAGATTGAGGATTTTGGATTGAGGATTGAAGATTGAGTATTGAGGATTGAAGATTGAGGATTGAGGATTGAGGATTGAGGATTGAGGATTGAAGATTGAGGATTGGGGATTGAGGATAGACGATTGAGGATTGAGTACTGAGCATTGAGAATTGAGGGTTGAGTACTGAACATTGGGTATTGAGGACTGAAGATTGAGGATTCAGGATTGAGGATCCAGGATTGAGGTTTGAGGACTGAGGATTGAGGATTGAGGATTGAGGATTGAGGATTGAGGCTTGAGGATTGAGGATTGAGGATTGAGGATTGAAGGTTGAGGATTGGGTATTGCGGATTGAACATTGAGGGTTGAGGATTGAGGATTGAGGATTGAGGATTGAGGACGGAAGACTGAATATTGATGATTGAAGATTGAGGGTTGAGGATTGAGGGCTGTGGATTGAGGACGAGGACTGAGGGTTGTGTATTGATGTCTGAGGTCTGAGGATTGAGGATTGAGGATTGAGAATGGAGGATTGAGGATTGAGGATTGAAGATTGAGGATTGGGTATTAAGGATTGAAGAATGAGGATTGAGGATTGGTGATTGAGGATTGAGAATTGAGGATTGAGGATTGAAGATTGTGTATTCAGGATTGGAGATTGAGGATTGAGGATTGAGGATTGAGGATTGAGGATGAGGGCTGAGGGTTGAGGATTGAGGTTTGAGGATTGAGGACTGAGGAGTGAGGATTGGGGGCTGATGATTGAGTATTAAGGATTGAAGATTGAGGATTGAGGATTGAGGACTGGGGATTGAGGATTGAGGATTGAGGATTGAGGATTGAGGATTGAAGATTGAGGATTGGGTATTGAGGATTGAAGAATGAGGATTGAGGATTGAGGATTGAGGATTGAGGATTGAGGATTGAGGATTGAGGATTGAGGATTGAAGATTGAGGATTGGGGACTGAGTGTTCAGGGTAGAGTGGTGAGAATTGGTGTTTGTGGATAGAGATATGAAGATTGCAGATTGAGTATTGCGTATGGAAAACTCTGAACTGACGATATTCTATTGAGGATTGATGATTGACAACTGATTGTTGAGGACTGAGGGCTGAAGATTGAGGTTTCAGGAGTGAGGATGCAGGATTCTGGTTTGAGGACTGAGGATTGAGGATTGAGGATTGAGGATTGAGAATTGAGGATTGAGGATTGAAGATTGAGGATTGGTTATTGAGGATTTAACATTGAGGATTGAGAATTGAGGATTGAGGATTGAGGATTGAGGATTGAGGATGGAATACTGATGATAGAAGGTTGAGGATTGAGGATTGAGGGTTGTGGATTGAGGACGAGGACTGAGGGTTGAGTATTGATGTTTGAGGTCTGAGGATTGAGGATAGAGGATTGAGAATTGAGGATTGAGGATTGAGGATTGAAGATTGAGGATTGGGTATTGAGGATTGAAGAATGAGGACTGAGGATTGAGGATTGAGGATTGAGGATTGAAGATTGAGTATTGAGGATTGAAGATTGAGGATTGAGGATTGAGGATTGAGGATTTAGGATTGATGATTGAGGATTGAAGATTGAGTATTGACGATTGAAGATTGAGGATTGAGGATTGAGGATTGAGGATTGAGGATTGAAGATTGAGGATTGGGGATTGAGGATTGACGATTGACGATTGAGTATTGAGGATTGAGAATTGAGGATTGAGGATTGAACATTGAGTATTGAGGGCTGAAGATTGAGGATTGAGGAATGAGGATTGAAGGTTGAGGACTTAGTGTTGAGGGTTGAGTGATGGGAATTGACGTTTGTGGATTGAGATTTGAAGATTGAAGAATGGGGATTGAGTATTGAAAGCTGTGAATTGAGGATATTCTGTTGAGGATTGAGGATTGACAATTGATTGTTGAGGACTGAGGGCTGAAGGTTGAGGATTCAGGATTGAGGATTCGGTATTGAGGTTTGAGGACTGAGGATTGAGGGTTGAGGATTGAGGATTGAGGATTGACGCTTGAGGATTGAGGGTTGAGGATGGAGGCTTGAAGAGAGAGGACTGAGTGTTGAGGATTGAGTGTATAGGATTGATGTTTGAGGATTGAGATATGATTATTGAATATTGCGGTTTGAGTATTGAACCATGAGAGTTCAGGATATTCTATTGAGTATTGAGAATTGAGGATTGATTCTTGTGTATTGAGGATGGGTGGTTGAGTGTTGTGTGTTGAATATTGAGGATTCGGGATTCAGAATTGAGGATTGAGGATTGAAGATTGAGTATTGAGGATTGAAGATAGAGGATTTTGGATTGAGGATTGAAGATTGAGTATTGAGGATTGAAGATTGAGGATTGAGGATTGAGGATTGAGGATTGAGGATTGAAGATTGAGGATTGGGGATTGAGGATTGACGATTGAGGATTGCGTATTGAGGATTGAGAATTGAGGATTGAGGACTGAACATTGGGTATTGAGGACTGAAGATTGAGGATTCAGGATTGAGGATCCAGGATTGAGGATTGAAGATTGTGTATTGAGGATTGAAGATTGAGGATTGAGGATTGAGGATTGAGGATTGAGGATTGAGGATTGAGGATTGAGGATTGAGGATTGAGGATTCAGGATTGAAGATTGAGGATTGAGGATTGAGGATTAAAGATTGAGTATGGAGGATTGAAGATTGAGGATTGATGATTGAGGATTGAGGATTGAGGATTGAGGACTGAGGATTGAGTATTGAAGATTGCGGATTGATGATTGAGGATTGAGGATAGAGGATTGATGATTGAGGATTGAGTATTGAGGATTGAGGATTGAATATTGAGGATTGAGGATTGAGGATTGAAGATAGAGGATTGGCTATTGAGGATTGAAGAATGAGGATTGAGGATAGAGGATTGAGGATTGAACATTGAGGACTGAGTGTTGAGGGTTGAGTGATGAGAATTGGTGTTTGTGGATAGTGGCTTGAAGATTGCAGATTGAGCACTGAGTATTGAAAACTGTGTGTTGAGGATATTCTATTGAGGATTGAGGATTGACAACTGATTGTTGAGGACTGAGGGCTGAAGATTGAGGATTTAGGATTGCGGATTCAGAATTGAGGTTTGAGGACTGAGGATTGAGGATTGAAGATTGATTATTGAGGATTGAAGATTGAGGATTGAGGATTGAGGATTGAGGATTGTGGATGAGGGCTGAGGGTTGAGGATTGAGGTTTGAGGATTGAGGACTGAGGATTGTGGACTGAGGATTGATGATTGAGTATTGAAGATTGAGAATTGAGGATTGAGGATTGAGGATTGAAGATTGAGGATTGGGTATTGAGGATTGAAGAATGAGGACTGAGGATTGAGGATTGAGGATTGAGGATTGAGAATTGAGGATTGAGGATTGAAGATTGAGGATTGGGTATTGAGGATTGAACATTGAGGATTGAGGATTGAGGATTGAGGATTGAGGATTGAGGATTGAGAATTGAGGATTGAGGATTGAAGATTGAGGATTGGGGATTGAGGATTGACGATCGAGGATTGAGTATTGAGGAATGAGAATTGAGAATTGAGGATTGAGGATTGAAGATTGTGTATTCAGGATTGAAGATTGAGGATTGAGGATTGAGGATTGAGGATTGACGATGAGGGCTGAGGCTTGAGGATTGAGGTTTAAGGACTGAGGACTGAGGATTGAGGATTGAGAATTGAGGATTGAGGATTGAGGATTGAAGATTGAGGATTGGGTATTGAGGATTGAAGAATGAGGATTGAGGATTGAAGATTGAGGATTGAGTATTGAGGATTGAGAATTGAGGATTGAGGATTGAAGATTGTGTATTCAGGATTGAAGATTGAGGATTGAGGATTGAGGATTTAGGATTGAGGATGAGGGCTGAGGGTTGAGGATTGAGGTTTGAAGGTTGAGGACTGAGGATTGTGGATTGAGGATTAATGATTGAGTATTGAAGATTGAGAATTGAGGATTGAGGATTGAGGATTGAAGATTGAGGATTGGGTATTGAGGATTGAAGAATGAGGACTGAGGATTGAGGATTGAGGATTGAGGATTGAAGATTGAGGATTGGGTATTGAGGATTGAACATTGAGGATTGAGGATTGAGGATTGAGGATTGAGGATTGAGGATTGAGAATTGAGGATTGAGGATTGAAGATTGAGGATTGGGTATTGAGGATTGGGTATTGAGGATTGAACATTGAGGATTGAGGTTTGAGGAAAGAGGATTGAGGATTGAGGATTGAAGATTGAATATTGATGATTGAAGGTTGAGGATTGAGGATTGAGGGTTGTGGATTGAGGACGAGGACTGAGGGTTGAGTATTGATGTTTGAGGTCTGAGGATTGAAGATTGAAGATTGAGAATTGAGGATTGAGGATTGAGGATTGAAGATTGAGGATTGGGTATTGAGGATTGAGGAATGAGGACTGAGGATTGAGGATTGAGGATTGAGGATTGAAGATTGAGTATTGAGGATTGAAGGTTGAGGATTGAGGATTGAGGATTGAGGATTTAGGATTGATGATTGAGGATTGAAGATTGATTATTGAGGATTGAAGATTGAGGATTGAGGATTGAGGATTGAGGATTGAGGATTGAAGATTGAGGATTGGTGTTTGAGGATTGACGATTGAGGATTGAGGATTGAGGATTGAGGATTGACGATAAGGGCTGAGGCTTGAGGATTGAGGTTTGAGGACTGAGGACTGAGGATTGACGATTGAGAATTGACGATTGAGGATTGAGGATTGAAGATTGAGGACTGGGTATTGCGGATTGAACATTGAGGATTGAGGATTGAGGATTGAGGATTGAGGACTGAAGATTGAATATTGATGATTGAAGATTGTGGATTGAGGATTGAGGGTTGCGGATTGAGGACGAGGACTGAGGGTTGAGGATTGAGGATTGAGTATTGACGCTTGAGGATTGAGGGTTGAGGATTGACGATTGAGGATTTAGTATTGAGGATTGAGAATTGAGGACTGAGGATTGAAGATTGTGTATTCAGGATTGAAGATTGAGGATTGAGGATTGAGGATTGAGGATTGACGATAAGGGCTGAGGCTTGAGGATTGAGGTTTGAGGACTGAGGACTGAGGATTGAGGATTGAGAATTGAGGATTGAGGATTGAGGATTGAAGATTGAGGATTGGGTATTGAGGATTTAACATTGAGGATTGAGAATTGAGGATTGAGGATTGAGGATTGAGGATTGAAGATGGAATACTGATGATTGAAGGTTGAGGAATGAGGATTGAGGGTTGTGGATTGAGGACGAGGACTGAGGGTTGAGTATTGATGTTTGAGGTCTGAGGATTGAGCATAGAGGATTGAGAATTGAGGATTGAGGATTGAGGATTGAAGATTGATGATTGGGTATTGAGGATTGAAGAATGAGGACTGAGGATTGAGGATTGAGGATTGAGGATTGAAGATTGAGTGTTGAGGATTGAAGATTGAGGATTGAGGATTGAGGATTGAGGATTTAGGATTGATGATTGAGGATTGAAGATTGAGTATTGAGGATTGAAGATTGAGGATTGAGGATTGAGGATTAAGGATTGAGGATTGAAGATTGAGGATTGGGGATTGAGGATTGACGATTGAGGATTGAGTATTGAGGATTGAGAATTGAGGATTGAGGATTGAACATGGAGTATTGAGGGCTGAAGATTGAGGATTGAGGAATGAGGATTGAAGATTGAGGACTTAGTGTTGAGGGTTGAGTGATGGGAATTGACGTTTGTGGATTGAGATTTGAAGATTGAAGAATGGGGATTGAGTATTGAAAGCTGTGAATTGAGGATATTCTGTTGAGGATTGAGGATTGACAATTGATTGTTGAGGACTGAGGGCTGAAGGTTGAGGATTCAGGATTGAGGATTCGGTATTGAGGTTTGAGGACTGAGGATTGAGGGTTGAGGATTGAGGACAGAGGACTGACGCTTGAGGATTGAGGGTTGAGGATGGAGGCTTGAAGAGAGAGGACTGAGTGTTGAGGATTGAGTGTATAGGATTGATGTTTGAGGATTGAGATATGATTATTGAATATTGCGGTTTGAGTATTGAACCATGAGAGTTCAGGATATTCTATTGAGTATTGAGAATTGAGGATTGATTCTTGTGTATTGAGGATTGGTGGTTGAGTGTTGTGTGTTGAATATTGAGGATTCGGGGTTCAGAATTGAGGATTGAGGATTGAATATTGAGTATTGAGGATTGAAGATTGAGGATTTTGGATTGAGGATTGAAGATTGAGTATTGAGGATTGAAGATTGAGGATTGAGGATTGAGGATTGAGGATTGAGGATTGAAGATTGAGGATTGGGGATTGAGGATTGACGATTGAGGATTGAGTATTGAGGATTGAGAATTGAGGATTGAGGACTGAACATTGGGTATTGAGGACTGAAGATTGAGGATTCAGGATTGAGGATCCAGGATTGAGGTTTGAGGACTGAGGATTGAGGACTGAGGAAGTGAGGATTGAGGATTGAGGATTGAGGATTGAAGATTGAGGATTGGGGATTGAGTATTGACGATTGAGGATTGAGTATTGAGGATTGAGAATTGAGGATTGAGGATTGAACATTGAGTATTGAGGGCTGAAGATTGAGGATTGAGGATTGAGCATTGAAGATTGAGGACTGAGTGTTGAGGGTTGAGTGATGGGAATTGACGTTTGTGGATTGAGATTTGAAGATTGAAGAATGGGGATTGAGTATTGAAAGCTGTGAATTGAGGATATTCTGTTGAGGATTGAGGATTGGCAATTGATTGTTGAGGACTGAGGGCTGAAGGTTGAGGATTCAGGATTGAGGATTCGGTATTGAGGTTTGAGGACTGAGGATTGAGGGTTGAGAATTGAGGATTGAGGATTGACGCTTGAGGATTGAGGGTTGAGGATGGAGGCTTTAAGAGAGAGGACTGAGTGTTGAGGATTGAGTGTTTAGGATTGATGTTTGAGGATTGAGATATGATTATTGAATATTGCGGTTTGAGTATTGAACCATGAGAGTTCAGGATATTCTATTGAGTATTGAGAATTGAGGATTGATCCTTGTGTATTGAGGATTGGTGGTTGAGTGTTGTGTGTTGAATATTGAGGATTCGGGATTCAGAATTGAGGATTGAGGATTGAAGATTGAGTATTGAGGATTGAAGATTGAGGATTTTGGATTGAGGATTGAAGATTGAGTATTGAGGATTGAAGATTGAGTATTAAGGATTGAGGATTGAGGATTGAGGATTGACGATGAGGTCCGAGGGTTGAGGATTGAGGTTTAAGGACTGAGGACTGAGGATTGAGGATTGAGAATTGAGGATTGAGGATTGAGGATTGAGATATGATTATTGAATATTGCGGTTTGAGTATTGAACCATGAGAGTTCAGGATATTCTATTGAGTATTGAGAATTGAGGATTGATCCTTGTGTATTGAGGATTGGTGGTTGAGTGTTGTGTGTTGAATATTGAGGATTCGGGATTCAGAATTGAGGATTGAGGATTGAAGATTGAGTATTGAGGATTGAAGATTGAGGATTGGGTATTGAGGATTGAAGAATGAGGATTGAGGATTGAAGATTGAGGATTGAGTATTGAGGATTGAGAATTGAGGATTGAGGATTGAAGATTGTGTATTCAGGATTGAAGATTGAGGATTGAGGACTGAGGATTTAGGATTGAGGATGAGGGCTGAGGGCTGAGGATTGAGGTTTGAGGATTGAGGACTGAGGATTGTGGATTGAGGATTAATGATTGAGTATTGAAGATTGAGAATTGAGGATTGAGGATTGAGGATTGAAGATTGAGGATTGGGTATTGAGGATTGAAGAATGAGGACTGAGGATTGAGGATTGAGGATTGAGGATTGAGAATTGAGGATTGAGGATTGAAGATTGAGGATTGGGTATTGAGGATTGAACATTGAGGATTGAGGATTGAGGATTGAGGATTGAGGATTGAGGATTGAGAATTGAGGATTGAGGATTGAAGATTGAGGATTGGGTATTGAGGATTGAACATTGAGGATTGAGGATTGAGGAAAGAGGATTGAGGATTGAGTATTGAAGATTGAATATTGATGATTGAAGGTTGAGGATTGAGGATTGAGGGTTGTGGATTGAGGACGAGGACTGAGGGTTGAGTATTGATGTTTGAGGTCTGAGGATTGAAGATTGAAGATTGAGAATTGAGGATTGATGATTGAGGATTGAAGATTGAGGATTGGGTATTGAGGATTGAGGAATGAGGACTGAGGATTGAGGATTGAGGATTGAGGATTGAAGATTGAGTATTGAGGATTGAAGGTTGAGGATTGAGGATTGAGGATTGAGGATTTAGGATCGATGATTGAGGATTGAAGATTGAGTATTGAGGATTGAAGATTGAGGATTGAGGATTGAGGATTGAGGATTGAGGATTGAAGATTGAGGATTGGTGTTTGAGGATTGACGATTGAGGATTGAGGATTGAGGATTGAGGATTGACGATAAGGGCTGAGGCTTGAGGATTGAGGTTTGAGGACTGAGGACTGAGGATTGAGGATTGAGAATTGACGATTGAGGATTGAGGATTGAAGATTGAGGACTGGGTATTGCGGATTGAACATTGAGGATTGAGGATTGAGGATTGAGGATTGAGGACTGAAGATTGAATATTGATGATTCAAGATTGTGGATTGAGGATTGAGGGTTGCGGATTGAGGACGAGGACTGAGGGTTGAGGATTGAGGACTGAGTATTGACGCTTGAGGATTGAGGGTTGAGGATTGACGATTGAGGATTGAGTATTGAGGATTGAGAATTGAGGACTGAGGATTGAAGATTGTGTATTCAGGATTGAAGATTGAGGATTGAGGATTGAGGATTGAGGATTGACGATAAGGGCTGAGGCTTGAGGATTGAGGTTTGAGGACTGAGGACTGAGGATTGAGGATTGAGAATTGAGGATTGTGGATTGAGGATTGAAGATTGAGGATTGGGTATTGAGGATTTAATATTGAGGATTGAGAATTGAGGATTGAGGATTGAGGATTGAGGATTGAAGATGGAATACTGATGATTGAAGGTTGAGGAATGAGGATTGAGGGTTGTGGATTGAGGACGAGGACTGAGGGTTGAGTATTGATGTTTGAGGTCTGAGGATTGAGCATAGAGGATTGAGAATTGAGGATTGAGGATTGAGGATTGAAAATTGAGGATTGGGTATTGAGGATTGAAGAATGAGGACTGAGGATTGAGGATTGAGGATTGAGGATTGAAGATTGAGTGTTGAGGATTGAAGATTGAGGATTGAGGATTGAGGATTGAGGATTTAGGATTGATGATTGAGGATTGAAGATTGAGTATTGAGGATTGAAGATTGAGGATTGAGGATTGAGGATTAAGGATTGAGGATTGAAGATTGAGGATTGGGGATTGAGGATTGACGATTGAGGATTGAGTATTGAGGATTGAGAATTGAGGATTGAGGATTGAACATGGAGTATTGAGGGCTGAAGATTGAGGATTGAGGAATGAGGATTGGAGATTGAGGACTTAGTGTTGAGGGTTGAGTGATGGGAATTGACGTTTGTGGATTGAGATTTGAAGATTGAAGAATGGGGATTGAGTATTGAAAGCTGTGAATTGAGGATATTCTGTTGAGGATTGAGGATTGACAATTGATTGATGAGGACTGAGGGCTGAAGGTTGAGGATTCAGGATTGAGGATTCGGTATTGAGGTTTGAGGACTGAGGATTGAGGGTTGAGGATTGAGGACAGAGGACTGACGCTTGAGGATTGAGGGTTGAGGATGGAGGCTTGAAGAGAGAGGACTGAGTGTTGAGGATTGAGTGTATAGGATTGATGTTTGAGAATTGAGATATGATTATTGAATATTGCGGTTTGAGTATTGAACCATGAGAGTTCAGGATATTCTATTGAGTATTGAGAATTGAGGATTGATTCTTGTGTATTGAGGATTGGTGGTTGAGTGTTGTGTGTTGAATATTGAGGATTCGGGGTTCAGAATTGAGGATTGAGGATTGAATATTGAGTATTGAGGATTGAAGATTGAGGATTTTGGATTGAGTATTGAAGATTGAGTATTGAGGATTGAAGATTGAGGATTGAGGATTGAGGAATGAGGATTGAGGATTGAAGATTGAGGATTGCGGATTGAGGATTGACGATTGAGGATTGAGTATTGAGGATTGAGAATTGAGGATTGAGGACTGAACATTGGGTATTGAGGACTGAAGATTGAGGATTCAGGATTGAGGATCCAGGATTGAGGTTTGAGGACTGAGGATTGAGGATTGAGGATTGAGGATTGAGGATTGAGGATTGAGGATTCAGGATTGAGGATTGAGGATTGAGGATTGAAGATTGAGGATTGGGTATTGCGGATTGAACATTGAGGATTGAGGGTTGAGGATTGAGGATTGAGGATTGAGGACGGAAGACTGAATACTGATGATTGAAGATTGAGGGTTGAGGATTGAGGGCTGTGGATTGAGGACGAGGACTGAGGGTTGTGTATTGATGTCTGAGGTCTGAGGATTGAGGATTGAGGATTGAGAATTGAGGATTGAGGATTGAGGATTGAAGATTGAGGATCGTGTATTCAGGATTGAAGATTGAGGATTGAGGATTGAGGATAGAGGATTGACGATGAGGGCTGAGGGTTGAGGATTTAGGTTTGAGGACTGAGGACTGAGGATTGAGGATTGAGAATTGAGGATTGAGGATTGAGGGTTAAAGATTTAGGATTGGGTATTGAGGATTGAGTATTGAGGATTGAGGATTGAGGATTGAAGATTGAGGATTGAGGATTGAGGATTGAGGATTGAAGATTGAGTATTGAGGATTGAATGTTGAGGATTGAGGATTGAGGATTGAGGATTGAGGATTGAAGATTGAGGACTGGGGACTGAGTATTGAGGGTTGAGTGATGAGAATTGGTGTTTGAGGATAGAGATTTAAAGATTGCAGATTGAGTATTGAGTATTGAAAACTGTGAATTGATGATATTCTATTGAGGATTGAGAATTGACAACTGATTGTTGAGGACTGAGATCTGAAGATTGAGGATTCATGATTGAGGATCCAGGATTGTGGTTTGAGGACTGAGGATTGAGGATTGAGGATTGAGGATTGAGGATTGAAGATTGAGGATTGGGGATTGAGTATTGACGATTGAGGATTGAGTATTGAGGATTGAGAATTGAGGATTGAGGATTGAACATTGAGTATTGAGGGCTGAAGATTGAGGATTGAGGATTGAGGATTGAAGATTGAGGACTTAGTGTTGAGGGTTGAGTGATGGGAATTGACGTTTGTGGATTGAGATTTGAAGATTGAAGAATGGGGATTGAGTATTGAAAGCTGTGAATTGAGGATATTCTGTTGAGGATTGAGGATTGACAATTGATTGTTGAGGACTGAGGGCTGAAGGTTGAGGATTCAGGATTGAGGATTCGGTATTGAGGTTTGAGGACTGAGGATTGAGGGTTGAGGATTGAGGATTGAGGATTGACGCTTGAGGATTAAGGGTTGAGGATGGAGGCTTTAAGAGAGAGGACTGAGTGTTGAGGATTGAGTGTTTAGGATTGATGTTTGAGGATTGAGATATGATTATTGAATATTGCGGTTTGAGTATTGAACCATGAGAGTTCAGGATATTCTATTGAGTATTGAGAATTGAGGATTGATCCTTGTGTATTGAGGATTGGTGGTTGAGTGTTGTGTGTTGAATATTGAGGATTCGGGATTCAGAATTGAGGATTGAGGATTGAAGATTGAGTATTGAGGATTGAAGATTGAGGATTTTGGATTGAGGATTGAAGATTGAGTATTGAGGATTGAAGATTGAGTATTAAGGATTGAGGATTGAGGATTGAGGATTGGGGATTGAGGATTGACGATTGAGGATTGAGTATTGAGGAATGAGAATTGAGAATTGAGGATTGAGGATTGAAGATTGTGTATTCAGGATTGAAGATTGAGGATTGAGGATTGAGGATTGAGGATTGACGATGAGGGCTGAGGCTTGAGGATTGAGGTTTAAGGACTGAGGACTGAGGATTGAGGATTTAGGATTGATGATTGAGGATTGAAGATTGAGTATTGAGGATTGAAGATTGAGGATTGAGGATTGAGGTTTGAGGATTGAGGATTGAAGATTGAGGATTGGGGATTGAGGATTGACGATTGAGGATTGAGTATTGAGGATTGAGAATTGAGGATTGAGGATTGAACATGGAGTATTGAGGGCTGAAGGTTGAGGATTGAGGAATGAGGATTGAAGATTGAGGACTTAGTGTTGAGGGTTGAGTGATGGGAATTGACGTTTGTGGATTGAGATTTGAAGATTGAAGAATGGGGATTGAGTATTGAAAGCTGTGAATTGAGGATATTCTGTTGAGGATTGAGGATTGACAATTGATTGTTGAGGACTGAGGGCTGAAGGTTGAGGATTCAGGATTGAGGATTCGGTATTGAGGTTTGAGGACTGAGGACTGAGGGTTGAGGATTGAGGACAGAGGATTGACGCTTGAGGATTGAGGGTTGAGGATGGAGGCTTGAAGAGAGAGGACTGAGTGTTGAGGATTGAGTGTATTGGATTGATGTTTGAGGATCGAGATATGATTATTGAATATTGCGGTTTGAGTATTGAACCATGAGAGTTCAGGATACTCTATTGAGTATTGAGAATTGAGGATTGACTCTTGTGTATTGAGGATTGGTGTTTGAGTGTTGTGTGTTGAATATTGAGGATTCGGGATTTAGAATTGAGGATTGAGGATTGAAGATTGAGTATTGAGGATTGAAGGTTGAGGATTTTGGATTGAGGATTGAAGATTGAGTATTGAGGATTGAAGATTGAGGATTGAGGATTGAGGATTGAGGATTGAGGATTGAAGATTGAGGATTGGGGATTGAGGATTGACGATTGAGGATTGAGTATTGAGGATTGAGAATTGAGGATTGAGGACTGAACATTGGGTATTCAGGACTGAAGATTGAGGATTCAGGATTGAGGATCCAGGATTGAGGTTTGAGGACTGAGGATTGAGGATTGAGGATTGCGGATTGAGGATTGAGGATTGGGGATTGAGGATTGAGGATTGAGGATTGAAGATTGAGGATTGGGTATTGCGGATTGAACATTGAGGATTGAGGATTGAGGATTGAGGACTGAGGATTGAACACGGAAGACTGAATATAGATGATTGAAGATTGAGGGTTGAGGATTGAGGGCTGTGGAGTGAGTACGAGGGCTGAGGGTTGTGTATTGATGTCTGAGGTCTGAGGATTGAGGATTGAGGATTGAGAATGGAGGATTGAGGATTGAGGATTGAAGATTGAGGATTGGGTATTAAGGATTGAAGAATGAGGATTGAGGATTGGTGATTGAGGATTGACGATTGAGGATTGAGTATTGAGGATTGAGTATTGAGAATTGAGGATTGAAGATTGTGTATTCAGGATTGAAGATTGAGGATTGAGGATTGAGGATTGAGGATTGACGATGAGGGCTGAGGGTTGAGGATTTAGCTTTGAGGACTGAGGACTGAGGATTGAGGATTGAGAATTGAGGATTGAGGATTGAGGATTGAGGGTAAAAGATTTAGGATTGGGTATTGAGGATTGAAGAATGAGGATTGAGTATTGAGGATTGAGGTTTGAGGATTGAAGATTGAGGATTGAGGATTGAGGATTGAGGATTGAAGATTGAGTATTGAGGATTGAATGTTGAGGATTGAGGATTGAGGATTGAGGATTGAGGATTGAAGATTGAGGACTGGGGACAGAGTATTGAGGGTTGAGTGATGAGAATTGGAGTGTGAGGATAGAGATTTAAAGATTGCAGATTGAGTATTGAGTATTGAAAACTGTGAATTGATGATATTCTATTGAGGATTGAGAATTGACAACTGATTGTTGAGGACTCAGATCTGAAGATTGAGGATTCATGATTGAGAATCCAGGATTGTGGTTTGAGGACTGACGATTGAGGATTGAGGATTGAGGATTGAGGATTGAGGATTGAGGATTGAGCATTGAGGGTTGTGGATTGACGACGAGGACTGAGGGTTGAGTATTGATGTCTGAGGTCTGAGGATTGAGGATTGAGGATTGAGAATTGAGGATTGAGGATTGAGGATTGAAGATTGAGGATTGGGTATTGAGGATTGAGGATTTTGGATTGAGGATTGAAGATTGAGTATTGAGGATTGAAGATTGAGGATTGAGGATTGAGGATTGAGGATTGAGGATTGAAGATTGAGGATTGGGGATTGAGGATTGACGATTGAGGATTGAGTATTGAGGATTGAGAATTGAGGATTGAGGACTGAACATTGGGTATTGAGGACTGAAGATTGAGGATTCAGGATTGAGGATCCAGGATTGAGGTTTGAGGACTGAGGATTGAGGATTGAGGATTGAGGATTGAGGATTGAGGATTGAGGATTGAGGATTGAGGATTGAAGATTGAGGATTGGGTATTGCGGATTGAACATTGAGGATTGAGGATTGAGGATTGAGGATTGAGGATTGAGGACGGAAGACTGAATATTGATGATTGAAGATTGAGGGTTGAGGATTGAGGGCTGTGGATTGAGGACGAGGGCTGAGGGTTGTGTATTGATGTCTGAGGTCTGAGGATTGAGGATTGAGGATTGAGAATTGAGGATTGAGGATTGAGGATTGAAGATTGAGGATTGGGTATTAAGGATTGAAGAATGAGGATTGAGGATTGGTGATTGAGGATTGACGATTGAGGATTGAGTATTGAGGATTGAGTATTGAGAATTGAGGATTGAAGATCGTGTATTCAGGATTGAAGATTGAGGATTGAGGATTGTGGATTGAGGATTGACGATGAGGGCTGAGGGTTGAGGATTTAGGTTTGAGGACTGAGGACTGAGGATTGAGGATTGAGAATTGAGGATTGAGGATTGAGGGTTAAAGATTTAGGATTGGGTATTGAGGATTGAGTATTGAGGATTGAGGATTGAGGATTGAAGATTGAGGATTGAGGATTGAGGATTGAGGATTGAAGATTGAGTATTGAGGATTGAATGTTGAGGATTGAGGATTGAGGATTGAGGATTGAGGATTGAGGATTGAGGATTGAAGATTGAGGATTGGGGATTGAGTATTGACGATTGAGGATTGAGTATTGAGGATTGAGAATTGAGGATTGAGGATTGAACATTGAGTATTGAGGGCTGAAGATTGAGGATTGAGGATTGAGGATTGAAGATTGAGGACTTAGTGTTGAGGGTTGAGTGATGGGAATTGACGTTTGTGGATTGAGATTTGAAGATTGAAGAATGGGGATTGAGTATTGAAAGCTGTGAATTGAGGATATTCTGTTGAGGATTGAGGATTGACAATTGATTGTTGAGGACTGAGGGCTGAAGGTTGAGGATTCAGGATTGAGGATTCGGTATTGAGGTTTGAGGACTGAGGATTGAGGGTTGAGGATTGAGGATTGAGGATTGACGCTTGAGGATTGAGGGTTGAGGATGGAGGCTTTAAGAGAGAGGACTGAGTGTTGAGGATTGAGTGTTTAGGATTGATGTTTGAGGATTGAGATATGATTATTGAATATTGCGGTTTGAGTATTGAACCATGAGAGTTCAGGATATTCTATTGAGTATTGAGAATTGAGGATTGATCCTTGTGTATTGAGGATTGGTGGTTGAGTGTTGTGTGTTGAATATTGAGGATTCGGGATTCAGAATTGAGGATTGAGGATTGAAGATTGAGTATTGAGGATTGAAGATTGAGGATTTTGGATTGAGGATTGAAGATTGAGTATTGAGGATTGAAGATTGAGTATTAAGGATTGAGGATTGAGGATTGAGGATTGGGGATTGAGGATTGACGATTGAGGATTGAGTATTGAGGAATGAGAATTGAGAATTGAGGATTGAGGATTGAAGATTGTGTATTCAGGATTGAAGATTGAGGATTGAGGATTGAGGATTGAGGAATGACGATGAGGGCTGAGGCTTGAGGATTGAGGTTTAAGGACTGAGGACTGAGGATTGAGGATTTAGGATTGATGATTGAGGATTGAAGATTGAGTATTGAGGATTGAAGATTGAGGATTGAGGATTGAGGTTTGAGGATTGAGGATTGAAGATTGAGGATTGGGGATTGAGGATTGACGATTGAGGATTGAGTATTGAGGATTGAGAATTGAGGATTGAGGATTGAACATGGAGTATTGAGGGCTGAAGGTTGAGGATTGAGGAATGAGGATTGAAGATTGAGGACTTAGTGTTGAGGGTTGAGTGATGGGAATTGACGTTTGTGGATTGAGATTTGAAGATTGAAGAATGGGGATTGAGTATTGAAAGCTGTGAATTGAGGATATTCTGTTGAGGATTGAGGATTGACAATTGATTGTTGAGGACTGAGGGCTGAAGGTTGAGGATTCAGGATTGAGGATTCGGTATTGAGGTTTGAGGACTGAGGACTGAGGGTTGAGGATTGAGGACAGAGGATTGACGCTTGAGGATTGAGGGTTGAGGATGGAGGCTTGAAGAGAGAGGACTGAGTGTTGAGGATTGAGTGTATTGGATTGATGTTTGAGGATCGAGATATGATTATTGAATATTGCGGTTTGAGTATTGAACCATGAGAGTTCAGGATACTCTATTGAGTATTGAGAATTGAGGATTGACTCTTGTGTATTGAGGATTGGTGTTTGAGTGTTGTGTGTTGAATATTGAGGATTCGGGATTTAGAATTGAGGATTGAGGATTGAAGATTGAGTATTGAGGATTGAAGGTTGAGGATTTTGGATTGAGGATTGAAGATTGAGTATTGAGGATTGAAGATTGAGGATTGAGGATTGAGGATTGAGGATTGAGGATTGAAGATTGAGGATTGGGGATTGAGGATTGACGATTGACGATTGAGGATTGAGTATTGAGGATTGAGAATTGAGGATTGAGGACTGAACATTGGGTATTCAGGACTGAAGATTGAGGATTCAGGATTGAGGATCCAGGATTGAGGTTTGAGGACTGAGGATTGAGGATTGAGGATTGCGGATTGAGGATTGAGGATTGAGGATTGAGGATTGAGGATTGAAGATTGAGGATTGGGGATTGAGTATTGACGATTGAGGATTGAGTATTGAGGATTGAGAATTGAGGATTGAGGATTGAACATTGAGTATTGAGGATTGAAGATTGAGTATTAAGGATTGAGGATTGAGGATTGAGGATTGACGACGAGGTCTGAGGGTTGAGGATTGAGGTTTGAGGACTGAGGACTGAGGATTGAGGATTGAGAATTGAGGATTGAGGATTGAGGATTGAAGATTGAGGATCGGGTATTGAGGATTGAAGAATGAGGATTGAGGATTGAAGATTGAGGATTGGGTATTAAGGATTGAAGAATGAGGATTGAGGATTGGTGATTGAGGATTGACGATTGAGGATTGAGTATTGAGGATTGAGTATTGAGAATTGAGGATTGAAGATCGTGTATTCAGGATTGAAGATTGAGGATTGAGGATTGAGGATTGAGGATTGACGATCAGGGCTGAGGGTTGAGGATTTAGGTTTGAGGACTGAGGACTGAGGATTGAGGATTGAGAATTGAGGATTGAGGGTTGAGGGTTAAAGATTTAGGATTGGGTATTGAGGATTGAGTATTGAGGATTGAGGATTGAGGATTGAAGATTGAGGATTGAGGATTGAGGATTGAGGATGGGAGATTGAGTATTGAGGATTGAATGTTGAGGATTGAGGATTGAGGATTGAGGATTGAGGATTGAAGATTGAGGACTGGGGACTGAGTATTGAGGGTTGAGTGATGAGAATTGGTGTTTGAGGATAGAGATTTAAAGATTGCAGATTGAGTATTGAGTATTGAAAACTGTGAATTGATGATATTCTATTGAGGATTGAGAATTGACAACTGATTGTTGAGGACTGAGATCTGAAGATTGAGGATTCATGATTGAGGATCCAGGATTGTGGTTTGAGGACTGAGGATTGACGATTGAGGATTGAGGATTGAGGATTGAAGATTGAGGATTGGGGACTGAGTGTTCAGGTTTAAGTGGTGAGAATTGATGTTTGTGGATAGAGATATGAAGATTGCAGATTGAGTATTGCGTATGGAAAACTCTGAACTGACGATATTCTATTGAGGATTGAGGATTGACAACTGATTGTTGAGGACTGAGGCCTGAAGATTGAGGTTTCAGGATTGAGGATTCAGGATTGTGGTTTGAGGACTGAGGATTGAGGATTGAGCATCGAGGATTGAGAATTGAGGATTGAGGATTGAAGATTGAGGATTGGGTATTGAGGATTGAACATTGAGGATTGAAGATTGATGATTGAGGATTGAGGATTGAGGATTGAAGATTGAATATTGATGATTGAAGATTGAGGATTGAGGGTTGAGGGTTGTGGATTGAGGACGAGGACTGAGGGTTGAGTATTGATGTTTGAGGTCTGAGGATTGAGGATTGAGGGTTGAGAATTGAGGATTGAGGATTGAGGATTGAAGATTGAGGATTGGGTATTGAGGATTGATGAATGAGGACTGAGGATTCAGGATTGAGGATTGAGGATTGAAGATTGAGTATTGAGGATTGAAGATTGAGGATTGAGGATTGAGGATTGAGGATTGAGGATTTAGGGTTGATGATTGAGGATTGAAGATTGAGTATTGAGGATTGAAGATTGAGGATTGAGGATTGAGGATTGAGGATTGAGGATTGAGGATTGAAGATTGAGGATTGGGGATTGAGTATTGACGATTGAGGATTGAGTTTTGAGGATTGAGAATTGAGGATTGAGGATTGAACATTGAGTATTGAGGGCTGAAGATTGAGGATTGAGGATTGAGGATTGAAGATTCAGGACTTAGTGTTGAGGGTTGAGTGATGGGAATTGACGTTTGTGGATTGAGATTTGAAGATTGAAGAATGGGGATTGAGTATTGAAAGCTGTGAATTGAGGATATTCTGTTGAGGATTGAGGATTGACAATTGATTGTTGAGGACTGAGGGCTGAAGGTTGAGGATTCAGGATTGAGGATTCGGTATTGAAGTTTGAGGACTGAGGATTGAGTGTTGAGGATTGAGGATTGAGGATTGACGCTTGAGGATTGAGGGTTGAGGATGGAGGCTTTAAGAGAGAGGACTGAGTGTTGAGGATTGAGTGTTTAGGATTGATGTTTGAGGATTGAGATATGATTATTGAATATTGCGGTTTGAGTATTGAACCATGAGAGTTCAGGATATTCTATTGAGTATTGAGAATTGAGGATTGATCCTTGTGTATTGAGGATTGGTGGTTGAGTGTTGTGTGTTGAATATTGAGGATTCGGGATTCAGGATTGAGGATTGAGGATTGAAGATTGAGTATTGAGGATTGAAGATTGAGGATTTTGGATTGAGGATTGAAGATTGAGTATTGAGGATTGAAGATTGAGTATTAAGGATTGAGGATTGAGGATTGAGGATTGACGATGAGGTCTGAGGGTTGAGGATTGAGGTTTGAGGACTGAGGACTGAGGATTGAGGATTGAGAATTGAGGATTGAGGATTGAGGATTGAAGATTGAGGATCGTGTATTGAGGATTCAAGAATGAGGATTGAGGATTGAGGATTGAGGATTGAGGATTGAAGATTGAGGATTCAGGATTGAGGATTCAGGATTGTGGTTTGAGGACTGAGGATTGAGGATTGGGGATTGAGGATTGAGGATTGGGGATTGAGGATTGAGGATCCAGGATTGAAGATTGAGGATTGGGTATTGAGGATTGAAGAATGAGGATTGAGGATTGAGGATTGAAGATTGAGGATTGAAGATTCAGTATTGAGGAATGAATATTGATGATTGAGGATTGTGGATTGAGGATTGAGGATTGAACATTGAGGACTGAGTGTTGAGGGTTGAGTGATGGGAATTGGTGTTTGTGGATACAGGTTTGAAGATTGCAGATTGAGCATTGAGTATTGAGAAATGTGAATTGAGGATATTCTATTGAGGATTGAGGATTGAGAACTGATTGTTGAGGACTGAGGGCTGAAGATTGAGGATTCAGGACTGAGGATTCAGAATTGAGGTTTGAGGACTGAGGATTGAGGATTGAAGATTTATTATTGAGGATTGAAGATTGAGGATTGAGGATTTAGGATCGAGGATTGAGGATGTGGGCTGAGGGTTGGGGATTGAGGTTTGAGGATTGAGGACTGAGGATTGTGGATTGATGATTGAGTATTGAGGACTGAAGACTGAGGATTGAGGATTGAGGATTGAGGATTGAGGATTGAGGATTGAGGATTGAAGATTGAGGACTGGGGACTGAGTGTTGAGGGTTGAGTGATGAGAATTGGTGTTTGTGGATAGAGATTTAAAGATTGCAGACTGAGTATTGAGTATTGAAAACTGTGAATTGTAGATATTCTATTGAGGATTGAGAATTGACAACTGATTGTTGAGGACTGAGGTCTGAAGATTGAGGATTCAGTATTGAGGATCCAGGATTGAGGTTTTAGGACTGAGGATTGAGGATAGAGGATTGAGGATTGAGGATTGGGGATTGAGGATTGAGGATCGAGGATTGAAGATTGAAGATTGGGTATTGAGGATTGAACATTGAGGATTGAGAATTGAGGATTGAGGATTGAGGATTGAGGATTGAAGATTGAATATTGATCATTGAAGGTTGAGGATTGAGGATTGAGGGTTGTGAATTCAGGACGAGGACTGAGGGTTGAGTATTGATGTTTGAGGTCTGAGGATTGAGGATAGAGGATTGAGAATTGAGGATTGAGGATTGAGGATTGAAGATTGAGGATTGGGTATTGAGGATTGAAGAATGAGGACTGAGGATTGAGGATCGAGTATTGAGGATTGAAGATTGAGTATTGAGGATTGAAGATTGAGGATTGAGGATTGAGGATTGAGGATTGAGGATTGAGGATTGAAGATTGAGGATTGAGGATTGAGGATTAAAGGTTGAGCATTGAGGATTGAGTATTGAGGATTGATGATTGAGGATTGAGGATTGAGGACTGAGGATTGAGGATTGAGTATTGAAGACTGAGGATTGATGATTGAGGATTGAGGATTGAGGATTGAGGATTCAGTATTGGGGATTGAGGATTGAAGATTGAGGATTGAGGATTGAGGATTAATGATTGAGTATTGAGGGTTGAAGATTGAGAATTGAGGATTGAGGATTGAACATTGTGGACTGAGTGTTGAGGGTTGAGTGATGAGAATTGATGTTTGTGGATAGAGATTTGAAGATTGCAGATTGGGTATTGAGTATTGAAAACTGTGAATTGAGGATATTCTATTGGGGATTGAGGATTGACAACTGATTGTTGAGTACTGAGGGCTGAAGATTGAGGATTCAGGATTGAGGATTCAGAATTGTGGTTTGAGGACTGAGGATTGAAGATTGAAGATTGAGTATTGAGGGTTGAGGATTGAGGATTGAGGATTGAGGATTGAGGTTGAGGGCTGAGGGCTGAAGATTGAGGTGTGAGGACTCAGGACTGAGGATTGAGGTTTAAGAATTGAGGATTGAGAATTGAGGATTGACGATTGAGGATAGGGTATTGAGGATTGATGAATGAGAATGGAGGATGGGCGATTGAGGATTGAGGATTGAAGATTGAGTATTCAGGATTGGAGATTGACGATTGAGGATTGAGGATTGAGAATTGAAGATTGAGGATTGGGGATTGAGGATTGAGGATTGAGTACTGAAGATTGAGTATTGATGACTGCGGATTCAGGATTGAGGATTGAGTACTGAGGATTGAGGATTGAGGATTGAAGATTGAATATTGATGATTGAAGATTGAGGATTGAGGATTGAGTGTTGTGGATTTAGGACGAGGTCTGAGGGATGAGTATTGATGTTTGAGGTCTGAGGATTGATGATTGAGGATCGAGAATAGAGGATTGAGGATGGACGATTGAAGATTGAGGATTTGGTGTTGAGGATTGAAGAATGAGGATTGAGGATTGAGGATTGAGGACTGAGGATTGAAGATTGAGTATTGAGGATTGAAGATTGAGGATTGAGGATTTGGGATTGAGGATTGAGGATTGAGGATTGAGGATTGAGTATTGACAACTGATTGTTGAGGACTGAGGGCTGAAGATTGAGGATTCAGGATTGAGGATTCAGGATTGTGGTTTGAGGACAGAGGATCGAGGATTGAGAATTGAGGATTGAGGATTGAGGATTGAAGATTGAGGATTGGGTATTGCGGATTGAATATTGAGGATTGAGGATTGAGGATTGAGGATTAAGGATTGAGGATTGAGGATTGAGGATTTAAGATTGAGGATTGGGTATTGAGAATTGAACATTGAGGATTGAGGACTGAGGATTGAGGATTGAGGACAGAAGATTGAATATTGATGATTGAAGATTGAGGATTGAGGATTGAGCGTTGTGGGTTGGGGACCAGGACTGAGGGTTGAATATTGACGTTTGAGGACTGAGGATTGAGGATTGAGGATTGAGAATTGAGGATTGAGGATTGAGGATTGAAGATTGAGGTTTGAGGACTGAGGACTGAGGATTGAGGATTGAGAATTGAGGATTGAGGATTGAGGATTGAAGGTTGAGGATTGGGTATTGAGGATTGAGGATTGAGGATTGAGGATTGAGGATTGAGGATTGAAGATTGAGGATTGAGGATTGAGGATTAAAGATTGAGTATTGAGGATTGAAGGTTGAGGATTGAGGATTGAGGATTGAGAACTGAGGATTGAGGATTGAAGATTGAGGATTGGGTATTGAGGATTGAACATTGAGGATTGAGGATTGAGGATTGAGGACTGAGGATTGAGGATTGATTATTGAAGATTGAGGATTGATGATTGAGGATTGAGAATTGAGGATTGAGTATTGAGTATTGAGGATTGAGGATTGAAGATTGTGGATTGAGGATTGAGGATTAAAGGTTGAGTATTGAGGATTGAAGTTTGAGAATTGAGGATTGAGGATTGAACATTGAGGACTGAGTGTTGAGGGTTGAGTGCCGAGAATTGATGTTTGTGGATAGAGATTTGAAGAATGCAGATTGAGTGTTGAGTATTGAAAACTGTGAAATGAGGATATTCTATTGAGGATTGAGGATTGTCACCTGATTGTTGAGGACTGTGGGCTGAAGGTTGAGTATTCAGGATTGAGGATTCAGAATTGAGGTTTGAGGACTGAGGATTGAGGATTGAGGATTGAAGATTGAGTTTTGAGGATTGAGAATTGAGGATTGAGGATTGAGGATTGAAGATTGAGGATTGGGTATTGAGGATTGAAGAATGAGGATTGAGGATTGAGGATTGAGGATTGAGGATTGAAGATTGAGTATTGAGAATTGAATATCGATGATTGAGGTCTGAGGATTGAGGATAGAGGATTGAGAATTGAGGATTGAGGATTGAGGATTGAAGATTGAGGATTGGGTATTGAGGATTGAAGAATGAGGACTGAAGATTGAGGATTGAGGATTGTGGATTGAAGATTGAGTATTGAGGATTGAAGATTGAGGATTGAGGATTGAGGATTGAGGATTGAGGATTTAGGATTGAGGGTTGAGGACTGAGGATTGAAGATTGAGGATTGAGGATTGAGGATTAAAGGTTGAGCATTGAGGATTGAAGATTGAGGATTGATGATTGAGGATTGAGGATTGAGGATTGAGGATTGAGAACTGAGTATTGAAGATTGAGGATTGTGGATTGAGGATTGTGTATTGGGGATTGAGGATTGAAGATTGAGGATTGAGGATTGAGGATTAATGATTGAGTATTGAGGATTGAACATTGAGGACTGAGTGTTGAGGGTTGAGTGATGAGAATTGATGTTTGTGGATAGAGATTTGAAGATTGCAGATTGGGTATTGAGTATTGAAAACTGTGAATTGAGGATATTCTATTGGGGATTGAGGATTGACAACTGATTGTTGAGTACTGAGGGCTGAAGATTGAGGATTCAGGATTGAGGATTCAGAATTGTGGTTTGAGGACTGAGGATTGAAGATTGAAGATTGAGTATTGAGGGTTGAGGATTGAGGATTGAGGATTGAGGATTGAGGTTGAGGGCTGAGGGCTGAAGATTGAGGTGTGAGGACTCAGGACTGAGGATTGAGGTTTGAGAATTGAGGATTGAGAATTGAGGATTGACGATTGAGGATAGGGTATTGAGGATTGATGAATGAGAATGGAGGATGGGCGATTGAGGATTGAGGATTGAAGATTGAGTATTCAGGATTGGAGACTGACGATTGAGGATTGAGGATTGAGAATTGAAGATTGAGGATTGGGGACTGAGTGTTGAGGGTTGAGTGATGAGGATTGATGTTTGTGGATAGACATTTGAAGATTGCAGATTCAGTATTGATTATTGAAACCTGTGAATTGAGGATACTCTATTGAGGATTGAGGATTGACAACTGATTGTTGAGGACTGAGGGCTGAAGATTGAGGATTCAGGATTGAGGATTCAGAATTGAGGTTTGAGGACTGAGGATTGAGGATTGAGGATTGAGGATTGAGGATTGAGGATTGAGGATTGAAGATTCAGTATTGAGGATTGAAGATTGAGGATTGAGGATTGAGGATTGAGGATTGAGTACTGAAGATTGAGTATTGATGACTGAGGATTCAGGATTGAGGATTGAGGACTGAGGATTGAGGATTAAGGATTGAAGATTGAATATTGATGATTGAAGATTGAGGATTGAGGATTGAGTGTTGTGGATTGAGGACGAGGTCTGAGGGATGAGTATTGATGTTTGAGGTCTGAGGATTGATGATTGAGGATCGAGAATAGAGGATTGAGGATGGACGATTGAAGATTGAGGATTTAGTGTTGAGGATTGAAGAATGAGGATTGAGGATTGAGGATTGAGGACTGAGGATTGAAGATTGAGTATTGAGGATTGAAGATTGAGGATTGAGGATTTGGGATTGAGGATTGAGGATTGAGGATTGAGGATTGAGGATTGACAACTGATTGTTGAGGACTGAGGGCTGAAGATTGAGGATTCAGGATTGAGGATTCAGGATTGTGGTTTGAGGACAGAGGATTGAGGATTGAGAATTGAGGACTGAGGATTGAGGATTGAGGATTGAAGATTGAGGATTGGGTATTGCGGATTGAATATTGAGGATTGAGGATTGAGGATTGAGGATTGAGGATTCAGGATTGAGGATTCAGGATTGGGGATTCAGGATTGTGGTGTGAGGACAGAGGATTGAGGCTTGAGGATTGAGGATTGAGGATTGAGGATTGAGGATTGAGGATTGAGGATTTAAGATTGAGGATTGGGTATTGAGAATTGAACATTGAGGATTGAGGACTGAGGGTTGAGGATTGAGGACAGAAGATTGAATATTGATGATTGAAGATTGAGGATTGAGGATTGAGAGTTGTGGATTGGGGACAAGGACTGAGGGTTGAATATTGACGTTTGAGGACTGAGGATTGAGGATTGAGGATTGAGAATTGAGGATTGAGGGTTGAGGATTGAAGATTGAGGTTTGAGGACTGAGGACTGAGGATTGAGGATTGAGAATTGAGGATTGAGGATTGAGGATTGAAGGTTGAGGATTGGGTATTGAGGATTGAGGATTGAGGATTGAGGATTGAGGATTGAGGATTGAAGATTGAGGATTGAGGATTGAGGATTAAAGATTCAGTATTGAGGATTGAAGGTTGAGGATTGAGGATTGAGGATTGAGAATTGAGGATTGAGGATTGAAGATTGAGGATTGGGTATTGAGGATTGAACATTGAGGATTGAGGATTGAGGATTGAGTACTGAGGATTGAGGATTGATTATTGAAGATTGAGGATTGATGATTGAGGATTGAGAATTGAGGATTGAGGATTGAGTATTGAGGATTGAGGATTGAAGATTGTGGATTGAGGATTGAGGATTAAAGGTTGAGTATTGAGGATTGAAGTTTGAGAATTGAAGATTGAGGATTGAACATTGAGGACTGAGTGTTGAGGGTTGAGTGCCGAGAATTGATGTTTGTGGATAGAGATTTGAAGAATGCAGATTGAGTATTGAGTATTGAAAACTGTGAAATGAGGATATTCTATTGAGGATTGAGGATTGTCACCTGATTGTTGAGGACTGTGGGCTGAAGGTTGAGTATTCAGGATTGAGGATTCGGAATTGAGGTTTGAGGACTGAGGATTGAGGATTGAGGATTGAAGATTGAGTTTTGAGGATTGAGAATTGTGGATTGAGGATTGTGGATTGAAGATTGAGGATTGGGTATTGAGGATTGAAGATTGAGGATTGAGGATTGAGGATTGAATATTGAGGATTGAAGATTGAGTATTGAGAATTGAATATCGATGACTGAGGTCTGAGGATTGAGGATAGAGGATTGAGAATTGAGGATTGAGGATTGAGGATTGAAGATTGAGGATTGGGTATTGAGGATTGAAGAATGAGGACTGAAGATTGAGGATTGAGGATTAAGCATTGAAGATTGGGTATTGAGGATTGAAGATTGAGGATTGAGGATTGAGGATTGAATATTGAGGATTGAAGATTGAGTATTGAGAATTGAATATCGATGACTGAGGTCTGAGGATTGAGGATTGAGAACTGAGTATTGAAGATTGAGGATTGATGATTGAGTATTGAGGATTGAGGATTGAGGATTGTGTATTGGGGATTGAGGATTGAAGATTGAGGATTGAGGATTGAGGATTAATGATTGAGTATTGAGGATTGAACATTGAGGACTGAGTGTTGAGGGTTGAGTGATGTGAATTGATGTTTGTGGATAGAGATTTGAAGATTGCAGATTGAGTATTGAGTATTGAATACTGTGAATTGAGGATATACTATTGGAGATTGAGGATTGAAGACAGATTGTTGAGGACTGAGGGCTGAAGATTGAGGATACAGGATTGAGGATTCAGAACTGTGGTTTGAGGACTGAGGATTGAAGATTGAGTATTGAGGATTGAAGATTGAGGGTTGAGGATTGAGGATTGAGGTTTGAGGATTGAGGATTGAGAATTGAGGATTGAGGATTGAGGATTGAGGATTGAGGACTGAGTATTGAAGATTGAGGATTGATGATTGAGTATTGAGGATTGAGGATTGAGGATTGAGTATTGGGGATTGCAGATTGAAGATTGAGGATTGAGGATTGAGGATTAATGATTGAGTATTGAGGATTGAACATTGAGGACTGAGTGTTGAGGGTTGAGTGATGAGAATTGATGTTTGTGGATAGAGATTTGAAGATTGCAGATTGAGTATTGAGTATTGAATACTGTGAATTGAGGATATTCTATTGGAGATTGAGGATTGAAAACAGATTGTTCAGGACTGAGGGCTGAAGATTGAGGATACAGGATTGAGGATTCAGAACTGTGGTTTGAGGACTGAGGATTGAAGATTGAGTATTGAGGATTGAAGATTGAGGGTTGAGGATTGAGTATTGAGGATTGAGGATTGAGGATTGAGAATTGAGGATTGAGGATTGAGGATTGAAGATTGACGATCGGGTATTGAGGATTGAAGAATGAGGATTGAGGATTGAGGATTGAGGATTGAGGATTGAGTATTGAGGATTGAAGATTGAGGATTGAAGATTGAGGATTTTGGATTTAGGGTTGAAGATTGAGTATTGAGGATTGAAGATTGAGTATTGAGGATTGAGGATTGAGGATTGAGGATTGACGATGAGGTCTGAGGGTTGAGGATTGAGGTTTGAGGACTGAGGACTGAGGATTGAGGAATGAGAATTGAGGATTGAGGATTGAGGATTGAAGATTGAGGATCGGGTATTGAGGATTGAAGAATGAGGATTGAGGATTGGGGATTGATGATTGAGGATTGAAGATTCACCATTCAGGATTGAGGATTCAGGATTGAGGATTGAGGATTGAGGATTGAGGATAGAGGATTGAGGATTGAGGATTGAGGATTGAGGATTGAGGATTGAGGATTGAAGATTGAGGATTGGGTATTGCGGTTTGAACATTGAGGATTGAGGATTGAGGATTGAGGACTGAAGATTGAATATTGATGATTGAAGATCGATGATTGAGGATTGAGGGTTGTGGATTGAGGACGAGGACTGAGGGTTGAGTATTGATCTCTGAGGTCTGAGGATTGAGGACTGAGGATTGAGAATTGAGGATTGAGGATTGAGGATTGAAGATTGAGGATTGGGTATTGAGGATTGAAGAATGAGGATTGAGGATTGAGGATTGAGGATTGAGGATTGAGGATTGAGGATCGAAGATTGAGTATTGAGGATTGAAGGTTGAGGATTGAGGACTGAGGATTGAGGATTGAGGATTGAGGATTGAGGATTGAGGATTGAAGATTGAGTATTGAGGATTGAAGATTGAAGATTGGGTATTGAGGATTGAACATTGAGGATTGAGGATTGAGGATTGAGGATTGAGGGTTGAGGATTGATGATTGAGGATTGAAGATTGAATATTGATGATTGAAGGTTGTGGATTGAGGATAGAGGATTGAAGATTGAGTATTGAGGATTGAAGATTGAGGATTGAGGATTGAGGATGAGGATTGACGATTGAAGATTGAGGATAGGGGACCGAGTGTTGTGGGTTGAGTGATGAGAATTGGTGTTTGTGGATAGAGATTTGAAGAATGCAGATTGAGTATTGAGTATTGAAAACTGTGAAATGAGGATATTCTATTGAGGATTGAGGATTGTCACCTGATTGTTGAGGACTGTGGGCTGAAGGTTGAGTATTCAGGATTGAGGATTCAGAATTGAGGTTTGAGGACTGAGGATTGAGGATTGAGGATCGAAGATTGAGTTTTGAGGATTGAGAATTGAGGATTGAGGATTGAGGATTGAAGATTGAGGATTGGGTATTGAGGATTGAAGAATGAGGATTGAGGATTGAGGATTGAGGATTGAGGATTGAAGATTGAGTATTGAGAATTGAATATCGATGATTGAGGTCTGAGGATTGAGGATAGAGGATTGAGAATTGAGGATTGAGGATTGAGGATTGAAGATTGAGGATTGGGTATTGAGGATTGAAGAATGAGGACTGAAGATTGAGGATTGAGGATTGAGGATTGAAGATTGAGTATTGAGGATTGAAGATTGAGGATTGAGGATTGAGGATTGAGGATTGAGGATTTAGGATTGAGGATTGAGGACTGAGGATTGAAGATTGAGGATTGAGGATTAAGGATTAAAGGTTGAGCATTGAGGATTGAAGATTGAGGATTGATGATTGTGGATTGAGGATTGAGGATTGAGGATTGAGGACTGAGTACTGAAGATTGAGGATTGATGATTGAGGATTGAGGATTGAGGATTGAGGATTGAGTATTGGGGATTGAGGATTGAAGATTGAGGATTGAGGATTGAGGATTAATGATTGAGTATTGAGGATTGAACATTGAGGACTGAGTGTTGAGGGTTGAGTGGTGAGAATTGATGTTTGTGGATAGAGATTTGAAGATTGCAGATTGAGTATTGAGTATTGAATACTGTGAATTGAGGATATTCTATTGGGGATTGAGGATTGAAAACAGTTTGTTGAGGACTGAGGGCTGAAGATTGAGGATACAGGATTGAGGACTCAGGACTGTGGTTAGAGGACTGAGGATTGAGGATTGAGGATTGGGGATTGAGGATTGAGGATCGAGGATTGAAGATTGAAGATTGGGTATTGAGGATTGAACATTGAGGATTGAGGATTGAGGATTGAGGATTGAGGATTGAGGATTGAAGATTGAGGACTGGGGACTGAGTCTTGTGGGTTGAGTGATGAGAATTGGTGTTTGTGGATAGAGATTTAAAGATTGCAGATTGAGTATTGAGTATTGAAAACTGTGAATTGATGATATTCTATTGAGGATTGAGAATTGACAACTGATTGTTGAGGACTGAGGTCTGAAGGTTGAGGATTCAGGATTGAGGATCCAGGATTGAGGTTTTAGGACTGAGGATTGAGGATAGAGGGTTGAGGATTGAGGATTGAGGATTGAGTATTGAGTATTGAGGATTGAAGATTGAGGATTGGGTATTGCGGATCGAAGATTGAGTATTGAGGACTGAGGATTGAGGATTGAGGATCGAGGATTGAGGATTGAGGATTGAAGATTGAGTATTGAGGATTGATGGCTGAGGATTGAGGAATGAGGATTGAGGATTGAGTATTGAAGATTGAGGACTGGGGATGGAGGATTGACGATTGAGGATTGAGGATTGAAGATTGAGGATTGGGTATTGAGGGTTAAAGATTTAGGATTGGGTATTGAGGATTGAGTATTGAGGATTGAGGATTGAGGATTGAAGATTGAGGACTGAGGATTGAGGATTGAGGATTGATGATTGAGGATTGAGGATTGAGGATTGAGGATTGAAGATTGAGGATTGAGGATTGAGGTTTGAGGATTGAAGATTGAGTATTGAGGATTGATGGCTGAGGATTGAGGAATGAGGATTGAGGATTGAGTATTGAAGATTGAGGATTGGGGATTGAGGATTGACGATTGAGGATTGAGGATTGAAGATTGAGGATTGGGTATTGAGGATTGAAGAATGAGGATTGAGGATTGAGGATTGAGGATTGAGGATTGAAGATTGAGTATTGAGTATTGAGGATTGAAGGTTGAGGATTGGGTATTGCGGATCGAAGATTGAGTATTGAGGGCTGAGGATTGTGGATTGAGGATCGAGGATTGAGGATTGAGGATTGAAGATTGAGTATTGAGGATTGATGGCTGAGGATTGAGGAATGAGGATTGAGGATTGAGTATTGAAGATTGAGGCTTGGGGATTGAGGATTGACGATTGAGGATTGAGGATTGAAGATTGAGGATTGGGTATTGAGGATTGAAGAATGAGGATTGAGGATTGAGGATTGAGGATTCAGGATTGAAGATTGAGTATTGAGGATTGAAGATTGAGGATTGAGTATTGAAGATTGAGGATTGGGGATAGAGGATTGACGATTGAGGATTGAGTATTGAGGATTGAGAATTGTGGATTGAGGATTGAAGATTGAGGATTGGGAATTGAGGATTGACGATTGAGGATTGAGGATTCAAGATTGAGGATTGGGTATTGAGGATTGAAGAATGAGGATTGAGGATTGAGGATTGAGGATTGAGGATTGAAGATTGAGTATTGAGTATTGAGGATTGAAGGTTGAGGATTGGGTATTGCGGATCGAAGATTGAGTATTGAGGGCTGAGGATTGTGGATTGAGGATCGAGGATTGAGGATTGAGGATTGAAGATTGAGTATTGAGGATTGATGGCTGAGGATTGAGGAATGAGGATTGAGGATTGAGTATTGAAGATTGAGGCTTGGGGATTGAGGATTGACGATTGAGGATTGAGGATTGAAGATTGAGGATTGGGTATTGAGGATTGAAGAATGAGGATTGAGGATTGAGGATTGAGGATTCAGGATTGAAGATTGAGTATTGAGGATTGAAGATTGAGGATTGAGTATTGAAGATTGAGGATTGGGGATAGAGGATTGACGATTGAGGATTGAGTATTGAGGATTGAGAATTGTGGATTGAGGATTGAAGATTGAGGATTGGGGATTGAGGATTGACGATTGAGGATTGAGGATTGAAGATTGAGGATTGGGTATTGAGGATTGAAGAATGAGGATTGAGGATTGAGGATTGAGGATTGAGGATTGAAGATTGAGTATTGAGTATTGAGGATTGAAGGTTGAGGATTGGGTATTGCGGATCGAAGATTGAGTATTGAGGGCTGAGGATTGTGGATTGAGGATCGAGGATTGAGGATTGAGGATTGAGGATTGAGTATTGAGGATTGATTGCTGAGGATTGAGGAATGAGGATTGAGCATTGAGTATTGAAGATTGAGGCTTGGAGATTGAGGATTGACGATTGAGGATTGAGGATTGAAGATTGAGGATTGGGTATTGAGGATTGAAGAATGAGGATTGAGGATTGAGGATTGAGGATTCAGGATTGAAGATTGAGTATTGAGGATTGAAGATTGAGAATTGAGGATTGAGGATTGAGGATTGAAGGTGAGGGCTGAGGGTTGAGGATAGAGGTTTGAGGACAGTGGATTGAGAATTGAGGATTGAGGATTGAGGATTGAAGATGAGGGCTGAGGGTTGAGGATAGAGGTTTGAGGACTGAGGATTGAGGATTGAGGATTGAGAGTTGAGGATTGAGGATTGAGGATTGAAGATTGAGGATTGGGTATTGAGGATTGAAGAATGAGCATCGAGGATTGAGGATTGAGGATTGAGGATTGAAGATTGAGGATTGAGGATTGAGGTTTGAGAATTGAAGATTGAGTATTGAGGGTTGAAGACTGAGGATTGAGGATTGAGGATTGATAATTGAGGATTGAGGATTGACGATTGAAGATTGAGGATTGGGGACTGAGAGTTGATGGTTGAGTGATGAGAATTCATGTTTGTGGATAGAGATATGAAGATTGCAGATTGAGTATTGCGTATGGAAAACTCTGAACTGAGGATATTCTAGTGAGGATTGAAGATTGACAGCTGATTGTTGAGGACTGAGGTCTGAAGATTGAGGATTCAGGGTTGAGGATTCAGGACTGTGGTTTGAGAACTGTGGATTGAGGATTGAGGATTGGGGATTGAGGATTGAGGATCGAGGATTGAAGATTGAAGATTGGGTATTGAGGATTGAACATTGAGGATTGAGAATTGAGGCTTGAGGATTGAGGATTGAGGATTGAAGATTGAATATTGATCATTGAAAGTTGAGGATTGAGGATTGAGGGTTGTGGACACAGGACGAGGACCGAGGGTTGAGTATTGATGTTTGAGGTCTGAGGATTGTGGATAGAGTATTGAGAATTGAGGATTGACGATTGAGGATTGAAGATTGAGGATTGGGTATTGATGATTGAAGAATGAGGACTGAGGATTGAGGATCGAGTATTGAGGATTGAAGATTGAGTATTGAGGATTGAAGATTGAGGATTGAGGATTGAGGATTAAAGGTTGAGCATTGAGGATTGAGGATTGAGGATTGTGGATTGAGGACTGAGTATTGAGGATTGAAGATTGAGGATTCAGGATTGAGGATTGAGGATGAGGACTGAGGGCTGAGGGTTGAGGTTTGAGGAATGAGGACTGACGATTGAGGATTGAGGATTGAAGATTGAGTATTGAGGATTGAAGATTGTGGATTGAGGATTGAGGATCGAGGATTGAGGATTGAAGATTGAGGATTGGGGACTGAGTGTTGATACGCTGAGTGATGAGAATTGATGTTTGCGGATAGAGATTTGAAGATTGCAGATTGAGTATTGCGTATGGAAAACTCTGAACTGAGGATATTCTATTGAGGATTGAGGATTGACAACTGATTGTTGAGGACTGAGGGCTGAAGATTTAGGATTCAGGATTGAGGATTGAGGATTCAGGATTGTGGTTTGAGGACAGAGGATTGAGGATTGAGAATTGAGGATTGAGGATTGAGGATTGAGGATTGAAGATTGAGGATAGGGTATTGAGGATTGATGAATGAGAATGGAGGATGGGCGATTGAGGATTGAGGATTGAAGATTGAGTATTCAGGATTGGAGATTGACGATTGAGGATTGAGGATTGAGAATTGAAGATTGAGGATTGGGGACTGAGTGTTGAGGGTTGAGTGATGAGGATTGATGTTTGTGGATAGACATTTGAAGATTGCAGATTCAGTATTGATTATTGAAACCTGTGAATTGAGGATACTCTATTGAGGATTGAGGATTGACAACTGATTGTTGAGGACTGAGGGCTGAAGATTGAGGATTCAGGATTGAGGATTCAGAATTGAGGTTTGAGGACTGAGGATTGAGGATTGAGGATTGAGGATTGAGGATTGAGGATTGAGGATTGAAGATTCAGTATTGAGGATTGAAGATTGAGGATTGAGGATTGAGGATTGAGGATTGAGTACTGAAGATTGAGTATTGATGACTGAGGATTCAGGATTGAGGATTGAGGACTGAGGATTGAGGATTAAGGATTGAAGATTGAATATTGATGATTGAAGATTGAGGATTGAGGATTGAGTGTTGTGGATTGAGGACGAGGTCTGAGGGATGAGTATTGATGTTTGAGGTCTGAGGATTGATGATTGAGGATCGAGAATAGAGGATTGAGGATGGACGATTGAAGATTGAGGATTTAGTGTTGAGGATTGAAGAATGAGGATTGAGGATTGAGGATTGAGGACTGAGGATTGAAGATTGAGTATTGAGGATTGAAGATTGAGGATTGAGGATTTGGGATTGAGGATTGAGGATTGAGGATTGAGGATTGAGGATTGACAACTGATTGTTGAGGACTGAGGGCTGAAGATTGAGGATTCAGGATTGAGGATTCAGGATTGTGGTTTGAGGACAGAGGATTGAGGATTGAGAATTGAGGACTGAGGATTGAGGATTGAGGATTGAAGATTGAGGATTGGGTATTGCGGATTGAATATTGAGGATTGAGGATTGAGGATTGAGGATTGAGGATTCAGGATTGAGGATTCAGGATTGGGGATTCAGGATTGTGGTGTGAGGACAGAGGATTGAGGCTTGAGGATTGAGGATTGAGGATTGAGGATTGAGGATTGAGGATTGAGGATTTAAGATTGAGGATTGGGTATTGAGAATTGAACATTGAGGATTGAGGACTGAGGGTTGAGGATTGAGGACAGAAGATTGAATATTGATGATTGAAGATTGAGGATTGAGGATTGAGAGTTGTGGATTGGGGACAAGGACTGAGGGTTGAATATTGACGTTTGAGGACTGAGGATTGAGGATTGAGGATTGAGAATTGAGGATTGAGGGTTGAGGATTGAAGATTGAGGTTTGAGGACTGAGGACTGAGGATTGAGGATTGAGAATTGAGGATTGAGGATTGAGGATTGAAGGTTGAGGATTGGGTATTGAGGATTGAGGATTGAGGATTGAGGATTGAGGATTGAGGATTGAAGATTGAGGGTTGAGGATTGAGGATTAAAGATTCAGTATTGAGGATTGAAGGTTGAGGATTGAGGATTGAGGATTGAGAATTGAGGATTGAGGATTGAAGATTGAGGATTGGGTATTGAGGATTGAACATTGAGGATTGAGGATTGAGGATTGAGTACTGAGGATTGAGGATTGATTATTGAAGATTGAGGATTGATGATTGAGGATTGAGAATTGAGGATTGAGGATTGAGTATTGAGGATTGAGGATTGAAGATTGTGGATTGAGGATTGAGGATTAAAGGTTGAGTATTGAGGATTGAAGTTTGAGAATTGAGGATTGAGGATTGAACATTGAGGACTGAGTGTTGAGGGTTGAGTGCCGAGAATTGATGTTTGTGGATAGAGATTTGAAGAATGCAGATTGAGTATTGAGTATTGAAAACTGTGAAATGAGGATATTCTATTGAGGATTGAGGATTGTCACCTGATTGTTGAGGACTGTGGGCTGAAGGTTGAGTATTCAGGATTGAGGATTCGGAATTGAGGTTTGAGGACTGAGGATTGAGGATTGAGGATTGAAGATTGAGTTTTGAGGA